>NC_072420.2:2386154-3012820 GCF_028858775.2 Pan troglodytes | reverse complement strand
ACTGTCCTTAAACGTGCTCCCAACAGCAGTGTACAAGGGTTCCCTTCACTCCACATACTCACCAGCATTTGTTTTTCACAGACTTCTGGATAAAAGCCATCTTAACTGGGGTGAAATGATATCTCATTTTGGGGTTGATTTGCATTTCTATGATGATCAGTAATGTGGAGCACCTATTGATTTGCCTGTTTCACATTTGTATGTCTTCTTTTCATAAGTGTCTATTTAAATTTTTTGTCCACTCTTTATTTATTACTTTTTTCTACAGAATTTCTTCAACTCAATATATTGTAGTGTATTAGTCTGTTTCTGCACTGCTATAAAAAAATACCTGAGACTGTGTTATCTATTTATTTACTGAGATGAAGTCTTGGTCTGTTGCCCAGGCTGAAGTGCAGTGGTGTAATCTCGGCTCACTGCAACCTCCACCTCCTGATTCAAGCAATTCTCTGCCTCAGCCTCCTGAGTAGCTGAGATTACAGGCACCTGACACCAGGCCTGGCTAATTTTTGTATTTTTACTAGAGACGGGGTTTCACCATCTTGGTCAGGCTGGTCTTGAACTCCTGACCTCGTGATCCACCCACCTCAGCCTCCCAAAGTGGTGAGATTACAGGCATGAGCCACCACACCTGGCAAGAATGGGTAATTTATAAAGGAAATGAGTTTAATTGACTCACAGTTCCATATGGCCGGGGAGGCCTCAGGAAACTTACAATGATGGCAGATGGGGAAACAGGCACCTCTTACATGACAGCAGGCGAGAGAGCATGTATGTGAAGCAAAGGGGGAAGAGTCCCTTATAAAACCATCAGATCTCATGAGAAATCACTCATTATCAGAAGAACAGCATGGGGGAAACCACCCCCATGATCCAGTCACCTTCTACCAAGTCTTTCCCTCAACATCTGGGGATTACAATTCAATATGAGATTTGGGTGGGGACCCAAATCCTAACCATATCATGTAGCTATTAATTGCTTTTCAGATGGATAATTTACAAATATTTTCTCTCATTCTGTGGATTTTCTCTTCACTTTGTTTCTTGTTTCCTTCACTTTAAAAAGGCTTTCTGACTTTCTGTAATCCCATTTGTCCATGTTTGTTTGGGTTGTCTGTGCTTCTGGGGCATTATTTAAGGAATTTTTGCCCAAACCAATGCCCTAAAGAGTTTCCCCAATGTTTTGTTGTAAAAGTTTGATGGTTTGAGGCGTTAGGTTTAAGTCTTTAATTCATTTTAATTTGATTTTTGTAAGTGGCAAGAAATAGGGTTCTAGTTTTATTCTTCTGCCTATGGCTTGCCAGTTTTCCCAGCCCTATTTATTACAAAAACTGTCTCATTTTTTATTGTATGTTCTTGGTACTTCTGTTGAAAATTAATTTAGCTGTTCCTCCCATAGGATTCCAGAACACTGCTACGAGGGTCTGAATGTTTGTCCCTCGCATAGGATTCCAGAATGCTGCTGGGTTCTAAATGTTTGTCACATAGGATTCCAGAACACTGCTACGAGGGTCTGAATGTTTGTTCCTCACAGGGGATTCCAGAACACTCCTGCTGTTGTCTGAATGTTTGTCCCTCACATAGGATTCCTGAACACTGCTATGAGGGTCTGAATGTTTGTCCCTCACACAGAATGCCAGTTTTCCCAGCCCTATTTATTATAAAAACTGTCTTATTTTTTATTGTATATTCTTGGCACTTTTGTTGAAAATTAATTTAGCTGTATGAGTTTGTTTCTAAGGTCTCTATTTCGTTCCATCTGTCTTTATGTCTGTTTTTATGCTAGTGTCATGCTGTTTTAATTACTATAACTTAGTAGTATAATTTAAAACCAGGTAATGGAATTCTTCCAGTTTTGTTTTATATACTCAGCATAGCTTTGACTATTATGCTGTTTTGTGATGTTTCCATATAAATTTCAGAATTTTTTTTCTATATCTGTGAGGAATGTCGTCTTCTTTTTTTTTTTTAGATTGCATCTTGCTCTGTGATGTTATCCCTGCACACCGCAACCTCCACCTCCTGGGTTCAAGCAATTCTTTGTCTCAGCCTCCTGAGTAGCTGGGATTACAGGCACCCGCCACCATGCCTGGCTAATTTTTTTGTATTTTTAGTAGAGGTGGGGTTTCACCAAGTTGGCCAGGCTGGTCTTGAACTCCTGACTTCGTGATCCACCAACTTCAGCCTCCCAAAGTGCTGGGATTACAGGCATGAGCCACTGCCCCTGGCCTGTTATTTTGATAGAGATGGCATGAAATGTATAGATTGCTATGGATTGTATGGACATTTTTTAAAAATACTGATTCTTCCAATCTATGAACATAAAAATATCTTTCCAATTTTTGGGTCCTTTTCCATTTCTTTTATCAGTGTTTTACAGTTTTAACTGTTGAGAAATTTTATTTCTTTGGTAAATTCCCACACATTTTGTTTTATTTGTGGCTACTGCAAATAGTATTGCATTTTTGAATTCTTTTTCAGTTGGTTGACTGTTGGCATATAGAAGTCCTACTGATTTGTATATGTTGATTTGTATTCTGCAAATTTACTCAAGTTATTACTTCCAATAGTTTTTGGTGGATGTATTAGGCCATTCTCATATTGCTATAAAAAGTAATCAGTGACTGGTTAATTTATAAAGAAAATAGGTTTAATTGGTTCATGGTTCTTCAGGCTGTACAGAAAGCATAGCACTGGCTTCTGCTTCTGGGGAAGCCTCTGACAACTGACAAGGTGAAAAATAAATCCGGTGCTTGCACATCACATGGTAAGTGTGAGGGCAGGGGGAAGTGCTACACACACTTGTAGATAACCAGCTCTGATAAAAACTTACTATTGTGGGAATGGCACCAAAGGAAATGATGCCAAACTGTTCATGGAAATCTTGCCCTCATGATTCAATCACCTCCCCTCTAGGCCCACTTCCAATATTGAGGATTATATTTCAATATAAGATTTTGGTAGGAATACACATCCAAACTGTATCATTTTGCCCCTGGGCATTCCAAATCTCATATCCTTCTCATATTTCAAAATACAATCATGACTTCCCAATAATCTCCAAAGTCTTAGCTAATTTCAGCCTTAACTCAAAAGTCAAAGGTCTCATCTAAGACAAAGCTAATTTCTTCCTTCTATAAGCCTGTAAAATAAAAAAAAAACAAGTTAGGTTCTTCCAAGATACAAATGAGGCAGAGGCATTGGGTAAATACCCCTATTCTAAAAGGAAGAAATCAGCCAAAAGAAAGGGGCCACAGGACCCATGAAAGTCTGAAACCCAGAAGGGCAGTTATTCAATTGTAAGGCTCCAAAATAATTATTTTTGACTCTGTGTCCCATTTCCAGGGCACACTAATGCCTTGGGAAGGTTCTACCTTGTGACTTTGCATGGTTCAGCCCTCACAGCTGCTCTCATGGGCTGGCATTCTGTGCCTCTGGCTTTACAAGGTGCCAGGTGCAGGCTGTAGCTAGATCTACCATTCCGCGGCCTGGAGGACAGTGATCCTCTCCTCACAGATCTACTAGGCCATGACCCAGTGGGGAGCCTGCCTGGGGACTGTCGCCCCACATTTCTTTTCTCCATTGTTTTAGTAGAGGATCTCCATGAGGGCTCCACCCCTGCAGCATGCCTCTGCCGGCACACCCTGGCTTTTTCTTTTTTTTTTTTTTTCTTATTATACTTTAAGTTTTAGGGTACATGTGCACATTGTGCAGGTTAGTTACATATGTATACATGTGCCATGCTGGTGTGCTGCACCCACTAACTCGTCATCTAGCATTAGGTATATCCCCCGATGCTATCCCTGCCCCCTCGCCCCACCCCACAACAGTCCCCAGAGTGTGATATTCCCCTTCCTGTGTCCATGTGTTCTCATTGTTCAATTCCCACCTATGAGTGAGAATATGCAGTGTTTGGTTTTTTGTTCTTGTGATAGTTTACTGAGAATGATGATTTCCAATTTCATCCATGTCTCTACAAAGGACATGAACTCATCATTTTTTATGGCTGCATAGTATTCCATGGTGTATATGTGCCACATTTTCTTAATCCAGTCTATCATTGTTGGACATTTGGGTTGGTTCCAAGTCTTTGCTATTGTGAATAATGCTGCAATAAACATATGTATGCATGTGTCTTTATAGCAGCATGATTTATAGTCCTTTGGGTATATACCCAGTAATGGAATGGCTGGATCAAATGGTATTTCTAGTTCTAGATCCCTGAGGAATCGCCACACTGACTTCCAAAATGGTTGAACTAGTTTACAGTTCCACCAACAGTGTAAAAGTGTTCCTATTTCTCCACATCCTCTCCAGCACCTGCTGTTTCCTGACTTTTTAATGATCGCCATTCTAACTGGTGTGACATGGTATCTCATTGTGGTTTTGATTTGCATTTCTCTGATGGCCAGTGATGGTGAGCATTTTTTCATGTGTTTTTTGGCTGCATAAATGTCTTCTTTTGAGAAGTGTCTGTTCATATCCTTTGCCCACTTTTTGATGGGGTTGTTTGTTTTTTTCTTGTAAATTTGTTTGAGTTCATTGTAGATTCTGGATATTAGCCCTTTGTCAGATGAGTAGGTTGCAAAAATTTTCTCCCATTTTGTAGGTTGCCTGTTCACTCTGATGGTAGTTTCTTTTGCTGTGCAGAAGCTCTTTAGTTTAATTAGATCCCATTTGTCAATTTTGGCTTTTGTTGCCATTGCTTTTGGTGTTTTAGACATGAAGTCTTTGCCCATGCCTATGTCCTGAATGGTAATGCCTAGGTTTTCTTCTAGGGTTTTTATGGTTTTAGGTCTAACGTTTAAGTCTTTAATCCATCTTGAATTGATTTTTGTATAAGGTGTAAGGAAGGGATCCAGTTTCAGCTTTCTACATGTGGCTAGCCAGTTTTCCCAGCACTATTTATTAAATAGGGAATCCTTTCCCCATTGCTTGTTTTTCTCAGGTTTGTCAAAGATCAGATACTTGTAGATATGTGGCATTATTTCTGAGGGCTCTGTTCTGTTCCATTAATCTATATCTCTGTTTTGGTACCAGTACCATGCTGTTTTGGTTACTTTAGCCTTGTAGCATAGTTTGAAGTCAGGTAGTGTGATGCCTCCAGCTTTCTTCTTTTGGCTTAGGATTGACTTGGAGATGCGGGCTCTTTTTTGGTTCCATATGAACTTTAAAGTAGTTTCTTCCAATTCTGTGAAGAAAGTCATTGGTAGCTTGATGGGGATGGCATTGAATCTGTAAATTACCTTGGGCAGTATGGCCATTTTCATGATATTGATTCTTCCTACCCATGAGCATGGAATGTTCTTCCATTTGTTTGTATCCTCTTTTATTTCCTTGAGCAGTGGTTTGTAGTTCTCCTTGAAGAGGTCCTTCACATCCCTTGTAAGTTGGATTCCTAGGTATTTTATTCTCTTTGAAGCAATTGTGAATGGGAGTTCACTCATGATTTGGCTCTCTGTTTGTCTATTGTTGGTGTATAAGAATGCTTGTGATTTTTGCACATTGATTTTGTATCCTGAGACTTTGCTGAAGTTGCTTATCAGTTTAAGGAGATTTTGGGCTGAGACAATGGGGTTTTCTAGATATACAATCATGTCATCTGCAAACAGGGACAATTTGACTTCCTCTTTTCCTAATTGAATACCCTTTATTTCCTTCTCCTGCCTAATTGCCCTGTCCATAACTTCCAACACTATGTTGAATAGGAGTAGTGAGAGAGGGCATCCCTGTCTTGTGCCAGTTTTCAAAGGGAATGCTTCCAGTTTTTGCCCATTCAGTATGATATTGGCTGTGGGTTTGTCATAGATAGCTCTTAATATTTTGAAATATGTCCCATCAATACCTAATTTATTGAGAGTTTTTAGCATGAAGGGTCATTGAATTTTGTCAAAGGCTTTTTCTGCATCTATTGAGATAATCATGTGGTTTTTGTCTTTGGTTCTGTTTATTTGCTGGATTACATTTATTGATTTGCGTATATTGAACCAGCCTTGCATCCCAGGGATGAAGCCCACTTGATCATGGTGGATAAGCTTTTTGATGTGCTGCTGGATTCGGTTTGCCAGTATTTTATTGAGGATATTTGCATCATTGTTCATCAAGGATATTGGTCTAAAATTCTCTTTTTTTGTTGTGTCTCTGCCCAGCTTTGGTATCAGGATGATGCTGGCCTCTTAAAAGGAGTTAGGGAGGATTCCCTCTTTTTCTATTGATTGGAATAGTTTCAGAAGGAATGGTACCAGTTCCTCCTTGTACCTCTGGTAGAATTTGGCTGTGAATCCATCTGGTCCTGGACTCTTTTTGGTTGGTAAGCTATTGATTATTGCCACAATTTCAGCTCCTGTTATTGGTCTATTAAGAGATTCAACTTCTTCCTGGTTTAGTCTTGGGAGAGTGTATGTGTCCAGGAATTTATCCATTTCTTCTAGATTTTCCAGTTTATTTGCGTAGAGGTGTTTGTAGTATTCTCTGATGATAGTTTGTATTTCTGTGGGATCGGTGGTGATATCCTCTTTATCATTTTTTATTGTGTCTATTTGATTCTTCTCTCTTTTTTTCTTTATTAGTCTTGCTAGCGGTCTATCAATTGTGTTGATCCTTTCAAAAAACCAGCTCCTGGATTCATTAATTTTTTGAAGGGTTTTTGTGTCTCTATTTCCTTCAGTTCTGCTCTGATTTTAGTTATTCTTGCCTTCTGCTAGCTTTTGAATGTGTTTGCTCTTGCTTTTCTAGTTCTTTTAATTGTGATGTTAGGGTGTCAATTTTGGATCTTTCCTGCTTTCTCTTATGGGCATTTAGTGCTATAAATTTCCCTCTACACACTGCTTTGAATGCGTCCCGTAGATTCTGGTATGTTGTGTCTTTGTTCTCGTTGGTTTCAAAGAACACCTTTATTTCTGCCTTCATTTTGTTATGTACCCAGTAGTCATTCAGGAGCAGGTTGTTCAGTTTCCATGTAGTTGAGCGGTTTTGAGTGAGTTTCTTAATCCTGAGTTCTAGTTTGATTGCACTGTGGTCTGAGAGATAGTTTGTTATAATTTCTGTTCTTTTACATTTGCTGAGGAGAGCTTTACTTCCAACTATGTGGTCAATTTTGGAATAGGTGTGGTGTGGTGCTGAAAAGAATGTATATTCTGTTGATTTGGGGTGCAGAGTTCTGTAGATGTCTATTAGGTCCGCTTTGTGCAGAGCTGAGTTCAATTCCTGGGTATCCTTGTTAACTTTCTATCTCGTTGATCTGTCTAATGTTGATAGTGGGGTGTTAAGGTCTCCCATTATTATTGTGTGGGAGTCTAAGTCTCTTTGTAGGTCACTCAGGACTTGCTTTATGAATCTTGGTGCTCCTGTATTGGGTGCATATATATTTAGGATATTTAGCTCTTCTTGTTGAATTGATCCCTTTACCATTATGTAATGGCCTTCTTTGTCTCTTTTGATCTTTGTTGGTTTAAAGTCTGTTTTATCAGAGACTAGGATTGCAACCCCTGCCTTTTTTTGTTTTCCATTTGCTTGGTAGATCTTCCTCCATCCTTTTATTTTGAGCCTATGTGTGTCTCTGCACATGAGATGGGTTTCCTGAATACAGCACACTGATGGGTCTTGAATCTTTATCCAATTTGCCAGTCTGTGTCTTTTAATTGGAGCATTTAGTCCATTGACATTTAAAGTTAATATTGTTATGTGTGAATTTGATCCTGTCATTATGATGTTAGCTGGTTATTTTGCTCGTTAGTTGATCCAGTTTCTTCCTTGTCTCGATGGTCTTTACATTTTGGCATGATTTTGCAGCGGCTGGTACAGGTTGTTCCTTTCCATGTTTAGTGCTTCCTTCAGGAGCTCTTTTAGGGCAGACCTGGTGGTGACAAAATCTCTCAGCATTTGCTTGTCTGCAAAGTATTTTATTTCTCCTTCACTTATGAAGCTTAGTTTGGCTGGATATGAAATTCTGGGTTGAAAATTCTTTTCTTTAAGAATGTTGAATATTGGCCCCCACTCTCTTCTGGCTTGTAGGGTTTCTGCCGAGAGATCCACTGTTAGTCTGATGGGCTTCCCTTTGAGGGTAACCTGACCTTTCTCTCTGGCTGCGCTTAACATTTTTTCCTTCATTTCAACTTTGGTGAATCTGACAATTATGTGTCTTGGAGTTGCTCTTCTCGAGGAGTATCTTTGTGGCGTTCTCTGTATTTCCTGAATCTGAACGTTGGCCTGCCTTGCTAGATTGGGGAAGTTCTCCTGGATAATATCCTGCAGAGTGTTTTCCAACTTGGTTCCATTCTCCCCATCACTTTCAGGTACACCAATCAGACGTAGATTTGGTCTTTTCACATAGTCCCATATTTCTTGGAGGCTTTGCTCATTTCTTTTTATTCTTTTTTCTCTAAACTTCCCTGCTCACTTCATTTCATTCATTTCATATTCCATCGCTGATACCCTTTCTTCCAGTTGATCGCATCAGCTCCTGAGGCTTCTGCATTCTTCACGTAGTTATCGAGCCTTGGTTTTCAGCTCCATCAGCTCCTTTAAGCACTTCTCTGTATTGGTTATTCTAGTTATACATTCTTCTAAATTTTTTTCAAAGTTTTCAACTTCTTTGCCTTTGGTTTGAATGTCCTCCCGTAGCTCAGAGTAATTTGATCGTTTGAAGCCTTCTTCTCTCAGCTCGTCAAAGTCATTCTCCATCCAGCATTGTTCCGTTTCTGGTGGGGAACTGCGTTCCTTTGGAGGAGGAGAGGCGCTCTGCTTTTTAGAGTTTCCAGTTTTTCTGTTCTGTTTTTTCCCCATCTTTGTGGTTTTATCTTCTTTTGGTCTTTGATGATGGTAATGTACAGATGGGTTTTTGGCGTGGATGTCCTTTCTGTTTGTTAGTTTCCCTTCTAAAAGAGAGGACCCTCAGCTGCATGTCTGTTGGAATACCCTCCCGTGTGAGGTGTCAGTGTGCCGCTGCTGGGGGGTGCCTCCCAGTTAGGCTGCTCAGAGGTCAGGGGTCAGGGACCCACTTAAGGAGGCAGTCTGCCCGTTCTCAGATCTCCAGCTGCGTGCTGGGAGAACCACTGCTCTCTTCAAAGCTTTCAGACAGGGATATTTATGTTTGCAGAGGTTACTGCTGTCTTTTTGTTTGTCTGTGCCCTGCCCCCAGAGGTGGAGCCTACAGAGGCAGGCAGGCCTCCTTGAGCTGTGGTGGGCTCCACCCAGTTCGAGCTTCCCGGCTGCTTTGTTTACCTAATCAAGCCTGGGCAATGGCGGGCGCCCCTCCCCCAGCCTCGCTGCTGCCTTGCAGTTTGATCTCAGTCTGCTGTGCTAGCAATCAGCGAGACTCCGTGGGCATAGGACCCTCCAAGCCAGGTGCGGGTTATAATCTCGTGGTGCGCCATTTCTTAAGCCCGTCAGAAAAGCGCAGTATTCGGGTGGGAGTGACCCGATTTTCCAGGTGCCGTCTGTCACCCCTTTCTTTGACTCAGAAAGGGAACTCCCTGACCCCTTGCACTTCCCAAGTGAGGCAATGCCTCGCCCTGCTTCGGCTCATGCACGGTGCGCGCACCCACTGACCTGCGCCCACTGTCTGGCACTCCCTAGTGAGATGAACCTGGTACCTCAGATGGAAATGCAGAAATCACCCGTCTTCTGCGTCCCTCACCCTGGGAGCTGTAGACCGGAGCTGTTCCTATTCAGCCATCTTGGCTCCTCCTACCACCCTGGCTTTTTCATACATCCTTTGAAATAAAGGTGGAGGCTCCCAATTCTCAACTACTTGCATTTGGTAAACCCACAGGCGTAACACCACATGGAAGCTACCAAGGTTATGGCTTGCACCCTCTGAAGCAGTGACTGGAGTTGTAACTGGGTCAATTTGAGCTACACCTGGAGCTGAAGCAGTGGCCAGGAAGCAGGGAGTCTTGTTCCAAAGCTACCCAAGGCAGCAGGTCCTAGGTCTGATCCCAGAAACTATTCTCTTCTTTTAGGCCTCAGGGCCTGTGATGGGGTGCTGCCTTTTAGATTTTTAAAATGCCTTCAATTCCTCTTTCCCATTGCCTTGGCTATCAACACTTGCTTTTTTTAGGTTATACATATATCTCTAAGAAGTAGTTGACACATATCCTGCTTGAGTTCCTCTCTTATAAAAGCTTTTTATATTTTAGCCACATGACTAGGCTGCAAAGTTTTCAAGCTTTTACACTATGCTTCTTTTGTAAGTGTAAGTTACTACTTATTTTATTTTACTTTTTTTTGCTAGAACATGTGTGCATAGGTTATTAGAAGCAGCAAGGCCACATCACAACTGCTTTGCTGCTTAGACATTTTTCCAACAGAAACCCTAAATCATCAATTTCAAATTCAAACTTTTATATATCCGTAGGGCATGACAGAAATTCAGCCAACAACTTTGCTAAGACAACATGCATGACCTTTGTTTCAGTCCCAATAAGTTTCTAGTTTTCATCTGAGACCTCCTCAGCCCGGGCTTCACTGTGCAGATCACTATCAGCATTTTGGTCACAGATATTCAACCAGTCTCTAAGAAAATCTCAACTTTCCCTAATTTTTCTGTCTTCTGAATCCTACAAACTCTTCCAACTTCTGCCTGTTTATCCAGTTACAAAGCTGATTCCACATTTTGGGGTATTCTTATAACCATTTTCAATTCCTTGGTGCCAATTTACTGTATTAAGCTATTTTTGCATCACTATGAGAGTGGGACTGGATACTTTATTTTTTACAAAGTAGGTTGAAGTGGCTTATGATTCTACAGGCTGTAGAGAAGACATAGCACTGGAATATGCTTCTGGGGAGGTCTCTGGAAGTTTACAGTCATGGCAGAAGTTGAAGCAGAATCTTGCACATCACAGGGCAAAAAGCAGGAGCAAAAAACAGAGGGGCGAGTTGTTACACAGTTTTAAATAACCAGATCTTAACAAATGGGATGGTGCTAAACCATTCATGAGTAATCCACCCCAATGGTTAAATCACCTTTCACCAGGCCCATCTCCAACATTGAGAATTACATTTAAATATGAAATTTCGGAGGGGACACACATTCAAACCCTATCAGAGGAGTCTTTATGCTTTTACCAATATAAGATTATATAATTGGCAAAAAAAAAAAAAAAAAAGGTAATTTGACTTCTTTTCCAATTGGGTTGCGTTTTATTGCTTTCTCCTGTCTGATTGCTCCAGATAGGACTTTCAGCATTATGTTGAATAACAGTGGTAAATGTGGACATTCTTGTCATCTTCCAGATTTTAGAGGAAAGGCTTTTAGTTTTTCCCCACTTAGTGTGATACTAGCTGTGGGTCTGTCAAATGTGACTTTTATTATGTTGAGGTATGTTCATTCCATACTCAGTTTTCAAAGAGTTTTTTTTATTATTAAAGACTATTAAATTGTATCAAAATTTTTTTAGCATAATTGAAATGATTATATGGATTTTGTCCTTGTTTTGTTTTGTTTTGTTTTGTTTTGTTGAGATGAAGTCTCCCTCTGTCACCCAGGCTGGAGGGCAATGGCATGATCTCAGCTTAATGCAAACTCTGCCTCCCAGGTTCAAGTGATTCTTCTTCTTCAGCCTCCTGAGTAGCTGGGATCACAGGTGCCCACCACCACACCTGGCTAATTTTTGTAATTTTAGTAGAGACGGGGCTTCGCCATGTTGGCCAGACTGGTTTTAAACTCCTGACCTCAGGTGATCCGCCCACCTCGGCTTCCTAAATTGCTGGGATTTCAGGTGTGAGCCACTGTGCCTGGCCCCTTCATTCTCTTTATGTGATCTATCACATTGATTGATTTGCATGTTGACCCATCCTTGCATCCCTGGGATAAATCCCACTTGGTCATTATGAATTACCTATTTATGTATTGCTTAATTCAGTTTTTAGGTGTTTTGCAAATTTTTCCACCAATATTCTCAGATATGGGCCTGTCGTTCCCTTTTTTTAATATGTCTTTGTCTGTTTTTGATATCAGGGTAATACTAGCCTCAAAGAATGAGTTTGGAAATGTTCTTTCCTTCTCTAGTTTTCAGTCTGGTCCTACAGACTTTTTTTTATTAAGGCTTTAATTTTGTTAATAGTTATTGATCTGTTCAGGTTTTAGAATTTTTTCCTAGTTAAATCTTGGTAAATTGTGTGTGTCTAAGAATTAATTTCCTCTAGGTTTTCTAATTTGTTGGCATACAATTGCTGATATTATTTACTAATGATCCTTTGCTTTTCTGAAGCATTATTGGTAATGTCTCCTTTTTCACCTCCGATTTTACTAATTTGTATCTTTTCTGTTTTTTAGTTAGCCTGTTTAAATATTTGTCAATTGTTTTACTTTTCAAAAAATCAACATTTTCTTTCATTAATTCTTTACATTATTTTCGTCATTTTAACTTCATCTACTTCTGCTCTAATCTTTATTATTTCTTTTCTTCTAATTTTGGGTTAGGTTTGGTCTTTTATTCTAGTTAATTAAGATGTATTGTTAGGTTATTTATTTGAAGCTTTTCTGTTTTTTATGTAGGCACTTACAGTTATAAATTTTCCTTTTATAATAGTACTTCTTTAACTATATTCCATAGGTTTTTCTATGCTATGTTTCCATTAACATTTGTTTCAAGAAATTTTTCTATTTTCTTCTTAACATTTTTATCAACCTACTAACCATTCAGGAGCATATTGCTTAATGTCCATGTGTTTGTATAGTTTCTTAAATTCCTTTTTTAATTGATATCTAGTTTTATCCCCTGTAGTCAGAGAAAATGCTTGATATTACTTCAATTTTTTGGAATGTTTTTAGACTTGTTCCTTAACATATGGTCTATCCTTGAAAATAATGCATGTGCTGAGGAGAAGAATGTGTATTCTGCAGCTGTTGGATGAAATTTTCTGTAAATATCTATTAGGTTCATTTGTTCTATAGTACAGATTAAGTCTGATGTTTCTTTGTTTATTTTCTGTCTGGAAGGTCTACCTAATGACTAAAGTGGGGTGTTGAAGTGTCCAGCCATTATTGTATTGAGGTCTCTTTCTTTAGCTCATAATATTTGCTTCATTTATCTAGGTGCTTTAGTGTTGGGTGCATATATATTTTCAATTATTATATCCTCTTGATGAATTGATCTCTTTATTATTATATAATGACCTTTTAATTTCTTCCTACAGTCTTTTGTGGAAATCTATTTTTGTCTGGTATAAGTATGGCTATTTCTGCTTTTTTTGGTCTCTATTGGCATGGGATAACTTTTTCCATCCTTTTATTTTCAGTCTAAATGTATCTTTGTAGGTAAAGTGTGGTTTTTTTTTTTGTAGATCACAGATTATTGTCCTGCTTCTCTATCCATTCATCCACTATTTTTCTTTTGACTGGAGAATTTAGTTCATTTAAATTCAATGTTATCAGTGATAAGCACTTACTCCTGCCATTTTTCATTTGTTTTCTGATTGATTTTTGCCCTCTCTTCCTTCTTTCCTTTCTTCCTGTCTTCCTTTTAGTGAAGGTAATTTCTCTTGAATTATAATCTAATTTCTTGCTTTTTACTTTTTGTACATCTTTGGTACACCTTTTGATTTGAAATTACCATGAGGCTTGAAAATAATATAATACATGATTTTAGACTGTGGACAATTTAACACTGGTTGCATAAACAAAGAAACAAGCAAAACAGAGGTTGGAGCCAAGATGGCCAAATAGCAACAGCTCCAATCTACAGCTCCCAGAATGAGCGACACAGAAGATGGGTGAGTTCTGCATTTCCAAATGTGGTACCGGGTTCATCTCACTGGGGAGTGTCAGACAGAGGGTGCAACACAGTGGGTGCAGTGCACTGAGCATGAGCAGAAGCAGGGTGAGACATCACCTCACCCAGGAAGCACAAGGGGTCAGGGAATTCCCTCTGCTAGTCAAAGAAAGCGGTGACAGACGGCACCTGGAAAATCAGGTCACTCCCACCCTAATACTGCACTTTTCCAATGGTCTTAGCAAATGGCACACCAGGAGATTATATCTCACGCCTGGCTTGGAGGGTCCTACACCCACAGAGCCTCACTCATTGCTAGCACAGCAGTCTGAGATCAAACTGCAAGGTGGCAGTGAGGCTTGGAGAGGGTCCCCTTCCATTGCCGAGGCTTGAGTAGGTAAAGCAGCCAGGAAGCTTGAACTGGGTGGAGCCCACTTCAGCTCAAGGAGGCCTGCCTGCCTCTGTAGACTCCACCTCTGGGGGTAGGGCATAGCCAAACAAAAGGCAGCAGAAACCTCTGCAGACTTAAATGTCCCTGTCTGACAGCTTTGAAGAGAGTAGTGATTCTCCCAGCATGCAACTGGAGACCTGAGAATGGGCAGACTGCCTCCTCAACTGGGTCCCTGAACCCTTAGTAGCCTAACTGGGAGGCACCCACAGTAGGGGCGGACTGACACCTAACATGGCCGGGTAATCCTTTGAGACAAAACTTCCAGAGGAACGATCAAGCAGCAGCATTTGCAGTTCACCAATATCCATTGTTCTGCAGCCACCGTTGCTGATACCCAGGTAAACAGGGTCAGTAGTGGACCTCCAGCAAACTCCAACAGACCTGCAGCTGAGGGTTCTGACTGTAAGAAGGAAAACTAACAAACAGAAAGGACATCCACACCAAAAACCCATCTGTACGTCACCATCATCAAAGACCAAAGGTAGATAAAACCACAAAGATGGGGAAAAAACAGATAAGAAAAACTGGAAACTCTAAAAATCAGAGCTCCTCTCCTCCTCCAAAGGAATGCAGCTCCTCACCAGCAACAGAACAAAGCTGGAAGGAGAATGACTTTGAGGAGTTGAGAGAAGAAGGCTTCAGATGATTAAACTACTCCAAGCTAAAGGAGAAAGTTTGAACCCATGGCAAAGAAGTTAAAAACCTTGAAAAAAAGTTAGATGAATGGCTAAGTAGAATAACCAATGCAGAGACCTGAAGGAGCTGAAAACCACGGCATGAAAACTAAGTGATGAATGCTGAAGCCTCAGTAGCCGATTCGATCAACTGGAAGAAAGGGTATCAGTGATGGAAGATGAAATGAATGAAATGAAGCGAGAAGAGAAGTTAAGAGAAAAAGGAACAAAAAGAAATGAACAAAGCCTCCAAGAAATAAGGGACTATGTGAAAAGGCCAAATCTACGTCTGATTGGTGTACCTGAAAGTGACGGGGAGAATGGAACCAAGTTGTAAAGCACTCTGCAAGATATTATCCAGGAGAACTTCCCCAATCTAGCAAGGCAGGCCAACATTCACATTCAGGAAATACAGATAACGCCACAAAGATACTCCTTGAGAAGAGCAACTCCAGGACACATAATTGTCGGATTCACCAAAGTTGAAATGAGGAAAAAATGTTAAGGGCAGCCAGAGACAAAGGTCAGGTTACCCACAAAGAGAAGCTCATCAGACTAACAGCTGATCTCTCGGCAGAAACTCTACAAGCCAGAAGTGAGTGGGGGCCAATATTCATCATTCTTAAAGAAAAGAATTTTCAACCCAGAATTTCATATCCAGCCAAACTAAGCTTCATAAGTGAAGGAGAAATAAAATCCTTTACACACAAGCAAATGCTGAGAGATTTTGTCACCAGCAGACCTGCCCTAAAAGAGCTCCTGAAGGAAACACTAAACATGGAAAGGAACAACTGGTACCAGTCACTGCAAAAACGCCAAATTGTAAAGACCATCGATGCTAGGAAGAAACTGCATCAACTAACGAGCAAAATAACCAGCTAACATCATAATGACAGGATCAAATTCACACATAGCAATATTAATCTTAAATGTAAATGGGTTCAATGCTCCAATTAAAAGACACAGACTGGCAAATTGGATAAAAAGTCAAGACCAATCAGTGTGCTGTATTCAGGAAACTTATCTCATGTGCAGAGATACACACAGGCTCAAAATAAAGGGATGGAGGAGGATCTACCAAGCAAATGGAAAACAAAAAAAGGCAGGGGTTTCAATCCTAGTTGCTGATAAAACAGACATTAAACCAGCAAAGATCAAAAGAGACAAAGAAGGCCATGACATAATGGTAAAGGGATCAATTCAACAAGAAGAGCTAATTATCCTAAATATATATGCACCCAATACAGGAGCACCCAGATTCATAAAGCAAGTCCTTAGAGACCTACAAAGAGACTTAGACTCCCACACAATAATAATGGGAGACTTTAACACCCCGCTGTTAATATTAGACAGATCAATGAGACAGAAAGTTAAAAAGGATATGCAGGAATTGAACTCAGCTCTGCACCAGGTGGACCTAATAGACATCTACAAAACTCTCCACCCCAAGTCAACAGAATACACATTCTTTTCAGCACCACACCACACCTATTCCAAAATTGACCACATAGTTGGAAGTAAAGCTCTCCTCAGCAAATGTAAAAGAACAGAAATTATAACAAACTATCTCTCAGACCACAGTGCAATCAAACTAGAACTCAGGATTAAGAAACTCACTCAACACCACTCAACTACATGGAAACTGAACAACCTGTTCCTGAATGACTACTGTGTATATAACGAAATGAAGGCAGAAATAAAGATGTTCTTTGATACCAACGAGAACAAAGACACAACATACCAGAATCTCTGGGACACATTCAAAGCAGTGTGTAGAGGGAAATTTATAGCACTAAATGCCCACAAGAGAAAGGAGGAAAGATCTAATATGGACACCATAACAGCACAATTAAAAGAACTAGAAAAGCAAGAGCGAGCACATTCAAAAGCTAGCAGAAGGCAAGAAATAACTAAAATCGGAGCAGAACTGAAGGAAATAGAGACACAAAAAACCCTTCAAAAAGGCAATGAATCCAGGAGCTTGTTTTTTGAAAAGATCAACAAAATTGATAGACCGCTAGCAAGACTAATAAAGAAGAAAAGAGAGAAGAGTCAAATAGATGCAATAAAAAATGATAAAGGATATATCACCACCGATCCCACAGAAATACAAACTACCATCAGTGAATATAATAAACACCTCTATGCAAATAAACTAGAAAATCTAAAAGAAATGGATAAATTCCTCGACATATGCACCCTCCCAAAACTAAACCAGGAAGAAGTTGAATCTCTGAATAGACCAATAACAGGCTCTAAAATTGAGGCAATAATCAATAGCTTCCCAATCAAAAAAGACTATGAGCAGATGGATTCACAGCCGAATTCTACCAGAGGTACAAGAAGGAGCTAGTACCATTCCTTCTGAAACTATTCCAATCAATAGAAAAAGAGGGAATCCTCCCTAACTCACTTTATGAGGCCAGCATCATCCTGATACCAAAGCCGGGCAGAGACACAACAAAAAGAATTTTAGACCAATATCCTTTATGAACATTGATGCAAAAATCCTCAATAAAATACTGGCAAACCAAATCCAGCAGCACATCAAAAAGCTTATCCACCATGATCAAGTGGGCTTCATCCCTGGGATGCAAGGCTGGTTAAACATACGCAAATCGATAAATGTAATCCAGCATATAAACAGAACCAAAGACAAAAACCACATGATTATCTCAATAGATGCAGAAAAGGCCTTTGCCAAAATTCAACAACATTCATGGTTAAAACTCTGAATAAATTAGGTATTGATCGGACGTGTCTCAAAATAATAAGAGCTATCTATGACAAACCCACAGCTGATGTCATACTGAATGGGCAAAAACTGAAAGCATTCTCTTTGAAAACTGACAGAAGTCAGGGATGCCCTCTCTCACCACTCCTATTCAACATAGTGTTGGAAGTTCTGGCCAGGGAAATCAAGCAGGAGTTGGAAATAGAGGGTATTCAATTAGGAAAAGAGGAAGTCAAATTGTCCCTGTTTGCAGATGACATGATTGTATATCTAGAAAACCCCATTGTCTCAGCCCAAAATCTCCTGAAGCTGTTAAGCAGCTTCAGCCAAGTCTCAGGATACAAAATCCATGTACAAAAATCACAAGCATTCTTATACACCAATAACAGACAGACAGCCAAATCATGAGTGAACTCCCATTCACAATTGCTTCAGAGAGAATAAAATACCTAGGAATCCAACTCACAAGGGATCTGAAGGACCTCTTCAGGGAGAGTTACAAACCATTGCTCAAGGAAATAAAAGAGGATACGAACAAATGGAAGAACATTCCATGCTCATGGGTAGGAAGAATCAATATCGTGAAAATGGCCATACTGCCCAAGGTAATTTATAGATTCAATGCCATCCCCATCAAGCTCCCAATGACTTTCTTCACAGAATTTGAAAAAACTACTTTAAAGTTCATATGTTTACTCTTTTTATTTGAGATTTTTGCCCCCCATAATTACCATATTATAATATTCAGTGTTTTTCCATGTGCTATTGCTAGTGAGTTCTGTACCTTCAGATGATTTCTTCTTGCTCGCTAACTTTTTTTCTTTTAGGTTAAGATATCCCTTTAGCATTTCTTGTAGGACAGGTCTGGTGTTAATGAAATCCCTCAGTTTTTGTTTGTCGGAAAAAGTTCTTATTTTTCCATCAAGTTTAAAGGCCATTTTTGCCTGAGACATTATTCTAAAGTAAAAGTCTTTTTTTTTCTTCAGCTTTTTTAATATGTCATTCCAGTCTCCCAGCCTGTAAATTTTCCCCTGAAAACTCTGCTGTCAGATGTATTGGAGTTCCACTGAAAGTTATTTGTTTCTCTTCTCTCGATGCTTTTAGAATCATTTCTTTATCCTTAACTTTTGGGAGTTCAGTTAAGCGCCTTGAGGTGGTCTTCTTTGGGTTAAATCTGCTTTATGTTCTGTAACTTTTTGTTACTGGAATATTGATTTCAAATGTTGAGGAATTGTTTAATATGATTTAATATTATTTATTTAAATAAATGTTCAACTCATCTCTTTTTCTACCTCCTCTTTAAGGCCAATAACTCTTAGATTTGCTATTTTGAGGCTATTTTTTAAATTCTATAGGCATGCTTTATTTTTTATTCTTTTTTGTCTCCTCTGACTTTGTATTTTTAAACAGTCTGACTTCAAGTTCGCTAAATCTATCTTCTTCTTGGTCAATTCTTTTAAGTAATTCTGATCCATTCTTCAGTATGACAATAGCAATTTAACTTGAGAATTTCTGCTTTATTCTTTTATTTCAATCTCATTGTTAAATTTATCTGATAGAATTTTGAATTCCTTCTCTGTGTTATATTGTACATTTCTTTGAATTACCACAACCAACTATTTTGGATTTCCTGTATGAAAGGTCACATATTTCTGTTTTTCCAGGATTTGTCCCTGGTGCTTTACTTGGCTTGTTTGGTGAGGTCATGTTTTCCTGGATGGCCTTGATACATGTAGATGTTCATCTGTATCTGGGCATTGAACAGTTCAGTCTTTACTGTAGTCTTCACAGTCTCGGCTTGTTAGTGCCCATTATCTTTGGGAACACTTTCCAGGTATTCAAAGAAACTTGGGTCCCAAACCCAATAGCACAGTAGTTTATGCAAACACATAGAGGTACTGCCTTGGTGGCCTTGAATTAACATCAAGAAAAATTCTCTTGATTTATCAAGTAAAGACTCTTGTTCTCTTCCCTTACATTCTCTCAAATCAGCAGTCTCTCTTTCTGTGCTGAGACATGTGAAGCTGGGGTTGGGGTAACATAAGCAATCCTGTGGCCACCACCACTGAGACTGTGCTGGTTCACACCTGAAGTAGGCACAGAACTTGGTCTCACGCAAGGCCCACTGCAACACTACTTGGCTACCATATGTTTATTCAAAGCCCTAGGACTCTGTGATTAATATGTGGCAAAGCCAGCCAGGTTTGTGTCTCTGCCTATAGGGCGGCAAGTTCCCCTAGCCATGAGTGGCTCCACAGATGCTACCTGGGAGCCAGAGATTAAAGCATAGAATCTTCAAAATTTACCTGCTCTTCTATTTTACTGTAGCTAACCTGGCACTTAGGGAATAAGACAAAGTATTTTCTAATCTTCCTTGCCCTGTCTTCAGGCAGAAGAACCTCTTCTATGACTGCAAACACTACTAGCCCATGGGGGGTTTCCACCAAATCATCATCACTTTCTCACTTAAAGCCCAAGCACTCTTTAATTAGCTTGTGATAAATTCTGCAATGTCTGGGACTCAACCTTTGGCCCAGGGCAAGCACAGAAATGCTGACCAAGAAGACCTTAGGCCTGGACTCAGGGACTCTAAGAATCCGCTTGGTGCTCTACCCCACTGTGGTTGAGCTGGCATATCAGGTGCAACGCAGAGGTCCCTTTACATTCCCCCCTGCTTTTCTCAAACAGAAGTCTTTCACCATAGCTCCCACAGCTGGAAATGTACTGGGTCACACCTGAAGTTGGCGCTTCTCAGAGCCCAATGACCATGGTGTATTACCTGGTTGTCACTGTTTTTTCTTCTGGGTACAGGGGTTCTTTAGTCAGCAGGTGATGAATTCTGCCAGATCTTTACTGACATGGCAGCACTGAGTTTAATGCAAAGTCCTCCAGTCACTGTGCTCTCCCTCTCCCAAATTCACAGGTTTCTCTGTGTTGTGTGGCTGCTGCTAGGTGGGAGTGGGGGAGTGGTGTTGTGAGCAGTCCCTTTGCTTCTCTGGCTGCTGTCTCAGTAGACTCCATTCTCCCCACCATCCACATTCCACTGGCTCTGAGCCCAGCTCGGAATATGACTTGCCTAATAATTGAAGTCCTTGTGGCTTAGAATTCCCCTTAAGTTCTCTTAGAGTCCAATAGCACGTCAACTCATGATAGCAAGACTTGCAAAAACTGAAGCTCCCAATACTGGGATGGGAGGTTTTCCTCTTTGTAAGGCCAATACAAGTGCTCCCCCCATTGGGAGATGTCAGCTGAGTACAGTCTTGTTCTGCTTTTCACTGTGACAGGGTAGTACTGAGTTTATTGCAAAGCCTCACAAACTATGCTCTCCCTCTCCCAAACATACTATCTCTGCACGATGTAGCCACTACTGGTGGTTGAAAAAGAGGTGGCATACTTGCTTCTAGACCGTCTTTTGTTTGTTTGTCTTCTCCAATGTCTGTTTCAGTGATATGAAGTTAATACCAGGTACTGTGATTGCTCACCCAATTTTTGGTCCCTTTGACAGTGCTTCTTGAATGTAGTGAGTTGTGAAAATTTGGTGTTTTTGTGTGGTGGATGAGAATGTAGGCTTCTATTCTGCCCTCTTATTCTGTCTCTGCCTTAATTTTTTTAGATTTAGGGAGTATAATTGCAGGTTTATTACATGGATATATGGTGTGATGCTGAGCAATGTGGGATATTATTGATCCCATCACCAAGGTAGTGAGCATATATTGTGGGATATATTTGATCCCATCACCTAGGCAGTAAGCATAGCACTCATAGTTTCTCACCCCCTGCCCTCCTCCTTCCCTCCTTCATCTAGTAGTTCTCAGTGTCTATTGTTGTCATCTTTATATTCCTGAGTACCCCATGTTTAGATCCTACTTATGGGCAAGAACATGTGGTATTTGGTTTTCTGTTCCTGTATTAATTTCCCTAGGATAATGGCCTCCAGACGTATGCATGTTGCTGCATAGGACATGATTGTATTCTTTTTAATGTGTTCATAGTATTTTATGGTGTATATGTGGCACATATTTCTATCCAATTTATTGATTAACACATAAGTTAATTCCATGCCTTCCCTATTGTGAATAGCAATATGACGCATATACAAGTACATGTGGGGTTTCTTTTTGTAGAATTTTTAATTTTATTTTGGACATATACTCAGTAATGGAATTGCTGGTTGAATGGTACTTGTGTTTTAAATTCTTTGAAAAATCTCCAAACTGCTTTTCACGGTGGCTGAACTAATTTACATTCTCAGCAACAGTGTATACGCATTTCATTTTCTCTGAAGTCTAACAAGAATTTGTTATTTTTTTACTTTTTAATAGTAGCCATTCTGACTAATATGAGATGGTATCTCTCTGATGATTAGTGAAGTTGAACATTAAGAAAACAACTCCATTAAAACATTGACAAGGGACATAAGCAGACACTTCTTAAAAGAAGATGAGACGGGCACAGTGGCTCAGACCTGTAATCCCAGCACTTTGGGAGGCCAGGATGAGTGGATCACAAGGTCAGGAGATCGAGACCATCCTGGCTAACACGGTGAAACCCTGTCTCTACAAAAAATACAAAAAATTAGCCAGGCGTGGTGGCGGGCGCCTGTAGTCCCAGCTACTCGGGAGGCTGAGGCAGGAGAATGGCGTGAACCCGGGAGGCAGAGCTTGCAGTGAGCCAAGATCGCACCACTGCACTCCAGCCTGTGCGACAGAGCGAGACTCCGTCTCAAAAAAAAAAAAAAAAAGATATAGAAGTGGGATTCGTATTCTATCACAATAAGCTGCCTTTCCTTTGCAAATACAAAATCAAACCATTCGAAAAATCACTTTAATTGTAGGGATTGACAGTATGTTTCCCCTTCTCTATCTCCTTTCCTCTTTCGTGATTTTTTCTGATCACTATCAATCCACTCAGCAAAGTAATCTCTATTCTTACGCTGTGTGAATTGTGGTGATGAGCTAGTCAGCTCTCTTAAAATCACTAACAAAAAGTTTTAAATTTCCTAGTTAGTAATAAGTTTTTAGCATGCCACAAGATACTCTTAGAACAAGGACTTCTGGTCCAGGCATTGTGGATTATGATGATTAGTTCTATGGATTTCTATAAGCTTTGAAATTAAGAGGTAAAAATCTAAAATAAATCTGACTTCATGTTATTTATACATTCATTGGGTTTGTTAATTATTCCACAGGAAAACAGATGAAAGACTTTTGTAGAATTCAATTCTGCTTCACCATATTTAGGGTTACAAGAAGGGAATTATATTGATGTAATTGACAGACTGAATTAACCTCAGTCATCACATGTGATTTTTCTAGAGTTTTTTTAATGGTGCTGACATTCTCTTCAATATGTCCATGCTTAGTTGGGTTTCTGGGGGAGAGATGAGTAGCTAGTACTACCCATCTAAAACATAATGTTCATTAGTTGGAATAATGGTGTGATATGATAGTCTTCGACATGATGCCCTCAATTTCTTTCCTCCCTGCATGCACATGCTGCTCTTTACATTGACAGTTAGAGTCGAATCTCCCATTTCTTGAATCTGTGCTGGTCACAATGACTTGCTTTACCAATAGGATGGAGCAGAAGTTGTATTCTAGGACTTCCAAGGCTAGGTCCTAAGAAGCTTTGTGGTATTTGCCTGTGTGCTTTGGGACCAACTACCAAGTTGTGAGCACTGCAGATAACATGGAGAGGTCAGATAGGCATCACACCCAGCAGCCAATATGCACTGCCAGCCATGTAAGTGACCCGTCTAGGCTCTTTAGCCTAGTTGAGCTTTCAGGTGAGTTCAGCAGCAGCTAACCAACCGCAACTGCAAGAAAGACTCCAAGAGAGAACTTTTGTAGTGCCCATCAACCCACAAAACCATGAGAAATAACATTATTTATAATCACTAAACAATAACAATAAACAATATTAAACTATAAACAATTCCTTACGTTTTGGAATGGCTTACTATTCAGCAAGAGATAGCTAGAACAAGTACTAAATGTTACACAATACTGAATAAGTGTAAGTTTAGTTGTATAATATACTTCTACATTTTAAAGGCATTGACATTTCTGGAAAGAGTGCAAAAGTGAGCACTGATTAAATGGTTCCCAAGAGAAGTTGTCTGTTGTATCTCAACATCACCATTTGCCAATGGGAGCTGTATTTTGTTTTTGGAAAATATATAATTTTAATGTTCATTTTAAAAAAATACTAACAATTTTTTAGAAAGGCATATGCTATTTTGCAAAAAATTTGAGAAAACCAGAGAAGTGTAAACTTTAAGGCTCTAATCATATTTTTATGCCATTTAACCCATAAATCCAAAGTCTGATGACAAACATGTTTATCTAATACTGATATTTGGATAAATAAGTTAAACTAACAGTTTTCTTTTTAAATGATAGGCCTTATAATTGGTATGATGTTGAGATGGCTGCAGTGGATGGGCTCATCACCATAATAATATTTTCTCTTTAATATTTTTTAGAAGATTAAGTGACAACCAAAGGGTCTAAAACTGCATTACACAGCAGTAATAAAATCAGAGTGACACTTACTTTGCAACAGCAGGACTGGAATTCTTGCTGTTGGGGTTGGTGGCAGCAAACTCAATTATGGGTGTCTTCTGCTTCGTGCTTGGATGGTGTGTTGGAACATTTCCTGTTTAGAACTTTCTAACACTTCCTGACTAGAGCTGTTTAAAATAGAAACAAACCCCTCTGATTTTGAATTCAGCCTGTTTATTGTTATGATTTGTTCATATGTTTCTACTCTTTAGACCGTGGCTTTCTTGTAGACAGAAGTTGTATCTTATACCTCTTTTTGTTCAGCAGCGGTGTGCCTGGCACCTAGTTGAATTGTCAGGTTTGTTGAATAAGTAAAGTAAAATTATACTAGAAGTAAACTATTAAATTTATCAATTTTACTCAGAAAATATATAGCTAAGTATGACATATGAATCAATTCACTCACTGATTCAACAAACATTTTTTAATTGACTACAATATGCTATTAGCTAGGAATATGGCAGTAAACAAATCTCACCTTGTCTCAAACTTCAGTGGATCCAGGAGTCTCTAGAAGTTTAATTCTTGCTCAATCAGCAATTCCTTTTCACTGAAGACTTGACAAGAAGGTTTGAGAAGGCAAGAGTGTGTGAACTCGGCAGATGTTTGTGATGCACCTACTGTGTGCCAGACACTGTAGTGTCACAGGTTCTGCCTGTGTCTCCTAGGAAAGGTGAAAACTAAGGACAATATTTTAAACAAGAAATAATGCCAAGTATGCCACATGATGGAGAGGGAAAGCACTGGGTCCCAAGAGTATAACAGGCACTGAGCCTAGCGTGGGGTCCAGGCGTCTCTGGCATCGTGCCTTCCTAGGTCGTGGTTGTCCCTCCTTGTTGCTCCTGCTGTCTTCTTCAGTTACATCTGCTTCTCTGCATTTCCTCATTTTACAGTGTGTGGGATGCAGTCATCTCTGAACAGGAATAGGCAACTGTGCACCTGTTACACCGTGCTTGATGCTCTGCATTGATGTACACTGGGCCCAGGTTTCCCTGGTGGACTGCTTGGGCCATTCTTGTCATCTGGCTCTGAAGTCTTTGTTCACAGAGGTGCACTTGCCAGATGGGGAAGCCAGAGATCTGGGGTCCTCTGATGAGGCCACTCTCGCCCTGCTTATCTTCCCTGACATACCTAACAGATGAAGCTCAGGTGGGCGATGCACCTCAGGCCACAGTGTGGACTGTTGTAACCAAGCGAGTTATAGAGGAAAGCCACCCTTTGAGACAAATTAAGGAGTCCTTTATTAGCCAGCGACCGAGAGGCAGCTAACGCTCAAAATTCTCTTGGCCCTGAGGAAGGGGCTGGTTTTGTTTTTATACCGTCGTCTAAATAGGGGAGGGGGGAGTTTAGCTGAAGCAATTTTTACAGAAGCAGAGCTAGAGCTAGCAAACAGTTAAAAAAATTAATTGGTTACAAAAGCAGTTACAAAAAAAATAAATAAATAAACCATTCCAGGTTCAGGGGCTTAAACTATCACAAAGAAAGAAATACAGGGGTTTTGGGTGCCATTCACCGAGCGCGTCCCCAGGAGCTGCTGGTGCAGCTTGCCTCAATATCTTAATAGTAAGTGCATTCCTGGACGTGCTTTGAGTCAATTTACACTAGTTAAGCCCTTAAGGAAGGGAGATAAAGGGGGCTGCACGTGAAGAAACTAAAATGGAGTCTGTCCGGCTCTCTCTCCGCTAGGAGAGAGTCACTCAGGTTAAAACAAGGTAGGGTATCACAGGACCATGTACAATTATTCAAGCTCCAGCTTCAACTCTCTTTCTTATTGCTCTCTTAGGACAGTATATTTAGATGGGAATAAATGAAAGTAATGTTATTAGGGGATAAGATTAAAATCGATCCCACTTGTAAAAAAGGGAGTAGATTATTTGTGAGCTATAATACTTTTTTTTAGTGAAGAATCACCTTAAAACTTGGAACCTGGATACAAGATAATTCCTTCATTCTGCAAACGTTTAGTAGCAAACTATATGCCAGGACTGTGATAATTACTAGGGATACATGATTGAATATATAGTATAAGATGCCTTGGAGTGTCAGATAGTTTCATATAAATGGCTCATGCAGTATATAGACAGTGTGGTAAAAAGAGACTACTGAGATGTGCAGAGGACAGACAATAAAGGGTCTTTGAATGGTAGATGAATGTGTTTGGACTTTTCACTCAGGGCTGTTGAAGTTTTTGAAGGGCAGTGGTCTTAGAGTTTTGCTGTACATTCATCTCAAAGGGTTAAACTTTTCTTTTGATTCAGCAGTTTTGAAACTCTCTTTTTGTAGAATCTGCAGGTGGACATTTGGAGTGCATTGTGGCCTATGGTAGAAAAGGATATATCTACACAAAAAATCTAGACAGAAGCAATCTGAGAAACTTCTTTGTGATGTGTGCATTCATCTCACAGAGTTAACACTTTGTTTTGATTGAACAGTTTTGAAACTCTCTTTTTGTGGAACCTGCAAGTGTACATTTGGAGCATTTTGAGGTCTATGGTGGAAAAGGAAATATAATCACATATAAACTAGATAGAAGCAATCTGAGAAACTTCTTTGTGAGGTGTGCATGCATCTCACAGAGTTGAACCTTTCTTTTGATGGACCACTTTTGAAATACACTTTTTGTAGAGTCTGTAAGTGGACATTTCTAGCGCCTTCAGGCCTTTGGTGGAAAATGAAATATCTTCATTTAAAAACTAGACAGAAGAATTCTGGGAAACTTCTTTGTGATGTGTACCTTCATCTCATAGAGTTGAATCCTTCTTTTGATTCAGCAGTTTGGAAAAACTCTTTTTGTAGAATCTGCAAGTGGACATTTGGTGTGCTGTGCGGCCTATCGTAGAAAAGGAAATATCTCCACATAAAATATAGACAGAAGCAATCTGAGAAACTACTTTGTGATGTGTGCATTCATCTCACAGAGTTAAACCTTTCTTTTGATTGAGCAGTTTTGAAACTCTCTTTTTGTAGAATCTGCAAGTGGACATTTGGAGCGCTTTGAGGCCTATGGTGGAAGAGGAAATATCTTGACATAAAAACTAGACAGAAGAATTCTGAGAAACTTCTTTGTGATGTGTGCGTTCATCTCACAGGTTTGAAACTTTCTTTCAATTGAGCAGTTTGGAAACCTTCTTTTTGTAGAATCTGCAAGTGGACATTTGGAGTGCTTTGCGGCCTACTGTAGAAAAGGAAATATCCTCACAGAAAATCTAGACACAAGCAATCTGAGAAACTTCTTTGTGATGTGTGCATTCATCTCACAGAGTTAAAACTTTCTTTTGATTGAGCAGACTTGAAACTCTCTTTTTGTAGAATCTGTGGGAGGTCATTTGGAGCGCTTTGAGGCCTATGGTGGAAAAGGAAATATATTTACGTAAAAACTAGACAGAAGAATTTTGAGAGACTTCTTTGAGATGTGTGCATTCATCACACAGAGTGGAACCTTTCTTTCGATTGACCAGTTTGGAAACACTCTTTTTATAGAATCTGAAAGTGGACATTTGGAGGGATTTGTGGCCTATGGTAGAAAAGGAAATATCTTCATAGAAAATATAGACACAAGCAATCTGAGAAACTTATTTGTGATGTGTGCATTCATCTCACAGAGTTAACCCTTTCTTCTGATTGAGCAGTTTTGAAACTCTCTTTTTGTAGAATCTGCAAGTGGACATTTGGAGCACTTGTGGTATATGGTGGAAAAGGAAATATAATCACATAAAAACTAGATAGAAGCATTCTGAGAAACTCCTTTGTGATGTGAGCATTCATTTCCCAGAGTTGAACTGTTCTTCGGAAAGACCAGTTTTGAAATATGCTTTTTGTAGAATCTGCAAGTGGACATTTCTAGAGCCTTGAGGCCTGTGGTGGAAAAGGAAATATATTCACATAAAATCTAGACAGAAACCATCTGAGAAACTTCTTTGTGATGTATGCATTCATCTCATCGACATAAAAATCGCTTTTGATAGAGCAGTTTTGAAACTCTCTTTTTGTAGAATCTGCAAGTGGACATTTGGAGCACTTTGAGGCCTATGGTGGAAAAGGAAATATCTTCACATAAATACTAGACAGAAGAATTCTGAGAAACTTCTTTGTGATGTGTGCGTTCATGTCACAGTGTTGAAACTTTCTTTTGATTGAGCAGTTTGGTAATACTCTTTCTGCAAAATCTGCAAGGTGAAACTTGCAGAGCTTTGTGGCCTATGTTAGAAAAGGAAATATTTTCACCTAAAATCTAGACAGAAGCCATCTGAGAAACTTCTTTACGATGTGTGCATTCATCTCACAGAGTTAAACCTTTCTTTTGATTGAGCAGTTTGGAAACTCTCTTTTTGTAGAATCTGCAAGTGGATATTTGTAGCACTTTGAGGCTGATGGTGGAAAAGGAAATATTTTCATATAAAAACCAGACAGAAGAATTCTGAGAAACTACTTTGGGATGTTTCCGATCATCTCACAGAGTTGAACATCTCCTTTGATTGAGCAGTTTTGGAAACACTTTTTTTGTAGAATCTGCGAGTGGACATTTGGAGCGCTTTGTGGCTTGTGTAAGAAAAGGAAATATCTTCATGTAATATCTAGACAGAAGGAATCTAAGAAATTTCTTTCTGATGTGGGCATTCATCTCCGAGTTGAATCTCTCTTTTGATGGGCCAGTATTGACGTACACTTTTTGTAGAATCTGAAAGTGGACATATCGAGCGCCTTGAGGCCTATGGTGGAAAATAATATATCTTCACATAAAATCTAAAAGAAGCAATCTGAGAAACTTCTTTGTGATGTGTGCATTCATCTCACAGAGTTAAACCTTTCTTTTCATTGAGCAGTTCTGAAACTCTCTTTTTGAAAAATCTGCAAGTGGACATTTGTAGCGCTTTGCAGCCTTTGGTAGAAAAGGAAATATCTTCTCATAAACTCTAGACAGAAGCAATCTGAGAAACTTCTTTGTGGTGTGTGCATTCATCTCACAGAGTTAAAACTTTCTTATGATAGGGCAGTTTTGAAACTCTCTTTTTGTGGAATCAGCAAGTGGAGATTTGGAGCGCTTTGAGGCATAGGGTGGAAAAGGATATATCTTCACTTGAAAACTAGGCAGAAGAATTCTGAGAAACTTCTTTGTGATGTGTGCGTTCATCTCATAAAGTTGAACCTTTCTTATGATTGAGCAGTTTGGAAACACGCTTTTTGTGGAATCTGCAAGTGGACATTTGGAGCGCTTTGTGGCCTATGGTAGAAAAGGAAATATCTTCACATAAAATCTAGACAGTACCAATCTGATAAACTTCTTTGTGATGTGTGTATTCATCTCACAGACTTAACACTTTCTTTTCATTGAGTAGTGTTGAAACTCTCTTTTTGTAAAATCTGCAAGTGGACAATTGGAGCCCTTTGCGGCCTGTGGTAGAAAAGGGAACATATTCATATAAAACCTAGACTGAAGCAATCTGAGAAACTTCTTTGTGATGTGTGCTTTCATCTCACAGAGATAAAATTTTCTTTTGATTGAGTAGTTTTGAAACTCTCTTTTTGTAGAATCAGCAAGTGGATATTTGGAGCGCTTTGAGGCCTATGGTGGAAAAGGAAATATCTTCACATGAAAACTAGACAGAAGAATTCTGAGAAACCTCTTTTTGATGAGTGCACTCATCTCACAGAGTTGAACCTTTCTTTTGATTGAGCAGTTTTGAAACTCTCTTTTTGTAGAATCTGCAAGTGGACATTTGGAGTGCTTTGATACCTATGGTGGAAAAGAACATATCTTCACGTAAAAACTAGATAGAAGCATTCTGAGAAACTTCTTTATGATGTGTGCATTCATATCCCAGAGTTGAACCTTTCTTTTGAAGGACCAGTTTCAAAATACGCTTTTTGTGCAACCTGCAAGTGGACATTTTGAGAGCTTTGTGGCCTATAGTAGAAAAGGAAATGTCTTCACAAAAAATCTAGACAGAAGCAATCTGAGAAACTTCTTTGTGATGTGTGCATTCATCTCACTGATTTAAAACTTTCTTTTGATTGAGCAGTTTTCAAACTCTCTTTTTGTAGAATCTGCAAGTGGATATTTGGAGCACTTTGAGGCCTTTGGTGGAAAAGGAAATATCTTCACATAAATACTAGAAAGAAGAATTCTGAGAAACTTCTTTGTGACGTGTGCTTTCACATCACAGAGTTGAACCTTTCTTTTGATTGAGCAGTTTGGAAACACTCTTTTCTAGAATCTGCAAGTGAACATTTGGAGCACTTTGCAGCCCATGGTAGAAAAGGAAAAGTCTTCACATAAAATCTAGACAGAAGCAATCTGAGAAACTTCTTTGTGATGCTTGCATTCATCTCACAGAATTAAAACTTTCTTTGGATGGAGCAGTTTTGAAACTCTCTTTTTGTAGAATCTGCAAGTGGACATTTGGAGCGCATTGAGGCCTATGGTGGAAAAGGTAATATCTTCACGTAAAAACTAGACAGAAGAATTCTGAGAAACTGCTTTGTGATGTGTGCGTTCATCTCACAGAGTTGAACTTTTCTTTTGATTGAGCAGTTTAGAAACACTCTTTTGGTAGAATCTGCAAATTTACATTTTGGGAGCCTTGGGGTGTATGGTGGAAAATGAAATATCTTCACATAAAAACTAGACAGAAGAATTCTGAGAAACTTCTTTCCGATGCGTGCATTCATCTCACAGAGTTGAACTTTTCTTTTGATGAGCAGTTTGGAAACCTTCTTTTGTAGAATCTGCAACAATGTATTTGGAGCAGTTTGTGGCCAATGGTAGAAAAGGAAGAATCTTCACATAAAATCTAGACAGAAGCAATCTGAGGAACTTCTTTGTGATGTGTGCATTCATCTCACAGAGTTAAACCTTTCTTTTGATTGAGCTGTTTTGAAACTGTCTTTTTATAGAATCTGCAGGTGGACGTTTGGATCCCTTTTAGGCCTTTAGTGGAAAACAAAATATCTTCACATAAAAACTAGACAGAAGTATTCTGGGAAACTTCTTTGTGATGTGTGCATTTATCTCACAGAGTTGAACCTTTCTTTTGATTGAGCAGTTTTGAATCTCTCTTTTTGTAGAATCAGTAGATGGATATTTAGAGGACTTGGAGGCCAATGGTGTAAAAGGAAATATCTTCACATAAAAACTACACAGAAGCATTCTGAGGAACTTCTTTGTGATGTGTGCATTCAACTCACAGAGTTGAACCTATCTGTTGATAGAGCAGTTTTTAAACTCTCTTTTTGTAGAATCTACAAGTGGTAATTTAGAGCCCCTTGTGGCTGATGGTGGAAAAGGAAATATCTTCATATAAAAACTACACAGAAGCTTTCTGATAAACTTCTTTCTGATGTGTGCATTCATCTCACAGAGTTGAACATCCCATTTTATTGAGCAGTTTGGAAACACTCTTTTTGTAAAATGTGCAAGTGGATATTTGGAGCGCTTTGTGGCCTAATGTGGAGAAGGAAATATCTTCACAAAAAAACTACACAGAAGCATTCCGAGAAACTTCTTTGTGATGTGTGCATTCATCTCACAGAGTTGAACCTATCTTTTGGTAGAGCAGCTTTGAAAATCTCTTTTTGTAGAATCTGCAATGGATATTAGAGCCCTTTGCAGCCTAAGGTGGAAAAGTAACTATCTTCACATGAAAACTACATAGAAGCATTCTGATAAACTTCTTTGTGATGTGTGCATTCATCTTAAAAAGTTGAACCTTTCTTTTCATTGAGCAGTTTTGAAACACTCTTTTCGTAGAATCTGCAAGTGGATATTTGCAGGGCATTATGGCCAATGGTGGTAAAGGAAATATCTTCACATAAAAACTACATAGAAGTATTCTGATAAACTTCCTTTTGATGAGTGTATTCAATTCACAGAGTTAAACCTATCTTTTGTTAGAGGAGTTTTGAAACTATCTTTTTTTTTTTTGTAAACCTCAAATGGATATTTGGAGCCCTTTGCTGCCTATGGTGGAAAAGGAAATATCTTCTCATAAAAACTACACAGAAGCATTCTGAGAAGCTTCTTTGTCATATGCGCACTCATCTCAGAGAGTTGAACATTTCATTTGATTGAGGAGTTTTGAAACACTCTTTTTGTAGAATCTGCAAGTGGATAATTGCAGGGCTTTGAGGCCTACTGTAGAAAAGGAAATATCTTCCCATAAAAATTAACAGAAGTATTCTCAGAAACTTCTTTTTGATGTGTGAATTCACTTCACAGAGTTGAAGCTTATTTTGATTGAGCAGTTTCAAAACACTCTTTTTGTAGAATCTGCAAGAGGATATTTCAAGTGCTTTGAGGCCTATGGTGGAAAAGGTAATATCTTCACATAAAAACTACACAGAAGCATTCTGAGTAACTTTTTGTATTGTGTGCATTCATCTCACAGAGTTGAACCTATCTTTTGTTAGAGCAGCTTTCAAACTATCTTTTTGTGGAATCTGCAAGTGGATATTTGGAGCCCTTTGCAGCCTATGGTGGAAAATTCAATATCTTCACACAAAAACCACAAAGATGCATTCTGAGAAACTTTGTTGTGATGTGTGCATTCATCTCACAGAGATGAACCCTTCTTTTTATTGAGTAGTTTTGAAACACTCTTTTCATAGAATCTGCAAGTGAATACTTGGAGCGCTTTGAAGTCCATGGAGGAAAAGGAAATATCTTAACATAAAAACTACAGAGAAGCATTCTGAGCAACTTCTTTGTGATATGTGCATTCAAATCACAGAGTTCAACATGTCTTTTGATAGAGCAGTTTTGAAACTCTCTTTTTGTAAAATGTGCAAGTGGATATTTGGAGCCCTTTGCATCCTATGGTGGAAAAGGAAGTAACTTCACATAAAAACTACACAGTAGCATTCTGAGAAACTTCTTTGTGATGTGTGCATTCATATCATAGAGTTGAGCCATTCATTTGATTGAGTAGTTTGGAAACACTCTTTTTTAGTATTTATAAGGTGATAATTGGAGAGCTTTGGGGCCTAAGGTGGAAAAGGAAATATCTTCATATAAAAACTACACAGAAGCATTCTGAGAAACTCCTTTGTGATGTGTGCATTCATCTCACGAAGTTGAACCTTTCTTTTCATTGAGCATTTTTGAAACACACATTTTGTAGTATCAGCAAGTAGATATTTGGAGCGCTTTGTGGCCTGTGGTGGAAAAGGAAATATCCTCACATAAAAACTACACAGAAGCATTCTGAGAAACTTCTGTCTGAAGTTTGCATTCAACTCATGGAGTTGAACCTACCTTTTGATAGAGCAGTTTTGAAACTCTTTTTGTAGAATCTGCAAGTGGTTATTTTGAACCCATTGTGGCTGAGGGTGGAAAAGGAAATACTTTCCCATAAAAACTACATAGAAGCATTCTGAGAAACTTCTTTGTGATGTGTGCAATCATCTCAGAGAGTTGAACATTTTATTTGATTGAGCAGTTTTGAAACACTCTTTTTGTAGAATCCGCAAGTGGATATTTGCAGTGCTTTGAGGTCTACTGTGGAAAACGAAATGTCTTCCCGTAAAAACTACAGAGAAGTATTCTCAGAAACTTTTTGTGATGTGCCCATTCATCTCACAGAGTTGAACATTACTTTTGTTTGAGCAGTTTGGAAACACTCTTTTATTAGAATCTGCAAGTGGATATTTTGAGCCCTTGGAAGCCTATTGTGGAAAAGGAAATATCTTCACATAAATACTACACAGAAGCATTCTGAGAAACTTCTTTGTGATGTGTGCATTCATCTCACAGAGTTGAACCGTTCATTTGATTGAACAGTTTGGAAACACTCTTTTTGTAGAAACTGCAAGTGGATATTAGGAGCCCTTTGAGGCCAATGGTGGAAATGGAAATATCTTCACATAAAAACTACACAGGAGCATTCTGAGAAACTTCTTTGTGATGTGTGCATTCATCTCACAGAGCTGAACCTTTCTTTTGAGTGAGTAGTTTTGAAACACGCTTTTTGTAGAATCTGCAAGTGAATATTTGGAGCACTTTGAGGCCTATGGTGGAAATGGAAATATCTAAACATGAAAACTACACAGAAGCATTCTGAGAATCTTCTTTGTGATGTGTGCATTCACCTCACAGAGTTGAACTTTTCTTTTGATTGAGTAGTTTTGAAACACACTTTTTGTAGAATCTGCAAGTAGATATTTGGAGCGCTTCGAGGTCTAGTGAGGAAAAGGAAATATCTTCACATGAAAAGCAAACAGAAGCATTTTGAATGACTTCATTGTGATGTGTGCATTTATGTCACAGAGTTCAACATATCTTTTGATAGAGCAGTTTAGAAACTTTCTTTTTGTAGAATCTGCAATTCGATATTTGGAACCCTTTGAGGCCTACTGTGGAAAAGAGAATATCTTCACATAAAAACTACACAGAAGCATTCTGAGAAACTTCTTTGTGATGTGTGCATTTAACTCACAGAGTTGAACCTATCTTTTGAGAGAGCAGTATCGAAACTCTCTTTTTGTAGAATCTGCCCATGGATATTTCGAGTCGTTTGTGGTCTATGGTGGAAAAGGAAATATCTTCACATAAAAACTGTACAGAAGCATTCTGAGAAACTTCTTTGTAAAGTGTGCATTCATCTCACAGAGTTTAAACTTTCTTTTGATTGAGGAGTTTTCAAAGACTCTTTTCATAGAATCTGCAAGTGGATAGTTGGAGCGCTTAGAGGCTTATGTGGAAAAGGAAATATCTTCATATAAAAACTACACAGAAGCATTCTGAGAAACTTCTTTGTGATGTGTGCATTCATCAAACAGAGCTGAACCTTTATTTCGATTGGGCAGTTTTGAAACTCTCTTCTTGTAGAATCTGCATGTGGTTATTTGGAGCCCATTGTGGCCGATGGCGGAAAAGGAAATATCTTCACATAAAAACTACACAGAAGGATTCTGGGAAACTTCTCTGTGATTTGTGCATTCACCTCACAGAGTTGAACCTTTATTTTGATTGAGCAGTTTTGATATACTCTTTTTGTAGAATCTAAAATTGGATATTTGGAGCTACTTGTGGCCAATGGTGGAAAAGGGAATATCTTCACATGAAAATTACACAGAAGCAAACTGAGAAACTTCTTTGTGATGTGTGCTTTCATCTCATAATGTTGAACCTTTCTTTTGATTGAGCAGTTTGGAAACACTTTTTTTGTAGAATCTGCAAGTGGATATTTGGAGTGATTTGAGGCCTATGGTGGAAAAGGAAATAACTTCACATAAAAACTACACTGAAAAATTCAGTGAAACGTCTTTGTGATGTGTGCATACATCATACAGAGTTGAACCTCTCTTTAAATATAACAGTTTTGAAACTCTCTTTTTGTGGAATCTGCAAGTGGGTATTGGGAGACTTTGTGACCTATGGTGGAAAAGGAAATATCTTCACATAAAAACTACACAGAAGCATTCTGAGAAACTTCTTTGTGATGTGTGCATTCATCTCACGGAGTTGACTTTCATTTGATAGAGCTGTTTTGAAACACTCTTTTTGTACAATCTGCAAGTGAATATTTGGAGCACTTTGAGGCCTACGGTGGAAAACGAAATATCTTCACATAAAAACTACACAGAAGCATTCTGAGAAACTTTATTGTGATGTGTGCATTCATCTCACAGGGTTGAATCTATCTTTTGGTTGAGCAGTTTTGAAACTCTGTTTTTGTAGTATCTGCAAGTGGATATTTGGAGCCCTTTGCAGCCTACTGTGGAAAAGGAAGTATCTTCTCTTAAAAACTACACAGAAGGATTCCGACAAACTTCTTTGTGATGTGTGAATTCATCCCACAGAGTTGAAACTTTCTTTTGATTGAGCAGTATTGAAACACTCTTTTCGTAGAATCTGCATGTGGATATTTGCAGCCCTTTGAGGCCTATGGTGGAAAAGGAAATTCCTTCACATAAAAAATACACAGAAGCATTCTGAGAAACTTCTTTGCGATTTGTGCTTTCAACTCACAGAGTTGAACCTGACTTTTGATAGAGCAGTTTTTAAACTCAGTTTTTGTAGAATCTGTAAGTGGATATTTGGAGCCCTTTGCCGCCTATTGTGGAAAAGGAAACATCTTCACATAAAAACTACACAGAAGCATTCTGAGAAACTTCTTTTTGATGTGTGCATTCAACTCACAGAGTTGAACCTATCTTTTTATATAGCAGTTTTGAAACTCTCTTTTTGTAGAATATGCAAGTGAATACTTGGAACGCTTTGAGGCCTATGGTGTAAAAGGAAATATCTTCACATAAAAACTACACAGAAGCATTACGAGAAATTTCTTTGTGATGTGTACATTCTTCTCACAGATTTGAACCTCTCTATTGATTGAGCAGTTTGAAAACATTCTTTTTGTAGAATCTCCTAGTGGATATATTGAGTGGCTTGAGGCCTATTGTGGAAAAGGAAATATCTTCACATTAAATCTACAAAGAAGCATTCTGAGAAACTTCTTTTTTGATGTGTACATTCAACTCACAGAGTTGAACCTATCTTTTTATAGAGCAGTATTGAAACTCTCTTTTTGTAGAATCAGCAAGGGGATATTTGTGGCCATTTGCAACCTATGGAGGAAAAGGAAATATCTTCACATAAAAACTACACAGAGTGTTCTGAGAAACTTCTTTGTTGTGTTTGCATTCATCTCACAGAGTTGAAACTTTCTTTTTTTGAGCAGTTTTGAAACAACCTTTTTGGAGAATCTGCATGTGTTTTTTGGAACCCTTTGTTGCCGATGGTGGAAAAGGAAATATCTTCTCGTAAAAACTACACAGAAGCATTCTGAGAAACTTCTTTGTGATGTGTGCATTCAACTCACAGAGGTGAACCTATCTTTTGATTGAGAAGTTTTGAATCTCTATTTTTGTAGAATCTGCATGTGGATATTTGGAGCCCTATGTGGCCTATGGTGGAAAAGGAAATATCTTCAAATAAAAACTACACAGAAGCATTCTGAGAAACTGCTTTGTGATGTGTGCATTCATCCCACAGGGTTGAACATATCTTATGATTGAGCAGTTTTGAAACTCTCTTTTTGTAGAATGTGCATGTGGATATTTGGAGTGCTTTGAGGCCTACTGTGGAAAAGCATATATCTTAATATAAAAACTACACAGAAGCATTTTGAGAAACTTCTTTGTGATGTGGGCATTCATCTCACAGGGTTGAACCTTTCATTTGATTGTGCAGTTTTGAAACACTCTTTCTGTAAATTCTGCAAGTGGATATTTGGAGCTTCTGAGGCTTATTGTGGAAAAGCAGATATCTTCACATAAAAAATACACATAAGAATTCTCAGAAACTTTTTTTGTGATGCGTGCATTCATCTCACAGAGTTGAAAATTTCTTTCCATTGAGCAGTTTTGAAACACTCTTTTTGTAGAGTCTGCAAGTGGATATTTGGAGTGCTTTGAGGCCAAGTGTGGAAAAGCAAATATCTGCACATAAAAACTACACAAAAGCATTCTGAGAAACTACTTTGTAATGTGTGCGTTCACCTCACAGACTTGAAACTTTCTTCTGATTGTGCAGTTTTGAAACACTCTTTTTATAGAATCTGCAAGTGGATATTTGGAGCGATTGTGGAAAAGGAAATAAATGCCCATAAAAAATACACAGAAGCATTCCTAGAAATTTCTTTGTGATGTGTGCCTTCAACTCACAGAGATGAACTTATCTTTTGATTGAGCAGTTTTTAAACTCTCTTTTTGTAGGATCTGCAAGTGGATATTTGGAGAGCTTTGAGGCCAATTGTGGAAAAGAAAATATCTTCACATAAAAACGGCACAGAAACATTCTGGGAAACTTCTTTGTGATGTGGGCATTCAACTCACAGAGTTGAATCTATCTTTTGATTGGACAGATTTGAATCTCTCTTTTTGTAGAATCTGCACGTGGATATTTGGAACCCTTTGCAGCCTTTGGTGGAAAAGGAGATATCTTGAAGTAAAAACTACACAGAAGCATTCTGAGAAACTTCTTTGTGATGTGTTCATTCATCTCACAGAGTTAAGCCTATCTTATGATTGAGCAGTTTTGAAACACTCTTTTTGTAGAATCTTCAAGTGGATATTTGGAGCGACTTGAGGCCTATTGTGGAAAAGGAAATATCTTCACATAAAAACTACACAGAATCATTTTGTGAAACTTCTCTGTGATGTGTACATTCATCTCATAGGATTGAAACCATCTTTTGATTGAGCAGTTTAGAAACTCACTTTTTTCAGAATCTGCAAGTGGATATTTGGAGAGTTTTGAGGCCTATTGTGGAAAAGGAAATAAATGCACATAAAAACTACACAGAAGCATTCTGAGAAACTTCTTTGTGATGTGTGCATTCCACTCAGATAGTTGAACCTATCTTTTGATTGAACTGTTTCTGAATGTCTCTTTTTGTAGAATCTGCAAGTGGATGTTTGGAGGCCTTTGTGACCTATGGTGGAAAAGAAAATATCTCCAAATAAAAACTACACAGAAGCATTCTGGGAAACTTCTTTGTGATGTGTGTATTCATCTCACAGGGTTGAACCAATCTTATGATTGAACAGTTTTGAAACAATCTTTTTGTAGAATCTGCAGGTGCATATTTGGAGTGCTTTGAGGCCTACCATGGAAAAGCAAATATCTTCACATAAAAACTACACAGAAGCATTTTGAGAAACTTCTTTGTGATGTGTGCATTCACATCACAGAGTTGAACCTTTCTTTTGATTGAGCAGTTTTGAAACACTCTTTCTGTAGGATCTGCAAGTGGATATTTGGAGCTTTTGAGGCCAAATATTGAAAAGGAAATATCTTCACATAAAAACTACACAGAAGCATTCTCAGAAACTTCTTTGTCATGCGTGCATTCATCTCACAGAGTTGAATCTTTCTTTTGATTGAGCAGTTTTGAAATGCTCTTTTTGTAGAATCTGCAAGTGGATATTTGGAGCGCTTTGAGGCCTACTGTGGAAAACCAAATATCTTCACATTAAAACTACACAGAACCATTCTGAGAAACTACTCTGTGAGGTGTGCATTCATTTTACAGAGTCTAACCTATCTTTTGATTAAGCAGATTTGAATCTGTTTTTGCAGAATCTGCATGAGGATATTTGGAGGGATTTGAAGCCCTCTGTGGAAAAGAGTATATCTTCACATAAAAACTACACAGAAGCAGTCTAAGAAACTTCTCTGTGAGGTGTGCATTCAACTCATGGAGTCGAACCTATGTTTTGATTGAGCAGTTTTGAATCTCTCTTTTTTCAGAATCTGCAAGTGGATATTTGGAGCGCTTTGGGCCTACTGTGGAAAATCAAATCTCTTCACATAAAAAATACACAGAAACATTCTGAGAAACTTCTTTGTGAGGTGTGCATTCAACTCACAGAGTCCAACCTATATTTTGATTGAGCAGTTTTGAATCTCTGTTTTTGCAAAATCTACAGTTGGGTATTTGGAGAGCTTGGACGCCTGTTGTGGAAAAGGGTATATCTTCACATAAAAATTACACAAAAGCATTCTGAGAAACATCTTTGTGATGCGTGCATTCAAATCACAGAATTGAACCTATCTTTTGATTGAGCAGTTTTCCATATCTCCTTTTGTAGTATCTGTATGTGTATATTTGGAGCCCTTTGCACCCTGTGGTGGAAAAGGAAATATCTTCAAATAAAAACTACAGAGAAGCATTCAGAGAAACTTCTTTGCGATGAGTCCATTCATCACACAGAGTTGAAACTTTCTTTTGATTGAGCAGTTTTGAAAAACTCTTTTTGTAGAAACTGGAAGTGGAAACTTGGAGGGCTTTGAGGCCTATTGTGGAAAACGAAATTTCTTCAAATAAAAACTAGACAGAAGCATTCTGAGAAACTGCTTTGTGATGTGTGCATTCATCTCACAGGGTTGAACATATCTTATGATTGAGCAGTTTTGAAACTCTTTTTGTAGAATGTGCATGTGAATATTTGGAGTGCTTTGAGGCCTACTGTGGAAAAGCATATATCTTAATATAAAAACTACACAGAAGCATTTTAAGAAACTTCTTTGCGATGTAGGCATTCATCTCACAAGGTTGAACCTTTCGTTTGATTGAGCAGTTTTGAAACACTCTTTCTGTAATTTCTGCAAGTGGATATTTGGAGCTTCTGAGGCTTATTGTGGAAAAGGAGGTATCTTCACATTAAAACTACACATAAGAATTCTCAGAAACTTTTTTGTGATGCGTGCATTCATCTCACAGAGTTGAAAATATCTTTCCATTGAGCAGTTTTGAAACACTCTTTTTGTAGAATCTGCAAGTGGATATTTGGAGTGCTTTGAGGCCAAGTGTGGAAAAGCAAATATCTGCACATAAAAACTACACAAAAGCATTCTGAGAAACTACTTTGTGATGTGTGCGTTCACCTCACGAACTTGAACCTTTCTTCTGATTGTGCAGTTTTGAAACACTCTTTTTATAGAATCTGCAAGTGGATATCTGGAGTGATTTTAGGCCTATTGTTGAAAAGGAAATAAATGCACATAAAAACGGCACAGAAGCATTCTGAGAAACTTCTTTGTGATGTGTGCATTCCACTCAGATAGTTGAACCTATCTTTTGATTGAGCTGTTTTTGAATGTCTCTTTTTGTAGAATCTGCAAGTGGATGTTTGGAGCCCTTTGCGGCCTATGGTCGAAAAGGAAATATCTTCTAATAAAAACTACACAGAAGCATTCTGAGAAACTTCTATGTGATGTGTGCATTCATCTCACAGGGTTGAAACTATCTTATGATTGAGAAGTTTTGAAACACTCTTTTTGTAGAATCTGCAAGTGGATATTTGGAGTGCTTTGGGGCCTATGGTTGAAAAGGAAATATCTTCATATAAAACCCACACAGAAGCATCTGAGAAACTTCTTTGTTATGTGTGCATTCAACTCACAGAGTTGAATCTGTCTTTTGATTGAGCAGTTTTGAATATCTCTTTTTGCAAAATCTGCAGCTGTATATTTGGAGCGCTTTGAGGGCTACTGTGGAAAAGCAAATATCTTCACATAAAAACAACACAGAAGCATTCTTAGAAACTTCTTTGTGAGGTATGCATTCAACTCACAGAGTCGAACCTATGTTTTGATTGAGCATTTTCAATCTCTCTTTTTGCAGAATCTGCAACTGGATATTTGGGTACTTTTGAGGCCTATTGTGGAAAAGAAAATATCTTCACATATAATCTACACAGAAGCATTCTGAGAGACTTATTTGTGATGTGTGCATTCAACTCAGAGTGTTGAACCTATCTTTTCATTGAGCAGTTTTGAATCTCTCTTTTCGTAGAATCTGCAAATGGATATATGGAACCCTTAGCAGCGAAGGGTGGAAAAGGACATATCTTCAAATAAAAACTACACAGAACATTCTGAGAAACTTCTTTCTGATGTGTGCATTCATCTCACAGGGTTGAACCCATCTTACAATTGAGCAGTTTTGAAACACTCTTTTTTAGAATCTGCAAGTGGATATTTGGAGCACTTTTAGGCCTATTGTGGAAAAGGAAATATCTTTACAGAAAAAAACTACATAGAACCATTCTGAGAAACTACTTTGTGATGTGTGCCGTCAACTCACTGAGTCGAACCTATCTTTTGATTGAGCAGTTTTTAAACTCTCTTTTTGTAGAATCTGCAAGTGGATATTTGGAGCCCTTTGTGCTCTATGGTGTAAAAGGAAATATCTTCAAATAAAAACTACACAGAAGCATTCAGAGAAACTTCTTTGTGATGAGTGCATTTATCAGAGAGAGTTGAAAACTTCCTTTGATTGAGCAGTTTTGAAACACCCTTTATGCAGAATCTGCAATTTGATATTGGGAGAGTTTTGGGGCCCATTGTGGAAAAGGAAATATCTTCACATGAAAACTACACAAAAGCATTCTGGGAAACTTCTTTGTTATGTGTGCATTCAACTCACAAATTTAAACTTATCTTTTGATTGAGCAGTTACGTATCTCTCTTTTGGAGAATCTGCAAGTGGATATTTGGAGTGCTTTGAAGCCTACTGTGGAAAAGCAAATATCTTCAAATAAAAACTACAGAGAAGCATTCTGAGAAACTTCTTTGTGAGGTATGCATTCAAATCGCAGAGTAGAAGCTATTTTTTGATTGAGCAGTTTTGAATCTCTCTTTTGGCAGACTCTACAAGTGGATATTCATAGAGCTTTGAGACAAATTGTGGAAAAGGAAATATCTTCACATAAAAACTATACAAAAGCGTTCTGGGAGACTTCTTTGTGATGTGTGCATTCAACTCACAGAGTTGAACCGATATTCTGATTGAGCAGTTTTGAATCTCTCTTTTTGTATAATCTGCAAGTGAATATTTGGAGCCCTTTGCAGTCTATGGTGGAAAAGGAAATATCTTCAAATAAAAACTACAGTGAAGCATTCTGAGAAACTTCTTTGTGATGTGTGCATTCATCTTGCTGGGTTATACCTATCTTATGATTGAGCAGTTTTGAAACACTCTTTTTGTAGAATCTGCAAGTCGATATTTGGAGCGCCTTGAGGCCTATTGTGGAAAAGGAAATATCTTCACATAAAAACTAGACAGAAGCATTCTGAGAAACTTCTTTGTGATGTGTGCATTCATCTCACAGAGTTGAAACTTTCTTTTGATTGAGCAGTTTTGAAACACTCTGTTGGTAGAATCTTCATGTGGATATTTGGAGCGATTTGAGGCCTACTGTGGAAAAGGAAGTATCTTCACTTAAAAACTACACAGAAGCATTCTGAGAAACTCCTTCATGATTTGTGCATTCAAATCACAGAATGTAACCTATCTAATGATTGAGCAGTTTTGAATCTCTCTTTTTGCAGAATATGTAACTGGATATTTTGAGAGCTTTGTGGCCAATTGAGGAAAAGGAAATATCTTCACATAAAAACTACACAGAAGCATTCTGAGAGACTTCTTTGTGATGTGTGCTTTAAACTCATAGTGTTGAACCTATCTTTTCATTGAGCAGTATTGAATCTCTCTTTTTGTAGAATCTGCAAGTGGATATATGGAGCCCTTTGTCGCCTATGGTGGAAAAGGAAATATCTTCAAATAAAAAGTACACAGAAGCATTCTGAGAAACTTCTTTGTGATGTGTGCATTCATCTCACAGGGTTGAACCTATATTATGATTGAGCAGTTTTGAAACACTCTTTTTGTAGAATCTGCAAGTGGATATTTGGAGAGCTTTGAGGCCTGTTGTGGAAAAGGGAATATCTTCACATAAGTATTACACAGAAGCATTCTGTGAAATTTCTTGTTATGTGTGCATTCAACTCACAGAGTTGAACCTGTCTTTTGATTCAGCAGTTTTGACTCTCTCTTTCTGTAGAATCTGCAAGTGGATATTTGGATCCTTTTGCACCCTATGGTGGAAAAGGAAATATCTTCAAAAAAAAAAAAAAAAAACTACACAGAACCATTCTGGGGAAATTCTTTGTGATGAGTGCATTCATCACAAAGAGTTGAAACTTTCTATTGACTGAGTAGTTTTGAAACACTACTGTGTAGAATCTGGAAGTGTATATTTCAAGGGCTTTGCGGTCAATTTTGGAAAAGGAAATATCTTCAGATAAAACTACACAGAAGTATTCCGGTAAACTTCGTTGTTATACGTGCATTCAACTCACAGATTTGAACCTATCTTTTGATAGAGCGGTTTTGAAACTCTCTTTTTGTAGCATTGGAGAGCTTTGTGGCCTGTGGTAGAAAATGAAATATGCTCACATAAAATCTAGAAAGATGCAATCTGAGAAACCTCTGAGTGATGTGTGCATTCATCTCACAGAGTTAACCTTTCTTTTGATTCAGCAGTTTTGAAACTCTCTTTTTGTAGAATCTGCAAGTGGACATTTAGAGTGCTTTGGGGCCTATGGTAGAAAAGGAAACATCTTCACATAAATTGTAGACAGAAGCAATCTGAGAAACTAGTTTGTGAAGTGTGCATTCCTCTCACAGAGTTAAAACTTTCTTTTGAGTGAGCCGTTTTGAAACTGTCTTTTTGTAGAATCTGCAAGTGGATATTTGGAACGTTTTAAGGCCTATGGTGGAAAAGGAAATATCTTCACATAAAAAGAAGACAGAAGCAATCTGAGAAACTTCTTTGTGATGTGTGCATTCGTCTCACAGAAATAAACTTTTCTTTTGATTGAGGAGTTTTGAAACTCTGTTTTTGTAGAATCCGCAAGTGGATATTTGGAGCGCTTTGAGGCGTATGGTGGAAAAGGAAATATCTTAACATAAAAACTAGACAGAAGAATTCTGAGAAACAACTTTGTGATGTGTGCATTCATTTCACATAGTTGAACCTTTCTTTCAATTGAGCAGTTTGGAAACACTCTTTTTGTAGAATCTGCCGGTGGACATTTGGAGAGTTTTGCGGACTATGGTAGAAAAGGAAATATCTTCACATAAAATCTAGACAGAAGCAATCTGAGAAACTTCTTTGAGATATGTGTATTCATCTCATGGAGTTAAACTTTTCTTTTGATATAGCAGTTTTGAAACTCTCTTTTGTAGCATCTACAAGTGGACATTTGGACCACTTTGAGTCCTATGTTGGAAAAGGAAATATCTTCACATAATGTCTAGACAGAAGCAATCTGAGAAACTCCTTTGTGATGTGTGCATTCATCTCACAGAGCTGAAGTTTTCTTTTGATGGAGCAGATTGGAATCTCTCTTTTTGTAGAATTTGCAAGTGGACATTTGGAGCACTTTGAGGCTTGCTGTGGAAAAGGAAATATCCTCACATAAAATGTAGACAGAAGAATTCTGAGAAACTTCTTTGTGATGCGGACCTTCTCACAGAGTTGAACATTACTTTTGATTGAGCAATTTGGAGACACTCTTTTTGTAGAATCTGCAAATGGACATTTGGAGCGCTTTGGGGCCTATGGTAGAAAAGGAAACATCTTCACATAAATTATAGACAGAAGCAATCTGAGAAACTACTTTGTGATGTGTGCATTCATCTTACAGAGTTAAAATTTTCTTTTGAGTGAGCAGTTTTGAAACTGTCTTTTTGTAGAATCTGCAAGAGGATATTTGGAGTGGTTTGAGGCCTGCAGTGGAAAAGGAAATATCTTCACATAAAAACTAGACAGAAGAATTCTGAGAAACTTCTTTGTGATGTGTGCGTTCATCACAGAGAGTTGATCCTTTCTTTAATTTGAGCAGTTTTAAAACTCTCTCTTTGTGATATGAAGATATTTCCTTTTCTATCATAGGCCGCAAAGCATTCCAAATGTCCACCTGCAGATTTTACAACAAGAGTGTTTCCAAACTGCTCAATCAAAAGAAAGCTTCAACTCTGTGAGATGAATGTACACATCGCAAATAAGTTTCTCAGATTGTTTCTTTCTCGATTTTATGTGAAGATATTTCCTTTTCTACCATAGGCCACAAAGCGCTCCAAATATCCACTTGCAGATTCTACAAAAAGAGTTTTTCCAAACTGCTCAATCAATATAAAGGTTCAACTCTGGGAGATGAATGTACACATCACAAAAAAGTTTGTCAGAATTCTTCTGTCTAGTTTTTATGTGAAGATATTTCCTTTTCCAACATAGCCCTCAAAGCCCTCCAAATGTCCATTTGCAGATTCTACAAAAAGAGAGTTTCGAAACTACTCAATGACAACAAAGGTTTAACACTGTGAGATAAATGCACACGTCACAAAGAAGTTTCTCAGATTGCTTCTGTCTAGATTTTATGTGAAGATATTTCCTTTCCTACCATAGGCTGCTAAGTGCTCCAAATCTCCACTTGCAGATTCTACAAAAAGAGTGTTTCCTAACTGCTCAATCAAAAGAAATGTTCAACTCTGTGAGATGAGTGGACACATCACAAAGAAGTTTCTCAGATTGCTTCTTTCTAGATTTTAAGTGACGATATTTCCTTTTCTACCTTAGGCAGCAAAACGCTGCAAATGTCCACTTGTAGACACTGAAAAAATAGTGCTTCCAAACTGCTAAATCAAAAGAAAGTTTCAACTTTGTGAGATGCATGCAAACATCACAAAGAAGTTTCCCAAAATTCTTCTGTCTAGTTTTTATGTGAAGATATTTCCTTTTCCACTATACATCTCAAGGAGTTGCAAATGTCCACTTGCAGATTCTACAAAAACAGAGTTTTGAAACTGCTCTATCAAAAGAAACGTTTAACTCTGTGAGATGAATGCACACATCACAAAGAAGTTTCCCAGATTTCTTCTGTCTAGATTTTATATGAAGATATTTCCTTTTCTACCATAAACCGCGAAGCACTCCAAATGTCCAGTTGCAGATTTTACAAAAAGAGTGTTTCCAAACTGTTCAATCAAAAGAAACGTTGAACTCTGTGGGATGAATGCACACATCACAGAGAAGTTTCTAAGAATTCTTCTGTCTAGTTTTTATGAGAAGATATTTCTTTTTCCACCATTGGCCTGAAAGTGCTCCAAATGTCCAATTGCAGATTCTATAAAAACAGAGTTTCAAAACTGTTCCCTCAAAAGAAAGGTTTAACTCTGTGAGATGAATGCACATATCACAAAGAAATTTCTCAGATTACTTATGTCTAGATTTTATGTGAAGATATTTCCTTTTCTACATTAGGGGGCAAAGAAATCCAAATGCCACTTGCAGAATCTACAAAAACAATCTTTCCAATCTGGTTAATCAAAAGAAAGTTTCAACTTTGAGAGATGAATGCATTCATAACAAAGAAGTTTCTCAGAATTCTTCTGTCAAGTTTTTATGTGAAGATATTTCCATTTCCACCATAGGCCTCAAAGTGTTCCAGATGGCCATTTGCAGATACTACAAAAAGAGAGTTTCAGAACTGCTCAATCAAAAGAAAGTTTTAACTGCGTGAGGTGAATGCACACATAACAAAGAAGTTTCTCAGTTTGCTTCTATCTAGATTTTATCTGAAGATATCTCCTTTTCTACCAAAAACCACAAAGCGCTCCAAATGTCCACTTGCAGATTCTACAAAAAGAGAGTTTCAAAACTGCTCAATCAAAATTAAGGTTTAACTCTGTGAGATGAATGCACACATCACAAAGCTGTTTCTACGATTGCTTCTGTCTAGATTTTCTGTGAAGATATTTCCTTTTCTACCTTAGGCCACAAAGTACTCCAAATGTCCACTTGCAGATTCTACAAAAAGAGGGTTTCCAAACTGCTCAATAAAAAGAAAGATTCAGCTCTGTGTGATGAACGCACACATCACAAAGAAATTTCTCAGAATTCTTCTCTCTAGTTTTTATGTGAAGATATTTACTTTCCCACTATAGGCCTCAAAACGCTCAAAATATACACTTGCAGATTCTACAAAAAGAGAGTTTCCAAACTCCTCAATCAAAAGAAAGATTTAACTCTGTGAGGTGAATGCACATTTCACAAATAAGTTTCTCAGATTACTTCTGTCTAGATTTTATGTGAAGATATTTCCTTTTCTACTATAGGCCCCAAAGCGCTCTGAATATCCACTTGCAGGTTCTACAAAAAGAGTGTTTCCAAACTGCTCAATGAAAAGAAAGATTCAACTCTGTGAGATGAACACACCTATCACAAAGAAGTTTCTCAGAATTCTTCTGTCTAGTTTTTACATGAAGATATTTCCTTTTCCACCACAGGCATTTAAGCACTCCAAATGTCCACGTGAAGATACTACAAAAAGAGAGTTTCAAAACACCTCAATCAAAAGAAAGGTTTAACTCTGTGAGATGAATTCAGACCTCACAAAGAAGTTTCTCAGATTGCTTCTGTCTAGATTTTATGTGAAGTTATTTCCTTTTCTAACATAGGCCGCAAAGTGCTCCAAATGTCCACTTGAAGATAATGCTACAAAAAGAGGGTTTCAAAACTCTTCAATCAAAGGAAAGGTTTAACACTGTGAGATGAATGGACACATCACAAAGAAGTTTCTCAGATTGCTTCTGTCTAGATTTTATGGGAAGATATTTCCTTTTATACCATAGGCCACAAAGTGCTCCAAATGTTCACTTGCAGATGCTACAAAAAGAGTATTTCCAAACTACTCAATCAAAAGAAATTTTCAACTTTGTGAGAAGAATGGACACGTCACAAAGAGGTTCCTCAGAATTCTTCCGTGTAGTTTTCTTGGAAGCTATTTCCTTTTCCACCATAAGACACAAAGCGTTCAAAATGTCAATTTGCAGACTCTACAAAAAGAGAGTTTCAAAAGTGCTCAATCAAAGAAATGTTTAATTCTGTGAGATGAATGCACACATCACAAAGAAGTTCCTCAGATTGCTTCTTTCTAGATTTTAAGTGAAGTTATTTCCTTTTGTACCATCGGCAGCAAATCGCTGCAAATGTCCACTTGTAGACACTGAAAAAATAGTGCTTTCAAACTGCTAAATCAAAAGAAAGTTTCAACTTTGTGAGATGAATGCACACATCACAGAGAAGTTTCCCAGAATTCTTCTGTCTAGTTTTTATGTGAAGATATTTCCTTTTCCACTATACGCCTCAAGGAGTTGCAAATGTCCACTTGCAGATTCTACAAAAACAGAGTTTTGAAACTGCTCTATCAAAAGAAACGTTTAACTCGGTGAGGTGAATGCACACATCACAAAGAAGTTTCCCAGATTTCTTCTGTCTAAATTGTATATGAAGATATTTCCTTTTCTACCATAAACTGTGAAGCACTCCAAATGTCCAGTTGCAGATTTTACAAAAAGAATGTTTCCATACTGCTCAATCAATAGAAAGGTTCCACTCTGTGAGATGAATGCACACATCACAAAGAAGTTTCTAAGAATTCTTCTGTCTAGTTTTTATGTGAAGCTATTTCATTTTCCACCATAGGCCTCAAAGCACTCCAAATGCCCACTAGGAGATTCTACAAAAAGAGAGTTTCAAAACTTCTCATTCAAAAGAAAGTTTTAACTCTGTGAGATGAATGCACACATCACAAAGAAGTTTCTCAGATTGCTTCTGTCTAGATTTTATGTGAAGATATTTCCTTTTCAACAATAGGCCGCAAAGCGCTCCAAATGTCCATTTGCAGATATGACAAAAAGAGTGTTTCCAAACTGCTCCATAAAAAGAAATGTTCAACTCTGTGAGATGAATGCACACATCACAAAGAAGTTTCTCAGAATACTTCTACCTAGTTTTTATGTGAAGATATTTCCCTTTCCACTATAGGCATCAAAGTGCTCCAAATGTCCACTAGCAGATTCTACAAAAGGAGACTTTTGAAACTCCTCAATCAAAAGTTTTAACTCTTTGAGATGAATGTGCACATCACAAAAAAGTTTCTCAGATTATTTCTGTCTGGATTTTATGTGAAGATATTTCCTTTTCTGCCATAGGAAAAAAAGCCCTCCAAATGTCCACTTGCAGATTCTGCAAAAAGAGTGTTTCCACACTGCTCAATAGAAAGAAAGGTTCAACTCTGTGAGATGAACGCACACATCACAAAGAAGTTTCTCAGAATTATTCTTTCTAGTTTTTATGTGAAGATATTTCCTTTTCCACCATAGGCCTCAGAGCACTCCAAATGTCAACTTGCAGATTCTACAAAAAGAGAGTTTCAAAACTGCTCAATCAAAAGAAAGTTTTAACTCTGTGAGATGAATGCACACATCACAAAGAAGTTTCTCAGTTTGCTTCTGTCTTGATTTTATTTGAAGATATTTCTTTTTCTATCATAGGCCGCAAAGCGCTCCAAATGTCCACTTGCAGATTCTACAAAAAGAGTGTTTACAAACTGCTCAATAAAAAGAAATTTTCAACTCTGTGAGATGAATGGACACATCACAAACCAGTTTCTCAGAATTCTTCTGTCCAGTTTTAATGTGAAGATAATTCCTTTCCCACTATAGGCCTAAAAACCCTCAAAATGTCCACTGGCAGATTCTACAAAAAGAGAGTTTCAAAACTCCTCAATCAAAAGAAAGTTTTAACTCTGTGGGATGAATGCACACGTCACAAAGAAGTTCCTCAGATTGCTTCTCTCTAGATTTTATTTGAAGATATTTCCTTTTGTAACTTTGGCTGCAAAGCGCTCCAAATGTCCACTTGCAGATTCTGCAAAAGATTGTTGCCAAAATGCTCAATCAAAAGAAAGTTTCAACTCGGTGAGATGAACTCAGCCATCACAAACAAGTTTCTCATAATTCTTCTGTCTAGTTTTTATGTGAAGATATTTCCTTTCCCACCATAGGCCTCAAAGCACTCCAAATGTTCACTTGCAGATTCTACAAAAAGAGATTTCATAGACTGTGTAATCAAAAGAATGGTTTAACTCTGTGAGGTGAATGCACACATCACAAAGTAGTTTCTGAGATTGCTTCTGTCTAAATTTTATTTGAAGATATTTCCTTTTCTAACATAGGCCGCACAGCCCTCCAGTGTTCTACTTGCAGATTCTACAATAAGAGTATTTCCAAACTGCTCAATAAAAAGAAATGTTCAACTCTGTGAGATGAACTAACGAATCACAAAGAAAGGTGAAAACTAAGGACAATATTTTAAACAACAAAAAATATCAAGTATGCATTGTGATGGAGAGGGAAAGTCCTGGGTCCCAAGAGTATAACAGGCACTGAGCCTAGCATGGGGTCCAGGCGTCTCTGGCATCGTGCCTTCCTAGGTCGTGGTTGTCCCTCCTTGTTGCTCCTGCTGTCTTCTTCAGTTACATCTGCTTCTCTGCATTTCCTCATTTTACAGTGTGTGGGATGCAGTCATCTCTGAACAGGAATAGGCAACTGTGCACCTGTTACACCGTGCTTGATGCTCTGCATTGATGTACACTGGGCCCAGGTTTCCCTGGTGGACTGCTTGGGCCGTTCTTGTCATCTGGCTCTGAAGTCTTTGTTCGCAGAGGTGCACTTGCCAGGTGGGGAATCCAGAGTTCTGGGGTCCCCTGATGAGGCCACTCTCACCCTGCTTATCTTCCCTGACATACCTAACAGATGAAGTTCAGGTGCGCGATGCACCTCAGGCCACAGTGTGGACTGTTGTAACCAAGCGAGTTATAGAGGAACGCCACCCTTTGAGACAAATTAAGGAGTCCTTTATTAGCCAGCGACCGTGAGGCAGCTAACACTCAAAATTCTCTTGGCCCCGAGGAAGGGGCTGTTTTTTATTTTTTATTCCGTGGTCTAAACAGGGGAGGGGGGAGTTTATTGAAACAATTTTTACAGAGGCAGAGCTGGCAAATAGTTAAAAAATTAATTGGTTACAAAAGCAGTTACAAAACAAATAAACAGTTCCAGGTGCAGGGCTTAAACTATCACAAAGAGAGAAATGCAGGGGTTTTGTGTGATATTCACTGAGTGTGTCCCCAGGAGCTGCTTGTGTGGCTTGCCTAAATATCTTATCAGTAAGTGCATTCCTGGACGTGCTTTGAGTCAATTTACACTAGTTATGGCCTTAAGGGAGGGAGGTAAAGGGGGCTGCACTTGAAGAAACTGAAATAGAGTCTGTCCGGCTCTCTCTCCGCTAGGAGAGAGTCACTCAGGTTAAAACAGGTAGGGTATCACAGGACCATGTACAATTCTTCAAACTCCAGCTTCAACTCTCTTTCTTATTGCTCTCTTAAGACAGTATATTTAGATCGGAGTAAATGAAAGTAAAGTTATTAGGGGATAAGATTAAAATCGATCCCATTTGTAAAAAGGGAAATAGATTATTTGTGAACTGTAATACTTTTTTTTTAGTGAAGAATCACCTTAAAACTTGGAACCTGGATACAAGATAATTCCTTCATTCTGCAAACGTTTAGTAGCAAACTATATGCCAGGACTGTGCTAGGTACTAGGGATACTCTGTGTATCCCTAGTATATAGTATATATACTAGGTTGAATATATAGTATAAGATGCCTTGGAGTGTCAGATAGTTTCATATAAATGGCTCATGCAGTATATAGACAGTGTGGTAAAAAGAGACTACTGAGATACACAAAGGACAGACAATAAAGCGTCCTTGAATGGTAGATAAACGTGTTTGGACTTTTCACTCAGGGCTGTTGAAGTTTTTGAAGCTCAGTTGTCTCAGAGTTTCGGTGTTTTCAAGCCCTGCTAAGCACTTTTTTCTAGCTGACGATTGGCCACCATTACTGATCATCTATTGGCTCTGTCTGATTCAGCAATCCCACCACTGAGTATTTATGCAAAGGAAAAGAAATCAATTTATCAGAAAGATAACTGTACTCGTGTATTTGTTGCAACACTATTCCCAGTAGCACAGACATAAAATCAAACTGAATGTCCATCAACAAATGATTGGAGAAAGAAAATGTAGAAAATATACACAATGAAATACTATTCAGGCATAAAAAACAGTAGAATCATAACTTTTGAAGACACATGGATGGAACTGGAGGCCATTGTTGTAAGTGAAGCAAGCCAGACACAGAGTAAACATCGTATTTTATCACTCATAAGCGGGTGCTAAAAGATGTGAGGGTATTGATGTAGAGAGTGGAATGATAATGGAGACTCTGCAGGGTGAGGGGATGGAAGGGGTGAATAGTGAGAAATTACTTAATGGGTACAATGTGCATTATTCTGGTGATGGATACCTAAAAGCCCTGACTTCACCACTATGCCATCCATGCTTACAGCAAAATTGCACTTGGAACCCATAAATTTATACAAAAAAAGTCTTAGATCTCTCTCTCTTCTCTCATAAGCCTCAGAGCTCAATGATCCCCTTGGATCTCCTCAGCCTGCTGAGCTGTGATTTTCCTACCAAAGGTGATTTTTGGCAGAGACAAGGGAGTGTTTCAGGAAGATGTTCTCAGGTGCACGCTTCTAAAGAAACATTGGAGACTCTTCTACTGGCCTTTAGTCACTGCTTTAAGCAAGGAATAAAACATCTGTTGCTAAAGTTTGTAAAACTGTGTTTCCCACCCACCCTTCAGACCTGACAGAAGAGTTTTTAGGATTTTAAGGGAACAGCTTTTTCCTGACCCAAAAGGGCACAGTAGTGCAAAGGCCAATGTCACGTACGTACCTTTTCCCCATCTGTAAAATAACTTTCAGATACGATTCCCACACCTGGAATCAGTACAATGTTTTGACTGAGGTATTAGAAAAGCTTATGGGTTCATTATCATTTGAACATATGAGTAATGTAAAATTTAGGCAGAATTTTATTTGAAAGGATTATTTATGCAATTTCTGATTAAATGATTTATATTGCAGTTATTTCAAACAATAAAAATCAGGTCATTGTGTTTTAAGCTAGAAATATTTACAGTAACACATGGTCTTGATTATCTCACATGATGAATTGAAGATTAAAGCAAAATAATTTATCTTAGGGAATTCTGTGACAGTTTCTCTTTCTCTTTGCTTTAATAATGACTTCAAACTCTTGTACATGTATAGAGAACTCCTGACTAAAGATATTTTTTTGTCTATTGTGCTATGTTTCTGTAACTTTTTAAGATCTAGAGGAACATACAATTAGTCTCAGTTGGCCAACTAAATGTTATGGAGTCAGCTTCTGTGTTATGTGGTGAGCATTGAAGGAACGGTGGAGACAAGGCTGCTACCCTCGCTGAGTCTGCTGAGAAAACCTGATGGAGTGTGGCAGGGAACATTCTGGGAGCATCCCAGGATGCCAAAAGCGCACACGGATGGAACACCTGCCTTAGAACAGGGCAGGGTCAGACAAGGAGAGGTGTCAGGAAAAACAAGGAAAGTTTAAAATGCCGGAATAGAAACACACTTGAGAAATCCATGGGGAATGAAAAGAGAATGGCTGAGCAGCAGCAGATTGTCAAAAAGGAAATCAAGAAGGAGCAGCCAAAGAGGTTGATGGAGAACCAGGAGAAAGAAGATGACACTGAAGCCAAGGGAAGGAAAGTGTTTCAACATTTCTGGGAAAAAATGACATGCTCTGTCTTAACCTTGCTGTTTTATGAGTCATATATCCACATTCCAGGTTCTGAGAAGTCCAGAACTAAGATGTTTCTTTTAATTTGCTTAACCCAACATTTGCCAGAATAATCTGGGCTCAGTGTGAGTGTGTGTGCATGTGTATGCCTGTGTGTTCTACTAATGTCTCACTGAGGCTAGTGCTGTACACAACATAATTTTTAAAACACTGGTTTTATCCATCTTTTTGTTCAGCTGCAGCAACATTTACAAAGGTCAACTTTGATCATGTGTCTTCATTACTAAAGGAAACAAAACAAACTAATGAATAAAGCCCACCTGGCAGTGGGCTGTACAACGGAGCCCACCTGGCTTGGCCTGGATGCCCTGTGCTGACCTGGCCGTGCTGTCTTCTGCCTGCTGCTTTGCCTCCCCTTTCCTCCTGGAGAAGGTAGAGATGCTCTGAGCTTTGGCCCGTCTGAAACATGTGTCCTTCCCCTCATGTGGCCCATGTTTTCCTGAGTCCACTTTAATCTCGTTTAAGGGTATAGAACTTTCCTTAAAGCTTTTGGTCAGGTCTCACTCTCTACGCTGTCTTCCTGCCCCTTCTACAATGTACATACTTTACTGATACATTAATTATGCTATACCAGCCCAGGTTTTTATTTCTATATCATTTTATATCATCGTCATTTTTCTTAGAGCTTAGTTCATTTATTTATTCAGTCTTTCCACAATATAATTGTACGTCATATAATTTCATATTTATTTTCATTGGTGTTTATATATCTTTTCTGTAAAAATGGAGGCTTTCTAAATAGATCTTCATTAATGTTGAAAGAACAAGGTTTCATGTCTTGGTCTCAGCCAAAAGGAGTTCCCCACATTACCAGGAGTGAAATAAACACTTGCATTGTTGCATTAGATATTCTTACAGAGAAAGAGAACCATGAGTAATGGAAAATTGCTAACTTTGCCTCAGGGAGACCAGGCTGATTCACTGAGAAAGTCTGAATTGGTTTAGAAAGCATAGTTCTGAGTTTTCTAGAAGGACAAAAGTTAGAGTAGGGCATAAGAAGTAATGCCCATATCAAAAAATTAGAAATATCTCAAATTAACCACCTAACATCACAACTGAAAGAATTAGAGAAGCAAGAACTCAACCACGAAGCTTATAGAAGACAAGAAATAACTAAAATCAGAGCTGAATTGAAGGAAATTGAGACATGAAAAACTGTTCAAAAGATCACTTAATCAAGGTTTTTGGAAAAAATTAATAAGATAGATAGGGCACTAGCTAGATTAATAAAGAAGAAAAGAGAGAAGATTCAAATAAATAAAATTAGAAATGATGAAGGGAATGTTACCACTGACCCCAGAGAAATAAAAATAACAACCAGAAACTACTATGAGCACCTCTATACACACAAATTAGAAACATTAGAAGAGATTAATAAATTCCTGGACACATATACTCTCTCAAGACAGAACCAGGAAGAAATTCAGTCTCTGAGCAGACAAATTATGAGCTCCAAAAATTGAATCCATAATAAATAGCCTATCAACACCCCCCCAAAAAAACCCAGGACCTGATAGATTAATAAATTTTAACAGATGTACAAAGAAGAGCCAGTACCAGTCCTACTGAAACTATTTCAAGAAATAGAGGAGGAGGGACTCCTCCCCAACTTGTTCTACGAAGCCAGAATCATCCTGATACCAAAGCCTGGAAGTGACACAACAAAAGAAGAAAACTTCAGGCCAGTATCCTTGATGAACATCCATTCAATAATCCACAACAAAATACTTGCAAACTGAATCTAGCAACACATCAAAAGGCTAATTCACCATAATGAAGTAAGCTTCTTCCCTGGAATGGAAGGTTGGTCCATCATGGGCAAATCAATAAAATGTGATTCATAACATAAATTAAACTAAAGGTAAGAACCACGTGATTGTCTCAATAGATGTAGAAAAGGCTTTCAGTAAAATTCAACAAAGCTTCATGTTAAAAATTCTCAATAAATGAGGTATCAAAGGAACATACCTCAAAATAATAAAGGCCACCTATGACAAACTCACAGCCAACATTATACTAAATGGGCAAAATCTGCTAGCATCCTCCTTGAAACACGCACAAGACAAGGATGCCCTCTCTCACCACTCCTATTCAACATAGTATTAGAAGTCCTTTCTGGAGCAATCTGACAAGAGAAAGAAACGAAGGGTATTTAAATAGAAAGAGAAGTCCAACTACGTCTGTTTGCAGACAACATAATTATCTATCTAAACCCTATAGTTGCGACCCAAAAGCTCCTTAAGCTGATAAACAACTTCCACAAAGTTTCAGGACACAAAATCAATGTACGAAATTTGCTAGCATTCCTATACACCAAGAAAAGCCAAACTAAGAGCCAAATCAGAGAGGCAATTTTATTCACAATTTCCACAAAAAGAATAAAGTACATACGAATACAGCTAACCAGGGAGGTGAAAAATCTCTACAATGAAAATTACATAACACTGCTCAAAGAAGTCAGAGAAGACACAGATAAATGAAAAATCATTCCATGTTAATGGAGAGAAATAATTAATATCATTTAAATGGTTGTTCTGCCCAAGGCTATTCCTATTAAACTACCAATGACATGCTTCATGGAAGTAGAAAAAAGCTATTCAAAAATTCATATAGAACCAAGAAAGAACCTAAGTAGCCAAGGCAATCCTAAGCAAAAAGAACAAAGCTTGAAGCATCACATTACCCGACTTCAAACTATACTACAGCAGTATAGTAACCAAAACAGCATGGTACTAGTACAAAAACAGACACATACACCAGTGGAACAGAATAGAGAGGTTAGAAGTAAGACCACATACCTACAACTATCTAATCTTTGACAAAGCTGGCAAAAACAAGCAATGGGGAAAAGATTCCCTATTCAACAAATGGTGCTGGGATAATTGGCTAGCGATATGCAGAAGATTGAAGTTGGACTTCTTCCTTATACCATAAGCAAAAATCACTCAAGATGGATTAAATACTTAAATGTAAAACACAAAACTATAAAAGCCCTGGAAGACAGCATAGACAATACCATCCTGGACATAGAAAGAGGCAAAGATTTCATGATAAGACATCAAAAACAACAAATACAACTATTGACAAGTGGGATCTAATTAAACTTAAAAGCTTCTGCTCAGCAAAAGAAATTATCAAGAGAGTGAACAGACAACATATAGAATGAGGAAAAATATTTACAAACTATGTATCTGACAAAGATCTAATATTCAGTATAAGGAACTTAAATTTACAAGAGAAAAACAAAAAACCCTATTAAAAAGTGGCCAAAGCCCTGACTTCTGAATGGCACTTCTGGACCCAGCCAGGGACTGAGGGATCTCACTGCCCTAAAGAAAAGAACACAGGCCTGTCTGGCTTTGCCAACTGCTAATTGTAGAGACCAAAGGCCTTGAGTGAACATAGGCAGTCGTCAGAAAGTGCATGCAGCAGGACTTCAGCAAGACCCGTGCTGTGCTAGCTTCAGGTCTGATCCAGGGCATCATAGTGGTGGTGGCCAGGGGTGCTTGTGTCTTTCTTCTCCCAGCTTTAGGTGGCTTAGAACAGAGAGAAAGACTCTGTATCTTTGAGAGAAAATAAGGGTAGGGAAAAAGAGTCTCTGGCTAGTAATCCAGAAAATTCTCTTGGATCTTGTTGAAGGCTGTCAGGGAGGTACTTCTCTGAGTCTGGAAGAATTACAGCATTATTGGGTATAAGGTGCCCCATAAAGCAGATATGGCTTAGATCACAACACCCAACTCTTTTCAAATATGTGAAAAGCCTTCCCATGAAAGACAGCTACAAATAAGCCCAGACAATGAAGACTACAATAAATACTCACCTTTTCTCTCTTTAAATTTTATTTTTTAAACCTCTCATATGGTGCTGCATGCCCAAGATTTTAATGTCCAGACACTGAAGAACATCTACTAGCATCAACACCATCCAGGAAAACATGACCTCACCAAGTGAACTAAATAAGGCACTGGGGACAAATCCTGGAGAAAAAGAGATATGTGATGTTTCAGACAGAGAATTCAAAATAGCTGTATTTAAAAAAAAAAAAAACTGAAAGAAATTTAAGATAGCAAAGTAAAGAAATTCCAAATTTTATCAGCTAAACTCAACAAAGAGATTGAAATAGTTACAGCAAATAAAGCAGAAATTCTGAGCTGAAAAATGCAATTGGCATGCTGAAGAATGCATTAGAGCCATGTAATAGCAGAATGGATCAAGCAGAAGAAATAGTGAGCTTGAAGACAGGCTCTTTGAAAATACATAGAAGAGAAAAAAGAAAAAGAATAAAAACAACAAATCATGCGGACAGGATCTAGAAAATAGCCTCACAAAGACAGATCTAAGAGTTATTTGTTTTAAAGAAGATGTAGAGAAAGAGGCAGGGGAGGATCTAGAAAATAACCTCACAAAGACAGTTCTAAGAGTTATTGGTTTTCAAGAAGATGTAGAGAAAGAGGCAGGGGTAGAAAAATTTATTCAAAGGGATAATAACACAGAACTTTCCAAACCTAGAGAAAGATATCCATATCCACCTACAAAAATGTTATAGAACATTAAGAAGATTTAACACAAAAAAGACTACTTCAAAGCATTCAATAGATCTTCCAAAAGTCAAAGATACAGAAAAGTTCTAAACGAAGAAAGAGAAAAGGAACAAATAACATACTGGGGAGCTCCAACACGTCTGGCAGCAGACTTTACAGTGGAAACTATACTGGCCAGGAGAGAGAAGCAATAAATATTTAAAGTATTAAAGGAAAAAAACTTTTACCTTAGAACAGAATATACAGTGAAAATTTTCTTCAAATAAAAAGAAATACTGACTTTTTCAGACAAACAAAAGCTGAAGTATTTTATGAATACCATACCTGTCCTAAAGTAATGCTAAAGGGAGTACTTCAGTCAGGAAGAAAAGGACATTAACGAGCAATGAATGATCACCTAAAGGTAAAAAAAAAATCCTCACTGCTAATAGGATACAAATCAAAACAGAATATTATAACACTATAGCTGTGTGGTGTGCAAACTACTCTTACTCAAAGTAGGAATACTAAAGAATATCCAATCAAAAGTAATAACTACAACATTTCAAGACATAGCACAATAAAATATAAATAGAAGCAACAAAAAGTTACAAAGTTAAGGGATGAGCACGACCCGTCCTGAGCCGGCAGATGTGGTGGAAGCCCCGGAGCTCGGGAGCTCGCGGAAGGACTGGAGCGTGGGCTGAAAGGAGGCCGCCCCGAGAGCCGGAAGCCTGGGCAGGGGACGGAGGCCTCCGGCGCCCCCCAGCAACAGCAGGGCGGCACCACATTTGTCCTGCGCCAGGTCTGGCCGCCGGTGACGGCGGGACGCTCTGGGAGGCCGGCGGTGCTCGGGTGTAGAGGGAGACAGCTGCCTGGGGGCACCGGCGAGCGCCTCTGGGGGTCCCGGATCCGAGACCCGCGGTCCTGGGATGGCGGTGACGCCTGGAGTCGTGCGTGTGTTGCTGGGCCGGGCTCTTGGGGCAGCCAGGCGCCCCTGCTGGCGTCTAGGCTACACCACCCTGAATGCGCCCGCTCGCCTCTGATTTGTTGAAGCTAAGCAGGGTCGCTCCTGGTTAGTACTTGGATGGGATTCCGTCTGGTAATAGCCGGTACGGTAGGCTTTTGGCTTCCCGCTCTCTCCCTCTTTCCCCCTTTTGTTTCCGTGCTTCCCAACCGCCCCCCCGACTCTGCTTCCCCTTGACCGCCCCCGCTCCCCAGCCGAAGCCCAGGACCTCCTCCTGAAGATCCACCACTGCAGCACCGCCAGGCAGCAGCATCCCACCTCTTCTGACTCGCGGCAACCCCACCAGGAGCCCGACTCCAACCCGGGCAGGATGGGACTGACCCCGAGGGCGCAGGCGTGGGTCCCCTGAGGTCCCGGGTGTCTTCACACTCCCCGGACTCCCAGGCAATTCTATTCATTCATCCAGCGACGCTGCAACCGTCCAAGCCGGGGAAAGGGGCGGGCAGGGGCAGTGGGTCCCACAGACCCCAGCCAAGACCTCCGCTCCTGAACCCGTGGGCTGCTTTCCCCAGGGGAAGGACATTGTCTTCGCCAGCCACGAGGAAATCCGTCCCTGTGCACCCGGTTTCCCAATGCCACTGACTTCCTGTGAACTCCAGTTCCTGAGGAGAGGAGAGAGACCCAGGCCTCGCCCCATGGACAAGCTTGGCACCACGGCTCCCTCCAGACAAACGAGCACACTCTACAAATCTCGGGGCCCACCGCAACAAGGAGACAGAAAGAAGCAAACAAAGGAAGGACCTTATGAAAGGCACCCACAAAGCAACCAACCAATTCAAGAAAATAAAACACGTCTTAGGACTCCGTTGGTTTTCCCGGGTGGGGGGCCCTGACACCCTGTTCTAGCCCGGCCCAAGCACCCTCCACCCCACCCCGGCCTGCCGAAAGGTGCCCTGTCTACCTGAGCAGAGCCTCCCTCTCCAAGGCTCTGTTGCTGTCACTCTACCACTCCCTCACCCTCTCCCTTTCTCTACTTCCCACTCCACCTTGCGCTCTACTGTGGCGCTCTCTCTTCCCCCTTCTCTCTCTCTCCTCCCCCCTTCTCTGTCTCTCTCTCTCTATCGCTGTCTCTCTCTCTCCTGGTTCTGTTTCTCCATCGCTCTCTCCCTTGCTCTCCTTCTGTAGCAGGAGGAGCTGCAAACAAAACCTCTCAGACACCGAGTTGTAGAAGGAGGGGCTTTATTCAGCTAGGAGCATCGACAGACTCACGTCTCCAAAAACCTAGCTCTCTGAATGAGCAATTCCTGTCCCTCTTAATGGCTTACAACTCTAAGGGGGTCCGCGTGAGAGGGTCGTGATGGATTGTGGAAGCAGAGGGTACGTGACTGGGGGCTGCATGCACCGGTAATTAGATCAGAAAAAAACGGGACAGGGATTTTCACAGTGCTTTTCTATACAATGTCTGTAATCTATAGATAACATAACCGAGTAGGTCAGGGGTCGAAGTGGAGGCAGAAATTGGGCATAAGACAATATGAGGGGTGGTCTCCCTTCAAGCTATCTGTGTCTGTGTCTTTGTGTGCCCATGTGTGTGTGCCCGGGTGTGGTGTGTCTGTGTCCGTGTGTGTGTGTCTGCCCGCGTGCACCCGTGTGTATCCGTGTGTGTGTCAGGGTGGGTTTGCTCGTGGTAGTGGTGGGGTGTGTCTGGGTGTCCGTCAGCCCCTCTTTCCCAGGGTGAGGCTGCCGGGGCTCTAGTGCTGGCGTGGGGCAAAGCAGAGCCTTCCTGCCCCGTTGGCCACGGCGGGTCCTTGTCGGAACAAGCGACGATTGTGTAGGCGTTGTAAGAAAAATGGCCCGCGGGGCTGGGCCGTCTGTTCGCCCCGGTCAGCCCTGGCGGCTGTGGGTGTGTGGGGCAAGAGGGGGCCTTGAAGGAGGGGCAGCAAGGAATCCAAAATAATTTTTCTGCGGCAAGGCGGAGGACCGGAGGGGACCCCAGGACAGTGGGCCCTGGGCCCTGACGCCTCGGAGCACACCCCTTCCTGAGCGGGCCCCAGGTGTTGGAAGCTCTGGAGCTCGAGAGCCGGGGGAAGGCCTGGAGTGTCAGCGAGAGGGTGGCCACCTGGAGAGTCCAGAGCCCTGGCAGAGGAGGGAGGCTTCTGGTGCCTAGGCGGTCTCGCACGTGGTCTGGCTGCCGGCGACAGCGGGACGCTCTGGGAGGTCAGCGGAAAGCGCAGCGCGGTGACTGGTGGTGCTTGGGCGTAGAGAGGGAGAGCCGCCCGGCCAGGGGCAAGTGGCTCTGAGGTGCCTGATCCCAGCCTTGTGGCCCCGGGTTGCTGGTGACGCCTGGAATCAAGCGGGCGTAGTTGGACTGGACTCTTGGGCCAGCCAGGCGCCACTGCCATTGTCTATGGCCACACCACACGGAAAACGAGAGAGACCCAAGCCGCGACCCGTGGGCACGCTCAGCGCCACTGCTCCTGCCAAAGTGAGGGGCGCGCTCTACAACTTTCAGGGCCCACAGCACCAAGAGGACAGGGAGGAGCCAACAAAGGAATGAGGCTACGAAACGTACCCCCAAAGCAACCAACCAATCCAAGTAAAAACACGTCTCAGGGCTCTGTTGGTTTTCCCGCGTGGGTGGCCCTGCCCCCCTGTTCCAGCCCGTCCCAGACGCCCTCCACCCTACCCTGGCCAAAGGGGCCCCTGTCTACCAGATAGAGCCTCCCTCTCCAAAGCTCTGTTGCTCTCCCTCTCTAGCTTCCTCACCCTTTCCCTTTCTCTACTTCCCTCTCCACCTTGCTCTCTCTCAATCTCCCCGGTTCCTCTGTGTCTCTCTCTCGATCGCTGTTTCTCTCTCCTTCCGTTTCTATCTCTCCATCCCTCTGTCCCTTGCTCTCCTTCAAGCTGTCTGTGTCTTTCTGTGTCTGTGTGTGTGCTTGTGTTCCCGCGCGTGCGCCCATGTGTGTCTGTGTATTTGGGAGTGGGTTTGCTAATGATTGTGGTGGGTGAGTCTGGATGTCCATCAGTACCTTAGTCCTGGGATCAGGCTGCCAACTCTATTGCCAGCGCGTGGGTGTCACAGTTGCTGTGATATTCTCATACATGCAGGTGTGTGGATCTCGTTCATTTTCACGTAGACAACGAGAGCGAAACCACAGAGAAAAGAAACATCCCGTGCATCACGGCCTGACGATGGATTCCTGTTTCCTGCAAAATGGGGAGTCTCCAATATAGCCTGTTTGAAAACCGGAAAGGAGAGCACTGACACAATGGTGGTCTTCCACGCATTCCTGGAAGTTTCCGGGACCCCACAGAGCACGGGAAACAAACAGTCAACATGGTCACGCTTTCAGAGGGCAGAAACTTGAGCAACAGGAACCTTTGCAGAGGGCAAAGAAACGTGGAATCCAGAATCACGCTTCAGTTGGCCTAAGTGTGACTCCTGTGTGGATGGGACTATCCGCCTCGCGCTCTGTTGCAGGGCTCAACGTGGGGATATGTCATCTGTGAACCATGTGGATGAAAAACAGACAACCAGGTGAGTCTCGGCTCATTGCTCTCTGGGGAATTCGCTCATTCGGAAACGGAATTGGTCTGAATTGCTCTGGGATGAAGTAACCCAGGCTGGCGATCCAGACGGCTGCTGAGCGCCCCACCGGCCAACGGGGCTGTGGGCCCAGCACTTAGCCCGCACTGGGCACCCTACATTTTCCCGGAGTGCTGGGTCCTGTTGGTTCTGGAGGCAGAAGACCGTTTTTCTCTCTGCCTTCCGTTCTCTGTTTCTTGCTCCTTTTGTCCCTCGGTCCATCCTTCCCTCTGTTCTTCCTTCCCTCCCCCGGTTTTTTTCTCCCTTTCTCCCTCCCTCCCTCTTTCTCTCCCTTTCAGGGTCCCTCCTTCCACCCATTCTTTGCTAGCTCCATCCTTCCATCTCACTTTGTCTCCGTTCCTTTCCTCATCTCTGCCTGCCTTCCGTCTTGCCTGGAAAGGGCAGCACCTCGGTTTGCACGCGGTCTCGGGTCTACATTTAGTTGCAAGGCGCTTCATGGTGCTGGCAAGGAGGCTGGCGGGACAACGGTTGGCAAGTGATGGAGAGCGAAGAGACAGAGGAGTCGAGCCGCAGAAAGGACTGGCCTGGCTTCTGCCCCGGCCCAGTGTTTCTCGGACTGAGGTCTCCGCCAACCCGATTGAAGAACGCGGGGGAAAAAGGAATGAGAGCTCCGCCTGGGCTAGTTAGAAAACCTAGGCTGCTGCCTGGAAACCCGCGCATGCGCAGTAGACAGCCCGCTTCCGGGTACCTGGACCGGCCCTGGGATCCCCAGGATGCTCAGGAATTCTTTCTTGTCATTCTTGACAGCCCTCCTCTGTGTGGAGTCTCTCGCTGGACCTGGAACTCAGGGATCCTAGGCAGGTCAGCTGGAAGGGAAGACACGTCTCTCCATACCAAGCCTGAGGTTCACCGCGAAAGAGAGGCCGCCGCTCTGCCCCCACCCCGCCCCAACCCCGCCCAAACCTGCTCCTCCAGCAGAGCCCAGTGTTCATCCTGGCTGAGGAGTGGTTCCAGCAAAGCGGGCTCTTCCACGTCCTTCAGCTCCCCCAGTGGCGCCGGATCTAGGAAATGTTGTGCCTTTTGCTGAAACTCTGGGGTTGACAGGAGCTCATCTAACAGGCTGGAGGTGAGTGCAGACGAGCTCCTCGGCTCCTGGAGCGGTTGGGAGGCGCCTGGATGGCTGGCATCTGTGCTTGCCGCGGAGGCCTCGGGTCGCGATCTCCGGAGGTGGAGGTGCCCCGTCTTCGGGTTCCCACGTCACCCTGGCGACCTGGGGCTCCAGCCCCACCACGGATTCTGGTGGGACGTGGGTGGCACAAGCACACCTTGCCCCTGTGACTCAGCTTGAGGGGGCCCAAAATGAGCACGCGCCCAGGAGGCCCTCGCGCAGCGGTTTCTGGTCTTCCTGTCATTTGTTGGGGTGCGGAGGCCACCAGGGAGTCTGAGGATGGGACAGCCCCAGTTCCGGAGGAACCAGGGCAGGGAACACAAAGCCCCACATGCTCGGGCAGGTTGGGAGAGTCCTTCTGCCTGCGCAGCCTGGCTGGGCTGGAGCAGGGGGATGGCCCTTGCTGCCTGGCTCACGAAATCCCCCTGTGGGAGAGCCCCAGGCGCGCAGGGCATGTGCGGTGTCGGAAGCGCCGTTCCCCATGCCCTGTTGTGGGTGAACTCGATAGAGGAGGGAGGAGGGTGACACCCACCGGTGGTGCCAATTAGTAACCACAGTGGCCTCAAAGAACTCAAATGAAAGGAAGACTTTCACGTCTTTCACTTGAAGTCCAGAGCTAGAAATGATTAAGCTTAATGAAGATGTAGAATTTTCATAGCTAGAGAGAAGTCAATGCTTGGCTTCAAAACTTCAAAGGATGGGCTGACTCTCTTTGAGGACCACTGCAGCTGGTGACTTTTAAGTTACAGCCCAGTGCTCATTGACCACTCTGAAAATCTCAGGGCCCTTAAGAATTATGCAAAATCTATTCTTTCTGTGCTCTAGAAATGGAACATCACTGTCTGGGTGACAGCACATCTGTTAATGGCATGGTTTACTGAATATTTTAATCCCAATATTGAGACCTACTGCTCAGAAAAAAAAGTGATTCCTTTAAAAAGATTGTTGCTTGGCCAGGCATAGTGGCTCACACCTGTAATCCCTGCACTTTGGGAGGCCGAGGATCACCTGAGGTCAGGAGTTCAAGACCAGCCTGGCCAAAATGATGAAACCCCATCTCTAATAAAAATACAAAAAAATTAGCCGGGCATGGTGGTAATACCTGTAATTTCAGCTACTCAGGAGGCTGAGGCAGAAGAATGGCTTGAACTCTGGAGGCGGAGGTGGCAGTGAGCCGAGACCACACCACTGCACTCCAGCCTGGGGAACAAGAGCGAAACTATGTCAAAAAAATAATAATAATAAAATAAAATAAAAGGAAAGAAAAGGAAAAAGGAAAAAAAAGATTGCTGCTTATTGACAATTCACCTAGCTACCCAGAAGCTTAGATGGAGAGGTACTTGGAAATTAATGTTATTTTCATGGCTGCTAATACAATATTTACCTTCAGCCTGTGGATCAAGGAGTGGTTTTGACTTTCAAGTGTTTTTATTAATTAATAATTGCATTTTGTAAAGGTATAGCTATCATAGATAGTGATTTCTTTGATGAATCTGGATAAGCTGAATTGAAAACCTTTTGGAAAGGATTCACCATTAATCCTTTCATGATATTTGAACCTCCTCCCGTGAATCACAAATGTCCTTAATAGCAATCCTTAAATGCAATTAAGGACATTTGTGATTGATGGGAGGAGGTTGAAATATTAACATTAACAGGAGTTTGGAAGAAGTTGATTCCAGCCCTCATGGATGACTTTGAGGGCTCAGGATGTCAGTGGAGAAGTCCCTGCAGATGTGGTAGAAATCGCAAGACAACTAGAATTAGAATTAGGGCCTTAAGGTGAGATGAAATTGCTGTAAACTCATGATGAAACTTGAACAAATAGGGAGTTGCTTCTTATGGACGAGCAAAGAAAATATTTTCTTGAGATGGAATCTAATCCAGGTGGAGATGCTACAAACATTGTTGAAATGACAACTAAGGATTTAGAATATTCCATAAACCTAGTTGATAAAGCAGCAGCAGGGTTTGAGAGGGTTTACTCCAATTTTGAAAAAAGTTCTACTGTTAATAAAATGCTGTCAAACAGCATCACATGCTACAGGGAAATCTTTTGTGAAAGGAACAAACTTCATTGTTTGAAGAAATTGACACAGGCACCCAACCTTCGGCAGCCCCCACACTGATTAGCCAGCAGTCATCAATATAGAGGCAAGACCCTCACCAGCAAAAAGATTATGACTTGGTGAGGCTCAGATATTCATTCGCATTTTTTAGCACTGATGTATTTTAACTTAAGGTATGTACACAGTTTTTCAGACATGCTATTAATTGCTAATTAATAATTAAATACTCATTAGACTACAATATAGTTTAAGCATAACTTTAATAAGCACTGGGAAACAAAATGTTTATGCAACTAACTTGATTGTAACAGTTGCCTTATTGCAGTGGTCTGGAACCAAACCCACAATATTTCTGAGGTGTGCTTGTAAGTTTTTGGTTGTAACATTTGCCTTATTGCAGTGGTCTGGAACCAAACCCACACTAACTCTCAGGTGTGCTTGTAGATTTTTGGTTGTAACATTTGCCTTCTTGAAGTTGTCTGGAACCAAACCCACAATATCTCTGAGTATGCTTGTAGGTTTTTGGTTGTAACATTTGCCTTATTGAAGTTGTCTGGAACCAAACCCACAATATCTCTGAGTATGCTTGTTGGTTTTTGGTTGTTCTTTGTTTTGAGATGGGGTTTCGCTCTGTCGCCCAGGCCAGAGTGCAGTGGCATGATGATAGCTCACTGCAGCCTCAAACTGCTGGGTCAAGTTATTTTTCTACCACAGCCTCCTGAGTGGCTGGGACTACAGGCATGCAGCACTATGCCTGGCTATTTTTTTTTAATACTTTTGTTGTAGAGACGGGATCTCACTATGTTGCCCAGCTGGTCTTGAACTCTGGGGCTGAAGCAATCCAGCCACTTCAGACTCCAAAAGTGCAGCCATTACAGGCTTGAGCCACTGCACCCAGCTTGTCTGAAGTTCTTAAAACAAAAACGGCCAGGTGTGGTGTCTGACGCCTGTAATCCCAGCACTTTGGGAGGCCAAGGCAGGTGGATCACAAGGTCAGGAGTTCGAGACCAGCCTGGCCAAGATGGTGAACCCAGTCTCTACTAAAAATACAAAAATTAGCCGGGCGCAGTGGCGGTCACCTGTTGTCCCTGCTACTTGGGAGGCTGAGGCAGGAGAATCTCTTGAACCCGGGAGGTGGAGGTTGCAGTAAGCCGAGATCGTGCCACTGCACTCCTGCCTTGCGACAGAGCAAGATTCCATCAAAAAAAAAAAGAACAAACGTAATTTAAAAGATTAAAAGTTAAGATAGATTTTTACAAATGTATATATCTACCATTACAGTATCATACAGAATGGTTTTACTGCCGTGAAGTTTCTCTGTTCTCTGTGTATCCATCTCTTCCTTCCCCTTGGTCCATGGCAACCACTGATCTTTCTACTGTTCCCATAGTTTCAACGTTTCCAGAACGTCATATAATTGGAATCGAACAGTACGTAGACTTTTCGGATTGGCTTCTTCTTTTAGCAATATGCATTTAAGTTTCCTCCATGTATTTTTTTGTGGCTTGATAGATCATCTCCTGTTAGGGGTGAATAATATCATATTGCCATTATACTTTTGTCATGACTCAGAAAGTACAATGTGAAGAGTAAATAAGTATGAATGTGCACTGTAAGCTTTGAGTGATAATGAAGGGTCAAGGTAGGTTCCTGGTTGTCACAGGTGTGCTCCTGTGAGGCAGGAAGCTGTAGTGGGGAGGCTGTGTGTGGGGAAAGGGACATATGAGAAGTCTTTACTCTCTGCTCCGTTTAGCTGTGAACCTGCACTTCTCTAAAAAATAAAATTAGTTAAAATTAAGAGCAAAAAATTAGAAAAATTAAAACATTACAATGTGTCATATAGTTTTCACATCACAAGACAGAAAAAGACATAATAAAAGAAACTGTAGAAAACAACAAGGATAGGAATAAAAAACATCAGTGATAGAAGGCAGAAGACAGAAACGTGGAGCCAAACACATTATTTTATTTTAATCATTAGTTATACTCATTTATACTAATTTATATTGATTTAACATATTAATTTTGACAAAATGGCATTAAAGGAGGTTTGAGAAATTTGCATGTCACATTCTGGATGAGAGGACTCAATAATATTAACTCTTTAGTTTGCTGTAAATCATTTAAAAATATGCTCAAATTCCAATAAAAATTCCAAGAAAAATATTTTCGAACAAGAAAATGTGATTTTTAAATCCACATATTGAACACACACGAGAGCCAATTTTATAAAATTTACTATAACATATTTAAGATTGTTATTACTATTCAAAATTAAACAAATTTGAAATGGCACAAAAATAAACACATTAATGAAAGAGAAACAAAAACACAGAAATTGAGTGTAATTTTATCTAGTAACGGTAATATTTTAAACCCACAAAACAGAGCAATTTTTCCATTTATGATGTTAAAATATTGGGTAATGATTTGAGAATATAAAATGATAGAATTGAGTCCTGGTCCCACACCTTACATAAAAGTTAATTCCAGTATTAAATGTAAAAAAAAAAAAAAAGAGAGAGAGAGAGAGAGAGAGAAAAGAAAAGAAAATTAGATGTACCTGTGTTTTATGACCTTGAGAATGAATGAATGTCTTCTAAAATCAAAATTGCAAACAGAAACTATATAAAAAGGAATAAACCTAACGTACCTAAAACGTACATTCTTACACATTTCCACACCAAGTAAATAGGACAAAACAAACTGGGGACATTTTTACAACAATTATGTTAGATGAAACTTAAAATCCTTATGACATATACAATGTATAAAACAGTATTATTACCACTATTATTACTACCATTATGATTACCTGGTCTTCCCACGCACCAGTCCTCTTCCGGTGCCCTATGGTGAAACAGAGCCCTCCGTCTCTGGCCACAGTGAGGGATCCATCAGGAACCCTGCCTAAGCCCTCAGAGGGTGTGAGCCAAACCAGGACATCACATTCCCTCCTGCAATGACGCAGATATCCACTCACGACAGAGATTTGGTACCTCTCTGGAAAAGCTGTGTAACAATTATTGCAGAAACTTGTTTCTTATGTTCCCAGACACATGGAGAAAGCTGGTCTGGAAGACTGATGTCCACATGCTAAGAGAAGCAGTCACTCATAACACACACTGCACACACCACACCATGTGCACACACACCCCACACACAGACACCACACAAACAGCACACACACCATGTGCACACGTGAAGGGGTGGTCTGCCCCTCCACACTTGTGGGCGTTTCTCATCGGGTGGAACAAGAGACTTGAGAAAAGAGACACAGAGACGAAGTATAGAGAAAGAAAAGTGGGCCCAGGGGAATGGCGCTCAGCATACGGAGGACCCACGCTGGCACCAGTCTCTCAGTTCCCTTAGTATTTATTGATCATTATCAGGCGTTTCTCAGAGAGGGGGATGTGGCAGGACAATAGGGTAATAGTGGAGAGAAGGTCAGCAGGAAAACATATGAACAAATGTCTCTGCATCATAAACAAGGTAAAGAAAAAAGTGCTGTGCTTTTGATGTTCATATACATAAACATCTCAATGCCTTAAAGAGCAGTATTGTTGCCAGCATGTCCCACCTCCAGCCCTAAGGCAGTTTTCCCCTATCTCAGTAGATGGAATATACAACTGGGCTTTACACTGAGATATTCCATTGCCCAGGGACAAGCAGGAGACAGATGCCTTCCTCTTATCTCAACTGCAAAGAGGCCTTCCTTTTTACTAATCCTCCCCAGCACAGAACCTTTATAGGTGTCAGGCTGGGGGATGGTCAGGTCTTTCCCTTCCCATGAGACCATATTTCAGACTATCACATGGGGAGAAACCTTGGACAATACCTGGCTTTCCTAGGCAGAGTTCCCTGTGGCCTTCCGCAGTGTTTTGTGTCCCTGGGTACTTGAGAGTAGGGAGTGGTGATGACTCTTAACAAGAATGCTGCCTTCAAGCATTTGTTTAACAAAGCACATCCTGCACAGCCGTTAATCCATTTAACCTTGACTTGACACAGCACATGTCTCAGGGAGCACAGGGTTGGGGGTACGGTTACAGATTAACAGCCTCTCAAGGCAGAAGAATTTTTCTTAGTACAGAACAAAATGGAGTCTCTTATGTCTACTTCTTTCTACATAGACACAGTAACAGTCTGATCTTTTTCTTTTCCCCCCACACATGCATACACACCCCACAGACACCGCACACACTGCACACACACCCCAGACACGACACCCACTGCACACACCACACCATATGCACACACACAACCCAGACACCATACACACTGCACATACCTCATGAGCACATGCACACACATCACACAGACACCACACACTGCACACACACCATGTGCACAAACACCACACACACTGCACACACACCATGTGCACGTATACACACCCCACACTGCACACACACACGTGCACACGCACACACCCCAGAGACTACACACCGCACACACCACTCCATGTGCACACACACCCCACACACAGACACCACACACTGCACACAGCCCACCACACTGCACATGCCACACCGTGTACATGCACACACCACACACACACCACACACAGTGTACACAAGCACACATGCCCCACACATACACCACACAGACACCACACACACTGCACACAGCACAACATGCATACACGCACACACACCCCCACACACCACACATACTGCACACATACCACGTACACACACACCCAACACAGACATCACACACTGCACACACACCATGTATACATGCACACAAACCCCCAAACATCACACACACCACACACCATGTGCACGTGCACACACCCCACCACAGACACATACACTGCACACAGACCAGGTGCACACACGCACACCCCTGATACGCCACACACACACCATGTGCACACACACACCCCAGACACCACACACACTGCACACACACCATGTGCACATGCACACACATCCCCACACCACAATGCACAATGTGCACACACGCATACCCCCCACACACCGCACACACTACACCACACACAAGAATCTACTACACACACAACATACACATACAGCACCACACACACCCCATACTCCCCACACACATCAAACACACGCCCCACACATACTCCCCACACACTGCACACGTATATATAGCACCACACAGAGCACACACATCACATACACACCACACATACTGTGCACACACACACCACACATTCTACACTCATCACACATCAAACACTACACACAGTACACACACATCCAGCACCATACACACACACATCACATAAACCACAAACTGCACACACATATATCATACGCACACCACACCACACGTAGTACACACCCACCACACACACATACACCACAAACACAGCACATATACACACCATGCACCACCCACAAACTACACACAGTATACACACATAACACCCACAATACACACTACACACACATATACATACCCCATGAACCTACTACACACAAAGACCACAAACACACACCATACATACACATCACACACATACACCTGCGCACACCTCACAGCATACATACAATCCTCACTTTTAGAAATTAATTTGGCTTTTAAGGAGCCTGGATAGTAAAGTATTTTATTGGCATTTGAATGAACCAAAAAAATGCATATAAATACACAAGCGTAACTATAAGGGCAAAAGTAGTACTTTCGAAATCACAACATTAGATTAAACCATGTAAATTTTTTATTGTTTTTAAAAAATCGAGTCTTTCTCATCTTACGATAAATTATTTACCAGAGTAAATAAGCTTCTTACTGAGGTCAAAAGACTTTCTGGAAAAACTTCTCCTTGATGAAATTGCACTTAAAACATCACTTCCATCATGAAGTATTTAAGATGGTCTTGGTCCTTTTCCTGTTATGTGGAATCGTCAATTCAAATTTTAAAAGTGACGTTGAGATGTTTTTCATCTATTATTTTAAAAACGTTGAAGGCGTTTTTAATTCTGCCTTCAACAGAGATCGACATACCTCTGATTATGATGTAAAACTGAACACGTTACTCTGACAGGCTTTCTTTTCTGCAGCGCAGCTACCATCATTATTAATAAGGATTGAAGGCTTTTACTCCATGCACAATCTGTATTCCCTGCTTTATAAAGAATAGAAATCTAATTCTCACTATGAAGGCAGATAAAAGTAATCCCTTCAACCTATAGATGAATCATTTACCAAAGCACTCAGACTTTAAATAGCATTTATCAAATGTGTCTATATTTCTATGCAGATTCATAGAAAGAACATGTAGTTTAAATCATTGCACATTTTATGCTTTTAATGAGTTGTGATGGTCATTAGTATTTTTATCACATTTCCCCAAAGGTAGGCTAATTACTGTTTTTATTTTCAGCTAGAAATATAAAATGAATTTTCTATTTTTGAAGACTTTGAAACATAATCCTTGGAATATAATATCTGTGTATAATATCTGTGGAAAGCATGAAAGCAACATTCAAACAGTATGCATTTTTTCCAGATTGAAAATTTACTCTACAATAACATTCATCCTTTTTTCCTGATGGGCACATAAAAGTCAACATTTCTGACATTGCTGGATGTTATTTACATTAAACTTGCCTCAGATTCAGGTGTTGCAGAAACTGGACAAGAGGCCACAAGGTACACAATACACACACACACACACACACACACACACACACAACTTGTATTATTATACTTACCTAAGTGTCTAAAGAGGTGGATAAATATATTAGATTGCTCCAGAACAAGGATTTTTATGGGGCCTATTGGAAAGTATGACTGCAGTTTGAGTGAGATGCCTGTAAGAGATTCAATTTTGCCACTAATGGAGTACCCAATTTTAAAAATACTGACAGAAGGGTCATGAGATAGAAATTTTCACCTAGATCTATTGGAAATATGCTACTAGATTCTGTAGTAAAAAGACTGGTGTGGTAATTGTAAAACACATCTGATATCTAAACCTTTGTTTGTTTTTTACCTGAAATCCTTATAGGGGTGATTGTGTATGTCAATTTGAATCTTCCCATCAACAAGATAAATAAATACATAAATAAACAGCCACCTGCCTGTATAAATTAGTTCACCTTTTCTATATTTTGAGGGCAGTGCTTCTCCTCCTTTGACAGCCACAAGTTTCACCCGGGGATCCCTTAAAATGCAAAACCATAGCCCACACTTTGACAAGCTTGGATAAGAGGCCAGAGCTTTGAAATGAGTGTGTAGCTGACTGTGCTAAGATTCTGCTGCTCATTTGGGCACTGGCTCACCATATAAACAAAGCCTAGGACCTCTATTCCTTGCTGGAAAAGAAATACACATACATAGGATGTGACTGTGCATATGGAATATCTGTTGTGTTCTGGACATTGTGCTAGACAACAGAGATAAGAAGTCAAATAATCCTTTGTCTCTATCTGAAAAGAGCTTCCTACACACTGGCTTCTGAGGTCTTTGAAACTAGATTCACTTTCAGATTTGACTATTATATTTATGATTTGATATTTTCATTGAACCCCATGATATGATAAAGTTTTCTAGAACCTGCTAGAATAATTGACTTTCCTCTCAGCATTATGAAGCCACTGGGGCACATAAGTAGTTCATTTATGTTTCTATTTAACCAGACAGGAACAACTTGAGCTACTTTTCTAGCCACTTTTGTTTAGAGCTGTTTTTGTTTGTTATTTTTGTTTGTTTTTGAGACAGGTCTCACTCTGTCACCTAGGCTGAAATGCAGTGGCATGATCGGAGCTCACTGCAGCCTCTACCTTCTGGGCTCAAGCAATCCTCTCACCTCAGCCTCCTGAAAAGCTGGGACCACAGGCTCATACCACCATACCCTCCTAATTAAAAATTTTTTTTTGTAGAGACGGTTTTTCCATGTTTCTTAGACTTGTCTCCAACTCTTGAACTTAAGCAATCTGCCTGCCTCAGCCTCCTAAAGTGTAGAGCTGTGTTTTCAGTCTTTTTTTGAGCTGTTTTACAATCCAGCTTTGAATTGATAACTTTGGATTCATTCTGACATTTACAGATTTTACATCCTACTTCACAAGATGCTCATAGCCTTAATCCATTACAGCCGCTGCCTCACATCCATCTCTGCTCATAGCCTTGATCTATTACAGTAGCCACCTCGTCCATCTCTGCTCATAGCCTAAACTTATAGAAGCCAGAGGGAAGAAATGGAAGCCAACGTGAGATCAGAACACACATTTTATAAGAGTATAAGAAATTTAAATATAGCAAAGTATATCATGAAGTTTGTAAAAGATGTGCATGGCTAAAATTTATTCTTAATCAATATATTCTATAAATTGGGAGAAAATATTAAACACATGAAAAATAAGGAACTTGGGCTGGGTGCGGTGGCTCATGCCTGTAATCCCAGCACTTTGGGAGGCCGAGGCTTGCGGATCACATGGTCAGGAGATCAAGACCATCCTGGATAACATGGTGAAACCCCGTCTCTACTAAAAATACAAAAAAATTAGCCAGGGGTGGTGGTGGGTGCCTGTAGTCCCAGCTACTCGGAAGGCTGAGGCGGAAGAATGGCATGAACCTGGGAGGCAGAGCTTGCAGGGAACCGAGATCACGCCATTGCACTCCAGCCTGGGGACAGAGCGAGACTCCGTCGCAAAAAAATAAGAAAGAAAAGTAAGGAACTTTCATCATTAATATATAACTAATATGACAAGAATGTGGTTTATGTTTTTATCTTTGCAAGATTTAGGAACATTTAGTGGAAGGAGGAAGAATTTATAATCATGGGGAGCGTGTATGATACTGGAGGGAGGCTTCTGACAAGGGGGAAATGGCATCACGAGGTATGCTGTGGTCATAGCTATGTGGGAGCGCAGCTAGCTGTGATCTCCCCCATCAAACCCACTGGGCAGTGTTCAGTTACCAACATTGAGATAGAGCTCACCCACCCAGGACAGAAGAGAAAATATACACTGCAGTCAGAAGCCACTGTGTAGGAAGCTCCTTTCAGAAAGAGGCAAGGGATATTTGATTTTTTATCTCTAGTGTCTAGTACAATGTCGAGAACACAACAGACATTCCATATGCACAGTCATATCCTATGTATCTGTATTTCTTTTCCAGCAGGGACTGGAGGTCCTAAGCTTCATTAATATGGTGAGCCAGTGCCCACATGAAGAGTAGGATCTTAGCAATGTCACCTGGACATCCATTTAAATGCTCTTGTCTTAGCTAGTCAAAGTGTGGTCCATGAGTTTGCATTTTAATAAGAAGATGCCAGGGTGAATCTTGTGCATGTTACAGGGAAACACTGTCCTACATCGTATCTGACAGGCTCTCATAGTCGCCATCATCACGGGAATCTTGCACACGTTACAGGGAAGCACTGTCCTACATCATATGTGACAGGCTGTCATATTCACCATCATCACGGGAATCTTGTGCATGTTACAGGGAAACACTGTCCTACATCATATGTGACAGGCTCAAATAGTCACCATCATCACGGGAATCTTCTGCATGTTACAGGGAAGCACTGTCCTACATCATATGTGACAGGCTGTCATATTCACCATCATCACGGGAATCTTGTGCATGTTACAGGGAAACACTGTCCTACATCATATGTGACAGGCTCAAATAGTCACCATCATCACGGGAATCTTCTGCATGTTACAGGGAAACACTGTCCTACATCATATGTGACAGGCTCAAATAGTCACCATCATCACGGGAATCTTCTGCATGTTACAGGGAAGCACTGTTCTGCATAGTATCTGACAGGCTGTCATTGTCACCATCATCACGGGAATCTTGGGCAAGTTACAGGGAAGCACTGTCCTACATCATATGTGACAGGCTCAAATAGTCACCATCATCACAAGAATCTTGTGCATGTTACAGGGAAGCACTGTTCTACATAGTATCTGACAGGCTCTCATAGTCACCATCATCATGGGAATCTTGCCCACGTTACAGGGAAGCACTGTCCTACATCATATGTGACAGGTTCTCATAGTCACCGTCATCACGGGAATCCTCTGCATGTTACGGGGAAGCACTGTCCTACATCATATGTGACAGGCTCTCATAGTCACCGTCATCACGGGAATCCTCTGCATGTTACGGGGAAGCACTGTCCTACATCATAGGTGACAGGCTGTCATAGTCATCATCATCACGGGAATCCTGTGCATATTAAAGGGAAGCACTGTCCTACATAGTATCTGACAGGCTGTCATAGTCACCATCATCACGGGAATCTTGTGCATGTTACAGGGAAGCACTGTCCTACATCATATGTGACAGGCTCTCATAGTCACCATCACCAGGGGAAGCTGCATTTAGAGCATTTAACTATATGGGCTCTGAAATCAGATAATTTAAGTTTAAACTTATTTCTACTTCTTACTAAGCAGAGAACTCTGGGGTGAAAACTTTACAAGACCCAGTTTTATCATGTCCAAATTAGAGGCATGGTGAAATTATAGCATTTTGCATAGAATACTGTTTTAAGTATAAAATGAAATAGTAGATAGTAAGCTTCTGCCATACACTGACTGCACAATAAATATTAGTTAATAGTAACTCATTTAATCCTAAGGTCTATAAATTTGTGCACAATAATTTTTTGTGACTACCCAAATTTTCATAATTAGTCTAGATTTAAAATCAAGGAATGTTCTTATGTGTAGTTGGCAATCAATATGACATGCCAAAATTATATGTAAGTATTTTATTGATGGTGGGGATATAATAAATTTACCATCAAAAGAGAGACGATACTCTATATTTGCAGACTCCAGAAAGCTGTCTCTCACATAAGAATTTGCAATTTCTGGGGGAAAAGAAAAAGTTGATTGTGCAAATAAACATTACCATGGAGGCTTCTCTATGGCAACATCAAAAATGAAAGCTGATTCTCATCTTCCTAACAATCTGCAAAGACGAGAGAAACACAACCTACTGAGCATCAAGTTAAAGAAGGAGAGAATTTGAGTGGCACAGGAGGAAATCATGTCACCGCTAGGGAAATCAATATGACCAGTGCTCCTCTGCCCTCCTCCGAGGCTAAGGATGGGTTAAATATCAGTGGCTGACCTCAGGTAATGGAATGAGCAAAAAAGCTATAAAAATGCATGCATTACATAATTAAGAGGGTGGGAAGGGATTTTTTTAAAAAGGCAATTCCTACTTGGGTTCCTTCCTGTTCACCCCATTGGCCTAGAATTCTGGGAATGGCTGCAGACAAAACAAACACTGAGCAGATGAAATTCCCAGTAATTTACTCGTCAAACATACTCAGCCAGGGGGATGACACTGCATTTATGCAGGTCTACCCAGGGTTGCACTCTGGAACAGAGGGTGTGGGAGGCAGGCTTGATAGAAATCAGAGGGTGGAGTAACCCCTGGTCCCTTCAGGGATGTGCTTGACTAATTCAGAGTTTTGCAGTCTGGTGGGGCCATGAAAGCCATTAGGCTGAGAACATGGTGGGGTGCTGCATGAAATTTTAGGTGTCACAATACAATTGACCCCTGATGCTTTAACATCAGACATTTATTTTCATGATGACTAATATTTTGAGAGGCTGAGAGAAAGCTGCTGAGACATTGTAATAAGTGCTTAGGGATATGAGAAATTAGGAAGGCCACAGTTATGAGTAATGTAATGTGGAAACCGATGCAAATCTACTGCCCCCATTTATTTAGCAGGAGGCAGGAAAAGTGATCTGGGGTCTCTGGCAGCACAAGCCTGTTCATAAATATTTGGGTGACATCATGCATTCCCCATGCATTGGTTTAGAGATCTGGGGTCTCTGGCAGCACAAGCGTGTTCATAAATATTTGGGTGACGTCATGCATCCCCCATGCATTGGTTTTCATGTCTCCAGTGAGTTGTTGGGCAAGTCTGATATTACTGATCCACACGCAGCAGGCAGCTTCCTGTACGGAGCTACCTCCACCCCTTGGACAGTCCAGGACTGAATGGTTGTCAAAAATGTGAACTCCTTGATGTCCAGTAAAGGCAACTGAGGGAACTGTGTAGCATTGGTGTAAAAAGTGCAATTTCCTAAGAAGCATGAACTTAAGAGTAATCAAAGCCTGTGGCAACAGTGGAACCCAGCAGGGCGTCCACTCGCTGCTTCGTAACTTAAATAGGGATTCTTTGAGGAGCTCAGTCTATCTCTCAACTAAAGCAGCTGCCTGCAGCCTATAGGGGCAGTAGAAGCCCTACTGGACACTTTCACAAGCCTAGCACTGTGTTTTCTGATGAAATGTTGCCTTGGTCACCATCAGTAGTGTCTGGAACTCTCTGCAGGGGATAAGGAGTGTCCCTGTGAGATCCGTACTGTGTCCTTGGTTAAAAAAAAAAAGGCATCTGTTACCTTGACTGTATTCTGAGTATCCATGAGGCAAGAAGTTTCTTTAATTCAATGGGGAGGGAAGGTGGAGAATTCTTGGCAATTGCCAAAAATTTGTAAAAATGTACAAATGGGGCTAATTGTTGGCCCAGCATCAGTGCTGAGATGACCACCTCAAGTTTGGCCAGTCGTGCTGAGGCTTTGGTGTCATCCTTTATCAGGGACATCCTAGCTAAGCGAGGGAAGGCAGCAGCATCCCACTGAGCTCCATCACGTCAGATGATGGCATCCATTCAGGAGGTGGACGAACTTCACTGCTGGTCACTCAGTCGATCCCAAGGGGCCTCGGAGACGGGTGACTTCCAGCAACACAGACTAAGGATGAAGGAGGCCAGTGTTTCCTGCAGATGAGAATGGCAGGGGGTCCAGGTTTGACTCCATCCTGATGCAAGGAGGTCTCTGCAGCTGTGCCAAGGCTGTGGGGTGCTGCTTCCCAAGGCCTGATGGCCAGATGGACATGAAGCCTCGTGGACATGGATGCAGAGCCCTCTGTTTCCAGAGGGTCCAGCATGTGGTCAGCAATCGCTGCCCTGATGCTGTACAGAACAGGGTCAAAAGGGGCAGGTTTGTTTTTTACATCAGAAGCCCATGGACTACTTATGGCCACCATATGCAACCCAGATACTTCAGGAGGCATAGGAAGAGGTTGCTAAATCATCCACAGTGTGTTCTCTGAGGGAATTCATAGGAACACCTGCTAATTTAAATTCGGACAGATTCCAGACTTGGAGGAGGCTTCATTCAAGGTGGGTCAGTTTGCCAATGACAGCATCCGTGAGATTAAGTAAGATTTGTAAATAAGAAATATATTGTCACCTGAACCCCAAGTAAAGAATTAAAGGGCTGGGCACAGTGGCTCACACCTGTAATCCCAGAACTTTGGGAGGCAGAGGCAAGAGGATCGCTTCACCCCAGGAGTTTCAGACCAGCCTGGGTAACATAGCGAGACCTTTTCTCTACAAAAATATAAACAAAATTAGCTGAGTGTCATGGCACACACCTGAAGTCCTAGCTACTTGGAAGGCTGAGATGGGAGAACTGCTTGAGCTCAGGAGGTCGAGGCTGCAGTGAGTTGAAACCATGCCACTTCATGCCAGCCTGGGTGACAGAGCAAGACTGTACCTCCAAAAAACAAAACACAAATTAAAGAATATTAGGCTTGTATTAACATTGTGGATGCTGAGAGGATGAATAATTATTTTTTGAAAGTCTCAGGAATAGGGCAGCCCCATATTTACCAAGGAAATTTCAGGAATTGAAGCAAAGTGGCAGGGCCTTGCACTACTGTGTTGGGAAAGGTCCATTCCCTTTGTGTAAGCCTCCTTGTGTCTGTGTGTCCTTAGTGTGTAAAATGAATTTTCTCTGAGAATGATGTCATCAGTACAATGTCACACCTGTGCTCCTGTAGAAAGGTGGTTGCAGTGAGATCTTGTCTGTGAAGATTGCATGTAATGACAAGGCTGCCGAGGCACTCCGTGGGTCGCCTGGTCCCTTCAGAGACGAAGGAAGGCTATGACTGAGACTCTGTTAAAATAGGCACCAGAAGAACATGGTAGCCAAATCTGTAACAACAAAATATTTATCAGTTGCATGAATATATATAGGTTTATTATAAGGGATTGGCTCATGTGGTTATGGAGGCTAAGAAGTCCCAGGACCTGCAGTCAGCAAGCTGGAGAACCAGGACTGCCAATGTTGGAGTTCCAGTCCAAGCCTAAAGTCCTGAGAACCAGGAAAGCTGATGGCATAAGTTACAGTCCACGTCTGACTTCAAAGTCGAGAGAAGATCTACGTCTCAGCTCTGAAATCATCAAAGAGAGTGAATTCTCTCTTCCTCTACCCTTGTGTTTTATTTGGGTTTTAATGGATTGGATGAGGCCCACTCACACTGGGGAGGGCAATTACTTTACTAAGTCTACATATTCAAATGTTCGTCTCATCAAGGAACACCCTCACAGACACATCCAGGGAGTTTAACCAAATATCTAGGCAACCCAACTTGGCAAATAAAATTAACCATCATAAGGTGAAAGAGGTATACGATCTGAAGAGAAACCAGGGATGCAGGATGGTTAAACATCTGCAAGTCAATAAATGTGATACACCATATAAACAGAATTAAAAACAAAAATCACATGATCCTCTCAATACATGCAGAAAAAGGATTTGACAAAATCCATCATCCCTTTATGCCTAAAACCCTCAGCAAAATTGACATAGAAAAAGCATTTGACAAAATCCAGAATCCCTTTATGATTAAAACCCTTAGCAAAATCAACATCGAAGGGACATATCTTAAGGTAATAAAAGCCATATATGACAAACACACAGCCAACATTATATGGAATGGGGAAAAGTTGAAAGCATTCCCCCTGAAACTGGAACAAGACAATGATGTCAACTTTCACCAGTTCTATTCAACATAGTACTAGAAGTCCTCGCCAGAGCAATCAGATAAGAGAAATAAAGGGCATCCAAATCGGTAAAGAGAAAGTCGAACTGTCACTCTTTGCTGATGACATGATCGTATACCTAGAAAACCCTAAAGACTCATCCCAAAAGCTACTAGAACTGGTAAATGAATTCAGCAAAGTTTCAGGATAAAAAATTAATGTACACAAGTCAGTGGCTCTGCTATACAGTAATAGTGAACAAGCTGAGAATTAAATAAAAAACTCACCCCCTTTTACAATAGTTGCAATAAAAACCTTAGGAATATTATAATTCCTATAATTATAATAGTATATTCCTATAATTGTCAATTGCATGCAATCTTTGCAGACAAAATCTTAATTATATCCGGAATACTTAACCAAAGAGACAAAAGACCTCTACAAGGAAAACTACAAAACACTGCTGATAGAAATCATAGATACAAAGAAATGGAAACATATCCCATGCTCACGGATGGGTAAAATCAATATTGTGAAAATACCATACTGCCAAAAGCAATCTACAAACTCAATGTAATCCCCATTAAAGTACCAACATCAGTCTTCACAGAACTACAAAAATTCACACGGAACTAAAAAAGACATAGAAGGGAAATACCTTAAGGTAGTAAAAGCCTAGAACCAAAAAAGAGTCTGTATAGCCAAAGCAAGACTAAGCAAAAATAACAAATCTAGAAGCCGACTTCAAACTATACTAGAAGGCCATAGTCACCAAAACAGCATGGTACTGGCATAAAAATAGCCATAAAGATCAATGGAACATCATAGAGAACACAGAAATAAAGCCAAATACTTACAGTCATCTAATCTTCAACAAAACAAACAAAAACATAAAGCAGAGAAAGAATACCCTATTCAACAAATGGTGCTGAGATAAATGGCAAGCCACACATAGAAGAATGAAAGTGAATGCTCATTTCTCACCCTATTCGAAAATCAACTCAAGATGGATCAAGGACTTAAATCTAATACCTGAAACCATAAAAATTCTAGAAGACGACATTGGAAAAAACCTTCTAGACACTGGCTTAGGCAAAGACTTCATGACCAATAACCCAAAAAGCAAATGCAACTAAAACAAAGATAAATAGATGAGACTTAATTAAACTAAAAGGCTTCTGCGCAGTAAGAGAAATAGCAGAGTAAACAGATAACCTACAGAGTGGGAGAAAATCTTCGCAATCTGTACTTCTGATTAAAGGACTAACACCCAGAATCTGCAAGGAACTCAAACAAACCAGGAAGAAAAATATCCCATCAAAAAGTGGGCTATGGACATGAAAAAACAATTCTCAAAAGAAGATAAGCAACTGGCCAACAAACATGAAAAAATGCTCAGCATAACTAATTATCAGGGAAATGCAAATCAAAACCACAATACAATATGATACCCCTTCACTCCTGTAAGAATGGTCATAATCAAAAAATCAAAAACTAATAGATGTTGGCATGGGTGTGTTAAGAAGGGAACACTTTTACACTTTTTGGAGGGAATGTGAACTAGTACAACAGCTATGGAAAACAGTGAGGAGATTTCCAAAGAAGTAAAAGCAGATCTATCATTTGATCCAGTAATTCCACTCCTGGGTATCTACTCAGAGGAAAATAAGTCATTATATGAAAAAGATACTTTCACACGCATGTTTATAGCAGCACAATATGCAGTTAGAAGAATTTGAAACCAGCCTAAATGCCCATCAATCAGTAAGTGGATAAAGAAAATGTGGTATAAATATTTACCACATGGAATACTACTCAGCCATAAGATGGAATGAAATAATGCATTCACAGCAACCTGGATGAAACTGGACACCATTATTCTAAGTGAAGCAACTTAGGAATGGAAAACCAAACATTGTATGTTCTCATTCATAAGTGAGAGCTAAACTATGAGGATGCAAAGGCATAAGAATGATACAATAGTCTTTGGGGACTCAGGGAAAGCTTGGGAGTGGTGGGGTGGGTGCAGTGAGGGATAAAACACTACACAACGGGTACAGTGTACACTGCTTGGGTGATGGGTACACCACAAATCTCAGAAATCGCCACTAAACAACTTGGTCCTGTAACCAAAAACCACCTGTTTCCCCAAAACCTATTGAAATAAAAAGAAAACCATCATATTCCCCAAAAACCTATTGAAATAAAAAAAAAATTAACCACAATATTAGGCATTGGGTACGAGGGCCTGAATGGATGGGAGCACTGCAGTCACATTACAGTAATCCACTGTGAAACACCATTTATTATTTGCAGGTTTAAGAACAGGCCAGATTCTACTGCTAAACGTTGAAGCAATGAGGATTATCACCCCTTCACTAATTAATTAGGTCTTATATAATAAGTTTTATTTATTTGAAGTCATGTTGTAATTTATGTTGGATCATATTTGATAATTTATCAAGATGGGGAGGCTAGGCACGATGGCTCACACCTGTAATCCCAGCACTTTGGGAGGCCGAGGCAGGGGAGGATTTCTTGAGGCCAGAAGTTAGAGACCAGCCTAGGCAACATAGCAAGACTCCACTTCTATAATTTTTTTAATTGGCTGTGCTGGTACATGCCTGTAATCCCAGCTACTTGGAAGGCTAAACTGGGAGGACTGCTTGAGCCCAGGAGTCCAAGGCAGCAGTGAGCTATGATTGTGCCACCGCACTTCATTCAGCCTGGGTAATGGAGCAAGACCCCATCTCTAAAAAAAATGAAAAATTAAAAATAAATCAAATTTAAAAAAAACAGGAGAGGGAGTTCTGTAAGGTTACATTTGGTGAAGTCAATGTGTAAGTTCAAATGATTTAATATCAATTTGTTACTCATAGGGTCAGAGCATCCAGGTCACCTATGGACAAAGGCTTCTATGACTACGGTAAATTTAGTCAAGGTAACAAATGTGAGGCATAACTATGTGTCCTGTATTCTATATGCAGTTACTCTGCTAGGATTAGGGGATGCAATGTTTAAATTTAGTGAAATCTCAGGTATAACAAAGTTTGAGCTCCAGTATTGGTTAAGTTTGTGAAGGTATGCCAATTGGTAGACTTCAGCAGATGTTAAAATTGATTCGAATACATGCTGGAGAGTTACAAATACCAATCAGCACCCTTTTACCTTTGGACTGTATAGGTTATTTTAGAAAATAGTACATTTCCAATTAGGTCAGATGATAGAATTCCGTTTTAATTTAAATTTTGTTTTTGTGCATATCCAAGTTCCTTCCCTTCCTTCCTTCCCTGCTTCCTTCCTTCCATCTTTCCTTCCTTCATTCCTTCCCTCCTTCCTTCCCTATTTCCTTTTCTTCCTTCCCTCCTTACTTCCCTCTCTCCTTCCTTCTTTCCTTCCTTCCTGCCCTCCTTCTCTCTTTCCTTCCTTCATTCCTTCCTTCCCTCTTTCCTTCCTTCCTTTCTTCCATCCCTCCCTCCCTCCCTACTTCCTTCCTTCCCTCTCTCCTTCCTTCCCTCCTTCCTTTCTTCCCTCTCTCTCATTTTTTTGCCACTGGATATTGGGAAGGTTGTTCTCTTTCCCACTCATATTTATAATTTCTTTTTTGAAACAGCCCCAAATCGGTATCTTCAGAGTTAAGGTCCTCCTTGTGAGCAGATTGTGTGGTTTAAGAACCCTAGACTTAAGTCAGGTTTGGATTTCTCCCTTCTCTCTGCCTCAGGAGTACCACAGGTGTCTTTTCCTATAACCCTGGGAATTAGATCTTTTTTGTGGCAGAATCATAAGTCACAGAGCGATGCAGCACAACCAGCCCACAATTCAGGGGTCAGTGGATTGAAATCATCTTCTGCTACGGCTCCATCTGGTTCTTCCAGGACTTCCCTCCCCCCCTTTTTTTTCCTTTTGGGGTGTTGAAACTTTAGTGGTATATACATTGCCTCATAATCAGTAAAAACTCCCCTTATCCCACATCATGGATTAAAGAGAACATTGCCAGGAGCCCTTCACTCTTCTAGAAGGACTTTATTTGATAGGTCCTTTTTCCATGGTTTAGAATAAAAGAGGTAATAACTAGAAATATTTCCCTCATAATAGGCTCTACAGCAAATTCTACTTTAAAGGCTGTTGTTCATGTCTTTAACTGTGGCTGCCCTTAATGTTTTTGTCATCCACAGACAATTGTCTCATTTTGGTCCTCTTTAAATGATGGTTTTATAATCAGCTATAAAATTTAACAGATGCCCTTAAATGCAGGATTCTGATTAATAACGCTGGAGATTGTGACATTAGAATAGAGGGAAAACTTTCAAATAGAAGAGTGAATGATGTTTGGGCTACTTTGGACTATATTTTTATAAATATGTTATTAATATGTGTTCCAAAATTATTGGAAACTTCTATAGAAATGTAATCCCCAGTGTCGGAGATGGGGCCTGCTGGGAGGTGGCTGGTCCATGGGAGCAGTTTCCAGTGGTTCCAAGTGTTGGAGACGGGGCCTGCTGGAAGGTGGCTGGTCCACAGGAGCAGCCTCCAGTGGTTCCCACTGTCGGAGATGGGGCCTGCTGCGAGGTGGCTGGTCCATGGGAGCAGTTTCTAATGGTTAAGCATAATCCCCCTAGCGCTGCTCTTGTGATAGAGTTCTCATGAGATCTTGTTGTTTAAAGTGTGTAGGACCTTCCCCCTCTCTCTCTTCCTCCTGCTCCTGCTTTCCCTTCCACCATGATTGTTAAGTGTCCTGAGGCCTCCCCAGAAGCTGAGCAGATGTCAGCATCATGCTTGCTGTACAGGCTGTGGAACTGTGAGCCAATTTTCAGTACTCTTGTTTTCTTTTTATTTTTAAAAATTTTAAGTTCCAGGATAAATGTGCAGGACATGCAGGTTTGTTACGTAGGTAAACGTGCACTGTGATGATTTGCTGTACCTATCAACCCACAGCCTAGGTGCCTAGGTATTAAGCCCCACATGCGTTAGCTCTTCCTGATGCTCTTCCTCCCCGTCCCCAATGACAGGCCCCAGTGTGTGTTGTTCCCCTCCCTGTGTCCAGGTGTTCTCATTATTCAGCTCCCACTTATGAGTGAGAACATGTGGTGTTTGGTCTTCTGTTCCTGTATTAGTTTGCTGAAGATGATGGTTTCCAGATTCATTCATGTCCCTGCAAAAGACATGATCTCATTCCTTTTTATGGCTGCATAGTACTCCATGGCGTGTATGTACCACATTTTCTTTATCCAGTCTATCACTGATGGGCATTGGGATTGATTCCATGTTTTTGCTAATGGGAATAGTGCTGCTATAAACATACGCTTGCATGCATCTTTATACTAGAATGATTTATAGTCCTTTGGATATATACCCAGTAATGGGATTTCTGGGTCAAATGGGATTTCTGGTTCTAGATCCTTGCAGAATTGCCAAACTGTCTTCCACAATGATTGAACTAATTAACATTCCTACCAACAGTGTAAAAGTGTTTATTTCTCCACAGCCTTTCCAGCATCTGTTGTTTCTTTTTCTTTTTCTTTTTTTTTTTTATTATACTTTAAGGTTTAGGGTACATGTGCACAATGTGCAGGTTAGTTACATATGTATACATGTGCCATGCTGGTGTCCTGCACCCATTAACTCGTCATCTAGCATTAGGTTTATATCGCCTAATGCAATCCCTCCCCACTCCCCCCACCCTAAAACAGTCCCCAGTGTGTGATGTTCCCCTTCCTGTGTCCATGTGTTCTCATTGTTCAATTCCCACCTATGAGTGAGAACATGTGGTGTTTGGTTTTTTGTCCTTGCGATAGTTTGCTGAGAATGATGCTTTCCACTTTCATCCATGTCCCTACAAAGGACATGAACTCTTCATTTTTTTCTCCTGCATAGAATTCCATGGTGCATATGTGCCACATTTTCTTAATCCAGTCTATCATTGTTGGACATTTGGGTTGGTTCCAAGTCTTTGCTATTGTGAATAGTGCCGCAATAAACATACGTGTGCGTGTGTCTTTATAGCAGCATGATTTATAGTCCTTTGGGTATATACCCAGTAATGGGATGGCTGGGTCAAATGGTATTTCTAGCTCTAAATCCCTGACGAATTGCCACACTGACTTCCACAATGGTTGAACACGTTTACAGTCCCACCAACAGTGTAAAAGTTTTCCTATTTCTCCACATCCTCTCCAGCACCTGTTGTTTCCTGACTTTTTAATGATCGCCATTTTAACCCGTGTGAGACGATATCTCATTGTGGTTTTGATTTGCATTTCTCTGATGGCCAGTGATGATGAGCATTTTTTCATGTGTTTTTTGGCTGCATAAATGTCTTCTTTTGAGAAGTGTCTGTTCATATCCTTTGCCCACCTTTTGATGGGGTTGTCTGTTTTTTTCTTGTAAATTTATTTGAGTTCATTGTAGATTCTGGATATTAGCCCTTTGTCAGATGAGTAGGTTGTGAAAATTTTCTCCCATTCTGCAGGTTGCCTGTTCACTCTGATGGTAGTTTCTTTTGCTGTGCAGAAGCCCTTTAGTTTAATTAGATCCCATTTGTCAATTTTGGCTTTTGTTGCCATTGCTTTTGGTGTTTTAGACATGAAGTCCTTGCCCATGCCTATGTCCTGAATGGTATTGCCTAGGTTTTCTTCTAGGGTTTTTATGGTTTTAGGTCTAACATGTAAGTCTTTAATCCATCTTGAATTAATTTTTGTATAAGGTGTAAGGAAGGGATCCAGTTTCAGCTTTCTACATATGGCTAGCCAGTTTTCCTAGCACCATTTATTAAATAGGGAATCCTTTCCACATTTCTTGTTTTTGTCAGGTTTGTCAAAGACCAGATGGTTGTAGATATGTAGCATTTTTTCTGAGGGCTCTGTTCTGTTCCATTAATCTATATCTCTGTTTGGGTACCAGTACCATGCTGCTTCGGTTACTGTAGCCTTGTAGTATAGTTTGAAGTCAGGTAGCATGATGCCTCCTGCTTTGTTCTTTGGGCTTAGGATTGACTCGGCAATGCGGCCCCTTTTTTGGTTCCATATGAACTTTAAAGTAGTTTTTTCCATTTCTGTGAAGAAAGTCATTGGTATCTTGATGGGGATGGCATTGAATCTATAAATTACCTTGGGCAGTATGGCCATTTTCACGATATTGATTCTGCCTACCCATGAACATGGAATGTTCTTCCGTTTGTTTGTATCCTCTTTTATTTCATTGAGCAATGGTTTGTAGTTCTCCTTGAAGAGGTCCTTCGCATCCCTTGTAAGTTGGATTCCTAGGTTTTTTATTCTTTGAAGCAATTTTGAATGGGAGTTCACTCATGATTTGGCTGTCTGTTTGTCTGTTATTGGTGTATAAGAATGCTTGTGATTTTTGTACATTGATTTTGTATCCTGAGACTTTGCTGAAGTTGCTCATCAGCTTAAGGAGATTTTAGGCTGAGACAATGTGGTTTTCTAGATATACAATCATGTCGTCTGCAAACAGGGACAATTTGACTTCCTCTTTTCCTAATTGAATATCATTTATTTCCTTCTCCTGACTGATTGCCCTGGCCAGGACTTCCAACACTATGTTGAATAGGAGTTGTGAGAGAGGGCATCCCAGTCTTGTGTCAGTTTTCAAAGGGAATGCTTCCAGTTTTTGTCCATTCGGTATGATATTGGCTGTGGGTTTGTCATAGATAGCTCTTATTATTATGAGATATGTCTCATCAATACCTAATTTATTGAGAGTTTTTAGCATGAAGTTTTGTTGAATTTTGCCAAAGGCCTTTTCTGCATCTATTGAGATAATCATGTGGTTTTTGTCTTTGGCTCTGTTTATATGCTGGATTACATTTATTGATTTGCATATGTTGAACCAGCCTTGCATCTCAGGGATGAAGCCCACTTGATCATGGTGGATAAGCTTTTTGATGTGCTGCTGGATTTGGTTTGCCAGTATTTTATTGAGGATTTTTGCGTCAATGTTCATCAAGGATATTGGTCTAAAATTCTCTGTTTTGGTTGTATCTCTGCCAGGCTTTGGTATCAAGATGATGCTGGCCTCATAAAATGAGTTAGGGAGGATTCCCTCTTTTTCTATTGATTGGAATAGTTTCAGAAGGAATGGTACCATTTCCTCCTTGTACCTCTGGTAGAATTCAGCTGTGAATCTATCTGGTCCTGGACTTTTTTTGGATGGTAAGCTATTGATTATTGCCACAATTTCAGAGCCTGTTATTTGTCTGTTCAGAGATTCAACTTCTTTCTGGTTTAGTCTTGGGAAGATGTATGCGTCAAGGAATTTATCAATTTCTTCTAGATTTTCCAGTTTATTTGTGTAGAGGTATTTTTAGTATTCTCGGACGGTAGTTTGTATTTCTGTGGGATCGGTGATGATATCCCCTTTATCATTTTTTATTGCACCTATTTGATTCTTCTCTCTTTTCTTCTTTATTAGTCTTGCTAGTGATCTATCGATTTTGTTGATCTTTTCAAAAAACCAGCTCCTGGATTACTTAATTTTTTGAAGGGTTTTTTATGTCTCTATTTCCTTCAGTTCTTCCCTGATTTTAGTTATTTCTTGCCTTCTGCTAGCTTTTGAATGTGTTTGCTCTTGCTTTTCTAGTTCTTTTAATTGTGATGTTAAGGTGTCAGTTTTGGATCTTTCTTGCTTTCTCTTGTGGGCATTCAGTGCTATAAATTTCCCTCTACACACTGCTTTGAATGTGTCCCAGTGATTCTGTTATGTTGTGTATTTATTTGTTTAAGGCAGAGTCTTGCTCTGTCGCCCAGGCTGGAGTACAGTGGCTCAATCTCAGTTCACTGTAACCTCCACCTCCCAGGTTCAAGCGATTCTCTTGCCTCAGCCTCCTGATTGGCTGGGATTACAGGTGCCTGCCACCACACCCAGCTAATTTTTGTATTTTTAGTAGAGATGAGGTTTCACCATGTTGGCCAGGCTTGTCTCAAACTCCTGGCCTCAAGTGATCCACCCGCTTCAGCCTCCCAAATTGCTGGGATTACAGGTGTGAGCCACCGTGCCTGGCCTGTTTCTTGTATTTGATGATGAATATCTGTTATTGACAGTCACCCTGCCTGTTTCTTGTATTTTATGATGAAAATCTGTTATTTACAGTAAGAGCATGGGGGCTTAGATTAACAACAGGGTGTGAGAAAAGCAGCAGTGAAATTTTGGTTCTCAAAACAATTGATGTCTTATTCCTTTTTTTGAACATGGGTATTGCTAAAAAAGGCCAGCCATTTTGAAACTTGATTTTATTGTCATGTTCTCATTTTGAAATTCATCTTATTGTTTGTCCGAATTGGCAGCCGTATGTGGGAAATTTCAGTTTTGCATATTTTCAGATTATTTTCATTTTTACATCAGAGATTTTGAACAGATGCTATACAAAATTATTCATTTATTTATTCAACAAAATTTAGTGCTGGTTATGTTGCAAGCACTTAGTGAACTTCATGCTGTACACGCCTCAGATACTTTTGTGAATGTAATGGCAACATCAAAAACTTTGCCCTTATGCACCTTATAAACCTTTAATTTCAAGGCATGTTGATAAGTGAGCCTCTGCTATAACATTCTTTCATTGTCATTTAATTAACCATTATTTGGGTATACCTTATATTAAAACTGATTATTAAAAACTGGAAAATATTTAACACATCTTTATCTTGCCTTTTTCCTTAACATATGTAGATCAAGGGAGTCACAGAGAATCAATTTTAGGGATAGTTATAAAAATCTTAACTTTGCAACTATAACTTTGTCCTCAATGTAATAACTGGAAAAAATAATTTACGTTTCAAAGGCTTTAATCTTTGTATTTTTTTGAAAAGGAGCCTTTACCGAGATTCTTTAAAAATTCTTGCTCTGTCCTACAGTAGAGACTGATGGACTCATGGATATGGTCCTCTAATGGATCTGTACCACCTCAGTTCTCTGATTGTCGCCCTCCTGTGGTGAAAATTAAAGCTTATTTTCATTTCATGTCTAGGATGTAGTATGTTCTTGTTGGGAAAAAATGATGTTTCTTGAGAAGTAAGTGCCTTCAGTATCACTGTGTGTCAGTTAATAAATATGACTAATATCTACTTTTACCAATGGCTGCAATTTGATCCTTAAACAGCCATCTTTAAATTATACTTTTTCTTTGGTTAAAGAAAAGTAATTATAATAGACATTAATTATTTTTACATAATTTTCTTATGTGGACACCCATTCTTAGAACTAAAACTTTCAGATGTTTATATTACAAGTACAATTATTATTTATTATTATTAATGTCAGTAGCCAAATGTAATCAACTCTCTTCCTTTTACTTCCTTTTTTGAATCAAAATGTTACACTTACACAAGCAAGAGCAACAGCTCTATATCTGGATCACTGCAGTGCCTAGAAGATACAACAGCACAATTTAGAAATCCAAATTTCCAGGAAGTCTCTGCACATACCTCTAGTACAAAAGATGCTTCAGAGACTAGAGGGTCAGAGGGCAAAGAGAGGAAATATTCAACTCCCAGTTCAGGTAAAAAGGGAAGAAAGCCTGGTGTTGAAAGAAATCCAAGAATGACTGTGTCTGCAACTCGCTCCTTTCTGTAAAGTATTCATGGTGTTTTACTTAAAATATTTGCTCTTATGATGGTCAATAATATTAATAGTTATGCTTTGTAAAAGAATTTATTCTTTACTTATAATTAATGGATCATTCTAAGTTATTATATGTTTAGTTGATATAGTAAGATGATGTGAAAGATTTGTTGCCTGTTAAATGTTTCTGGGATCTTTGCTTTATTTTTATATTATGATCTGTGCTTCCAAAGTTGAGCTGTAATTTTATTGTTTATACAAATGTAGAATAAACCTTAAGTTTGGGGAGAAAAATGAAAGCTAGAGTTTTCCTTTCAGCTATAGAACAGTCATTTATTTCTATAAATGTTCTTTATGTAGCTTTCCTAGTTCCACATTTAAAAAGATAAATACGGGGATCTACACAGTTTTCAGTAAATAATAGTTCTTGATTAATAATGCATTATTATAAATCTTGAAGTTTAAAGTAGAATTTTGCTCAGCTCATATCTTTTATGGTCAGGCTGCTATAATTATGTAATACCCAGTTAAATTTCAATTTCAGATAAACAAGGAATAATATTTTAGTATACACATGTCCCAAATACTGCATGGGATATACTTACACTGAAAAAAGTATTTGTTTATCTGAAATTTCAAATTAACTGGGCATGCTATATTTTCTGTGGCAACCTGCTTTATAGTGAACAGAGTAAGTCAGCTGAATTTTAGAATACTTAACCCTAACCTGGTGTTCTAGGTCTTTCCTTTTTGTAATTATTATTATTATTTGGAGTCAGGGTCATGCTCCATCACTCAGGCTGGAGTGCAGTGGCACAATCACAGTGCCCTGCAGCCTTGAGCTTCTGGGCTCAAGTGATTCTGGCACCTCTGCCTTTGCCTCCCAAGTTGCTAGTACCACAGGTACATGGGCCCAGCTATTTATTTATTTATTTATTTTTCTCATAGAGACAGGTTCTCAGGCTGGTCTGGAACTCCTGGGCTCCAGCAATCCTCCCACCTCTGCCTTCACTTCCCAAATAGCTGAGACCACAGGCACACGCCACCACCATACCCAGCTTATTTTTTTATCAGGTTGGTGCAAGAGTAATTGCGGGTTTTGCCATTGAAAGTAATGGCAAAACCCGCAATTACTTTTTGCACCATCCTAATAATTTTTTGTGGAGACAGGGTCTTGTCCTGTTGTCTAGGCTGGTTTCCAACTCCTGGGCTCGAGTGACCCTCCTGCCTTGGCCTCTAAAAGTTCTGGGATTACAGATGGGAGCCACTGCACCAAGTTACTTTGTATAATTTTTAACATAAACATAAATATTTTGAGAAATAGAAATGTTAAAACCATTGGAAGAAAATATATTGTAAAGTATACAATAGAAAGAAACAATCAAGCAAAATACAACAAATACAACATAAAATTATTAAAATTTTCAGAGGAACAAAACAGAATCTAGTTTTACAATATTCAGAATTCAATCCCATTATATCAAACATATAAAGAAACATATTCAAAGAAAAAGGCAATCAATAGAGACTGACCTCGAGATGACCCAGATGTTGGAATTAGTGTGGATTTTTAAAGTAGTTATTGTAATTCTTACTAAAATCAAAACCCTAAAAACCCATAAAATAAATGGATAGGAAATCACAGCAGAGAAGAAGAAACTACAATAATAACAAAGGCTCAAGTGGAAATTCTAGAAGTGAGAAAGTTTTCAAAATTAAAAAATAACAATCAGTTGTGTTCAGGAGCAGCTTGGAGGTGGTAAAGAGTCAATGAACCTTAAAATACAATTGAAATGATTCAATCTGAAAAATGTGAGCAGTCATAGGTTGGGGTGAGGGAGCTTTCCTTTGGTTAGTGCTTTTAGGTAGTCTTGGTTTTGATATGATTACTAGACTGATCCGTCAGGGGCATGCTAAGCCAGAGTTTATCTTGGTTTCAGTAGTGCTTTAACCAAAACTCATGATATTCTTGTGTACAAGATGGAAGAAGAGTGGACCAGATGACAATATTTAGATGCAGTCATTCTTAACCTCCGTTGCTCTCCCAGTGGTCTAGCTAGGGTTTGTATAAAGTGGAATGGGAGGAATAGGGAAGGAGCCCCCACCTACCCTCTCCCCTTGTCCACTTGTCCTCCTCCACTAGTGGATAAAGTCCACGGGAACAGGCAAGTTATTTTAAATCTGTATCTTCTGTTGTCAAGATCTGTAATCAGTTCTGCTCGCTGGACTGGGGAGAGGAACCAAGGGAACATGAGGGTGAACGGGTTGACATGGAGTCCAGGAACACACTGTGCCTACATGCAGAATGTTTGTGCCAGGAAAGCCAGTCAGCAGGCAGATGGTCTCAGATACCAAGCTAGGGTTGGGAAGCAGGATTCAGTCTCCTGAAGGCGTGTTCCTCATTCTGTGGTTTGTATCACTTGAACCAACCTCAGTCCTGAGGCAGAATTTCCCGTGGCATCTGATACACAGCCTGGATTTGGAGCACTCACTGGGATTAGATGCCACGGGAATATTGTGTTTAGGAACTCTGAAAGAGACAGGCTTCAACAAAGCAGACCTAAGCAACACGTAGCGTCTGAACTTCTTTATCAGCTTCCATTCCAGCCCAAGAGGACAAAAGCATCACATACATATCCACTGTGGCAAACCTTTCCTCAGTAGGGAGTTTTCCCAGTACTACTCTCCCCTCTGTTCTGAGACTACTTGCTCCTTTGTAATGTTTCTACTTTCTGTCCCACTCCCTAATAGATGATTTGTCCTTTCTGCCCGGTCCCCTAGTTCTGATATTTGGATTGTCTGTGATCTGGATACTACTTAGGAGGTAGAATCAAAGCCTTGTTGATTGGATTGGGAGTTTCTAACTTCCTTTTAAAGGCACTGATTAAGCATCTATTGTATAAAGTAAGTAAGATTATGATCCAGTAAGAAAGATTCCACAAGTAGCGCAGGAAGAATTGGTTTCTACTACACTTCATGCTTCAGGACAGGAAATCCAGAAAAAAATTATGTGGTATGTTAAGTGTGTACTGTAAGTTTCATTTCCATGTGAAAAACTGTAGTTAGCTAAAAAGTACATCCATGAAGAATCCTGATTAAACTTGTTTAATCCTGGTTAAACTAGGTACTAGCTAAATAATAATTTCACAACAACTCAAGAACTCTGTAAAAGCATTTCCTCTGAATATTTTATTCAGAAAAAAATACAAAAAGATAAGGCAGAAACAAAAATCCCAGTCATTTGCAGTATCTGTCGGCTTTCAATTTGGTTATCTTTTTTAAACAAAGAAAAATAGTAAAATTAATCTATGTAAAACATGCCACATATATTCAACTGCTACTAAATATAAAAAGCTTTAAAACTGTGTGTTCAATTTTGGTTACTGTATTACCACAACACTTATATTAAAATATGTATACTTTCAAATTTGGTTTCTATAAAAAATGGATTCTAATCTTATAAAAGTTATTTCCTAATATTCAATAAATGTCACCTAAGGGCTTTTTCAATCCAAATAACAATTTTAATTATTCTAGAATTTAAAGATGCTTTAAATTTCCATTTAATAGGGTGAGAATGCTGTATTATTACGAGTGATAAAAGTTACAGGACATAGAGGTTATTCCGTTTTAGAGTCCACATCCTGATTATATTTTATATCCTCTTCTTGATTTCTAACAACTAGATACATACTCATTTGCTCAGCTGGAAAAAACTCTTAACATTATTTACTGACTTTAGGTATGAACTCTACCAGCTAGTTAATAGAAAATATGTAATTAAACATTGCCTTTATCAAGTAATGTAAAAAAAATGTAAGAGTAACTTTGCAACATAGGACTTGAATGAGCGGCTGGTGATTATCAAAATCTGGCACTTAATTGATTTATACTTGTACACTCACAGCTAAATGTCTCTACCTGTTTTTCTATGTTGTAAATCTAGGACACTACTTATCTACATAGGAAGAGTAATAAATATTAATAATGTGCTATGATAAACATCCTGCACTCTTCCAAATCTTACAATAAAACTGCTTCAATTTCACTTGTTCAGCTTTTATACTTAGTTTTTTAGTTGATCTATGCTTATTTTAAGGAACCTGAACTACTCTAACAGAATCCACATAATTTTTATATTAGTCAAACTGCTTCTTTCTAACTCTGGTTCTAATAGTTATAAAAAGATGATGATAAATTTATGAAGTAGATACAGTCAAACTTGAATTTCTTAAAATATATACTTAGAATCGGTTATAATTTTTAGATATTCTTTCTTGACAGTCTTTTCCCAAACTCATGATGTCCTCTCTAGGTAATATTGCCACACTCATAAATTAGAAATAAAGACAAAAATGTGAAAACTACAGTAATTTAAGAGAATATAGGTTTTCTACATGCCATTTCTATGGGCTACTGAAAATAGTGAAAATAAGTAAATAAATAGCTACCTGTCCAGAAGCGTCTCATGAAAAATCCATCTTTCTGAGCCTTTTTAAAGAATTTTACTCTCTTCTTTACTTATTTTAAGTTTGTGGTCTTGGAAGCTCTGAAATTTCTTTCTGCAAAGAAAATGTCTTCATTGAAAAATACCTCAAACTGATTATACATATTTACTATTAAATTTGTAAATACTGTTAATTTCTTTTTCACTTATTAAAAAGATCTAATTGTAGGCCAGGCACAGTGGCTCATGCCAGCAATCCCAGCACTTTGGGAGGCCAAGGCAGGCGGATCACTCGAGGTCAGGAGTTCAAGAACAGCCTGGCCAACATGGTGAAACCCCATCTCTACTAAAAATACAAAAATTAGCCGAGTGCAGTGGTGCGTGCCTATAGTCCCAGCTACTCGGGAGTCTGAGGCAGGAGAATCACATGAACCTGGGAGGAGGAGGATGCGATGAGCCGAGATCATGGCACTGCACTCCAGTCTGGGGGACAGAGTGAGACTCTGTCTCGGGGGAGAAAAAAAAAAAAAAGTCTAATTGTATTTTTTTAAATAAGCTGGAGATTTTGAACAAAAAAGATGACCTTCATAACCTCTCAAGAGGAGGGCCACTCATTGACTGGGTAGCAGAAGGCCCCACTTCTATTAAGTCATGCTGGCTGGAGTCCCCTGTGTCCTGGCCATAGCACAGCCTTTGACTGGCATCAGGCCCATTCTATGAATGAATAGAGAGATTGACTAACCAGAGTGACTACCTTTGGGAGCTGGTAGGATGATTAGGAAAACTGAACCCTCAAGAAGAGAAAAGCATTTAGCTCAGTGCTCTGTCCTAGAGGCTACATTGTGTTGCCTCTTCTTGTCCATCAGTTTTCATTTTTTCAGACAGGGTCTTACTCTGTCACCCAGGCTGGAATGCAGTGGTGATCCGAGCTCACCGCAGCCTTGAACTCCTGGGCTCAATCCTCCTGTCTCAGCCTTCCGTGTAGCTGGGCCTACAGGCATGCATCACCATCCCCAGCTAATTAGGTAATTTATTTTGAAAGCACTTTGAGAAGCACTTCACTGTCAAATCTGTAGGTCTAAAAGGAAAATCATACATACACATAATTGATTTCACATTGTTTTACATTTCCTTTGTCTTCTTCTGGAATGTCATCTTTTTTCTTGGTTTCTCTTTCAGCACAGGATCTAATCTAGATATTGGAAAAGAGAATCCAATGGGTTATATGTTTATCTTCCACCTTCCCCACTTTACGCATCACATAAGAACATTCGAGATGATTTCTTATGCAGAAGAAAAAATTAACTGAGCAACAATATTCAGAAAAAGACAGGTTCTGGCTATGTGTTTTTACTTCATATATATAATCTATATGAGTAAGTGCTATCACATGCTTTCTCCACAGCCCTTGTGTCAGAAACACTACAGACAAAATTATTTCAGAAACACTTTACACATCAGATCCTGCTAGGCAATAAAGAAATCATTAATTTAATTTTGTCCGCCAAGTGAATACACTGGGATCAAATTATCCCTAGTAGACAAGTGTTCATTTGATCAGATTAAAAGCTTAATAGCTATTTTACATTGCACAGACTATTACCAAAGTATTAAATCTTTTAACATTACACAACTTGTTTTTAATTAATTGGAACCCACCTCTTTTACTAGCTTCTTATATCCTCCTAAGTTTGGATAGATGTTTACTATCACATGTCATAAGTTAATTAATCTGCATTCAACAATTAGGATCGCCCACAGAACAGGCAATTGGCAATGGTAAGGACTCAAGTCTCCTAAGGGATCTCTGTGGCCAGAGTCCAGTTCCAGGGCTGCTTAGAAAGTGATGACAAATAACGTGTTTGTGCCAATGACATCTTTGTGACAGTTTTGATTGGAGGGGTCCCAGACCTGAAAACATTCCCTGCTAGGGCCTGTGGCACAATGCTACCTTTAGTAAGAGGGGTCTGTGTTCTGGTAGACAAGGCAAGCTCATAAAGGTGAAGGGCTGACAGAGATTAGGACAGCCTGCAATTAAATGGTACAAAAAGAGTCCTAAATAATCACTGTTCAGAGCTTCCAAGTACTTGACTAACCAAAAAGACCCAGAAAACTTTGTATTTCATCTGAAAATTGCTTTAAATCATGAAAAATGCAATCTTTGTATAAGTATCTTTGTATCTTTGTATAAGTGCAAAGCACTGCACATATATTTGCAATTGTTGCCTTCAGTAACACTTTTGTGATGATATCCAGATGAAAAATAATTTAAACATGATACAATAAAATATAAATAAATAAAATTAAATGTAAGTCACAAACCCATCTGCATTTCCCCAATGACCTGTTTCCTGAGAAGCAATGTGCTATGAAATACTGAGAGTGGCCTCTGGAGTCAGCTGGGCCTGGGTACACATCCTGTCTTACCACACCTTGAAATCACTGTGATTTCCATGAACTGACTGACAAAAACCACGAGGATGTAAGGAGGGTCAGAGGCTGTCTTCCTGTCTGTAAGGCTGAGTTCACATCCACCTCACAGGAGCATTATGGAAATTCAAGACTACAACGCATGTGCCGGATGCATGCAATGAAAAAATATAACATTTCACTTCTCTAACTGTAAGAAAATACCTACATTTTAGATTGAAATTGTTTGAGCTTTAGATTTGAAATTATCTGAAATCAAGACTATTCTAAAAAGAAAATCAAACATATGACCGGAAATCTAACATGAAGCACATACAGAGAATTGATAGATGCTTTTAAATTACATTGGTAGTAGAGAAAAATGTAACATAAATTTTTATGCTCTAATTATAAGAATGAAGGGCATTTTAGAAAAGGCATTTGCCCCCTCTCTTAGAGCCTTCCACTCTGGCCCCCACAATGCCTTACAGAGCAAATCTGGGTCAGACTGGATGCAACCTGTGATTCCCAACAGAGGCAAACAAAGTAAGGTTCTGGATGCTCAGTACTGGGATGGAATGCCAAGACACAGAAAAGCCATGTGTCGAGAAGGGGGGAGTTATTCTTTAGACACATCCTGGTATATGTTTATCATTAAAGATCAGTGCCTTTGCTCAGTACTGCGATGGAATGCCAAGACACAGAAAAACCATGTGTCAAGAAGGGGGGAGTTATTCCTTAGACACATCCTGGTATATGTATATCATTAAAGATCAGTGGCTTTTGTGAGTCTAAAAAATTAATCCTTAAATGTTTTCATCAAGTTCCAGTTAACTACCTGATTTATCTAGGTTATATTAACAGTATTATTTGGAATTTCACCTTGATATGAAGATGTCTGTGTAACTTTTACAATGATGTAAAACAAAGAGTAGGATTAGGGAGGGCACAGGCCACTGGTGCAATGGATAACACATCTGACTATGGATGAGGGAATTTAGCCTGGAATAAGGAACTTTTATTTCCAGCTTAGTGATGCACATGAATTTTAAAAATAAAATAAAAACCATGATTTATGTGATTCATGTTTCTCCTAATGCAAAGAAGACAGGTACTATTAATAAAAATATTTTTAAAATGTAAGGCCTAAGGCCTCAGAAGTTCTGCTATGATTTTTTATGTTTCATAGAGTGATTATCATCACAGAAGCTCAAGCATTACATAAATACAAACATGTATACCCCGACCTGGTAATTCTGCTTCTGGAAATTTATCTTCAGGTCCACCCGCACATCTACAAATTGATGCATATTCAATGTTATGTACTGCAGCACTGTTTATAAGAGCAAAAGACTGGAAACAGCCTAAATTTCCATCTACAAAAGACTAAATAAATTAAGGTACATCCCTAAAATGGAATTTTGTGTGGCTGTTAAAAAAGAGAGAGAGAGAAAGAGAGGAAAAGCAAGACAAAGAGAAAACTTTCTACATTCAAACTAATAGTAGAAAACTCTCCAAGATACAATTTTAAGGAAAAAAAAATCAAAGTCGAGAAGACTATAGAGGAGGTTGTCTTTAGTGTAAAACAGTTGAAAATTATAAATATATTCATATGTTTATAAAGAAACTTTAGGAGGCTATAAAAAAAAAAACAAAGGGAACGAGGAACAGGAGCTGGGACACAGGTGAGTAAGATGCATGGCAGGCATGTATCTTAATCTTTATATGCTTTTATTTAAAAATGTTGGACCACGTGTACATGTTATCTATTTAAAAAATCAGATTTTAAAATACAAGCAAGAAAACAAGAAAATGAAAGCCTAAAAGGAACATGTGGAACTACCAGAAAAATATACTAATCCATGGAGATAATGGCAAGGTAGTTCCTAGATGCACTGATTTCTCTAACATATTGTATAAACAAGCCATCAACTATGGGATTTATAATTTAAAATGAGTCTATTTGAAACACCACATTATAAAAAGCTATTAACTAAATCTTTAAAGTGACAGTAAATGATGACTTTACATTTTAAAGAGATACAGTCACATCGCATGTGTGAATGCAGTCATCTGTATAAAATGTCATCATTACCTTGATCATTTCTTCTTCTGCTGTTTTACTTTTTGCTTCTATGTCCCCTGCTTCATTGCATCTAATAAAGCAGCTATTTGAGGCCAACAAAGCCATTTTCCCCTAAGTGAAACAAAATAACAAAATAGCCATGAGGATACTTCTTGTGGAAGAAACATTAAGTGTTTAGACTGAATTAATTTTTCCTCCCTGATTTAAAAATCACAGAAAAGAACTTAGAGAAAAACCTGAAAAATATAATACAAGAACATATAGAAAAGGAAACCAAAATCACCTTTCATTTTACTATTCAAAGATTACCACAATAAACATTTGTAATGTATCTTCCTAGTAGGACTAAATTCTAATTAGATGAGGTAGGATTGCTTCCTTTCTAAAAGATCTACTGAAGATGAAACTGATTTAGTTCTGTTTGGAAAATTAACTTTAAAAACAGAAACATAATTATGAATGCATACTTTATTCAAATATTAACATTTTAAATAAAATTTATTTTCTTCACAATTAGAAAACATGAAAAGGTACATACAATACCTTTGGTGTTTTGAATTTAAGAATCAATGTCTGAGGGACTTTTGTGTGTGAAAATAAATATTCATATACATTTTTAGTTGTTTAATGTTTGATGTATTACACTGCTTTCTATTAAACAAAACTTTAAAAACTGATTTTCTTGTGTATCTAAATCTGGGTTACAAATTTGGTTAGCTTAACTCCCGTAACAAATATAATGTTTATTTATAACTTGTATTTGGTTGATTCTTTTGGAAAACTTGGAATACCATAACATTTAGACAAAATATTTATAAATACAATGATTACAAAATATGTTAACCTTATATCACATCCAGTTAAAAATGTGCTGAAAACATGGATTTAATTTCTTAGTCAAGTCCCAAGGGCTGGGTGGTCTCTCATCTGGATGGCTCCTGGTGAGCCCTGGAACATGGCGGTGTGGTCCAAGGTGATTTAAACCTGTGCCACAGATTATTCAGCTGAGTCCTTTTTGAAATAGAGTTTTAAGACCCTCTTTCATTTAAATTTAAATTTTTGAAACTTAGTGTCCTTCCTAAAAATAAAATGAAATGAACTTTCCTAAAGTGTTGTATTATTAGTACTATCTAAGTCATTATCCTGGCCTTATGAAATATTGGCATTTTCTACTGGTGTAACTTTTATTAGAAACATCTCATCACAACTAGTAGGATCATCTCAAAGGGGTTGCAACACATTAACAGGTAATGAAATCAATGTAGTGTTTCCTAAACGGTATTGGGTGGGCTGGGGGGAAAAGGAATACACACAGACACACAGAGGAAGGGGTAAAAGAGAATAAGAAATATCAAGGTGCATAACACATGGATAAGTAAGTATTGTTAAGTACAACTCTTGCTTCAGTTATGCATATGTGTGTGCTGGGCTGCAATGTAAAAATGCATTTCTCAATGGATTGGGTCAAAATAGTTTTCAAGTCACTGACTTAAGATATTATCCTAGGGGATGAAGAAATTAGTCTAAGTGATTACCTCTTTCTGGTGGGATGTTTGTTTAATCTGTCAACTTAGAAAACACTGCTGAGTTCCTATTTTCAGTTCATTATTGTATACTACCAAAGCTGCTACTCAAAGGCTGAGCTTATCTTCTATTTGCTTGTTCTGTGTGGTACCCACTGGTCCTTACTGTTTTTGATATAGTTATCTACTTTTTAAAGACAGTTTAGCACTCACATATTTTTTGTTCAATCTTTACTTCTCACACAGAAAAAGGAAATCATGTATTCTGTATCAACAAAGATTTAACAAAACATCCATATACTACAACTGTCTACTTACTAAAATTAAGAATTAGTATATTATCTTTCTTTCTTACATTAAAACTATCTTTTCATACACTAATTTAAGCTTATGAACTGAAAGTCTTTTAGAGATAATTTACTTCAATGAACTATTATTATTTATATTTTATACACAAATTGTCACAACTTGTTCTTAGCTAGCTCCACTGTTCTCTTACAGTCTGTAATGTTTCTGAAAGCATCCATGATTTCTGCTACAAGGAACATACTTAGGAACTATTCTGTTTTGCTACTCTGTGACCTAAAATTGACTGGTTCTTCAGTGGAAATGAGATCCATATCTAGGCACTAATGGTACACAGAAATAATTGTGGGCAAAAGTACTAAAGCTATTTTTGTTGTACTATATTTTGAGATCTCTTTAAGGCTCTATGTTCTTACTGATTTATTCCTATTTAATGTATTATACTATTGCATCCTACTTTTTCTTTTTAAATATATTATGATTGACTGTTACAGACTTTCTGTTAAACTGACAGGAAGTTTTTATAAACAATAACAGCACTTATATTTTTAAAGACTGGTTCCTATTGTTCTCTTGGTTCAACTGCATCTGAATGCCCAACAAGAAGCTCATCTGAATTTATACCAAGATATTTTCCATAGCCAGATTTCAGGGCGATTCTATACATTAATAAGATAGATAAAATTTAAAAACTGACAGAAAATTAATTATAGGACATCAAAACAGGACATGTGTATGTGTGTGGGTGTGTACATATCTAAAATTTCAGACTGGACATATTCCAAGTGTTCAGAAGATGCATGTGGCTGAGTGGTGACTCACGTCTGTAATCTCTGTGCTTTGGGAAGGCAATGGGAGAATTGCTTGAGGCAAGAAGTTCAAGATCAGCCTGGACATCATAGTGAGACCCCATCTCTACAAAAAATTTTAAAAGTTAGCTGGGCATGGTGGTGTGCACATGTAATACCAGCTACTTGGGAGGCTGATGCAGGAGGAGTGCTTGAGCCCAGAAATTTGAGGTTATAGTGAACTATGTTCACACCACTGCCCTCCAGCCTGGGTGACAGAGTGAGACTCTGTGCCTTCAAAAAAAAAAAAAAAAAAAAAAGCTACATGTGACTAGTTGTTGCCATATTGGACAGTGCAGTTTTAAATTTAGTTTCATATTTTGCTTTTTTAATATAAACATTGTACCTTATATATTACATAACAAATATTTTCAAAATTCATCATTCTTCAATTATACCTCTTTAGTTATGAACTTCAATAATTACTAAAACTTTATGTCATTAAACTGTTTTCCAGAAAATGCTGCTTCCATTTACATTCTTACCTCAAATTAACAGAGCACGTTTTGTATCATGGATTTTTTTTTAAACATTATGACTCTAAAAAAATACTTGAAAACGTGATATGGAAAAAACAGTATCCTATTAATTTGCATTTTAGTAGTTAACTAGAATAACAATTGTTTTTCTTTTCCTTTCCTTTTTAGTTTTTAGATTATCTGGTAATTTGCCTTGTCCACTTTTCTATTCAGATCTGATTGTTCGCAATTTTTCTACTGGGGTCTTCAGTGCTATGAATTTTATACAAGATACATATGAAGAGTAAGAACTCACTGCCTATTAAGATTGTTGTAAATATTTTCCTCATTTGTCAGTTAATTTTCTTTATATTCCTTTTTTGTTTATAATTGTAAAGCAGTTTAAAACTATTGAATTTTTTCTTCCTCTGCTTTTATTCTTTGTCTTTCACCCTACTTATCAGACTTCCAAAGAAAGTACAGAAATAATCATCTTAATGTGATTTTTTAAAATTATGATTTCTTTTACCTTACCAAGAATCTCCTTGGATGCCAGAATTGACTTTTACTCCTTTATACGTTAATGATTATATAACAGAAATCATTATCATGTCGATGTAACCAATTACTAAAATATGTAAATTCACTTTCAGTATCTTTTACCCAAAGAATCATTCTATACTTCTGCACAAGGTGAGAATAAAAAAGGCTACTTTATAAAATGACTGTAAAAATAGTGAGTAAAAATATTCTTTTGGTCGTTATGATGCTGTAACATTCTCTGCTGGTTTCAACAATATTCCTTTTTTTAGTCTTCCTGTTTGTCTTTAGACTTCCAAACAGTGAGTTTAAATATCATAGCAACAGTGAACCAGGTTTTGCACTATTTGATTTATTTTTTAATCTATCTTACTTGGTGTGTGAAATTATTAATCTTCATTTTTTAACTTACATATCTTTTTTCCAGCCTAGCATTATATATTGATAGGAAATCCACTAAAAGTAGATCACAAAATCTACTTTTCAAAAAGCTATTTCATTTTTTATATCAAAATTACTGTGGGCTTAACACAGATACTAAAATTTTTAATGAATACAATTAAATTTTTAAAATAACTGGTTACTAATTATATTACAACATAAGCTCACCTGGAATCAGATAATTTGACAGCCATAAACTGCTCTGGAGGACTAGGGCCCTCATCAACTATTGGAGAAAAAACATTTGAAAATAAATTTGACATTTGCTATAAATATAAAGACATTATTTTGCTTTAAAAAATGTGGCTATTTTCTTCCGCAATTAAATGTAAGAATATTCAGATATACTGATGTCACTGTAATACTGTATCTTTGGAATCAAGATCTATTTTACCTTCTTGTAACTACAGTGCTAATTTTATACACTGAGTAAGACAGGGTGATATAATGCTTATTTAATAACCTTTGAGATAGCTTATCTTTATGTTTTAAAATACAGTCATAAATAAGCACTTACTTAAAAAAGCTAAACGTTTTCATTTATTCAATGGATGGCCTTGCTGACCAAATGATACTGCTTTTTACCTACTAATTACTTCATATCTCATTAGTGCTTCCTCTGATGGGCTAAAGAAAATGAGGAAACTTCAAATTGTTAAATGCACCCAGGTTAGTTTTGGTAATAGGTCTGAATAAAAAAGAAATTCAAATATGTTTGACTCAAGTAGGTTTTCTTTTTTCTTTCCACTTACTATTTTAATTATTCATATTGTTTTGATTTCCAAAGATACTCTTATGGAACTATATGGAATGTTTTCAAATGCTTATATTAGAAAGAGGGACTTCCCAATGGCTGGTAAATATTAAGGAATTAAAAAATGGAAGAGTCAAATGCAATGGTTCCATTTCTTTGGAAAATGTTTGAGACTAGTTAGAGTTTGGCCTGAGTGAATGAATGTCCTAAAATCTACACTTGTGGCAGGATCTTCCCTTCCAGACACAAACCTTCTTTGTGTGGAGCTCCCAGGGTAAAAAGACCATTGTCGAGTGCATGTATATAGGTTCCCTCATCCATTTCAATGGCTATGGTTCCTGAAATTCCACCAAAGTTTGTTACTGTCCACCAGATTCCTAAAAAATAAAATTGATATTTCAACTTTACATTTTAGTTTTGACACAGAGTTCTTTGTTATTATAACTTAGTTTTAAAAACTTTTTATTTTGCAGTCATAAGAAATACTACAAAGATCTCACATATCCTTCACTCACTTTGTCTCAATGATGACATCCTGCATAAGTATCATACATTGTTAGAATCAGGAAACTGACATTGATATAATCCATGAAGCTTATTCAGATTTCACCAGTTTTACATGTACTTGTTTGCATGTATGTGCACAGATTCATGTGACTACCAGCACAGTCAGGATTAGGTTTTTAAAATACACAATAGCAACATACAGCCAGGCATGGGGGTGCATGCCTGTAATCCCAGCTACTTGGGGAGCTGTGAAAGAGGATCACTTGAGCCCAGGAGTTCAAGGTTATAGCGAGCTATGATCACGCCACTGCACTCTAGCCTGAGTGACAGAACAAGGTCCTGTCTCAAAAAAAGACCAAAACAAAACAAAAGGCAACATGTGAGGGTACAAAGTGATATATGGAGAACGGTCTCTCTAATGATAGACCGCAGCCATCTATTCATGCCTGCTTTCCCGAGGCAATGCCTATCATAATGCTTCTTAAAAATGCCTCTACAGGAAGACTTTCTAGCATAGTAATCTTTTTTTTTTTTTTTTTTGAGATGGAGTCTTGCTCTGTCACCCAGACTGGAGTGCAGTGACGCGGTCTTGGCTCACTGCGACCTCCACCTCCTGGGTTCAAAGAATTCTCTGCCTCATCTTCCCAAGTAGCTGCAGTTACAAGAGCCTGCCACCATGCCCGAATATATTTTTTTTTGTATTTTTAGTAGAGACGGGGTTTCACCACATTGGCCAGGCTGGTCTTGAACTCCTGACCTCGTGATCCACCCGCCTCTGCCTCCCAAAGTGCTGGGATTACAGGTGTGAGCCACTGCACCCGGCCAGTAATCCTAACAACGATTTTAGATTGAAAGCAAAATGAGCAGAATCTATGTCTATGTATACTAATTTCCAATTTGCCAATAGAAATGTTAGACTCTAGCAACAATTATTTTAGCAGTTGTTATAAAAGTTTACATCTTAATGTTAAAAAATATCCTCAAACCTTCTCCTAAATTGTACTTTAACTAGAGTAGAAATGAGTCAATCATTAACTGGATATGACATATTAAGGAATTCTTGTTAATTTTACAAGGTCTGATAATGACATAGTATAATGTATAAAAGTAAACAACAAAACAGGTGATGAGAGAAAGACATACCACATTAAGAAATGTACATTTATGAACTTACGGGTAAAATGATGTAATATCTGTGATTTTACTTAAAATTTTCTTGGAAAAAACGTGTGTGGGGGGTGCATGTAAACGAAACGAGATTGGCAAAATATTGATAATTAATGCTGGGGCCTGGGCACATGGGGGACTCATTATATTTTTCTATGTATGGATTAGTTTGGATATTCCCATAATAAAAAGGTTTTAAAGATTCAGTTAATTCCACTGCACAAAATTTTCTATTCAACTAAACATTTCATGCTTTTCATAATCAATTTTAAAATACATAAAATTTCAGCTAAAATGAAGTTGGACCCTTATCTAACATCAAATACAAAAAGTAACTTAAAATAGACCACAGACCTAAATGTAAGAGATAAAGTTACAAAACTTTTAGAAGAAATTGGAAAAGCTTCACGACAATGAATTTGGCAATGATTTCTTATATAGAACATCAAAGGCACAGGCAACAAAAGAAAACACAGACAAACTGGACTTCATCAGAATTAAAAACTTTTGTGCATCAAGAACCACTGTCAACAGAGTAAAAGGCAACCCAGAGAGTGGAGAAAATATTTGTAAACTACATACAATATAAGGAATTAATATCCAGACTACATAGAGAACTCCAAAAAGACAAATACCACAATTCAAAACTGGGCAAAGGATATACATGGACATTGCTCCAAAGATGATATACAAATGGCCAATAAGCACTCAAAAAGATGCTCAACATCACTAGTCACTAGGGAAATATAAATCAAAACCATAATGCAATACCACATCACACCCATTAGAATGCTATTATCATAACAAACAAAAAACAGAAACCAAGAAAACCAGAAAAACAAATGTTGGGCAGGTGGTGGAGAAATAGAAACCCTGTGCAATGCTGGTGGGAAGGTAAAATGGTGCATGTATTTAAATGTCACTGAAGTGTACACATAAAAACAGAAAAACTGGCACATTCTCCTTGAAGAGGTCCTTCTTCAAGGAGAACTACAAACCACTGTTCAAGGAAATAAAAGAGGATATAAACAAATGGAAGAACATTCCATGCTCATGGGTAGGAAGAATCAATATCGTGAAAATGGCCATACTGCCCAAGGTAATTTACAGATTCAATGCCATCACCATCAAGCTGCCAATGACTTTCTTCACAAAATTGGAAAAAACTACTTTAAAGTTCATATGGAACCAAAAAAGATCCCGCATTGCCAAGTCAATCCTGAGCCAAAAGAACAAAGCTGGAGGCATCACACTACCTGACTTCAAACTATACTACAAGTCTACAGTAATGAAAACAGCATGGTACTGGTACCAAAACAGAGATATAGATCAATGGAACAGAACAGAGCCTTCAGAAATAACGCCACGTATCTACAACTATCTGATCTTTGACAAACCTGAGAAAAACAAGCAATAGGGAAAGGATTCCCTATTTAATAAATGGTGCTGGGAAAACTGGGTAGCCATATGTAGAAAGCTGAAAATGGATCCCTTCCTTATACCTTATACAAAAATCAATTCAAGATGGATTAAAGACTTAAACGTTAGACCTAAAACCATAAAAACCCTAGAAGAAAACCTAGGCATTACCATTCAGGACATAGGCATGGGCAAAGACTTCATGTCTAAAACACCAAAACCAATGGCAACAAAAAGCCAAAATTGACAAATGGGATCTAATTAAACTAAAGAGATTCTGCAAAGCAAAAGAAACTATCATCAGAGTGAACAGGCAACCTACAAAATGGGAGAAAATTTTTGCAACCTACTCATCTGACAAAGGGCTAATATCCAGAATCTACAGTGAACTCAAACAAATTTACAAGAAAAAAACAAACAACCCCATCAAAAAGTGGGCAAAGGACATGAACAGACACTTCTCAAAAGAAGACATTTATGCAGCCAAAAAACACATGGAAAAATGCTCACCATCACTGGCCATCAGATAAATGCAAATCAAAACCACAATGAGATACCATGTCACACCAGTTAGAATGGCGATCATTAAAAAGTCAGGAAACAGCAGGTGCTGGAGAGCATGTGGAGAAATAGGAACACTTTTACACTGTTGGTGGGACTGTAAACTAGTTCAACCATTGTGGAAGTCAGTGTGGCGATTCCTCAGGGATCTAGAACTAGAAATACCATTTGACCCAGCCATCCCATTACTGCGTATATACCCAAAGGACCATAAATCATGCTGCTATAAAGACACATGCACACGTATGTTTATTGTGGCATTATTCACAATAGCAAAGACTTGGAACCAATCCAAATGTCCAACAATGATAGACTGGATTAAGAAAATGTAGCACATATACACCATGGAATACTATGCAGCCATAAAAAATGATGAGTTCATGTCCTTTGTAGGGACATGGATGAAATTGGAAATCATCATTCTTAGTAAACTATCACAAGAACAAAAAACCAAACACCGCATATTCTCACTCATAGGTGGGAACTGAACAATGAGAACACATGGACACAGGAAGGGGAACATCACACTCTGGGGACGGTTGTGGGGTGGGTGGAGTGGGGATGGATAGCATTGGGAGATATACCTAATGCTAGATGACGAGTTACTGGGTGCAGCGCACCAGCATGGCACATGTATACATATGTAAGTAACCTGCACATTGTGCACTTGTACCCTAAAACTTAAAGTATAATTATAATAAAGAAAAAAAAAAGAAAAACTGGCAAATTCTATATTCTGTATATTTTACCTCCACACACACACAAAAAAAAATGGAGAAAAAGAAAATTAATCAAAATTAAAATTTCAGCTAAAGATGATTAGAAAGCAATAAAACTAATGACAATTTAGATGATTGAGTTATAGCTACAATTGTTTTCAGTAAAAGAAATAATGCTTTATTCAGAATCATTATGAACAGTGTGATGATTAGCAAGCCTTTCTTATAAATGTAACAGTTAATAATTTTAAATTAGTTTTATTTTGTATGTTCTATGCCACGTTCACCAAGTACACTTAATATTAAATGAAATCATTTAAATATAATATCTCATTAATGTTTTGCAAATGAAGAAGAAATTTCTGGCAGACAAGCTCCTCAAAATTTTCACACTGTCCAAGTAGGGAAATGATACAATAACATTACTTATAATATTGTCAACTGAAAAAGAAATTACTATGAGCAGATGCCAGTATTTTTTCTCAATGGGATTTCAAAGAATAAGAAAGCTAAACACAGTATCATCAAGAATTAAATGTGAGCATTCTGCCTACTTTCTGCAAGTGGCCTACATTCAACCTTTGAAGGTATGCTTATATGTTTAGCGACTAAAGTAACATAACATAATATTTAACGGTGCCACTCCGGGATTTTAGCTGTGAAAAAGCAGTGGATCCTAAGAACAGTGGGCACTGAAGTTGCATGTCTCTACGTCAGGTGACAGCTCAAGCTGTGTATATGCTGCAGACGCCCAAGCTGAATTTAAGAGAATCCACTCAAAAACATTACTTGCTATTTAGACACATGCTTAAAGTTATTTCCTTTTAAACCTTAGGCAGATGGTGAAATATTTCCGCTGTGTTGTCTCACAATGCATAACAAAGCTTTTCACATATTTTCACATAGTTGAGAATGTTCCCATATGTCTGGCATGCCTGTAATCCAGCACTTTGAGAGGTGGAAGCAGGAGAATCATTTAAGCCCAAGAGTTCAAAATCAGCCTAGGCAACAAAAGGAGACCCCCATCTCTACAAAAAAATTAAGAAATTAGCTGGGTATGGTGGTACAAGGCTGTGGTCCCAGCTACTCGGGAGTCCAAGGTGAGAGGACTGCTTGAGCCTACGAGGTGGAAGGTGCACTGAGCCATGATCATGTCACTGCACTCCAGCCTGAGCAACAAAGCAACAGCCTGTCTCAAAAAAAAAAAAACAAAAAACAAAAACAAAAAAACTGGCCCGATGCACCAGTGTCATGGCTGATAAGATACTACCAGGGCACCCTCATTCTAGCATCAAGGCTGTGTGACAGCTCACCTCACATTCTGACTAACCCAGTGCTTCTGTGCTAAGGACCCCCTTAAATCTCTGCCTTCATTATGTGCTTGGCACAAAGGAATGATATATCTTAGATTTGGAAAGGGAATTTTCTTCCCCAATCTTACTGTAGTCTAAGTACTCTTCACAGACCTTCTATTAACCCATAGCTGACTTAGCTTTAGTTCCTGGGTAAATCAAATCTGTGTTTTGCAAACTACGATGTTGTAAGTTCAATTGCTTCTGAATCTAGCAGAGCTCAGTGAAAATCCTTGCTTACAGACAGGCTCATTTTTATTAATGTCACACATGGTACTCTCCATGTGTAAGACAGAGTTTCTTTCATCCTATTTACCAATCCCTTCAGATCCTTGTGAGGACCCAACAGAGGGGCTTTAAAAATTTAAAAGGTTTTTTTCTTTCCCTTCACAAATAGGCACTTGCTTACTTTTACGGCAAGTTTAGAAAATCCACAATGCAAAAGAAGGTGGAAGGACAAAGAGAAAAAGATGCAGAAGGACTTCCTCTTCCAGCCAAGATGGACTTGCCCTCCCACCATGACCAACGAGAAAACTGAAACTGGATAGAATATTTGAGAAAACTGTTTTCGGGGACTGGAACACAGGCAGAATAGGACTGTGATATTTGAGAACAGGAAAACACAGGAGGCAAATCTCACACACACTTCTGTTTTCTGCCCAATGGCAGTTTCTTGACCACGCAGAGAGGTAGAGACCTCCAAAAATGAGGCAATGTCACTGTCACTAAGCTGAGAGTCTTGCAGTGCTAACATGTTTGGAGTTTATAGAATAAGGTACTGGAGAAGAGGGAACTACATACAGGTGAGGCCTCGGAAGAGTATGCAAAAGTTCTCTGCAGGTCTGGGGCCAAGGGCTGGGGGGAGTGCATATAGTAGGCAGGCTCCACAAGGCCTCTGCAGAGTGGCTGGCACTTCTGAGGGCTGACTCGAGATGCCAGAGATCACACAAATTTGGGACACAGCAGAGTGGACAGAACTCACCAAGTATACTTAGAACATGTGGCTGAGGCCCATGAGGATGAGCCTTTCCTAGAGTAAGAGTCACTGTCTAAGTCTACAGGCAAAAACCTAATAAATAACCACAAACTAACAAAGGCCCGGCTTGACAGGAGAAAAAGGGTGGTCAAATAATTTAACTAGGCATCAAGACATTTAACAGAAATAAAGGTTAAAATGTTATGAAAATGAAAGACTGAATTTATAAGGAAGACTTCACAATCCTAAATGCGTACACATGACAGCTTCAAAATACTTTAAGCAAAAACTGCTCAAGTAGACAGATCTAGAATTACAGCTGGAGATTCTAACATAACTCTCATTACATTGTAGGATGAATAAAAAATCAGTAAGGACACAGATGTGCATAGTCACAAGCTCCACCAGTTGATCTAACTGACATCTAAAAAACACTGAACCGCCGGGCGCCATGGCTCACGCCCGTAATCCCAGCACTTTGGAAGGCCGAGGTGGGTGGGTCGCCTGAGGTCAGGAGTTTGAGACCAGCTTGGCCAACGTGGTGAAACCCCGTCTCTATTAAAAATATTTTAAAAATTAGCCAGGCATGGTGGCAGGTGCCTGTAATTCCAGCTCCTCCGGAGGCTGAGGCAGGAGAATCACTTGAACCTGGGAGGCAGAGGCTGCAGTGAGCCGAGATTGTGCCACTGCACTCCAGCCTGCTGGGCAACAGAGCGAGAATTCATCTCCAAAAAAAAAAAAAAAAAAAAACCCTGAACCAACATCTGCAGAATACACATTCTTTTCAAGTGTACGTAGAAATTCACTAAGAAAGTATGTTCTCCAACTATACTATAAATGAATTAGAAATCAGCAACCATAACATACCTATAATATCTCTACGTAGTAGAAATTAAAAACAATCCACTTTTAAATAACTCAAGTGTCCATGAAAAGAAAAATCACAAGGAAAACTAGATAATATTTTGAATGGAATGAAAATGAAAACAAAATGTGTTGACTATAACTAAAACTAAAGTGGAATGAAGAGATCTAACTCTCTTCTTCAGAAGCAATAAAACAAGAGCAAAGTAAACTGAAAATAAGTTAAAGGGAGGGAAAAAAAAAGACTGAAAATACATGAAATAAAAAATGAAAAAAAGATAAAATAAGTAATACTGAAACAGGCTTGTCAAATCCTGAGGACTGCATGTGGCCCAGGCCAGCTTTGAATGCAGCCCAACACAAATTCATAAACTTTCTTGAAACATTATGAGATTTTTTTTTTTTTTTTTGGCTCATCAGCTTATCGTTAATGTATTCTATGTGTGGCCCAAGACAATTCTTCTCCTTCGATTGTGGTCCAGGGAAGCTAAAAGATTGAATACCCCTGTAGTAAAAGATCATTAATGATCTAAAATAAATGATCTTATAAAGAATTTATAAACCTCCAGCTAGACTGACTGATCCAGGAAAAAATAGAAAAAACACAAATTGCCAATATGAAGAGACTGCAATACAGATTAGATTCTACAGACATTAAAAGGATATTAAAGGAATATTCTGAACAATTTTATGCCAATAAATCCAACAACTTGGATGAAATGAAATTTTCCTAAAAGACACAAGTTACCAAAACTGACAACAGAAAAATCTGAACATATCTCTTAAAATATCTTAATTCTCCCACAAAAAATTAAAACCAAACCAAACAAAACCCTCTAGGTTCAGATGACTTCACTGGTAAATCCTATCAAACATGTAAAGAAGAAATCATACCGATCTTACACAGCTATTTCCAAAAACAGGGAAGGAGACAGCACTTCCCATCTAATTTTATGACACCCAGTATCGCCTTGACACCAAAATCAAATAAAGCCATTACAAGAAAAGGATACAAAAGTTCAATATCTCCCATCAACACCAATATAGAAATCTTAAAAAAAAAAAAAAAAAAACCTAGAAATCAAATCTAGCAATATCCCAAAAGGCAACGCACCACAACCAAGTGGGGTTTATCTCAGGGATGTAAAGTTAGTTTAAAAGTTGAAAATGAAACCAATGTAATTCATTGGCAAAATGAAGAAAGTTGTATAATCATCTCAGCAGACACAGAAAGAGGCATTTGACAGCATTAAACATTGTTATGATAAAAAACTCCCAAGAAACAAAGTTTAAAAGGAATGTCCTCATTTTGATAAAGGTTTTCTCTGTAGATCCTAGAGACACCATACCATATGGTGGACTACTGAAAGCTTTCTGCCTAAGCTTGGAAACAATGCAATTATGCCCATTCTCATGACTTATGTTCAACACTATGGAAGTCCTGGGCAGTATAATAAACCAATAAAAAGCAAGACAAGACATAAGGATCAGAAAGAAAGTAAAATGATAGTCACAGGAAACATAATTGCAAATTTCTTAGTATTCTATATAAACAAACCACTAGAAGTAATAAGTGAAACAGACTTATGAGACTACAAAGTCACTATACAAAAATCAATTGTATATCTACATACTGAGAGCAGACAACTGGAAAATCAAATTCAAAAGTTCTACTGACAGTAGTGTAAAATTATAAAATACTTAAGAATAAATTTTAAACAGGCATGCAAGACTGCTACATTGAAAATTATGAAATATTGAGGCCCAATATTAAGATGTTGATTCTCCCCCAAATGATCTAGACTCAATACAATTCTCCGAGAAAATCCAACAGGCCTCACTATAGAAATTAATAAACTAATAGTAAGTACAAAGTTGGAGGACACACACTACCTGATCTCAAGACTTCATGAAATTATAGCAATCAAGAGAAATATACCAAAAGAAAAACAGACAATCGATAGAACAGGGTCCAGAAATAGACCAATATATAGAAAGATAATTGATTTTTTATGAAGATATGAAACTGGATTAATGGAAAAAGGAAACACCAGTGGTGCTGGCACAAATGGCTATCAAGATGTTAAAAAAAAAAAAGTATATTTTGAAAACAAACTCACACCATGCCATAAATTAATTTGAGACTAAAGACAGATGTAATGTAAAAACTAAAACTATGATGCCTCTAAAAGACAACGTAGAATATTTTCCTGACTTTGGGGTAAGCAAAGATCTCTTAGATCAAAGAGATAAGGTAGTAACCATAAAAGAAAAAAATAAACTAAGCTTTATAAAAATTAACAGCTTCTGACCATCCTGGCTAACATGGTGAAACCCTGTGACTACTAAAAACACAAAAAATTAGCTGGGCGTGGTGGCAGGTGCCTGTAGTCCCAGCTACTTGGGAGGCTGAGGAAGGAGAATGGCATGAACCTGGGAGGTGGAGCTTGCAGTGAACCGAGATTGCGCCACTGCCCTCCAGCCTGGGCGACAGAGTGAGACTCCATCTCAAAAAAAAAAAAAAAAAAAAAAAAAAAAAAGTTGTCCATCCAAAAACCACCATTTAGAAACTGAAAAGGAAAAACTCAGACTGGGAGAAAAGACTGACAACACCATCAACTTTTGGCAAGGGTGTAACTGGAGAACTAATTCATTCTTGGTGGGAGGGTAAAATGGCACAACCACTTTAGAAAATTTTTGGCAGTTTCTTATATAGTTAAACATTCACTTATCCTTTGACACAGCAATTCCACATCTACATATCTACCCTAGATATATACCCTAATTTTAGAATTGTTGATTTGCCATTTCAAAAGCAATGATTCTTCCAGAACGTTAGTTTTATACCATTCCATATTTTATATATTTTTAAGCTACCATAATTTATCAAGATTCAAAATGCAACTTGCCAAGTTTTAAAACAGAAAAAAAAAGTATGGAAACAGCTAAACGGAAAACAGGCTGGTTAAGTGTGTTTGGGTCAGTTTATTTCTAGTATCATTTACAGGCTACCCTGATATTGTATTTAAAATTTTCATTCATTTCAGAGTTCACAAAATAATGATTTTTCCTGTGAAGATACTTCGTTTAAGAGACAACTGACTTCTACAACTAAAATGTATACATGTTCAAAGAAAATAAATTGTAAAATATATTTGGTTGAATAACATTTACATTAAGCCTTTAAAATTATGTATCAGAATCTCTGGCTATTAAGCAGTCTAATGGTGCCTACTAAGTCAGAGAGTTGTAATTCTTCTCTCCTGTGCTCTGTTCTGATAATGAAGTAAAGGCATCAGTAGCATCTACTGTGCTAAAGAATAAATGGAATTTACAAATGTATGTAATATTTAAGCACTTTAAGACAAATATGAATACATCATAAATTTCTAACTAGGAAAATATTTTCAATGAGATCTCAAGAAATGTTAACTTTTTTTCAGAATAAAGCACTGAAAACTGACTCACCAACATATCAAACTGGGTTTCTTCATCTTCTTCTCTTCTTATCTTTCCTCTTTTTCTTCTTACTACAGGACATAATTTATATAGATGAGTTTAGGTATATCGATTTGTGTGATAAATAAATATCATAAGATTGAAACTTGGAAGTCTTTTAAGCTGTTGCATTTATAAATTATTGATTTAGGAAGACTTACATTGCTATGCCCTCTTAAATACAGTACTGAGAAGTTGCTTCAGGCTTTGTACATATCATGTTAAAGTTCAAAGCAGATTGTAGAGCCACACTGTCAGATTTTAAATCCTGGTTCTGTCATTTCTTAGCTCTGTGATTTTTGGAAAAGGTACTGAATCTCTCTGTGAGTCAGTTTCCCCACTTAAAAAATTAGGATAATAACTTAACTCTTAAGGCTATTGTGAGGATTAAGAGGTAATATGTATCTTCACACATTGCTGGTGGAAATGTAAAATGGTGCAGCATCTACAGGAAACAGTTTGGGGTTCCTCAAAAAGTTAAAGAGTTACCATATGACCCAGCAATTTTACTCCTAAGTATGTATACCCAAGGGAAATGAAAACATACACCCACAAAAATACTTACATAAGAATATTCACACTAGCATTAGTCACAATAGTCAAAAAGCGGAAACAACCTAAATGTTCATCAACTGATGAATGGATGAACAAAATGCTACATCCATACAATGGAATACTATGCAGTCATAAAAAGGAACAAGTGCTACAACAATGATGGACCTCAAGAATGTTATAAATGAAAGAAGCCAGATACAAAAGGCCACATGTTGCATGATTTCTTAGGAAATATTCAGAATAGGCAATTTCACATAGATAGCAGAGTAGTGGTTGCCAAGGACTAGGAGAGGGGGAGGATGGGATGTGACTGCTTTAATGGGTAGGAAGAGATTCTTCTGAGATGATGAAAATGCTGAGCAACTAGACAGTAGTGAACCTCTTGAATATATACTAAAAACCACTGACTGTAAAAAAGGGTGAATTTTATAATTATGAATTACATCGCAATAAAAAAAAAACCCAAGAGCGATTTGAAAAAAGTTAATGTGCAAAGTGCCTACAACAATTTCTTGGTGCATTGAAAGTGCTATATAAGCATTAATTATGATTATTACGATAATCTTAAGACACTCTTGTCTGCATTTTCATCATAAAGTTTTCAGACGATAACTCACCACTCCTCACAGGAAATTCACAGGGTAAAAATCTCACATTCATTCAGGATATACCTGCCGTTTATTCTGGCATCTTCATGAGGCCAGACTCCTCGAGAGGGTTCTCAAGGGCAGTGGCTTCAGCTCACTCCTTGATACTTTCTTTCCATCTTGCCTAACAATATCAAAAGCTTTGTTTATCACGGAGACCAGGAGGAAATGCTCAATATTTGTATGTACAGTTAACCTCAGGCAAATCTGCCAGTTATAAAAGAAGCGGGGATATGAATGCACAGGTATTTTTCTCCTAAAGAGCTAATAAATTACCACTACGACCTCCTCCTCACATTTGGCTCAATTTATTTACTGCATATATGTTCTCTCATTTAATCCTCAGAGTCTTCTAAAGGTATAAAAAATGGCCTGAAAGTATAAATGTGTAAACGGAGGTTCAAAGATATTTGATCTCTTAATGAGTAAATGGAAGTCCAGACATATTAACCGATTTGCCACAAATTACAAAATTAGTAAATGACAGAGTGCAGGTTCCAGCCCATATCCCTATCAAAGCCCATATACACCTCAACCACTGTGTGATTCATCCTGGTTTCACTCTACACATTAGCTTAGAAAAAATTAATCAATAATTTTTCCAGGAAGAGACAATGGAGAAAAGAATAATCCCTAATAAAGGAAGTTATTATCATGAACTACGAGATCACACTAACGCAGACCCACCAGGCAGAGGCCTGGAGAGATGCCTCAGAGGACCGAAACTCGTGGGTACGGGGCCACGGGTCACCCGCCCGTCTATCCTGTTTCCAGGGTCATCCGCGCGGGAGGCTGCCCCTCTCTGCACAGGCGCCAGGAACCGCGGTCCGGCCTCCGTCCAGCCCGGACAGGGGCCAGGGCGAAGCCTGGGAGGCCACAAAGCCGGCTCTCCGCGCCACGGCTTCCACCGGATTCGAGGGGGTGGAGTGCGTCCGAAAAGAACTGAGGAGGCTCCCGCCGGAGCTGCAGGACCCACCTCTTCGCCTTGGTTCCCTTAAGCACAAGCTTGGTAGACTTCACATAGGAGTACTCGGCCATGGTTCCGGGAGACTTCTGCGCGGAGAGGCTGAAGCCGGCTCAGGACGAATATGTGACCCAGAGCAGCACCACGGCGGGGAGGAACAGAAGTGGAGGCGAAGTAAACACTCCCTGACAGCGTACGTCTGTCCAGAACCCGCCTTCGTCTTCACCCAAACGCTGAACGGCTGAGATTTCCACTTCCGGGTTTCTGCCGGGGAGCTACGGCGGCCGCAGAGGGCCGAAAGGTGTCCGTACGCAGCTGCTCCCTGGCGCCCTCTCGAGGAGCCCCTGAGGATTCGTGCCTCCCAGAGGTGGGGAAAGCCCGCCCGAGGCGCCGGTGCTGACGGTGGCGGGACTGCGGGGCTCGCTGTGGAACCGCCTCCCGCTAGAGCTGCGGGCTGGCGACGGTCCCCGCGGGGGCAGGAAGCGGCTCAGCCTTCCCTCGCCGGCCTGCGGCGGCGCGTCTGGAAGCGCTGGCCACTCGTGCATGGGTCACTCGGGGCTGTGCCTCGCGCGACCGTGTGTGCAGGAAACAAGCAGGAAATACCCTAAAATAGAATGAAGCGCCATGTTGAGGGCCGCGGACGTCGCAAGTGCTGTGGGAATGTGGGCTGAGGTGGAGAGTTACAGGCGCGTGTTACAGGCTCAGGGGTCAGGAAGAAGCCTAATCGTGGAGGGGGCATCTGAGGAGGGTCTTGAACGCTGGGCAGGCTTTTTCCCGATAGAGATGGAGGAAGCTAGCCGTGTCTGATGGAGGAAACTAGCCCTGTCAGATGGAGGAAACAGGGCAGAGGCGTGGAGGGAGCCGTGCAGCGCTGGTGTGAGGAGCCGCGAGCAGGCCAGGCCTGTAAAGCAGAGTGATGGGAGCCAGGATAGAGAAGGCAAGTCGGGGTCCTGTGGTCGCTGAAGAATTTGAATGAAATCAGTAAACAGGTGAGAGGGATCCATAGCAAGAGTATGGGATGAAAGGAGGAGTAGTCCACGGTGATTCCTCTGCAGCGGTGGGTATTATTAATCGCGTATGTGACACCAAAACGGTGGGTATTATTGATAGCGTATGTGACACCAAAACCACCCCACTCAAGCTGTGGCTCTTTCCTTAAAGTACAAAACAGAGACCAGTTGGGTTCCAAGCATCCACGAAGATCTTATTAAATTCATGATCCCTAGTGGCACCACGGAGTCAGGATTGGCTCATCTCAAACCTGACTCAGAAACAAAACCATCTCAATGTGCAGAGATGAGCTTCCTTACCCGCTATCATAACATATTTTCTGGTGTTTTCACAGTGCTGCCCTTCCTAATCCCCATTCCACGGCAATCCACATGCCATGATGCCCAGAGGCATTAACAAAGGAGACACACAGGGGCTCCTCACGTTGGCTTTCCATGGTTTTGATGAAAATCTCAGTGTCTTCATCTCATACAATGTGGTTAGTAATAGTACCATTTAGGTTTGAGGAATTAAATGGTATAAATTATATAGGGTGCTTATTATAATCTACATGGAAAATGCCTAGGATATGTTAGCTATGCTTATCACCAGCATTGTTATATGATGGTAATAATCAGATAGTCAGGAATGCCGACACCAAAAAAATGGATACATGCTCTGAGGGAATGAATGTGGAGAGATCAGAAGGTCAAGAACAAAGCCGTACAACATGTCTGCAGTAAAGGGATAGAGAAAAGAAAGGTTATAAAAGAAGGAATGAAACAGAGTTAGAGTAAAATTATAAAATCAAAGCTAAGGAGAATTTCCAGAAAGGGTAATATCATTTAATATCATAGGAGTTTAGGAGCACAAGATGGAAAAAAGGCCTCTGGGTAACTGACATTGAGGCAGTCTTTAGGGAAGCTCCATTTCTGATAGAGAAGTAGACACAAAGGCAGCTTGAAGCAGGGACTAGGTGAAAAAGCTGTTGGCTTGTCGCATGAGGAAATAAATAAGGGATGGCATATGCCATATTTCTGTATTTCTTTCTTTCTTGCCCAGCCTCTATATATGCATAGAGTTTGGCAAAAACTTACAAAAAATAAAAATGAAACCAATTTCGTTTGTAGACTCAAATACAATGCTTTGTGTTAGAATCAAGATAAATTCATGCCTCTCCCTTCTATTGTCGCCGTCAGTTTTGAATTAAACATCAGCTTTTCTTCTTCATTAAAATCATTTTCAACTCCTTCCAGGTGTTGGTGGTTTGGGGGAGTTACATAAGCAGTCAGGTCTTGATGAGTAGAGGAGGAGGGAACAAACACTTTCAGCAAAGGCAGAATTCTGAAATTCTGCCCATATTTTTCTCCAGTAACTTTCCTATGTTTGTGAGGTTATTCAGTCATAAAGATCCTAGTGAAATTTTTTTCAAGCTTGACTAATCGTAATCACTGTGGACATTTGTTTAAAATGTGTATTCCCAGGCCTCTCATCTGCTGATTCTGATTCAGGAGATCACAGATGGGACTCAGAATACATGTGTTTGACAGGTATCACAAGTGGTTCTTATAGTCAGGCAAATTTGGGAATCTAACCAGGAATTTATGTTTTTATGACTGGCAGCTAGAAAAGATTCCTAGAGTCTTTGCTTTTTGAAATTAAAATATTTCTTTTTTAAAAGGAAAATTGTATGACTAGATACAACATTTATACATGTGGCACATGTACTATACTGTGTGCTTTTGTCATATTTACAGTTAAAGATGTGTAAGAACACTCTGAAAAAAATTATATATTAAATGCAAAGAGGGGTAAGTCAGGGTGGGTGAGAAATGGGAATGGTGTGCTTATTGTTGCTAAAAGGTAGAAAAGCCAGAATGATAGCCATCTAAGGTTGCAAATAGCACATTGTAAGTTGAGGGAGCTTCACAATCATGTCTGAAATCTTCTTTGATATACTGAGTTGTAAACAGTGGCTTTGGACAAGATTTGAGGGAGAAACCAACTATGCTTTAAAGTGTTCATTTAAAAGGCTTTAATTAAAAGAAAGTCTTTGTATTTACTTGAGCTGATTTAACTTCAGGACTTTAACAAATTACTAGCCCTTAACCTCTTAAAAATTGCCTTTCGTTTCAAATGAAAGTTTAAGATGGCCTTTATGTTGGATTGGTATACTTGTGCGAAGACTTAACAGCAAGGTACTGTACATTTCTAAATGTTTACTTCTTAATTTTGATGGAAGAAATATACTACTCAATTGATTGTTTTTAAAGCAAAGTAAAACAACTTATTTTGACAAGTGACACTGTATTTTCCCAGTTTTCAGGTGGCAGAGATTAGGCTTAACATCACTAATCATGAGAGAAGTGCAAATCAAAACCAAAACGAGATACTATCCTATACCAGTCAGAATAGCTACTATTAAAAAATCGAAAAACAACAGATCTTGGGAGGCTCTGGAGAAAAGGGAACATTTACACATAATTGGTGCGAATGTAAATTAGTTCAGCCACTGTTGAAAGCAGTTTGGAAATTTCTCAAAGAATTTAAAATAGAATTACCTTTCAAGCCAACAATTCCATTACTGGTATATGACCCAAAGAAAGTCAGTTATTCTACCAAAAAGACATATGCACTTGCATGTTCATCGCGGCACTATTCACAATAGCAAAGACATGGAGTTAGCCTAGGTGCCCATCAACAGTGGATTTGATCAATAAAATGTGGTACATCCACACAGTATTATTAGGCCATTCTTGCATTGCTATGAAGAAATACCTGAGACTAGGTAACTTATAAGGAAAAGAGATTTAATTGGCTCATAGCTCTGCAGGCTGTAAAGGAAGCATGGTGACGGCATCTGATTGCACCTGTGGAGTCTCCAGGGAGCTTTTCCTCATGATGGAAGGTGAAGAGGTAGTAGGCTCATCACATGGCCAGAGCAGGAGCAAGAGAGAATGGGAGTGGGGGTAAGTACCACACACCCTTACACAACCAGATCTTGAAAGAATTCGCTATCACAAGGACGGTATCAGATCATGAGAGATCCACCCCCATGACCCAAACACCTCCTACCAGGCCCCACCTCCAACCCTGAGGATTACATTTCACCATGAGATTTATAGGGGCCACCTTCCAAACCATTTCACACACCATGGAATACTATGCAGCCATAAAAATAACAAAATCATGTCCTTTGAAGCAACATGGATGCAGCTGAAGGCCATTATCCTAAGTAAATTAATGCAGGAATACAAAACGAAATACCACATGATCTCACTTATAAGTGGGAGCTAAACACTGGGTACTTATGGACATAAAGATGGAAAGAATAAACACTGGGACTACTAGAGGGGAGAAGGAGGAAAGCAAGGTTTGACAAACTAACTATTGGGTACTATGCTCATGTATTAATCTGTTCTCACACTGCTATATAGAACTACCCGAGACTGGGTAATTTATAAAGAAAAGAGGTTTAACTGACTCACAGTTCCACAGGCTGCACAGGAAGCATGGCTGGGAGCCTTCAGGAAACTTATAATCGTGGCAGAAGGTGAAGGGGGAAGCAAGGCACGTTCTACCATGGCGGCAGGAGAGCAAGTGAGCCAGGGGGTATGTGCCATATGTTTAAACCATCAGATCTCATGAGAACTCACTTACCATCTAAGAACAGCAAGGGGGAAGTCTGCTCTCATGAGCTAATCACCTCCCACCAGGTCATTCCCCCTACATTGGGAATTATAATTCAACATGAGATTTGGGTGGGGACACAGAGTCAAACCATACCAAATCAGCATCTGGATGATGGGATCATTCATACCCCAAAACTCAGCATTATGAGATATACCCATGTAACAAACTGGCACATGTACCCCTGAATGTAAAATACAAGTTAAAATTATTTTCAAAATAAATTAATTAATGAATGAATAAATATGATTAAATGAAATTAAAATTTTGAATTAAAAAAATTTGAGAGTGATTTCAGCTTGACAGTTATGTAAGTTATGTAAATGGAAACAGTGAGTTCTGTAGGGTTCGGATCAATTGCACTATCTGTACTAAGTTGATGTCCAGTTGTTTGGATGAAAAGAAAAGAGGAGAAACATATAGATCTAACAGGAAAAAAAAATGGACAAGTTTTTATGATAGCAAAAAGAAGAATGGAGGAAATAGGACTGAGGTTATGGTGATTGATAGATATTAATAGATGACTAAGTCAAAAGCCACTGGTTGCAGAAAATATTGATTAATTTTGTTTTAATCCAGTCAGACAACAAAATCTTATAACCTGCCTCTAGAGAAAACCCTTTTAGCCCTGTAATTATCTTTATTCCAAGCATCATTCCATTCATTAAGTAGTGTATAGGGTGATTAATAAGTGAATTATTCACAGAGTTAGGACAGAATTTTTGAGTATTTCAGGATATTAATACTATAGTCAATGAAATAAAATAAAATTTGACTAGAGGTGTGATCACCATGAATGCCATGTTGGTATCTTGTTAGATTTGGCAATCTAAAATTGACAAATGTATTAATAAAATAACAGTTCCTTGATGATTAATTTACATTTAGTAAACATGCTCTTTCTTCTTCCTTCCCTTTCTTATTCGTTCATTCATTCCTACAGAGCAGTGACTTTCATTCTAAGATTCCCAGAATCCTAAGAATTCTTGAATGTCATCATAGGGAGCCAGGTGTGAGGATTTCCAAAAGTTTTATTTAATACTTGAAAAATCTCGAAAAGTTATATATTTACACCAGAAAAAGCTATACAGGTTTTAAGTTATATATATATATAGTTGAATACTTTTTATTTCTATCCAGAACTAAGTCATTAGAGTTAATAATGTTGATTATTTCATACTGACCTAGTGGGTAGCCTTTATATATCATTGATTACTTATTAGTAAAATAAGAAACCCCCCAAAATTACAAAATAAATATATTTTGTGGGGTTTTCTTAAGGCTTTTGAAACATAAAATCAGAGGAGAGGATTAAAAGTAATCCTTGATTATTAAAAAGGCAGGGGACTACTAACTTAGAAAATTGTATGAAAACAGCAAGATATATACATGGCCCTCAGACCAGCTGCCTGTTTTAATAAAGTTTTATTGGAGCACATCTATGGATCTATGGTGCTTTCCTGCTACAATGGTAGAGTTGAATGGTTGCTATAGAGACCGTATGGTTTGCAAAGCCTAAAATATTTATCATCTGGTCCTTTATAGCAAAAGTGAACCCAGTTTTAGAACATTCACTTTACAAATTAAGATACAGTGGATGCTGCCTTAACTGACTTCCACTTAACTGATTTGCAATTAGCACTTTCTGCTACCCCTGTACAACTTATTGACTGATGTCCACTGTAAACTGAAAGCCTTTGAGCTACTTTTAATGCCTGTAAATTTCTCCTTCCATCACAGAAATTGTATAGTTTCTAAGAGGAAGCTGTGTTGATTCCTAAATATGTTTACACCATTTGTTCTTGTTCTTGTAGGTATGTGATTTAATTAAATATTATGTTGAGACGCTGAGACGGGCGGATCACTAGGTCAGGAGATCGAGACCATCCTGGCTAATTCGGTGAAACCCCGTCTCCACTGAAAATACAAAAAAATTAGCTGTGCGTGGTGGCAGGTGCCTGTACACCCAGCTACTGGGGAGGCTGAGGCGGGAGAATGGCATGAATCCGGGAGGCGGAGCTTGCAGTGCGAAGAGATCGCACCACTGCACTCCAGCCTGGGTGACACAGTGAGACTCTGTCTCTAAATAAATAAATAAATAAATATTATGTAAACTGAGAAAATGAGTATAACAAGAGTAGCATTTTTGTTTCTTTGAGAAATAAACTAAATGTGTTGGAAAAATGAGAAACTCAAACAGTTGCTGTCAGCTTAACTGTTGGCAAGACAACTAGAAACAAATGGGAAAAATTGTGTAATCTAGGATTTCAGATTGCTTTACCCCAGTTGTCTTCACAGAAAGTGAACAAGAAATCCATGACAACATATCATTGGCATAGTTTCCACAAGAAACTCCACTCTGAATCCGTGCAAGGCTTTGACCTTGTCATCAAAATTCTGGCAAATTTATTTACACATGTCTTTTAAATTAAAGTTAAGTTTTAAGGTCTTACATCTAATACTTCTTATGATTCCTCCATCTAACTTAAATTTGTGATTAATCTGTTTATTACTGGTCCCAATCTGATTGAATAAGGGGGTTTCTACAGTTTTTGCTAACCAAAAGTTTAATTTGACGAAGATGGAATTATAAATACAATAATTCAAGTTTAAAGAATTAGAATGGTAAAGGTTAATACAATTTAGTATGCCTAAAAATCACTTAAAAAGCTTACTAACAATGTAAATTATTGTGCCTTCGGCCTGAGATTTTGATTCAATAGGTCTAGCATGGGACATAGGAATCTGGATTTTTAGGAATGATAAAGGAAAATTGCTTAAAATAGGGTAAATTATGACTTACAAATATAAAATGAACACTTGTCTAAGATTTTTAACTCATTTATTTAATGAGGGAGCCAGTAAGATGTTATGCTAAGTTTTATGGAAAATTAAGAGCCACACACATATCTAGGCACTAAGGAACACTGAAATAAATTTGCTTGATAGGTTCAAAACTGACTTCTTGATGGAAGGTGGAAAAAGGAAAATTAATTATACTTCCACCAAAATCAATCATTTGCCTGTCTATAGACAAGAATATTTGCATTACTATCAGTAATCTACAACTAACAGAATTGCAAATAACAAAGAAAACAAAAGGCACAGAGACCCCATAGAAACAGATAACCCAGGTTATTCTAGACAAGGATGAGATTTCCATTAAAGACACTCAGTGGTAATTTCGTTGGTCCATCTTAAAATCTTTCCATTTTCTCCTGAAACAAATTGCTCAAGCAATTCAAATACAATGAATCTGGTCAGTGGGTCACACCTGGAGAAATCATTTTCTAACCTGTAATCAAGACTGTTGAATTACTCCCTTCACTGGAAAGAATAAAATATTACCACATAAATTCGTATTATGATAATGGCCCACTATGAATGCTTTGGTGTTCTTAATTTTCTTAAGATTTATTAATATTTCTGAAGTAATTACTAAATGCCAAGCAATATATTTTCTAATTTAATCTTTCATTGACTTTTACTTTCACTTCAATTGAGCTACTCACTTTCATGGCTATAAACTTAACTTTTCAATAACTTAAAAATTGATTTCTAATGTTATAAACTTTAATGTTCCACTCTGTGACATGCTCTTTCAGACTCTCTCTTCCTTACTGCCAACTCACCTTCTCTTCTATCTCTTCCAGTGCCCCAGTATCTTGATTCTTCCATTTTATTTTTTCTTTTCTTTTATTAAGTGGATACATGATAATTTCACATGTTGATGGGGTACAATGTGGTATTTTGATACATGACACATTGTTAAAACCTCTCCTCCCTATCTTTCCCAGTCTGGTAACCACTCTTCTACTCTCTAGTAGATGAGTGTTTTTAGATTTCACATATGAATGAGATCATGTGATATTTGTCTTACCATGGTTAGCTTATTTCACTTACCACAATGTCATCTATGCTCATTCATGTTGTCACAAGTGACACGATTTTACCCTTCATTATGGCCAAATGTGCATATGATATAGTTTGGATATTTGTCCTGACCCATATCTCTTGTTATATTGTAATCCCCACTGTTAGAGATTGGGCCTGGTAGGGGGTGTTTGGGTCATGGAGGTGGATCCCTGATGGCTTGGTGATACCACATGATAGTGAACGAGTTCCCAAGCTTCCTGACTAGTCAAGCAGATGTTGGCATTATGCTCCCTGTACAGCCCATGGAACCAGGAGCCAATTATGTCTCTTTTCTTATAAATTATCCAATCTCAGGTATTTCTTTATAGCAATGCAAGAATGACCAAATACAGCATATATGCCACATTTTCTTTCTCCATTCATTCATTGATGGACACTTAGGTTGATTCTAGGCTATTGTGACTAGTGCTGTAATTAACAAGAGAGTCCAGAAATCTCTTTGACATACTGATTTAATATTCTTTGAATATATACCCAGTAGTGGGATTGTTGGATTTTGTGATAAGTCTATTTTTAACGTTTTTGGAAGTTATATTGTTTTCCATAACAAGTGCTCTAATTTACATTTCCACCAACAGTGTATGAAAATTCCCCTTTCTTCACATCCTTGCCAGCATTTGTTATTTTTGACTCTTTCATAAAAAGCATTCTAAGCAGGGTGAGATGATATCTCACTGTGGATTTGACTTGCATTTCTCTGATTATTAGTGATGGTGAGCATTTTTTCATATACCTGTTGGTGTTTTTTTTTTTTTTTTGTCTTATTTGGAGAAATGTCTATTCAGCTGTCTTGACTATTTTCTAATCCAATTATTTGTATTTTTGCTATTGAGTTGTTTGAGTTTTCTATAAATTTGGGATATTAACCCCTTATGAAGTGAAGAGTTTGCAGATATTTTCTCCCATTTTGTAGGTTGTGTTTTCACTCTCATGATTGTTTCCTATGCAGTGCAGAAGTTTTTATTTGGTGTAATCCCATTTGTTTATTTTTGCTTTTGTTGTGCATGTCTTTTGATGTCTTTTCTAAAAAGTCCTTGCCCAGACCAATGACATATAACATTTCACCTAAGTTTTCTTCTACTAGTTTCATAGTTTGGGGTCTTACATTTAAATATTTAATTTATTTTGAGTTGATTTTTGTATATGATGAGAGATAGGGGTCTACTTTCATTCTTTTGTATGTGGATATGCACTTTCCCAGCACCATTTGTTGAAAAGACTGTCTTTTCCCAGTTGAATGTTTGCACCTTTGTCAAAAATAAGTTGCATGTAAATATGTGGTTTTATGTCTGGGCTCTCTATTTTTGTTCCACTGGTCTACGTGCCTGTTTTTATGCCAATACCATGCTGTTTTAGTTAAGATAGCTTTGTAATATATTTTGAAATTAGATAGTGTAATACCTCTAGCATTGCTCTTTTTGGCTTAAGATTTATTTGGCTATTTGGGGTGTTTTGTAGTTTCACATGAATTTTAAGATTTTTTTAACATCTGTGAAGAATGAAATTGGAAATTTGATAGAGATTATATTGGATTTATAGATTGATTTTCATAGCATGGTCATTTCAACAATATTAATTCTTCTAGTCCATGAACATGGGATATCTTTCTATTTATTTTAATTTTTTAATTGTTTTTATCAATGTTTAATAATTTTCATCTTTCCGTAGCTTAATTTACTTGTAGGTATTTTGTTTTTTTAATAGCTATTTTAAATGGGATTACTTTATTGATTCCTTTTTCAGATAGTCTGCTATTGGTGTATAGAAATGTTACTGATTTTTTATGTTGCTTTTGTATCCTGAAACCTTATTGTATTCATTTACTATTTCTGATTCTCAGTGGCGTATTTAGGGTTTTTTACATATATGATCATGTCATCTGCAAAGAGGGACAATTTGACTTTTTTTTTTCCAATTTGGATGCTTTTTATTTCTTTCTCTTGCCTAATTGTTCTGACTAGGACTTCCAGTACTATGTTGAAAAAAGTGATTAAAGTGAACATCCTTGTCTTGTTCCAGATCCTAGAGGCAAAGCTTTCAAGTTTTCACCATTCAGTATAATGTTGCCTGTGGGTTATCACATATGGTCTTTATTTTATTATGTTCTTTTATAACCAATTTGTTGAAAGATTTGATCATAAAAGGATATTTAATTTTGTCAAATGCTTTTTCTGCATCTATTGGAACGATTATATGTTTTTAATCCTTCATTGTTTAATGTGATGTATCACATTTTATTGATTTACATGTATTAGACTATCCTTACCTCCCCGGGTAAATACCATTTGATTATGGTGGATAATCTTTTTAATATGCTTTTGAAATATCATTGCTAGAACTGCTGGGTTTGAATGTTTGCATCTATGTTTATCAATGATATTGGCCTGGAGTTTTCTTTTATTTGCTGTTCTTGTCTCATTTTGGAATCAGGAAATGCTGTCTTCATAGAATGAGTTTGGAAGAGTTCCCTCCTTTTCATTTTTTGAAATAGTTTGTAAATAATTTGTATAAGTTTTTTAAATGTTTTGTAGAATTTGTCAGCGAAAACCACCAAGTCGTGAACTTTTCTTTCTTCCTCTATTTTTTTAGAGACAGAGTCTCACTCTATCACTGAGGCTGGCATACAGTGGTGCAGTCATAGCTGACTGCAGCCTCAAACTCCTGGTCTTAAGTGATCCTCCTGCCTCAGCCTCCTGAGTACAAATACACACCACTATACCTGGATAATTTTTATTTTTATTTTTAGAGATGGAGTCTCGTTGTGTTGCCCAGGCTAATCTTGAACTCCTGGCCTCTAGTGATTCTCCTGCCTTGGGCTCCTAAACTGTGAGATTACAGGTGTGAGCTACTGTGTGAAGTCTTTTGGATTTTCCTTGACTGAGAGCCTAAATTGCTCCTTCAATCTCATTATTTGTCATTGGTGTGTTCACATTTTCTATTTCTTCTTTCTTCAATTTTGATAGGTTATATGTGTCCAGAGCATACATATTCCTTCTAAGTTTTTCAATTTATTGGCGTATAATTGTTTGTAGTACTTACTCATGATTCCTTATATTTCTCTAGAGTCTATCATAGTATATCCTTTTTCATCTCTGATTTTATGTGAATTTTCTCCTTTTTTCTTAGTCTGACAAAACATTTGTCAATTTTACGTTTTCAAAAAAGATTCCTTCATTTAAATAGTCGTTTGTATTTTTTGTCTTCATTTTGTATATTTGTGCTCTGATCTTTATATTCTTTTTCTAATTTGGGTCTTAGTTTGTTCTTGATTTTATAGTTCCTTGAAATACATTGTTAGATGGTTTATTCATTATCTTTCTTCTTTATTGATGTAGAAATGTATTGCTATAAGCTTCCCTCTAAGGACTGTTTTGCTGTATTTCATAAGTTTTCATATGTTCTGATTTCATTTTTATTTGTCTTCAGACATTTCTAAAATTAAATTTTTTTCATTGACCCATTGGTTGTTTAAGGATATGTTGTTTAATTTGTATGTATTTGCAAAATTTCTGAAGTTCCTCCTGTTGTTTATTTCTAGCTTTATTCCATATGGTTAAAAAAACATGTGATATGATTTGATTTTTTGATTAGCTAAGACTTGTTTTCTGGTCTAACATATCTATCATGGACAATATTCCATGTGCAGGTGAAAAGACAGTGAATTATGCAATTGTTGGATGAAATGTTATGTAAATAACTGTTAAATTCTTTTGATTTAGAGTGCAGTTTAAATGTTTCTTTGTTGAGATTCTCAATGATCTGTTCATTGCGGAAAACCGGATGTCGAAGTTTCTTACTATTATTGTACAGTTTTTTGTCTCTCCTTTTAGATCTATTAATGTTTGCTTTATATATTTAGGTTCTCCAATGTTGAGTGCATTATATATTTACAATTATTGCATTCTCTTGTTGTACTGACCCCTTTATTATTACATAATGACCTTGTTTGTCTGTGTTTACAGTTGTTTTACTTGAAGTCTATTTTATTTGATATAAATATAACTACTTCTGCATTATTTGGTTTCCATTATCATAAAATATATTTTTTCATCTGATCGCTTTCAATTTATGTGTGTATTTACAGGTGATGGGAGTCTCTTGTAGAAAGAATATAGTTAGGTCTTGTTTTTAATCAATTTACCCATTCTCTGTCTTCTTACTGGATAGTTTAATCTATTTCCATTCAAGGTAATTATTCATAGATAAGGACTTATACTGCCATATACTGTTTTCTTGTTGTCTTTTAGAATTTTTGTACCTTTTTGTCCCTTTGTTGTTTTCCTTTGTAGTTAAGTGATTTTCTCTGTGTTTTTGTTTCTTGTTATTTTATTTTTAGTGTATCTAATAAAAATGTTTGCCTTTTAGTTACTATGAGGCATGTGAAGAATATTTTATAGTTTCAATAGGTAATTTTGAATGGATAACAACTTAATTTTGGTAATAAGAAATGGGGAAAAGCAAACACTCTGCTCTTTAACTCAATCACTCCCCCACATTTTGCATTTTTGATGTCTTAATTTACATCTTTTATATCACTTATCCCTTAACAAATTATTGTAGTTGTTATTGTTTTTGTTTTGTATTTTAACCTTCTTACTAAAAACATGTAAGTGGTTTACATTCAATTATTACTATATTAGAGCATGCTGAATTTGCCTGAATATTTATTTTTACCTGCGGATTTATACCTTCCAATTTTTTGTATTACATATTAGTGACCTTTTCTTTCAGTTTGAAGACTGTTCTTTAACATTTCTTTTAAGGCAGGTATGGTTACAATGAATTCCTTCATCTTTTGTTTGTCTTAGAATGTTTTAACCTCTCCTTCATTTCTAAATGAGAGCCGTGCTGGATACTGTATTCATGGTTGACAGTTTTTTTCTTCAGCACTTTATTCTATTATCCTACTCTCTCCTGGCCCATATTGTTTCTGCTGTGAAGTCTGCTGCCAGGCACATTGGAATTCTCTCATGTGTTATACGCTTCCTTTTTCTTAATGCTTTCAGGACCTACTCTTTGTTTTTGACGTTTAAAAGTTTAATTATAACGTGTCTTGTGGTTGTCTTATTCAGATTAATTCTGATTAGTGACCTTTGGCCATCCTAAACATCTTAATCCTTCTCCAAGTTTAAAAAGTTGTCTGTTATTCCTCTGAATAAGCTTCTAACTCTTTTTCATTCTTAGTTACATTTTAACACTGTAGATTTGTTTTTCTGATGGTGTCCCATGGATCTCATAAGTTTTCTTTGTTTCTCCTCATTTTTTTCTCTTTTCTGCTCTGACAGTATATTTTCAAAGACCCCGTCTTTGAGCTCACTGCTTTTTTTTTCTGCTTGATCAGTTCTGCTCTTGATGCCCTCTAGTGCATTTTTTCAGTTTGTTTACTGAACTTTCCACCTCCAGGATTTCCATTTGATTTTTCCCATTATTTTAAATTCTTTGTTGAATTTCTCATAAATTTCCATATTGTTTCTCCGTACTTTGTTGAAGTGCACAGATTTTTTTTTTAAAAAAAACAGCTATTTGAATATTTTTGTCTGCCACATCATTCATTTTCATGTCTTTAGGTTCAGTTGCTGACACCTTGTTTTCTCCATTTGGTGAGGCAGTTTTTCCTAGGCTATTCTTATTTTTTGTAGATGTACATCTCTGTCAGCACATTGATGAATTAAATATTTATTTCAGTCTTCTCAGTCTGGGTTTGTTTTTGACTGTTTCTCAGTGGGCTTCTTTAGAAATTCTGCGTGGATTTCCATTATATTCCATTTTAGCATTAGGAGGTGCCCAAAGCAAAGGTTAGACATAAGTCTTGCAATGGGGCTTCACCACTGATGCAATGTAACTGGATGGGCCCATGGGTGATCCACAGAAAGGCTGCTGTCTGGGTGGGAGAACAAGTCAGGCCATCAAATCTGGACAGTCTGTGTATCATGTTTCCCACAGCGTGGTGCCCATAAACAACCTGTCTGGTATAATATTTCCTCTGGTAGGAATGGCTAGCCACTGCTAAGTTTCATATAGTAAGTATTGCTAACCCAATCCCTTCTCTATGTCCCTAGCATGCCTCTGGTGGTTCAGCTCTGTTGACACTCATGGTGCTGCTTGTGGGCTGATGCAGGAGTGAGTCTACTGTGAAGGCACTCAGTATGGTGGAAAAAATATTCAACTTCTGCTCACTTTATTCAGTGTAAGAGCTGTGAGTTCAGGAGGACTTTCTGCATATAATACCATTATGGCCTGGGGGAGGAGTATCACAGTCACAGAGTACTGTTTCCCTTACTGTCCAAGCATGGTTTTACTCCTCTTTGCAGTCCAAAGGGGCTTCACAGACTCACTCATGTATTCGGGGTTCATTAGCTCTTGTAAAGGTAATTTCATATGTGGATAGTTGTTCATATAGATGTGTCCATAGGGGTATGATTACTGGAGAGATCTACTCCACTACCTTGCTCTGCCCAAATCCTTCCCCTTTCCAACAAGAGTTTGCCACCTTCTAGTTTTCTTTTTTCTTAACCAAACTAAGTTTAGCCTTTTAATCCTTCACCCTCCTCCACTTCAAATGCCATTGCTTCTTTGTATGCTTATTGTATTTTCCATGCTATATGACTTTCAGCTGGTTATTTACAGTATGTAAGTTTTAATATCCTGTAAAATGGGGACAATAATGGCATCCATTTGATAGGGATGTTAAAGATACTAAATGACACTGTCCATGTTAAATAATTTTTTGAGATATATTGAGATGTTTCTGTACTTCCTTGTTCTGGCCCTCTTGTTGAACCAGAGGGAGCTATTGCCATGAAAAGCAATAAAACTGTCATAGTAGAAGTTAAAAGTGAGTAGGAACTCATTTAAAAATCATCATTCTCCTTTTCAATGCAAAAATAAGAACTAGAAAATTTTAATAAGGCAATAGTCCGAAGAAATAACTTATGGAAGATAATATGGGTTTTTTAATCTTAAAGGGTTCTTTTATATATTCAAGCTTCTAGATTGGCTGCCTTGAATCCTACTAAAATTTCAATGTAAGTTTTAGAGAGGGAGGAAAGAGTCAAAGAAAAAACTGCACTGGAAAAAGTTAAATAAGTAAGGAAGATATTATTCAAGCTATTGCAATACTGGAGAGAGTCCAGAACTCGTCTGAACTCAGCTCCCCTGATACAAAGGGCCGTGGAGTTTTTGAAAGTGAAGGTAAGGGGGCGATCATAGGCCACCTGTCTTTGCTAACTGTCTTTTTTCAAAGGAAAAATAAACTTTCTTTTATCTTTATGATATAAGGTAATTTTTACAACTTGGAGCAAGATTAGGCTCTTACTCTCTCATGGAGCCTGGGAAATAAGGTATTATCTTTCTGGAGGATTATGTTTGAAAGAGATGGCTCCCAGATCCTTGAAAAAGGAAATTTTCTGCTTACAAGTTACACATGCCACTTCTACCTGCATTTCACTGGCCAAACAGGTCACGTGTCTAAATCTGACCCTTCCTTCAATAGGACAGAAATGTATAATCTTCTAGGAGATAGGGCCACTACAGCAGGAAGACCAGATAATGGGAGAATGGTAATATAATCTGCCACAATGACCACAGTGAAAACATTAGTAATCCTCAGGGTTAAACCAAGTCTTCTTGGACACTTAGGTTGATTCTAGGCTATTGTCAATAGTGGAATAATAAAAAAATAGAGAATAGACCATTTATTTTTTTGCAGAGAAGCTAGACAATTCACAGTAACTTATGGCCTAGACAATTTTATTTCTTGATCAACACAACTCTTTATAGATGCCTATGGTCCAAAAATGCGGATTCCTAATCATCCCCAAAAAGAAGGGATCCTCTGCAAGTCAACCTGGGAGGGAGTTTAGGATTGTTCTGAGGCAGTGAAAGCCATTGAGATTCACATGTAAGAGGGTAGAGAAAGGGAATCCACATGTTTTGATCCCTCCATGTGATGGATATAACTTGGTCTTCATTACATTGCACCACCTTTGGTGTCAGAGGGAACTAGATTTGAATCCCAGTTCCTTCACTCATTATGATTTGATGGTGAATGTGTTTTAACTCGTCTGAGCCTCCGTTTGCTCATCTATAAAAGATGGGATTGTTATGAGACTTGCAAATAAGGTAAGTGTGTAAAAATCTGGGAATAATTCTGTAATTTAAAAGATGGGGTTGTGATGAGGCTTCAATAAGGTAAGTGTGTAAAAATCTGGACACAATGTTACTAATTTTGTAGGTTTTCAATATATAGAGAAGGAGGATTATTTTTCTCTCATTTAATTTTTAGAACAAGTTTATAAAATTGGTATTATTCATATTTTTGAGATAATCAAAGGATCAGTAAGTTTAAATAAATCACCATAGTAACAAAGCAGTTTACAATATATTGACTGGATAATTGCTAGTGAAAAGTAGCAATGATGATCACATTGAAAATCTTGTGTTAGGTGGTGGTTTTCTCTTGCATAAGCCTCTTCATTTGTTGAAACCATAGATTCTAAGTTTGCTCTATCAAAGTGATCATTAGAAAAATATAATGTACTTAGTGTATAAATTTTAGAAAATTTCATTTTTGATCCTGTTAATTTGATTGAATATGTGCATTTTGAATTATGAATATGAATATGAATATGTACGACATATGAAATATGACTTGACATCACAGAGTAACCTTAGATCGTGGCAACGTTTTTTTCTGAAAGCACATGCAGAAATGTATCTTCTTTCTAGTTTCCAAAAAACTCAGAGGCCATGGGGGAAGAGGGGACTTTGGCTGTCAGATAGTGCATGAGGTACATTAGGATACAGTAATTTCATCATAATTCATATTCATAATTCACAGTGAGGAAACCTGAAAGTTGCTACCACTTACCAATAAATGAAAGGTGGGGCGGGGTCGCTGGGGGCACGGCTTTGTGAGCCAGTGCCTGGACTCCCACGTCACAAATGGAAGGCAGCGTGTGGAAGGAACTCAAGGCCCGATTGGTTCTTCCTAAGCAGGACACATCAGGTTGTCAGGGCAACTGGCCTTCAGTTGGTGGCCTTCAGTGGGTGCCTTAAGTTGGTGGCATTTGGTTGCCTTTCCTGGGGAGAGGGGGCAGGTGCTCAGCTCTGCAGACGTGGGGGCAAGCGAAGGCCCAAGCTGCCTTGAGAAGAGCAGAGGTGCCCCATGGGGACCATGATGAACAGTCGCATGTGCACCAAAGCCAGCCCCCGGCAGGGCCAGCGCAGGGGTTCTGCGGGGCCGTCCTCTGGCTTTGATATCTATGAGTGGGCGGCCAGCACAGGCGCAGGCACCAGCAGAAAGGAGCAGAGACGCCCAGAACATGCTGTCCCCCAATGCCAGCCCCAAGCGAGGCCAGCTTAGGGTGCGGTGGGCAGAGCCATCCTGCAGCTCTGAGATCCACGAGGTGTTGGTGGGAGTAGGGCCAGGCTCCACTGCGTTGGAGCTCACACAATTTGAGCCCAATTTGATTCTGGAGCCATGACCTGCAGCACATTGGCGACCAGAAGATGCCCAAAGGTAGGGAGGCGACAGATACCGCTTGGCCTCAGGAGCTCCTCTGGCCGTTGCTGAACCAAGGTTTCCCCAGAGACATCCACAGCCTGGCGCTCCTCCCTTCTTCACCTAGTTCCTTTCCTAGGCCCAGGCCCCAAGCCTGAGGACTGGCTCTGCCTGGGGTCTCCATCCCTTCGTCTTTCCCTGTTGCATCCAGTCAGTTTCTTTTCCCCTCACTACCCATATGCCCATTTCTGGGCCCTCTTCTTCCTAGAGGCTGGCCAAAAACTAAGTTTTCAAAGTACAAAATGGATGCTACAGATTTCGTTTCTGTAGAGGAAATGTCTGACAGCTCTTGTATTTAAACTTAAGTAGCTACACTGGGACTCACAGTTTCACAACTTGAGTTCTAGACCAGAGCTCTCTACCCTAGAGCAACAGCAAGGGGTTAGAGGAACTCTTCTTGATTCTAATAATAAAAAAATGATTTTTTTGTAGGGACAAGTTCTCATTGTGTTGCCCAAGCTGGTCTCAAACCCCTGGCGTCAAGTGATTCACCCACCTTGGCCTCCCACACTGCTGGGATGACAGGAAGAGCCACCACACATGGTCATTGGAGGTGCTCTTGCTTTGTGTGTTTCGGCTGGTCTTCAGGCGCAGCTGTCTGTAAGATGCTCCTGCAGTATAGTTCTATGTCTTTCTGCACAGATTCAGTGGATCCTGTGATTTTTTTACATGGAATAGCCCCTTTATTTTTTGCAGAGAAGCTAGACAATTCACAGTAACCTATGGCCTAGTAAATTTTATTTCTTGATCAACACAACTCTTTATAGATGCTTGTGGTCCAAAAATGCAGATTCCTAATCATCCCCACGAATAAGGGGGCTATTGCAAGGCAATCTGGGAGGGAGTTTAGGATTGCTCTGAGGCAGTGAAAGCTATTGAAATTCCCACATGAGGGGGCAGAAAAGGGAATCCACATGTTTTGATCCCTCCATGTTCTGGGTGTAACTTGGTCCTCGTTAAATTGAACCATTTTTGGCATCAGAGAGAACCGGATTTGAATCCCAGTTCCATCCCTCATTGTGATTTGATGGTGAATGTGTTTTTAACTCGTCTGAGGCTCAGTTTGCTGATCTATAAAAGATGTGATTGTTACGAGGCTTCCATAACGTACATGTGTAAAAATCATGGCAAAATGCTTGTAATTTAAAAGACAGGGTTGTCAGGAGACTTCTATCAGGTAAGTGTGTAAAAACCTAGACACAATGCCTATAATTTTGTAAGTGTTCAATATATGGAGAAGGAGGATTATTTTTCTTTCACTTAATTTTTAGAGCAACTTTATAAAATTGGTGATACTCATATATTTGAGATAATCAAACCAAGGATCAGAAAGACTAAATAAATCAGCATAGTCACAAAGCAGTTCACAATACATTTACTGGATAATTTCTAGTTAAAAGTAGCAATGATGATCACATTGAAAATCTTGTATTATCTGTTGGTTTTCTCTTACATAAGCTTCTTGGAATTTAGTAAGATAAGTTGCAGCTCAAAAAGCAGATCCGTAGAATATTTTGTTCCAGAGATTGTAGTGGGGGCCCAAGTATTGCATGAGTTTTGTTGGGAACAAAGTGTAGGCTGAGAATCTAAGCAAATTTCAGGTGGTGGTTTTCAGTTGGTGGGCAGTGGCAGAAGGAGGAGGAGCTCCATCTGTGCTCTCTCTTCCCCAAGTCACAGCCCTCAGGCTTGTTGCATCCAGGCTCTTCTTAGTTAAACCAGACAGGTTGACAGGTTTATTTAGCATTTAGCAGACAAGTCAGCTCAGGGTAGGCGGGTGAGGTGGGGTGTGGGCTGCTAGTACAGTGCCGCCCTTTGACCCAGGGCTGCCCGTGCCCATGGGGCTATTCCATGTATTATATATTATATATATACATAATATTTTTATATTTATGTATATAAGCCTGTTGGTTTGTTAAAACCATGGATTCTAAGATGCTCTATCAACGTGATCATTAGAAAAATGTGATGTACTTAGTGTGTAAATTTTAGAACATTTCTTCTGTTAGTCTTGTTAATACTCAATTCTTTTCTAAAACACCTAGCCCAAATCTCCATAGGTTTTAATCGAATTACATTATAATTTGGATTTTCTGGTCTGCCTATCTTCCAAATAATAAAGTTCTTAAAATTAATTTTCTATTGCTGCCATAACAAATTACCACAATTTTGTGGCTTAAATCAAAGACTTACGACCCTATAGTTCTGTAGGGCAAACCTCTGACCGTGGTCTTACTGGGCTTAAGTAAAGGTGTTGTCAGGGCTGTATTGCTTTCTGGAGGCTCTAGAGAGAATCCATTTCCTTTTCCAACTTTTAGATGCTGTCCCTATTCCTTGGATCATGGGACAATCCCTCCATCTTCAAAGCCAGTAATGTGGGATGTCTGTGACCATTGTTCTGTAGTCATATCACCTTCTGACTGTAGCTAGGAAAGATTCTCTGATTTTATAGACACATGCAATTAGATTGGCCCCCAAGATAATCAAGGATAATCCCCCTAACTCAAGGGTTAATCACATCTCCAAAGTCCCTTTTGCCCCACGTAAAGTAATATGGTCACAGATTCCAGGGACTAGAGGTCATTATTTTGACTGTCACAAAGGCAAAGTCTTGGACTTACGCATATCTAGATTTTCTTTGCTTAATTTCAGAGCCTAGAACACATTAGATTCTAAATAAATGTGAATGAGTGATAAATATTATATTTACAGATTGCTGCCACATTACAATTCTGTCCTCCCACTGGTGGTGGAATCCTATGTACTTTTTACCATCTCCATTTTGCATTCAGACTGAACATGGTTATGTTATTCCTTTCACCTGGGTGATTTGAAACCATCTCTCTATTTCTATTTGTCGAGATTTTATCTATCAAGCCCTTCTCAAATGCCACTTCAAAAAACTTTTCCTAATCTCCAATTGTCTTAGTCAATTTATGCTCTTATAACAAAATAACACAGACTAAACAATTTATGAAAACCAGACGTTTATCTGTCACAGTTCTGGAGACTAGGAAGTCCAAGATCAAGGCGTTGGCAGGTCTGATGTCTGGTAAGGGCTGTTCTCTCCGTTCAAGATGGTGTCTTGATGCTGCATCTTCCAGAGACAAGGAACACTTTTTCCTCACATGGTGGAAGGCGGGAGAGCAAGAGGGATGAAATCCCTCCATGGAGCTCTTTCATGAGGGCTCCTAAACCCATTCCTGAGGTAGTAGTCCTTATGGCCTCATCACTTCCTGTAGGCTCCACCTCAACACTATCACATTGTCAACGCTGAATCTCGGAGGAGGCACAGTGAAACCACAGCACCAATCAGGTATGATCTTTCTCTCCTCAAAATCCCCCTCATATGTTTAGACCTCCCATGCACTTTTATACGTTTTGTCTTATGGTTTCTTCCTGTACAAATAAGGTGCTGTAAATGGATAGCTATAGTTTTGGGTTTCATTTCAACAAAACACCCTTCCTAGTTTTTTGAACCCCAAGCGAAATATGAGGACAGGCCCCACCTTCCATTACAAAAGCTGAAAGGGAGTGCATGATCCTTTTTCCAGTTTCTTGGCCACTCACGTGTGGGCACATATCTAGGCCCAGCCAACTGATGGCTCTTTATTAGAACTTGGAACCCGATGAAATGATGCAAAAGACCTGAAAGAATCAGAGATGATTCTGAGAAATTGAGCAGAGATGCAGGTCCAGGAATGTGGCAGCAAGTGCCTAGCTTCAGCAGAGCCCAGCTACATGGTGACAAGTGTCAAATGACAACATCCTAGTGGTGGCATCCCAAGATCTGCTTCCGTCGAATGAACTTGGCTGTGCTGAGTTTCCCTCAGTTCTTACCTTGCTTCTCCAGCATCTTCAATGATTTTGTGAACTATTCAATATCCTTTCATTGAATTCCTGTTTTGCTTAAGTTGTCTAGAATTTGTTATTTTCAGTGAAAAATATAAACCAATTATCCCCTCACATTAAAACACACTCCACTTACGCATCTCCTCTGATCTCACTGGAGAAAACTTTGGACGTTATTTGTAATTTGACTCAGAATCATAGGATTAATTTGGTACTAGTAACAATGGAGATAAGTAACTAACTTTTTGTGAAACTTCTTCCTGGGGTGAAACAAAATCTATTGTGGAAACTCTTTCCAATTACCTCTGGAAATTTATTAAGTGACCTAGTATATAATGATAATTTACCATGATATTTGATAAAATCGTTTTGTGTGTTCAGAATAATTTCTTTTTTCTTTACCTTTGAAAATAATGCGTTGATAGTTAATTTTCCCTAAATTGTCTGTTTTTATTTCCATAAAAGGTATTTATTGAACGTCTCCTTACTTTTAATATAACTAGGCATTGTGTGATCAAAGTAAAATAAATATATTCTTGTTTCTGGAATTACTAAAGCTTTGAAAATGGACTTATCGACCTCAAACCAATGGGACATATTCCTATGTGGCCTGCTCCTCTGTTAGGGTTCCCAGGGTAAGTGGTGATTCCTTTTCTGTCTTTTTAAAGATTTTAGAAATGCAGTTTCTGCTGTGGCCCACTAGGCGGAGTACTTCAGAGCAGGGTTTGTGGGAGTACAAAGCTAACTTATGCTGCTTTTGCTTGATGTTTCTGCAGCTTCCTTGACTACTGTGGATGATAAGTAATCATTTTCTTCCTCTTCTTTATTTTTCCCCCTCCCTCTTTGGAGTGAACGTGAAACATTTAGGAATTTTGTTGATCAACATATACCGTGTTCATGAAAATCCGGCTAAGATAATATAGTAGGACTCCTTTGATTATAAATAATACAATTCAAACTCAAACTGGTCTAAGCCAAAAAAAATATTAATTTGTGGACTCGTATAATGGAAAAATCCAGGGTATAGCTTCAGAATGGCTGAACGTAGGGACTCAGGGCTTGGCTGTTCTCCTCTTCCTTGCTTTTTTCTTCCCCTTAGTTCCACAGCCCCAGAATAAAGCAAAAACAGAAACACTTCTAATAGTTTCAATAAGAGACTAGAGATTGACTTTGGGTGTGAGGCTTGGATTTCATGTCCATCTCTAGTTTCATCTGTGCCAGGATTAGAAGTATATTCATTGGCCAGGCCTGTGTCACGAGCTCATACAGGGTTTCCACTGTCCACACAATGCCTTTGCAAGTATTAGAAAATGGCTCCCCTTTCTCCAGTTAGATGCAGCCCTGTATCGGGTCATGTGGCTTGGAGAAGAGCATGTAGGCTGGATTTCAGCCCCCCTTTCTCCCTTAGCTGGGTTTCTTCCTTGAGTGAACAACATACCTGTTAGTAGCTGTCCTGTGCTTATTCCTGAAACTGGGGGTGAAAGCTCCCACGCCAAAACTGAAGGACAGAAGGTGGCTTCATCTAGGGTATCAGATAATGGCTAATAACAAAGGGAGGGGACAGTGGGTGCTGTGTGGGCAAAAGGAGCAAAAAATAATCCTAACCTGTCTAGACTTCATCTCAGAAGCCATATGCAACCTTCTTCAATGGAAATATTTAACACTTCAGGAGTGCCAAGAAGGCTATAAGGAGCATATCTCTTAAGAACATAAGTTAGGACATTCTAGAATGTATGCTTTATGGATTTACCTTGTAAATATATAACATTGACTAATACACACAGAAAATATATTGTAGAGTAACATAGATGACAGGAGTTGAAATACATGACATTCTACCGCAGTCTATCATTATTTTCTAACTTATCAAAATACTCAGAGGATCTCTTTTTTCGTATTGATAAATTTCTAACCAGAGCCCTATTTACCCATGTCTTGAAAAACAGAGTATTTGCATATATGTCTGAAGAGGGAAGAGAAAGAAAATGATTCCCAAAAAGCTGATAACATTAATACAGCTTTCTATAGAAGATGTAAATTTGCAACCACAAATTCAAAACTTATAGGAGATGCACAAAATGTGAAGAAAAATAAATGAAACCAAACCACTACAAGAAATAACCAAACTAAGAAGACAGCAAGAGAGGAATAAAAAAGAACTGCAAAACATATGAAAAACAATTAACAAAATGCAAGTTACTCCTTACCTATCAACAATGATTTTAAATGTGAAAGGATTAAACTATCTAATTAAAAGACATACAGTGGCACTATGCATAAAAGATACTCATCAGTACATATTTATAAGGGAGTCACTTTAGATATAAAGATACATAGAGGCTCAAAGTGAAGGGATGGGAAAAGATACTGTACGTTAATGGTAACCAAAAAAGAGCAAGGGTATCTATACTTAGATCAGAAAAAATAGACTTGAAATCAAAAACTGTCATTAGAGACTAAGAAGGTCATTATATAATGAAAAAAGTTCACTTCAATGGGAAGATTGTAAATATATATCCACTCAACATTAGAACACCTAAATATATAAAGTTAATATCAGCAAAGCTAAGGGGAGAAATCAGTAACACTAAAATAGTAGTAGCCAACTTCGGTACCCCAAATTCAATAATGGATAGAATATCTAGGCAGGAATAAAAAAAGAGGAAACAGCTGACTTGAACAACACAGTAGATTAAACACTGACATATACAGAACTTTCCATCCAACAGCAGCAGAATATACATTCTTCTCAAGTGCACACAGAATATTCTCTGAGATAGATCAAATCTTAGGTCACAAGTCATCCTACAAATTTAAGAAATTTAATATAATGCCAAGTATCTTCTCAGATCACAATGGAATAAAATTAGAAGTCAATAACAAAGAAAACAGAAACATTTACAAAAATGCAGAAACTAAACAACACACTCTTGAACCACCACTGGGTAAAAGAAGAAATCAAAAGGGAATTTTAAAAATATTTGAGACAAACAAATGAACATACAACTCAACAAAACTAAAGGATGCAGCAAAAGAAGTGCTAAGGGGGAAATGTTACAGTGATAAATACCTACATTAAAAAATAAGAAAGATCTCACTCGAACAACCTAACTTTACAAATAAACAATTAGAAAAAGAAAAACTAACTAAACCCAAAGTTAGCATAATGAAGTAAATAATAAAGATTAGAATATAAATAAAATAACTATAAAATAAAAAACAATAGAAAAATCAACAAAGCTAGAGTTGAATTTTTAGAAATAGAAACAAAAATAACAAACCCTTAGCTACACTAAGAAAAAAAGAGAAACTCAAGTAAATATAATCAGAAATGAAAATGAAGACATTATAACAAATGCACAGGAATACAAATGATTATAAAGGACAATTAAGCAATTATATGCCAATAAATTGGATAACCTAGAAGAAATGGATAAATTCTTAGAAAGATGCAATCTACCAAGGTGGAACAAAAAAGAAATAGAGCAGACCAAAAGCAAGCAAAGAGATTTAACCAGTAATCAAAAATTTCCCAACAAAGAAAAGCCCAGGTGCAGATGCTTTCATGGGCAACTTCTACCAAATATTCAAAGAAGAACTAACACCAAAATTTCTAAAACTTTTCAGAAAAAATAGAAGAGAGAATGCTTTCAAACTCATTTCATGAGGCCGATGTTACCATGACTTAAAAGCTAGACGAAGACAACACGAGAAAAAATAATTACAGACCAGTATCCTTATTGAATATAGATGCAAATATTCTCAATAAAATACAAACTAGCAAACTGAATTCAAAAGCATATTGAAAAGGTCATACACCATGACCAATTGGAATTTATCTATGGGATACAAGGATGTTTCAACGTGTAAAAATTAATAATGTGGTATACCACATTAACAGAACGAAAGACAAAAATAACATTCCAATAGATGCAGAAAACACATTTGACAAAATTCAATATACTTTCATGATAAAACTCTCAGCAAAATAAGTATACAAAAAACTTACTTCAACACTATAAAGGCTGTATATGAAAAACCTATATCTAATATTATAATCAATGGGGAAAAACTGAAAGCTTTTTATTTAATATCTGGAACAAGACAAGGATGTCTATTCTCATCACTCCTATTCAACGTAGTACTGGAAGTCCTAGCCACAGCAATCAGGCAAGAGAAATAAAAGGCATCAAAATTGAAAGGAAAGATGTAGTTACCTCTGTTAACAGAAGACATGATTATTATACATTGAAAACTCTAAAGACTCCACAGAAAATGGTTAGAAATAATACAGTCAGTCTTTCATATCTGCTGGGGATTTGTTTCAGGAGCCCCTCAGATAACAAAATCTGTGATGATCAATTCCCTCACATAAAATCGTGTACAGTTGGCCCTATGTATCCATGGGTCAACATCTGTGGATTCAAACCACCACAGATGGAAAATATGTACAAGTTAGGTTCATGGTTGATTGAGTTCATGGTTGCAGAACCCATTGATATGAAGGACTGACTGTATAATAAATTTACTAAAGTTGTAGGATACACAATTGACATACAAAAATCACTGCTATTTCTAAACACTAACAATGAATTGTCTGAAAGGGAAATTTAAAAAACAGTATCAAATAAACTACTTTGGAACTAACTAACCAAAGTGAAAGACTTAAACACTACAAACTATAAAAGATTGATGACAGAAATTTAAACCAAAGTAAATTGAAAGACAACCCATGGATTGAAAGAGTTAGTACTGTATTATTAAAGTGTCCATATTACTCAAAGCAATCTACACATTTAATGTAATCCATATCAAAATCCCAATGGTATCTCTCACAGAAATAGAAAAAAAATCCCAAAATTCATATAGAATCAGAAAAATCTCTGAGTGGCTGAAGCTATTTTGAGCAAGAACAAAGCTACAGGTATCACAGTTCCTGACTTCAAATTAAATTACAGAGCTGTAGAAAGAAAAACACTGTGGTATTGGCATAAAAACAAACACATAAACCAGTGAAACCAAATAGAGAACCTAGGCATAACCCACACATTTGCAGCAGTTGATCACCCTGGAAGGTGACAAGGAGACACTATAGGCAGAGGATATGCTCTTTACCAAATGGTGTTAGGAAAGCTGGATGTCTACATGTAAAAGAATGAAATCTGATCCCTAGCTCACGCCTTATGTAAAAATTAACTCAAAATGGATTAAACGTTGAAATGTAATCACTGAAACAAAACTCCTGGAAGAAGACAGGAGAAAACATTCTTGACATTGGTCTTGGCAATAATTTGTTTAGATATGATGCCAAAAGCACAGGCAACAAACGCAAAATAGATAAATGAAATACATCGAACTAAAATGCTTCTGCACAGCAAAGAAAACAACTAATGAAATGATAAGGCGACCTATGAAGTGGGGAAAATGTTTGTAAACCATATCTCTTATAAGGAGTTCAAAAAATAAGAAGGACACATACACATCAATTCCAAAATCATAAATAACCTAATTTTATTTTAAGGCAAAGAACTTATATAAATACATCTCAAAAGAAGAAACTCAAATGGCTAACAGGTGTAAGAAAATGTACTCAACATCTCTAAACTTCAGAGTAATGCAAATCAAAACCACAATGAGCTATCATGTCACACCTGTTAGAATGGCTATTATCAAAAAGAGAAAAGATAAGTGTTGGTAAGAATGTGGAGAAAAGGAAACCATTATACACTATTGATGGGAATGCAAATTAGTAAAACACAGAAAACAGTATAGAGGTTCCTCCAAAAAAAATTGAAAATAGCACTGGCCTCGTGTGATGGCTCACACCTGTAATCCCAGGATTTGTGGAAGCCAAGGCAGGAGGCCAGGAGCTCCAGACCAGCCTGGGTAACATAGCAAGACCCCATCTCAGAAATAAAATTAAAATTAGCCAGACATGATGTTGTACACCTGTAGTCCCAGCTACTCAGGAGGCTGAGGTAGGAGGATCGCTTGAGCCCAGGAGTTCAAGGCTGCAGTGAGCTATGATCTTGCCACTGGACTTTACCCCGGATAGCAGAGTGAGACCCGGTTTCAAAAATGAAAAAAAGAACTACCATATAATCCAACAATTTCACTTCTGGATATATGTCCAGTGAAATTGACATAAGAGTCTTAGAGAGGTGTCTGTCATCCTCTGTTCATTGCAGCATGACACACAATGACCAAAATAGGAAAATAACCTAAATGTCCTTTGGCAGAGGAACAGATGAATGGGTAAAGAAAATGTGACGTGTATACATAAAATGAAATATTATACAACCTTAAAAAAGAAGGAAATCCTTCTATTTGTGAAAATATTGATGGAGCTGGAAGATATTGCGCCAAGCAAAAATGCAAGACACAGAGACAAATACTTCATGGCCTCACTTACATGTGGAATCTACAACAGTCAAATTCATGAAAACAGAGAATAGGACAGTGGTTGCCAGGGGCTCAGGGAGGGGAAATGGGGTGATGTTAATTAAATTGTGCAATGTTCAAGTTATTATAATTTCTGGAGATATAATGTACAACGTGGAACAACACTGTATCATATTCTTGTGTTCTGCTAAAGTACTAGATCATAAATTAATTACTGTCAACACACACACAATGGTAAATATGTAGAGATAATATGCTAATTTGCTTGATTGTGATGATCGTTTCAAAAAGTATATAAATATCAAAACATTAAGTTACCTTAAATTTACACAATTTGTATATGTCACGTTATCATGATAAAGCTGTTAAGAAAGATTTAGTAAATCATGTCTAAAACCCTGGGAACTTTCTCATGACAGGGAGGGCTGGAGTAGGAAAATGGTATTTTGCAACAAGGATAGGGTGAGGGACATGGGGAAATGATTGATCAAGTATTTAAGAAATGACCTGGGTGGAAGCTACAACAAAGGGTATGAGATTTAGCGCATCAGTCCTCAAATTTTTGGTTTCAGGAACACTTTACATTTTTAAAAGTTATTGAGGACCCCAAAGAGCTTTTATTTATTTGGATTATGTCTATCTATATTTATCATAGTAAACATTAAAACTGAGAAATTAAAAAAATATATACTTATATGTTTACATAAATCACATTTTTATTTAAAATTATCATTTTTAAGCAGTAAAGTTTGTGAGAACAGTGACATTGTTTTATATTTTTAGGTATGTCTTTAGTGTCTGGTTTAATAGAAGAAAACTTGTTCTCCTTTCTACTTCTACATTTAATTTCTTTTGACATCACTTGTCAGGTAGCCTCTGGGAAACTCCAATTATACCTGTGAGAGAATGAAAGTGGAAAAGGTAAACAAAGCCTGTGTATTTTTATGAAAAGACTTTTGACCTTGCAGAGCCCCTGGAAGGGACTCAGGGACTTCTCAGGGTTCTCTGGCTCATGTGTTCACAGAGTAGAGGGTAAGTCCGCAAGAGAAAGCAGTGATTGGGTGTGGGAGGTCTTGCTGAGAGGTGGTAGAGAAGAGGTTGGATGTGGAGAAAGTATGGTCCTTGTTTTCATTTCTTTTCCCTTTCCTTTGGCCTCTTGATGCTGGGATTTCCTCTTTAGATGATCGTATCATAAATTAGAAATAGCAATGAACATTCTTGATACTGCCTAATGAAAGTTTTTGTTTTGTCTTTCTGAGTCTTGATACATTTCAAGAAGTCTTCTATCTCATTTATTGTTCCCACCCAAATTTGGAATTTAGGAAGAGTCGATATAGCTATATTTAGATGATTTATCTCTCTGAAGATATTTTGGGATCATTTATAAATCTCTATAAACAATGCTCTGATGTCCCTTTATTTTGTTTAGAGACTGGATCTTGCCATATTGTCTGGAGTGGAGTGGCTAGGTCGTAGCTCACAATACACAATACAATCAAACTCCTGGGCTCAATGTTATCCTTCCACTCAGCCTCCACAGTAGCTAGGTCTGCAGGTGTGTGCCAGCACACCTAGCTTTTGATTACTATTATTATTTTTGTAGAAATGAGGGCTTCATTATGCTGCCCAGGCTGGTCTTCCAACTCCTGGCCTCAAGCAATCCTCCTGCCTTCCACCATCTGAGGAGCTGAGATTACATGTGTAAGCCACCATGCTGGTCCTGATGTCATTTAAATACAAACATGATACTATATTCCTTGTAGAAAGTGCCACATAAATATAATTTTTTTGAAATAGGGTCTTGCTGTGTCACCCAGGCTGGAATGCAGTGGTATGATCACAGTCACTGCAGCCTTGACCTCCTGGGCTTAAGCGATCCTCCCACCTCAGCCTTCCAAGTAGCTGGGACCTGAGGTATAAGCCACCAAGCCCAGCAAATTTTTCAATTTTTGGTAAAGATTGGCGTGTCACTGTGTTGCCCAGGCTGGTCTTGAACTCTTGGGCTCAAGTTACCCTCCGCCCAAGTCTCCCAAAGTGCTGGGATTACAGGCCTGAACCACTGCACCAGGTCCTAAAAATTCATTCACTTTCTTTGTTTGTCCACAAGGTGCTGCTGTTTCCTTTCTAATAACATGGGACAGCTCACTCAAGAACATCAAGAACATGACATTCTCTAAAAAAATCACAGTAGTTCCTTTTCCATAACTGTTAAGTTTTCAAGGTGTTATCAGGTTTATTTCATAGAAAGAATGTGTAAAATTTTTCATGTAGAAACATAATCTTTTAGCAATGAGTTAGTTAAAAAATTTGATATTGTCAGAATGAAGATTTCCTTTTCCCTATAATTTTATTTATTATAATTATATTTTTAATGATATCAATTGCTTTATAAAAACTCATTACATTATATACCCAATGTCTGTGAAATCGTCTGCTTTGAAGCACAGTGAAATAATCAATCAACATACTGGGTCTAACACAGTTCCTTCCATTTTAAGAAAGCTATTTACACTCCAATTTGCAAGTTGGACTTTACAAAAATTAAAGCATTTATAAAATATACTAACTATGATTGTTTTAAAAAGTAATGGTTTCTATGGTAAGGAAATAAATTGAAGCTCTGTGTTGGAAAATGCAGAAAACAAATCAGCATTCTTTATAAATAGATTTTGCTGCTGGTTTAGAAATTACCTCATGTGCTTTATAGATGATGGAAAATGAAATCAGCTGCAGTTAGCAGTGTGCATACATCGTATTTGCTGTGTCACTTTCAGAAAGGTTATGGAATATTGGCAGCTCAGGGTTCTCAAAATGATAAGTTTTAAGAAGAGGCTAAATGAAAAAGAATTTTAAAAGCAAACCTAGTTGTTTAATATAAACATGGACGAGTTATGGGGAAATCCTGGACTGGGAGGTAGCAGATCTCTGTTCTGACTTTTACTAAGTCATTGGCTGCTACAGCAGGCCAAGCAGACATAACTGCCAAGGCTGCCTGGGAGTTGGGTTGATTTGCAATTGGCACAAGGAGAGAGGACAATTGCCAGAGTAATGGCCAAATATTCAGGGTTTCATGTTCAGTGAAGCAGGACGTGCATTTGTATCCCAAGGGCAAAACTGACGCTAGAATCTGGGCCTCCTGGCTGAATCTGAGTCCACAGTTTGAAGAGTAGGATGAAGTAGTCACAGAAATTCAAGCCAGCCAGAACCCATGAGGTGTGCTCTGCAGATATTGGCTGGCGAGCTGCATTAAGATGTTTCATTCCATTGAGCAAACATTCCTTGATTGGTTAGGTTAGCATCCCACAAGAGCAGAGACAAATTCTTCAGAATTTGTCCATGAAGCTATAGTCCCAGAGCTTATATTTCAAGGGAGGAAACAGCATCTCAGGATGGTAGGTGATTACAGCTAAACCGTATTCTGAAAATAAAAGGAAACCTATGTCTTTGTCTGCTCGGGCTACTGCTACAAACAACTGTAGACTGAGTGGCTTAAACAGCATATATTTGTTTCTCACAGTTGTGGGAATTCAAAGATTAAAATCTGGGCCAGCAGAGCCAGTGTCTGGTGAAGGCCCTCTTACTGGTTTGCCGGTGTTCTTGTTGTATCTTCACATGGCTGAGAGAAGAGGGCTCTAGTCTCCTACTCTTCTTATTAGGATGCTAACCCCATTGTGGGAACTCCATCCTCATCAAAACCAAATTACTTCCCAAAGGTCCTCCTTCTAATGCCATTCTATTGTTAGAGTTTCAACTTGTGCATTTGTTGAAGGAAACATGCAGTGCACAGCATCTAATCTAATCAAATCAGTTGTCCCTTGAATAAAATTCTAGCTCCTATAACAAGACTTAAAATTATGACTTGGTTGTTGCCAAAACTGTCTATCTGGATTTGCTAGAAATCAAACATACTTGAATATTTCCTCTAAATATTTTCTCATTCCTACCCTATTGTGTATATTTACAGAATTCTTAAATAATTACATATATAAGGCTTCTATTAGCTCTGAAGAGAGCTTCTATTAACTTTGACTATTGCAAGCAGCTTTATAGCACTGTAGGTAAAAGCATGTGCTTTGAAATCATACAATAAATTTATTAAATGCTAAGGACTTTGTATTCACTGTTTAATTTTATCATCTTAATAACCTTCATTATTACCTCCATTAAACCCTATTTGTTGGCTACTTATATTATTCTGATTTTGCAAATCTAAATTTGAGAGGCTTTCCCAATGTCACATAAGTTAATAAGCGGCATAGCTGGGGTTTGAATTAAAGTCTACCGGATTCCGAGATCTATTTACCATTGTTCTACAATATGTAATTTTTAGGTCCCTGAGAATGCTAACAACCTTTCTTTTGAAATCTGCCTTCTTTCTGGATAGCAGCTTTATTAATATATGATTAGGGCACGATATTTCAGGCAACAAATTCTTTGAAATCTTTCATTTCCATAGTGAGATAAGGATCAGTTCTGTGGCATTGTCAGCCAGAAAACATCATTTAGAGACTATCTTGTACAATAAGTAGAAGACACAGCTGGTGGCCTGCGAAGGACAGAAAGCTCACAGCTTCTGTCCATACCCCTTTCACTTCCTCCTCAAGGAGATGGACCTCTGTGGTTGGTCAAGCTTAAGGATCTTTTATGGGCCACAGCTAATGGTGAAATCTTCCTAACTCTAGGTGAAGATTAATGGGCAAGTTGGAGAGTTAAAGTAGCTTGTGGCTGCTCCTTTTAGAATAAAGTCTGATCATTGCTCTCTTATTTGTGGAACCCCTCTGTTCCCCCAAATGCTTGGTAAGACATGCCTGAAGACCAATCCTGTGTCAGTAGACTTCATATCTACTCTCTTCTACCAATCACACAACTACAGACAAATAAGAAAAATAAAACAAAGCTCAGACACACTCCCCTGGCACAGAGGCCACTCTCCAGCTGGCTGCTTTTCTCTACCCTGGCGCCTCCTGGGCATTTGGCTCTTTCTTAGATCAAAGAGAGACATGGATTTGGGATTAAAGAGAGTAGGTGAAAGGGGTCTCTGGCATGTTTTGGCATTAGACCAAGTAAATAACAGAGTTCTGGCTTAAGCTCAGCTCCGCAGAGCTTTCTCTGTTTTTGGGGAAAATCTCCAATAGTAATGAAGTGATATTTTACTGTGCTTCGTTTTCTGTACATATATCTCTTTCTTAGGTATGTTGTGAGGAGATTCGTTCCCTGGATAAATACCATCTTAATCACCTTCATTACCAACTTTATTTTATTTGCAGAGTTAAAATTTAAATAGACATTCAGGAAACAAGTCTGGTGAGAGAATTATGTTATGAGGTTAATCTTTCAGCATCTGCCTTAGGGACATTGATTATTTTCTCCCTTGTTTTTCACCAACCTCCAGGCTTGCAAAAGAATTGTGATGTGGTCTGAGGCAAACTTACTGATTGGCTAGTGGTAAGTTAAACCATAACCTGTAGGACCGCTGGGAACCACTACTTGTCATCGGCCAGAAATCCACTGTTTGGAGGTGTGTGCTGGGAAGGCTATTCATACTTATTGATACATGTTTTGTTCTTGGCACTATGTTAAGTACTGGACACATACAACAATTTGGAATATCGTTACATTCAACCCTCACAATAGTCTGATGTATATGTTATTAGTCCCGTATTAGAGACGAGTAAACAAGATTAGAGGAAGGGAAGCACACAGCTGGAACCACATAGGCGGCACTGGGATTGGAAGCAGTTCCATCTCACCCTGGACCACCATTTCCATGCTGTGTCTCCACTAGAGGATCCTTTCTTTGGTTCTTCTAAGTCATTAGTCATCAATAATTATCTCCAAACTGTAGGTTTCACAGGAGGAGATGCCACTTGAAGCTTCATGGCTTAAAATGGAGATGGAATGTGGAACATGGTGGGAAGAACCGGGAGGGGTTTATTGATAAATTTCAAGTACTTTGTGGGGCTCTGAAAGACTGTCTACAAATTCTTTGTCCTACTACCTCTTTCATATTAGTTCAAATGTCATATGGGTATATCTTTTGGGTTAAATTAAGGAAAATCTCCATGAAAAGTAAAAAACAAACAAAAAAACCCCAAAAGAATAGAAAGAGATACTATGAAAAATCCACTCAGATTTCTCAGAGTTTTATTAACTCAAAGAAGCCTTGGTCCAGTTGGAAGAAGACTGAATTGATTTTGACAACCTCTAGCAAACACTTTAGTGTTCAATGCACTCTAGACCATGAGTATAAAGAAGTCCACTTAATAGGTTCACCAAATTAGTTAGTTTGTGTAGTTCAAAGGGAAACAGACACACAGGACTGTGAGGTTTTGACAGGGGTGAAAGACAAGTCCGGGTCCAGTGAGCCCAGGCAGGCCATGAAGGGGCAGGGCAGGAGAAGGACGGTGCTGGGAGGCTAGGGAACTGGCCACTTCTGTGCTGGCTGAAGATCACAAAAATCAACACAGCTTTCTCCAAATGCTGCCCGCGCCTGATGGAATTAAACAGAGCTCTGAGAAAGACAGCACCGGGACCGAGGATGCGTCCTGAGCTGCCTGCAGTCATCAATATCCTGGCCAGTGGCTATGCACTCAGGGGCAATTTGGCTAGCTTTCTTGATCCACACCAGAAAACTCGCTTTTCAATTGGTTTGGAAAGCTCCAAAAAGGACATGCTTCATGCTGTTGGTATTGCTGTCAAAAAGAAAAGATTCTGCTTTTCATCAGCTGTTGATTTTTGCTCTCTGTATTTCTCTAGCATGTGTTGCTGGTGGCCCTGGTTATGCTAACAAGTAGATAGTGTGGCTGCAGCAGCAGAACAGAAAAGACTCTCCTGGATTCTCAGTTCCAGGCTGGCCTGGGAACAGGCTTAGGGATGTTTCAATGCTTGAATGCAGGTGAGCTGGAGATCTGTGGCAATTCTTTTGACATGAGGCTGGACATTCTTTATAGCTTCCCCAGACACTGGAATTGGCAGAGCTTGAAAAAGAATCACTGGCAGGAGGTTCATTTTCTTTATTGCTACCTCCCCAGCCATAAAACTAAAAGCTTTTTACCTAAATCACGTTAGCCATCTCGTGGGAGTAGGAGATCATTTCCTTCAGAGTCTTTCTCGATTGGAGTCTAGTCCTAGGATGGTTTGAACGGTCCGTTTGAATTTGAAGAGCTTTCTAATTGATGCTTCTCATCCCCTCTCCAACCAGTCTTATTTGGTGTCGTCTGCCTTTCCCCTTCCTCCCTACCAAACCTTAGAGTTCTGTAAACTTCATCATGCTAATTTCATCACTTCAAACGAAATTTCCCTTGTTTGAGTTTCCTCCAACTGTGTGACTTAGGGCTGTTGAACTCTTTCAAATACATAGGAAAACGGAAACCTCTTTTGCTGTCTAGTGATTTTATAATAAAACATTTTCAGACGCTAATCACATGCTTTGAGCTTGGTTAATGAATGAAATTCTAAGGATATTCTTATTTGAAAGGTTTAAAAATATAATAACTGTCATTATATCTAATTCTGTCTACATTTCTGGTGTGAAATGAGAAGTCAGGAGCCCTGCCATCTAGACAGTACATGGTTCTACCAGCTATTTCTGTGTTACTTCAAGCAGATCACTTCTTTTCTGCCTTTTCTTTCTTTTTATGTAAAATATGGATAACTATCTGTCTCACTGAATTCACAGAGTGACTGTATTATGTACAATAAAATTTATTGAAAAGCGTAAAGCTCTATAATTAGGTAGAATGTTACCTGTAATTTATAAGCTTTTTAAATCCTGGGGCAGTGGAGGAAGTATTCCTCTTCCTGTAAAAGGACATCCCTCTAATGTTCTCCCTTCTTTTCCTGACTTTTCAGGGATTCTGTTCATTGTTTTTCCATTTGTCATCTGCATCTTCAATCTCTCTCCTTCTTGATGCATTCTGTCAGCATTTAAATATAAATTTTTCATTTAAAATATCTTCTATTTTGGAGGAACCTTAACTTTGACTCTGTGTGTCTTTCTAGCTATCAAGTCATCTCCTCCTTTCTTGGCAAATTTTTCTCAAGTATTTTCCACACTTACTATCTCCTTTTGCTCATTTTCCTTTCACTCTTTATTCAGGTCAGTTTGGCTTTCACTTTCATCAAGCCTATGAAACTGCTTGTGCTAAGGTCACCATATAAGAGTGCTAGGGGCTTCCATCACAAGCTGCCACAGATTGAGTGGTTTATCTTCTCAAGCTCTGAAGACTGGAAATCCAGGAAGGAATGTCAGCAGGTTTGCCTTCTTCTGAGAACTGCTGCCTTGCAGATGCCTCCCTTCTTGCTATGTCCTCAGGCTGTGTTGCCTGTGTCTCAATCTCTTTTTAGATGGACACCTGCCATATTGGTTTAGGGTCCACCCATATGGCTTCATTTGACCTCACTTACCTCTTTGAATGCCTTCTCTAAATCAGTCCCTCTGAGGCAGTGGGGATCAGCCCTTCAACATAGGAATCTGGGGGGACACAATTCAGCACCCCCAGAATTGGTGATTCCTAAACATCATGAACACTATTCCTCTTTCTTTCTTTCTTTCTTTCTTTCTTTCTTTCTTTCTTTCTTTCTTTCTTTCTCTTTCTTTCTTTCCTTCTTCTCTTTCTCTCTTTCTCTCTCTCTTTCTTTCCTCTTTATTTCTCTCTTCCTTCCTTCCCTCCCTTTCCTAACCTTCCCTTGCTCTCCCTTCCTTCTTTCCTTCCCTTTCCTTTCCTTTCCCTTCCCTTCCTTTCCTCACTCTCCTCTCCTTCTTCCTTTTCCTCACCCTTCCTTCCTTCTCTCTCTTTCTCCTTCCTTCTATTTATTTACTTTTGTTTATATAAAATTTATGGGATACATGTGCAATTTTGTTCCATGCATAGTGGTCAGTTCAAAGCTATTAGGGTATCCAGCACCAAAGTAACATATATTGTACATATTATGTAATATATAAGTCCAATGGGGTCTCAGGAACATTCGGTAGAGTAGACCCCTAACCTCTTCCTCTAGATTGAACTATTTTCTTATCAGCTTCTCCCTCTTTGCCCAAACTTTAAATGTTGAAGTTCCTAAATCCTGGGTCCTCTTCTGTTCTTATTCCATACTAAGCTTGTCCAACCCATGGCCTGTGGGCCACGTGTGGCCCAGGACAGCTTTGAATGCAGCCAAACACAAATTTGTATACATTCTTCAAGCATTATAAGATACTTTATGATTTTTTTTAGCTCATCATCTATTGTTAATGTTAGCATATTTTATGTGTGGCCCAAGACAATTCTTCTTATTTGAATGCAGCCAGGGAAGCCAAAAGATTGGACACCCCTGCCTACACAGACTCTAGACAAGGTTTTATTAATTCCTATGGCTTTAGATACCATTGATATGCATATGGCTCCTACAGACCTCTCCTCCCAAGCTCCAAAACATTATGTGCACCTGCCATCTTGAAATCTCCACTGGGATTTTCACAAGCATTCCTAAAATCAGAATTCAAAACTCTTGAGTTCTGCCCCCACATCTGTGCCACTTCCTCAATCATTTCCCTTTCGTTAGTTTATTTCTTCTTCAGCCTTACCATTCTTTATAAAAATCGTCTCCATTTACCCATTTGCTTCTTCCAGAAAGCATCATCATCCTTGATGCTTTCTTCTTCCTGCAACCCCCCTACCATCACAACTTGCAAACAAGTACTGTTATTTCACTTTCAAAATATGTGTTAAAATTATCTGCTTCTGTCATCCGCATCTTTCACCTGATCTGCAAACATATACTCCTCTTTCCAACTTTTTGCCTCTCCAATACCTTCTCCATGGCACACCCAGAGAGGTTCTTCAAAAATTTCAATTAGATCATGTCTCTCCTTCGTTTAAAAATCTTTAATGATTTTCTACCCACGAAATAATTCTGCTAGACTGCAAACTCTAAAGATATAAGGACTAGGTTTGCCTTATTTGTTTCTGTTTATGCAGAGCCTAGCCTTGCATTTAGTAGGAAGTTAACACATTGACCTAGATCTTGTGCACCTTCTCAGCCTCACCTCTCATGGAAGCACTCATAGACCTCAGTCCAGTTACTTTTTTCTCAGATCCCTGAGCTGGCGTGGTCCAGGGCTGCCTGGGCCGTGATGCATTCACTCCTGCTTTGTTGGCTGGTATCTGCTTATATTCTTGCTACTGTAACTGATGTCCAAGGCAGTCACATAGGCATCTCTGGGAGCTTGCTAGAGCTCAGGCACCACCCTAGATCCAGTGAATCAGAATCTGCCTGTTGACAAGGTGCCCAGGTGGTTCATATGCACATTCAAGTTTACGATGCTTTGCTCTAGATCCCAGCCTGAGTGTTAGTTCTTTAAAGAGACCTTTCCCAACTGGCCAAATCGTATTAGGTCATGTGATGGATTCACCCACAAGGTCTGTGATACAGAAGGGAAAAGGAGTTGAGGCCTATTGATCAGAAGCTACTCACTTTACAGTTTTACCTAAGGGTCATCTTTCAAAAGTTCTGGATTTTGTAGAGGATACAAAGTAGTGAATAGTTTGATTTGAGAAAATTGAAAATTGCCAGTTTTCTTTGCTTTAACCAATATGTTTGTTCTCCCTCTGAAAATCCCTTGTTACAAGTGCTTAGTTTTAGTTTGCCACATTATGACACGATGGGAGTAATTCACAGCAGTGATCCTCAGTTGGTTTGGGTTTTCAATACACAATTGATCCATGGTTGTGGCATGCATTGTAGAACGTCCAGCTAGAACACCTATTCTTTCAATTACTTTCATTACTTTCAATGGCAAAACCACAATTACTTTTGCACTAACCTGATAGCTTTGCTACAAGTCAGTTGTTCAGTTTTTTGTTGTTGTTGTTGTTTGTTTTTATTTTTGCAAACACTTTAGATACTGCATAGTGGATGGATTAGTTTGTGGTTCCTGGGATCTTCTGTGTATTCTGTTGAAGCTCAATAATCACATTACTGCGGACCTCCAAAATTTTACAAAAGACTGCATAGTGAGTATTCAGCCGATAAACTAAACCACAGCTTATTACTGTGAGATGAAAGAAAGCACACCAATGAAAAGTAAACACTGTTTAAACCTATCTCAATGAATTTCTAAAGTGTCATACATTTATTATATCCTCTGCTTGTAAGATATTTTTTTGTGTGTATTGCCAAGTATTTCAGGATTTTATGGGTATAATGTATTCTATTAATTTAACTGGAAAACTTGTAGTTATTCAACAAGCAAACTAAAAGTGTTGGCAGAGATGTAATTTTAAAGCACAATTCCACTCATTCCTTCAGTATTACAGCTGCTCCTTGTTTGTTTAATAATAGAACTGATGAGTAGTTAATTTGAGAGGAAAGCTGTTGCAGGTGTAGTGTTATTTAGATGTCGGAGGACACATGTGACATCTGCAGCTAGCTATATGGTAAAAGCAAAACAGAAGTTAAAATCAGCCCTGTGTCAAATCTGCATAGTTTTAGGCTTCAGAGTGTTTCTCTGTATGTTGAGGCAGGAAGTTTAGTAGAATTCCAAGGGAATAAGAGCGGAACCAACATTTGTAGATTTTGCCTTCTATGGGGGAACTCATTCAATCATCAGGAGAACTCTTCAATAGGTTTTATTTGCTCCAGTTTACCTAGATGAAAAATTGAGACTCAGAATCCATGCTTTTCTTTCCTGGTTACACATTAGAATCAACTAATGTGATATTAAACACACACACACACACACACACTGCACAACCATTAGGATGGCTGCTATCAAAAAAGAAAAAACAAAAAAATCAGGGGCCATGCATGCTGGTTCACACCTGTAATCCCAGCCCTTTGGGATCACCTGAGGTCGGGAGTTTGACAGCATCCTGGCCAACAGGGTGAAACCTCATCTGTACCAAAAAAATAAATAAATAAAAATAAACAAAACAAAAAACAACACACACACACAATTAGGCATGGTGGCACACATGTGTAATCTCAGCTAATTGAGAGGCTGAGGCACGAGAATCACTTGAACCTGGGAGGCGGAGGTTGCAGTGAGCCGAGATCACGCCACTGAGCTCCAGCCTGGAGATAGAAGGAGACTCGGCCTCAAAACAAAACAAAAACACCCAGAAAATAACAAGGGCTGACAAGGATGTGGAAAAATTGTAACTATTGTGCATTGAGGGTGGGTATGAAAAATAGTACATCGGCTGTGGAAAACATACGGTTCCTCAAGAATTTAGACATAGAATTACCGTATGATTCAGTAATCCCACTCACATCTATAAATCTCTATATCTGTATCTTTATCTACCTATATCTATCTTCAAAAGAATGGAAAGCAGTTACTCAAATAGATACTTGTGCACCTGTGTTTTCTCCCCACCCCACCCCCTTTTTTTTTTTTTTTTTTAATAAATAGGGTCTCATTCTGTTTCCCAGCCTGGAGTGCAAGGGCTGTTTGTAGGCATGATCCCCCTGCTGGGGAGCTGTCCACAGGCACGATCCCCTGCTGCGGGGCCATCCACAGGCACAACCTCCCTGCTGCGGGGCTGTCCACAGGCACGAACCCCTGCTGAGGGGCTGTCCACAGGCATGACCCCCTGTTGCGGGGCTGTCCACGGGCACGATCTCCCTGCTGCGGGGCTGTCCATGGACAGGATCTCCCTGCTGTAGGGCTGTCCACGGGCAGGATCTCCCTGCTGCGGGGCTGTCCATGGACAGGATCTCCCTGCTGTAGGGCTGTCCACGGGCAGGATCTCCCTGCTTCATGGCTGTCCACAGGCATGACCCCCTGCTGGTCAAACTGGGAGTTGTGCCCTGCTTTGTCTCCAACCCAGGCCGGTTCGCCCCTCCTTAGGCAACCTGGTAGTCCCTTATCCCAGGAGGTCAATGTACTAATGTCTAATTTCGTGCAGACATCTGATCAACACAGCACACTGCAGCCCAGGACTCCTGGGCTCAAGCAATCTTCCTGCCTCAGATGCCTGAGTAGCAGGAACTACAGGTGCATGCCACCACACTTGCCTGCTACACCTGTGTTCATTGCAGCATCACAGCAGCCTTAGTTACAGGAACCACAAGGTGGAAACAACCTAAAAAGTCTATTGAGGAATAGATGGATAAACAAAATGTGGTATAGAAATAAAATGGAATATTAGTGATCTTTAAAAAGGGAGGGAATTCTGATACTTGCTACCACATAGATAAAACTTAAAAACATTATGCTAAGTGAGACGTCAAACACAGACTACGTGATTCCATCTATATGAAGAACCTGGAACAGGTAAATTAATAGAGACACAAAGTAGAATAGAGTTTTTCAGGACTGGCAGGAGGTGGAAATGGGCGGGGTTAGTGTCTAATGGGCACAGAGTTCCTGCCTGGGATGATAGAATGTTTCAGAAATGGATAACGGTGATGATTGCACAGCATTGTGAATGTAGCTAATGACATTCAATTCTTTACCAGAAAACAAAAGCAAAAACAGAAACACATTGCTTAAGCTTCCCAGTCGGACAGGTGATGTGCTTGGTGTGAGCTGGGGCCTGAGACCAGGCTGCCCTCGCCAGAGCGGCTTCAAGACCCTTCTTGGTTGTACTTGGTTGTACCCTTCTTGGTTGTACTTGGTTGTACTGATTGCTCTGGAGAGCCCCATACATGAAAGCCAGCTCTGGTTCTATCTCTTCTCACTCCAGTCCTCCCTACCCCAACCATCCCCCAGCTGAACATTATGAGAAAAGCAAGATGACTATGAGTTTTCTGATTATTTATATGACCAAATAATCTCAGGGACTATTGCTAACTAACCTATGGGATTCCCACTACCTTCATGAGTTTCAGACGAGGTGAAGGGTCCCTAAAATCCTGCCACCTAGTCAGGAACTCAGTTGTCAATAATTTCTTTATTTGTGATACAAGCAGGGGTGGGGAAAGAGAAATGAACAGACTTGGAAGCTTCTCCGAGGCCCTAGAGAAGACCTCTGGGCTCCGAACACCAGATGCCAGGAGAAAGGAGGGTGGTTGATGACTCCCCACTCTTTCTCCATCCCCTGCTCCTCTGTTTCTCCCCTTCACCCACTGCAGCTTCCTCAGGTCCTGGGTCCCGCGCCATCATCTCTTCGAATGACCTCCTTTCTATCCCTGTTAATAAAGGAGCATCAGCTAAGTGAACATGGTGATTTGCATTCACTTACATTGATTCAGAAATTGTGTTTAATTCCACACAAGAAAAAGAATGTGGATCTTTTTCACTGGGGAAAAAAAAAGTCGCTATGTATCATCTTAATCATGTTTTCCTGGGATATAATCTATACATGACGCCTATTTAAGCCTTCATTGCATCTGTGCACGTGGTTTGCTTTCCTCTCATGTGAAATAGTGTTGGACCACACGAGTTTGGGCCACAGCCCAGGAAAACACAATCCTAAACGTTGTAATCCCAAATGTTGAAGTCCCGAAAGATCTAAATCTGTACAGTCTAAAATCCTGAAAATTACAATCCTAAAAAAACAAAATTCTGAACATACAATTCTGGAAAAAAATTATTAACACATTCTTTAAAAGGCATTTATTGGGCAGTGCATGGTGGCTCATGCCTTTAATCCCAGCACTTTTGGAGGCTGGGGCGGGTGAATCACAAATTCAAGAGATGGAGACCATCCTGGCTAACACGGTGAAACCCAATCTTTACTAAAAATACAAAAAATTATCCAGGCATCGTGACAGGTGCCTGTAGTCCCAGCTACTCGGGCGGCTGAGGCAGGAGAATCACCTGAACCCAGGAGGTGGAGGTTACAGTGAGCCGTGATCACACCACTGCACTCCAGCCTGGGCGACAGAGTGAGACTCTGTCTAAAAACAACAACAAAAAAGCATTTATTTATATTTTTAAGATGGAATTTATTTGAGAAACGTATAAAAACACAACAGAACGCTTCCTAGGCCACTTTACACAATCAATAGGCGATAATAACATACATATATTTGCAAGCATAAAACTCAGGTATGCTAACGATAGTCTCACGGGTATAATGGTAATGAGCAGATGAGTTGTATTTGTAAAGAAATGGGTCAAAAAGCAAAATGTATAAAAGCATGGTTGGTAACTGGGTGAACTCAGCTTTATAACTTAGGTCATCTGGAATATTGTGACAGACAACCTAAGTCTTTTGACCAGATTCATCAAAAGCTGTAATGGGTCACCATCTAATATGCAGTCAAAGAGCTGAGATCCTGAGGAATTTTCTCTTTCCCAAATGCAAATGTGCAAAAAGGATATATTCTCACTTATTGAGGAAACTTTAATGTTTTTATGTACATGTAAAATGCTTACACACAAAGTCAGTGTTGTGATAATGCACTCTTGTGGAGTTACATTTGCAAAAAAAAAAAAAAAAACCGCATAAAACAAATTAGAACTCTCTAAAAGTCTTTGCAAAATTTATACCTCCAGTATTGGAAATGATACTAAGATGAAATACACAGCATAGCAACTTGTAAAAAATAATGCTGACAATTTAAAATAGTGGAAAAAATGGAAAAAGAAAAAACTAAAAAGAAAATTGACATATAAAAAGTATATTACATGGATAGATTATGGGCAATTGCAGAGTTCATCATAGCTGGCTGACTTTCATGATCATTAACTATATTTTGAAGTCTTGCATCACGATGAATAGTTGCCTTTTTTGTTTTTAGGATTTGACTGTCCTCATAAAATACATTCACATTCATTTTCTACGTGGCACTGCTCTTTTTGAAATTCTTCTATAATTTGATACACACGGACATGAGAATTTCCTATTACATTTTCCAATCTTCTATGCCATTCTTGTCTATCGTTTTGAGTATGTGGAAATCCATTTTGCAGGCCCTCATATACAGGCCACTCATTTGGCAGAAACAATACTCTTGATTGAACAGCAACACCGTTGCCTGAATGACTTCTTATCCAACCTTGCACATCATTATTTTCCAACCAGTATGTAATATTTCTGGCTTCTTCAGGCAATTGTGATTTTAATTTATCAAAAGCTCCTGGAATTTTATCAGGTGGAAGGAATGCCAATACAGACAAATGACACATTTTTAAACTAAAATTTTCATCATTGCCATATGGCCTGGCCAATCCACTCACCTGAATTTTCTGGCAAATGAGCTGGGCTGAATGGAAGATATAAACTTTACTGGTATTTACTGGTATTTACTGCAATTCACTTTTAGAAACTTTGATCACACCTAATTAAAAACTTGTCATTATAATTTGGGGATCCAATTGAAATCTATTTTCTTCTGCAAAGCCCTCCAAATAAGCTTTTATAAAGTACTTCACTTTTTCCAGTTATTAAACCATAAACATGCCGATTAAATTACAGAATTTTGTAATCCAATGGGGGCATAAACTGTATAAAGTTGATTAAAAAAACCCACTGGGGACAGTTTTGAAAGTGCCATTTATCAGCCAAAGTGAAACATGCAGCAGTTTTGTTATGTTACACTTAGTGGTGAATAAATATGCTTATCTTTTTTGACAGTCAAATCCCTAATCAAGAATAGTTTCTGATTTAATATGTCTTGTAGCACTGGAGGAAGCTCTGTGCCAGGAAGTGTCTGGCTCAGAAGGCCACTGAATTTGTCCAACTATTTTTATTATCTGACAAAAGGCATTTTGTGAAGGCGAGCATGGTGCTACATGTAGAAATGCTTGGTACATGATTATATAATTTGGCAGACAAGATTTTGTGTATTTTTTACTTTCATTTTCACTTCTTCTGTGATATTCAAGACATTCAAAACAGTGACAGCAGATCTTCCCCACCTAGTCTGCTCAGACCCACACACTGATCTCTTCTGAGAAAACCATCACAGACATACCCAAAATAATGCTTTCCCAGCTTTCCAGGGATTCCTTAATCCGGTCAAGTTGACACCTGAAATTAAGTCTGCAAGTCCACCCCTTGTAGATTTGGCACCCATGTGGACCTCCTTAAACCATACATAACTTCCAAATAAAAAGAAAACAAAGCAACAGTTGTACCTAACATGATGCAAAGAACGTGGTACAACTCTCCTGTGATTGTGATTTTCTGGATTTTAGATGTTAAGAATTTAGACTTTAGGACTGGGCATGGTGGCTCATGCCTGTATTCCCAGCACTTTGGGAGGCCAAGTCAGGAGGATCACTTGAGCCCAGGAGTTTGAAATCAGCCAGGGCAATAAAGTGAGACCCCATGATATGGTTTGGCTGTGTCTCCAACCAAATCTCATCTTGAATTGTAGTTCTCATAATACTCACATATCATGATGGGGACCCAGTGGGAGGTAATTGAATCATGGAGGCAGTTACCCCATGCTGTTCTCATGATAGTGACTGAGTTCTCACAAGATCTGATGGTTTTATGAGGAGCTTTTCCCCCTTTGCTTGTGCTTCTCCTTCCTGCCACCTCGTGAAGAAGGTGACTTGCTTCCCCTTCGCATTCTACCATGCTTGTAAGTTTCCTGAGGCCTCCCCAGCTATGATGAACTGTGAGTCAATTAAACCTCTTTCCTTATAAATTACCCAAGCTTGGTTATGTCTTTATTAGCAGCATGAGAATGGACTGATACAGTAAATGGGTACTGAGGTATTGGAGCATTGCTTTAAGGATACCAGAAAATGTGGAAGTGAATTTGGAACTGGGTAACAGGCAGAGGTTGAACAGTTTGCAGGGTTCAGAAGAAGACAGAAAAATGTTAGGAAGTTTGGAACTTCCTAGAGACTTGCAGAATGGTTTTGAGGAAAATGCTGATAGTGACATGGACAACGAAGTCCAGGCTGAGGTGGCCTCATATGGCGATGAAGAACTTGTTGGGAACTGGAGTAAAGGTGACTCTTGCTATGCAAAGAGACTGATGGCATTTTGCCCCTGCCTGAGAAATCTGTGGAACTTTAAACTAGAGAGACATGGTTTAGGGTCTCTGGCAGAATAAATTCCTAAGTAGCAAAGTGTTCAAGAGGAAGCAAAGCATAAAAGTTTTAAAAATTTTGCAGCTTGATGATGAGATAGAAAAGGACAACCCATTTTCTGGACAGAAATTCAAGCCAGCTGCAGAAATTTGCATAAGTAACGAGGAGCTGAATATTAATCACCAAGACAATGGGAAAATGTCTTCAGGGCATGTCAGAGACCTTGACGGCTACTCAAACCATCATAGGCCAGGAGGCCTAGGAGGAAAAAAATGGTTTCATGGGCCCGGTGCAGGGACTTGCTGCTCTGTGCAGTCTCAGGGCTTGGTGCCCTGTGTCCCAATCATGGCTTAAGGACCAATGTACAGCTCAGGCCATGGCTTCAGAGGGTACAAGCCCCAAGCCTTGGCAGCTTACATGAGGTGTTGGGCCTGTGAGTACGCAGAAGTCAAGAATTGAGGTTTGGGAATCTACGCCTAAATTTCAGAGGATGCGTGGAAACGCCTGGGTGTTCAGGCACAAATTTGTGACGGGGATGGAGCCCTCATGGTGGACCTCTGCTAGGGCAGTGAGTGCAGAAGGGAAATGTGGGGTCAGAGCCCCCACACAATCCCCACTGGGGCACTGCCTACTGGAGCTGAGAGAAGAGGGCCACCATCCTCCAGACACTAGAATGGTAGATACACTGACAGCTTGCACCGTATTGCCTGGAAAAGCCACAGACACTCAGCACCAGCCTGTGAAAGCAGTCAGGAGGAGGGCTGTACCCTGCAAATCAACAGGGGTGGAGCTGTCCAAGGCCATGAGAGCCCATCTCTTGCTTCAGCGTGACCTGGATGTGAGACATGAAGTCAAAGGAAATCATTTCAGAGCTTCAAGATTTGACTGACCCATTGAATTTTGGACTTGCATGGGGCCTGCAGTCCCTTCATTTTGGCCAATTTCTCCCATTTGGAACAAGTGTATTTACCCAAGGCCTATATCCTCATTGTATCTATGAAGTAACTAACTTGATTTTGATTTTACAGGCTCATAGGCAGAAGGGCCTTGCCTTGTCTAAGATAAGACTTTGGACTTGGACATTTGGGTTAATGCTGGAATGAGCTAAGCCTTTGGCGGACTGTTAGAAAAGCATGATCATGTTTTAAAATGTAAGGACATGAGATTTGGAAGGGGCTGGGGGCTGAATCATATGGTTTGGCTGTGTCCCCACCCAAATCTCATCTTGAATTTTAGTTTCCATAATCACTACATGTTGTGGGAGGAACCCAGTTGGAGGTAATTGAATCAAGGGGGTGGTTACCCCCGTGCTGTTCTCATGACAGTCAGTGATACCTGAAAGTTTTATAAGGGGCTTTCCCCCTTTTGCTCAGCACCTCCTGCTGCCTTGTGAAGGTGTCTTGGTTCCTGTTTGCATTCACCATGATTGTAAGTTTTCTGAAGCCTTCCCAGCCATGCTGAACTGAGTCAATTAAACCTCTTTCTTTTATAAATTACCCAGGTTCGTGTATGTCTTTATTGGGAGCATGAGAATGAACCAATTCACTCTGTTTCTATTTTAAAAAAAGAATTTAGTCCTTAGGAATTTTGATCTTTCAGGATTTCAACATTCAGGGCTATGGTGTTTGTGACTGGGTCTTCTGGGATTATGATCCTCACCTGGACTAAACAGCCTCGCAGCTCTCTTCAAACTATGATCCTATTCTCCTACTGCCTCCTGAGTTCAGCCTCTTTCTTCAACTTGGCTAAGCCTGTCTTTCCTTTCCTATCTGTCTGCTTTCTTACCTCTGATTAATCCAAAGTAAAATTTGACCTTTTTTTCATTCCAACAACTCCATCTTCTATCACATATCTCCTTTCATGAAGTTGGCTCTTGATAATGTTTCTGTTGACAACAGTATAATATAGACAGGATTGCATATAGTTAAAGTACGTATTTTATTTATTTGGTGGCAGCATTCTGATAAGAAATTAAAGCTATTTCTTTTAAAATCATAATTTAATCACCAGGCAGAGCAAGTAAAGAGAAATAAGTTCCAGAATCTCACATCTGTCAAAAGTAAATGCTGATTTTTATTGAGGACTTCCTTATTTCTGCCACCAGTTGACTCTCATACAGCTTGTTCCCAATAGAATCTAGAGTGGAATTGGCAAATGGGGTGTCATACATGCAGTGCTCTACTGAATCTGATAATTAAGTACCCAGAAATTTTATGAAGTGTTTGTCAAACCATCAGTAGAAATATTTACACAATGGAAATCAGCAAATGCTACTAATCTGGGCTGCTCCCCACCCAAACAATAGGTTTACTAGCATACAACTTTTATTCATCTTGTAAAGGTTCAGAATTTCTATAAATATTCATAGACTCTCCTATACTCAGTGTCTCAAAATAACTCGAAGTTCTTACAGTAGCCAGTGAGGCTGAGTGTGAGCTGACCCACCCCAGTCCCTCTCTCTGACCTGTCTCCTGTTAGCCTTCTTACTCCCACTGTTCTCTACTTCATGCACATGGGCTAGACACCCTGCTGTTTGCCTGCCTTTTCTTCCTCCAGTGCTCTTCCCCAGATATCTGCATGGCTGGTGCCCTCACCTCCTTGGAATCTTTGTTCAAATGTTATCTTCTCAGTGAGACCTTCTATATAAGTTTTCTATGACTGCTGGAAGAAATTAGCACAGCTCTAGTAGCCTAAGAGAACACAAACTCTCTCTAGGGGAGAGAGAACACCTTCTTACCTTCTCCAGCTTTGAAAGGATGCCTGCATCCCTTGGCCCCTGGCCCCCTTCAAGGCAGCAACCACATCGTTCTGACCCTAGCTGTCAAGCTTCTTGCCTCAGACTCTCCTGCCTCTCACTTTTGCTTTTAAGTACTCTTGTGATGACACTGGGCCAACCTGGGTAATCCAGAATAATCTTCTCATCTCATGATCCATAACTTCATCACAACCACAAGTCATTTTTGCCATATAGGGATATGGACATGTAGAAAGGCCATTCTTCTGCCTATTACTCCCTCCTTGAGCATTCTAACAATCTTCACATCTACCCGCTCCCAGCATTCCTGAGCTCCCTTCCACACTTAATTTTTCTCTGTGCCACTTATTACCTTCTGGCATATTATATATTTTACATATTTATTTTATTAATGATCTGTCTTTTCTCACTGGAATGTAATTTGCATGAGGGTAAACATTTTTGTTTTATATCATTGCCATATTTTCATTATGTTGAACAGTGCCTTGCTCTTAGTAAGGATTCAAGAAATATATATGTTTTGGCTGAATAAATTAGGTTGAGAAGTTTGGGGGAAAATCCTGGCATGATACAGAAGACGGTTCCCAGTGATGGGAAAGGGCCATGTGGTGGGGCCTCTACAGGAAGCCGGGATGCTCCAGAGGTCCCCCAGGGCAGAGCTGCTTTGCTCACTTTGAACTCTGCCCAAGCTCTGATTTCTAATGTTTTTTTGCTCTGCCTTTTTTTAAATTAATTTGTTCATAGAGATGAGGTTTTACTATATTTCTCAGGCTCGTATCAAACCCATGAGCTCAAGCAATCTTCCCACCTCAGCCTCCCAAAGTGTTATTACTACAGGTGCAAGCCACAACACACGGCCTGCTTTTGCTCTTTCTTTGAAATATACTCAAAATGTTTATATTGGTTTCTAACTATAGATCACGAACTCCTGAAGCAAAGTAACCACTTTGTTCTTCATTATTTCTTTCACTCTTCTACTCTGCACGGTGCCAGATATTGGATATGTAGGTGCCAAAAATTTTCTTTTCTGATTTCTTACATTTTATTTCTTAAAAATCAGCCTAACCACGATGTAGAGAGGGATGATCTCCTTCCTTTGTTTTGAAAATTTGTGCATGCCCAGTGCTTACATTGTGCGGTTCAATGTTGCTTCAGCTTTTTTTTTTTTTTTCTATTTTTGCCAGACTTTTGAAACTCTTAAAATTTGTTTGTGGTCAGCACAGCAAAGAAAAATCTTTAGCTTTGAAAAAATCTTTAACATGAAAAATGCACTGACATTGTTTTTAATGTAACATAGGCTAGAATTTGCCTATGTTTGCACATGCTGAGAATTGTCCCACCCGGTTGATGTGTTCACCTCTTCATCTTGGATCCTGTTGTGGATTTATTTACAAACATCAATTGCCTTCGAGCCATCCTTTCTGCTGTATGTTTTGCAGCCTTCTATAGTAGATACACAACAGATAATGTGGAGAGAAAAGATATAAGAGGAGGAAGGTAATGAGAGACTTTGTCAAGGTTGTAACCTTCTTGGTTTCTTTGAATAATTTGTTGCCTTTCTACTAAGACAGCAAAACAGCATTTTGCTACTGACCACCTAAAACCACTTAATCTCAGGTGAATTCATCACTTGCCAAGCTGTTGGAATGCTATTTGTGTTTTGTTGCACAATTTTTTGGTTGTTTATTTGGTTGGCTTTTTGGAAGGCAAATTTGAAAAGATGACCTACACGGAAGTGCTGACCCACCCACATTCCCTTATTATCATTACAGACAAGAAGAAACTAGCAGAGCTAAGAATGGAGTGAAGAAAGGCAGTGTGATAAGCACCAGCAAAGAGTTGAGGGCTGTTGCTCTCTAAATTATTATTTGATTATTTTAAAAGTATGGAATTTTTCTAGTCACTGAAGGAAGGAGGGGAAAGTGCACTTATTTTTATATGGAGTTACTTAACTACCTCCTAAACACATACGTGGCAATTGTTTTTGCTGGTGCAAAGTATTTTAATTAGCAAGAATTCATATATTGAGATTATAATTAGAGAGCTCAATTTATATATTTGCTATCCTGCTCAAGCCTGACATGGCAAAAAAGAAAAAGAAAAAGAAAAAGAAAACCAAGTTCCCTCCAACATATATAGCTTCAAAATAGAAAATACTGGAAGGTTTGCTGTGATAACTATTTTGCACTTTTGTACAAAAAACCTAAAGAACAAATTACCTAAAGAACAATTTGCTAAACATGAGAAACTGCTCCCTTTGAGTATATACAGGTAAGATAGGAAGAGTGTTCAGACCAGTAAATTATAGTTTATATTGAAGATAATATTCAGTTGACTCATAACAAATAACCAGCATTCATGATAACATTTCAGCATTTCCAAGGTGCCAAGTGTACTGATTTCTAAAAATATATTTTAGAAGGAATTTAGAACTGGTGTTTTTAATGAAAACCAGCATCTCTGATGTTGCAACATGTATGTGAAATGGGTGTTACATCTATCCTGCCCCTTAACCCCACCGTTAACAAAGTGGCTGAAAATAACAGTAAGAAAAAATCAGTCTAAGGGAGAAAACCCCTAATGCTCTCAATTCTCTCTCTCTGTCTGTGTGTGTGTGTGTGTGTGTGTGTGTGTGTGTTAAGGGGGATGGCGGGAGGTCATCTTAACTCTTGAAAGAAACCTTCTTTGTATAGGAATCATATTTCAGTTTAGGTACAATGATAAGAAAGTTTAATTTTATAATCCATAAGACCAGATACCTCCAGAAATGATTTTTCCTGTGGGATTTCTATGACTCGTAGTGTGAAATGACAGGTTTGGATGTCTATATCTACACCCATCAAAACCTCAGAGCTTCATGCACTGCTATAACTTTTCTGTCAACTCTGGGTAAATTAGGAGGCTGGTACAAGGAATAATGTTAACTTCAGATTTTACAGTTTGTTTATGTAAGGGCAGAAAGATCTACTCTTTAATGATCTGTATTTTAAGATATTGACTTTTCCTGTTGCTATTTTATGATTATGGAGAAAATAGAATTCTTGTTAGAAATCTCAACTCCGAATTGAGAATAGATGTTTTGACACTTGTCCTGCTGTGGCCTGAGACTTGGAATCATGAATTAAAAGAGACCTTGCTGTTTATCTACAGATTAGAACATACAAACATCAGTGTAACATCCTCATTAGCATTCTGGTAGTTACATTTACTTATTCCAGAGCAAAATTAATATATGATAAGAAGTGGAAAATTTTTTGTTGATATCTAGGGTATTATGACAACAACCTTCCTTAGAAAAGAAACAGTGCGTTATGAGGACAGTGGATGCTACAACATTATTTGCCTTCAAGGCATTGCAAACAACTGGAATCAATTGAATAACCTTCTCAATCACAAGCCAACAGTGAAATGAGAGTCATTTATCTGAAACAGCAGGCAAGAGCTTCATTGGTACACTCGGAAGGTGGCTCATTAACCCTGCCGAAGTTTTGCTCCATCTGATCAGGGCATAAATGTTTCATTGGCCCAATAACCAAGGTCTTAGAGTTTCACAGTGTTTTCTCTCCAATAGCTAATACAAGGAGCATTGCTGACATTCTGCCCATGGTTGCCAAGGCTGAAATCAAACGTGCTTTGAATAATACTATAAAAACTTTGAAATGAATCTTTGCCGTAGGAAACAATGTTCTACTGTGGGCTCTATACAAAGCCGCTTAAGGTGGGAGGGAGCAAACTTTTCAAGTTGGTTTTAGGTAACAGAAACAGACGTCTTTATTGGATTTGTCTGGAAAAAAGTAAGGAAAATCCCAACATTATCTGTTCTGGTCAAGAAGTATAAGGCTCAGTCCCGTTTTATTTCTCTCCTTCTCCTTTGGATCCTTTTTCCTTATTCTTGACTCTATACATGGAGAAAAATTTCAAGTGCATCTAAAGCAGTAATGCTGGGAACTTGCCAACTTATTCCCATGATGCTACTGTTGCTTATAAAGCATTTTGAGGATTCTTGTATTCAGAGCTAGTGATAAGCCGCAAGAGGAAGTCAGTCTTGCTGGTGTACAGCTGCATTTTGGGCTCATGTATAGAAGAGCTAACATGGATTTCAGAGTCTCCCAGGTGTTTGAAATCCAGGCTCTGCTCTCAAGACCTTTGAGGTCTTAGATAAGTTGCCCGATCTCTTTGAGCCTCAGTTTTCTGAGTACAATGGCACATAACTCACAGGACAGCGGTGTGGATGAATTGCGATGATGTGTATGAACCCAGCTCAGGGTCTTCTTTCCTTCCTTCTTTCTTCCCTGCCTCTGAATTTACACCAAGCTGGACTTCTGAGGTCTGACTCCTGAGAGGCTAGACACACAGTGAAGCTTGATGTTTGCTAGAAACTGAGGGGCTAGACTTGAGTGTTAGGGAACCTGGGAATGACATCTGTCATCCATCCGGGAAGGCCGAGGAGGAAAGCGAGGCAGGGCAGCAGAGCAGGAAGTGGTGCCCATGGAGGCCACTTTTGGGCTGGAGCCTGCTTAAGGCACTTTAGTGCTGAGTCACTTGGGGCCCAAGGTAGGGGCAGATAGAAGAGAAGGAGGGCAGTTATCGCCTAGTCACAGGGGCAGATAGAAGAGAAGGAGGGCAGTTATCACCTAGTCACAGGGGCAGATAGAAGAGAAGGACGGCAGTTATCGCCTAGTCAGGAATTTAACAATCTCTATTTCCTTTCAAACCTCGTTTCATCCCTTCCATCCCAGTCAAATTCACAGGAAATTAAACTTCCTCCTGCATCTTGGAGCAGGCCTCTGCATCATCATTTCTCCTCTGCAAGTGTATCTTCTTCGGGCACGTGGGAAGGTCTTAGTGAACCTGCGGTATTTAGGGACTGGATCCTCTTTCCTCTTTATTGTCAAAGTTGTGGCTTGCCGAGGTCAGGGCAGAGTATGATTATGACATGTTAGCAATCGTCACCTCTCATTTTCAAGTAAATATACTTTTATGCAGTTTGAGCTTTCATTCATGTCATTTATTAATTTTTTCTTTCGTTAACACATTCATTTGTGGAGCATTTGGCCTATAAAAGAGAAGAAACCCTTCCTTAGCATTAAGGTAGGAGAGAAAACAAAATGCACAGAGACACATGCTTGGTTTTGTACAACTTTGAAAGTTTCTAAAATAAAATAAGGTCTAGCTTGGAAAACCAAAACCTATCACTGAGATATTTTCATAATCTAAAAAGTCAGTTTCAAAAGAACTTCCAAATGTTTTAAAATATGACTATCCTTAAGAATAATGATGTAGCATTCCAAGGTTTTAGTGTTCAACCAGCATTTATTACCACCTGCTGGGTGCCTGAAGCAAGACATTTGTAATGAGAGCCACAAACATGAATTGAGTTCTGGGCGAGAGGATACACTAGGTCTGCAGGTATATCTGGTGGGCAGAACAAGAAAGGTGTCACTGAGGATGTGCTTTTGAGTTAGTTATGAAAAATGTGTACGGGTTTATGAGGCAGATATGAGAGGCACTTTGTTGAAGTTACAACTCCTACCAGGCACTCGTTTGAATTTTCTGTTTCATTTGCTCTTCGGAGGTTGCTTGTTGGTACACTTACATCTTCTATGCCAGTCTTAAAAGAGCGGAGTGTGTGTGTGTCTGTATTTAGTATTTTTTTGCAGAGTTTCTTTGTGTTTCCAAGCTTACATTAGAGCTGAAGCTTGTCAGAGTTCGCATAACAAATGCGTGATTGAACTAAATTCCAACCTGCCGCCTCTGGCGTTGGAGACTTACAGCACCTCAGTGCATTCATGGGGTGTGCTCTACTCTCTACCTTCGTGATTTATTTAAAGACCAAATCATAATGAATAACAATTCTTAGGCTTAAACCTATAGCAGGGATAGGAAATAGTTCAAACCTTCTGACATACATGAACAAATGCAATCTTCAAAAACTACTGTTTTCTAATCTGCATGAATGTACTGAACTCGTTGCTACCTTCATTTAAATGTGATGTATCAAAAGTGCTTTGTAAACTGTTAAATTCCAATGTTGACATTGTTATAGATACACTTTATTAAATACTGGATAATGATTTTATAAAGTACAGGGTTTTTAACTGTGAAATTATTCTAAAATATGTAGAAAAAATTTTGAATAATCTTCCCATTTTGAACACAATGACTGGTTTTAAAATTCCCTTGATTTATGTGTTTGTATACTGTGGATTCTCAATTGAGTGAATTAGTGTCTTTGCAATATAGTAAGATTTTGATACAGTTTTTAATCTATCCAGGAAAAGGCTAGATAAGTAGGATCTCATTTGTTTCATAGCCCATTATTTGAAGGATGATTTAAGACCATAGGAAATACTGACTCACCTTTTCTAAAAAGAAAACTGCTTTTCTTATTCTTTTAAGTTCAAATTTGTCTTGTCTCCTTTTGATTAATTAAAACAAGTTATCAAAATCCTTAACAGAAAATATTATTTATTGAATCAGAAGAGAAACAAGAAACACTGTGCTTTCTTTGGCGTGTTTCCTATACCCCATTATCATAAGAATTGTTTTTGCTTCTATAATGTTCAGCTTCAAATTCTTTTGCTTTGTCAATCCAAAGGAATTACCTGAATTTTCTCCTCTTGTTCAAAATGGAACCACATTCATCCACCTACCCCCAGCCATAGGACTGTTTCTTTTATTCTGATAGTTTGTGATATCTTTGACTTCACAGCAGAAAGCTGTGAGTCTCCCAAACCCCTTCATTCAGGTCCCATGGGGACTGCCCTCTAAAGTCTCTTCAGTCTTCTTTCTTTGAATGTTCATGGCCACCTTGTCGTTTAGACTCTTATCCCTGACTGTATGAGATCTCTCAGGTCTTCCTGCCTGTGGCCATGCCTAATTTATACCCTTCCTAAAATGTGACGTGATCATGTCTCTGCCTTGCTTAGAAACCCTGCACTGGCTTCCAACACGTGCAGAATCAAGTGCTTGCTGTTTAACTTGGTCAACCCAGTCCTCCAGATTCTGGCTTCCAGTTATTTTCTCAGCCTCAAAAAAACACCTCACTCTCCAAACATATCAAATAGCTTGTGCCCTCCTGCCTCCCATTCACACCTCCATTCCTTCCCCTCTACCTGGATGCTCCTCCCTTCATCCACCCCCCCGCTGTAAGCTCCCATGGATTGACTGGTGCTTGAGTGTTTTATTACACTTTGGACCTCCCGTCTCTCACTCCTGGCTTCTGTCTGTCTACCTGTCTTGACCGGCCACTTGCACTGCCTCTGGCTTATCTGCCTCATTCTGGTCGACAGTGTTATTTGTTAGCTTCATATCTACTGGTTTTCTCAATTATTTCTCAGCCTCCCCACACCAGGCTCCTTGCCCCGTATTTATAAGCTGCTATTGGCTTGAGGGTGACTGTGCCTTTCTAATAAAACTATTTTATAGACTGACAGTTACAAGGGTATAGTAGAATAGAAATGAATCTACCTTTGAGTGTATTTCAACATATCTAGTGATCCATGAATATTTCTTATTATTATCATTATTGTTATTTTTAAATAGACGATCAGGAAGGCAGAGTCTAGGCCACCAATGTGAACTTAGGCTTTCATCTTTATGAAAATATTTGGGATCGCTGCAAGTATTCTGAATTTTAAATGGCATTCAATGATTTGATAAAATAGAAATTTTGTTACTCTGAACTGGGTAGTGTTTCAGCAACTGGCTACTGTGTCATTATTTCTATAAATTCAAAATGTAGAAGGAACATTTACCTTTTAACAAGGGAGTATCCCAGGTCTCAGTTCTCAACCGTTTTTCTAGGTGCACTCATGCCTCTATGATCTCATGAAGCCCAATGGCATTAAATTCTATGTATATGTGCATGGTCCATGAACACATATTTCCAGCTCCTACCTCTCCTCTAAAATTTAGACTCATATCTAATTATCTACCAATTATCACCACTTGGAAGACTAACAGACAACTCAACTATCACACATCCATAAAAGGATTCTTGATCCTTCACCTTCAACCCCTGGGCCCAACACTCCTCAGTCGTCTCCATCTCAGTAAATAGCACCTCCAGCGTACCAGCCGTTAGGGCAGTAAACTTGCCTTGACCCCACTTTGTTTCTTGCACCTCATATCAGCATACACTGTTGAACTGTATTAAGAATCTGAGCTTCCCTTGCCACACCCATTGTGTACAACCTGCTTCACTTTACGTCATTGCTTTCATGGATTACCAAAACAGCCTCTTAACTCCTTTTCCACTTTCTCTTTTTCCCTGTACTTTGTTCTTCTGAGCAACCAGAGTAAGTCTTTATTTTATTTTATTTTATTTTATTTTTTTGAGACAGAGTCTCCTCTGTCGCCCAGGCTGGAGTGCAGTGGTGCAATCTGGGTTGACTACAACCTCTACCTCCTGGGTTCAAGTGATTCTCCTGCCTCAGCCTCCCAAGTAGCTGGGACTACAGGCATGCACCACCAAGCCTGGCTAATTTTTGTGTTTTTAATAGAGATGGGGTTTTGCCATGTTGGCCAGGCAGGTCTCGAACTCCTGACCTAAGGTGATCCAGAGTAAGTCTTTTTAAAGCATAAGGAAAATAATGTTTTCATCTGCTTAAAACCTTCCATGGCTAGGAATGTTTTAAACAATCTTCTCCCCTGACACTTCTCTGATGTCTAGTCCAATCAGTCTCCCCTGTATTATTGCAATCTTCAAAGACACCCGGCAGATGTGCTTCTGCCTCAGGGCCTTTGCATGTGTGGTCCCCTTTGCCTGGAATGCTTTCTCATCAGGAATCAGGATGGCTTACTTCCTCTCTTTTTTATTTTTATTTTATTTTATTTTATTATTATTATACTTTAAGTTTTAGGGTACATGTGCACAACGTGAAGGTTTGTTACATATGTATACATGTGCCATGTTGGTGTGCTGCACCCATTAACTCGTCATTTAGCATTAGCTATATCTCCTAATGCTATCCCTGCCCCCTTCCCCCAACCCACAACAGTCCCTGGTGTGTGATGTTCCCCTTCCTGTGTCCATGTGTTCTCATTTTTCAATTCCCACCTATGAGTGAGAACATGTGGTGTGTGGTTTTCTGTCCTTGCGATAGTTTGCTGAGAATGATGGTTTCCAGTTTCATCCATGTCCCTACAAAGGACATGAACTCATCATTTTTTATGGCTGCATAGTATTCAGTGGTGTATATGTGCCACATTTTCTTAATCCAGTCCATCGTTGTTGGACATTTGGGTTGGTTCCAAGTCTTTGCTATTGTGAATAGTGCCACAATAAACATACGTGTGCATGTGTCTTTATAGCAGCATGATTTATAATCCTTTGGGTATATACCCAGTAATGGGATGGCTGGGTCAAATGGTATTTCTAGTTCTAGATCCTTGAGGAATCACCACAGTGACTTCCACAATGGTTGAACTAGTTTACAGTCCCACAAACAGTGTAAAAGTGTTCCTATTTCTCCACATCCTCTCCAGCACCTGTTGTTTCCTGACTTTTTAATGATCGCCATTCTAACTGGTGTGAGATGGTATCTCATTGTGGTTTTGATTTGCATTTCTCTGATGGCCAGTGATGATGAGCATCCTTTCATGTGTCTTTTGGCTGCATAAATGTCTTCTTTTGAGAAGTGTCTGTTCATATCCTTTGCCCACTTTTTGATGGGGTTGTTTGTTTTTTTTCTTGTAAATTTGTTTGAGTTCATTGTAGATTCTGGATATTAGCCCTTTGTCAGATGAGTAGGTTGCAAAAATTTTCTCCCATTTTATAGGTTGCCTGTTCAGTCTGATGGTGGTTTCTTTTGCTGTGCAGAAGCTCTTTAGTTTAATTAGGTCCCATTTGTCAATTTTGGTTTTTGTTGCCATTGCTTTTGGTGTTTTAGACATGAAGTCCTTGCCCATGCCTATGTCCTGAATGGTATTGCCTAGGTTTCCTTCTAGGGTTTAGGCTCATAATAAAGGGATGGAGGAAGATCTACCAAGAAAATGGAAAACAAAAAAAAAGGCAGGGTTTGCAATCCTAGTCTCTGATAAAACAGACTTTAAACCAACAAAGATCAAAAGAGACAAAGAAGGCCATTACATAATGGTAAAGGGATCAATTCAACAAGAAGAGCTAATTATCCTAAATATATATGCATCCAATACAGGAACACCCAGATTCATAAAGCAAGTCCTGAGTGACCTACAAAGAGAGTTACACTCCCACACAATAATAATGGGAGACTTTAATACCCCACTGTCAACATTGGACAGATCAACGAGACAGAAAATTAGCAAGTATACCCAGGAATTGAGCTCAGCTCTGCACCAAGCGGACATAATAGACATCTACAGAACTCTCCACCCCAAATCAACAGAATATACATTTTTTTCAACACCACACCACACCTATTCCAAAATTGACCACATACTTGGAAGTAAAGCACTCCTCAGCAAATGTAAAAGAACAGAAATGATAACTAACTGTCTCTCAGACCACAGTGCAATCAAACTAGAACTCAGGATTAAGAAACGCACTCAAAACCGCTCAACTACATGGAAATTGAAAAACCTGCTCCTGAATGACTACTGGGTACATAACGAAATGAAGGCAGAAATAAAGATGTTCTTTGAAACCAATGAGAACAAAGACACAACATACCAGAATCTCTGGGACACATTTAAAGCAGTGTGCAGAGGGAAATTTATAGCACTGAATGCCCACAAGAGAATGCAGGAAAGATCCAAAATTGACACCCTAACATCACAATTAAAAGAACTAGAGAAGCAAGAGCAAACACATTCAAAAGCTAGCAGAAGGCAAGAAATAACTAAAATCAGAGCAGAACTGAAGGAAATAGAGACACAAAGTTTGTCCCCCTTAGGGAGGGACAAACTTTCAAACAACAGCGAGAGTGTTCTGAAATCCTCTGTTATGGGCTAACATTCAGAGCCTCGTCCCTGTTTTCTGGAAATCTACGTAAGGGAGAAACACTCAGAATCCAGCAGCAGTGTCTTGGAATCGTATGTTACGGACATACATGTAGACCCCAGCAACAGTGTTCTGGAATCCTATGTGAGGGACAAACATTCAGACAATCGTAGCAGTGTTGTGGAATCCTACTTGAGGGACAGACATTCAGACCCCAGCAGCAGTGTTCTGGAATCCTATGTGAGGAAGGAACACTGAGAACATAGCAGGAGTGTTTTGGAATCCTACGAGAGGGAAAAACAATCAGACCCTTGTGGCAGTGTTCTGGAATCCCATGTGAGGTACAAACATTAAGCCCACAGCAGGGGTGTTCTGCAGTCCTGCGTGAGGGACAAAGTTTCTGACCCAAGCAGCAGTGTTCTGGAATCCTATATGAGGGACAAACATTCAAACAGCTGTGGGAGTGTTCTGGAATCCCATGTTAGGGACAAACGTTAAGACCCTCGTCACAGTGTTCTGGAATTCTATGTGAGTGACAAACACTCAGAACCCAGCAACAGTGTTCTGGAATCCTATGTGACGGACATACATGTAGACCCCAGAAGCAGTTTTCTGGAATCCTATGTGAGGGACAAATATTCAGACCCTCGTAGCAGTGTTCTGGAATCCTATGTGAAGGACAAACATTCAAACAGCTGTGGGAGTGTTCTGGAATCCCATGTTAGGGACAAACATTAAGACCCTCGTCGCAGTGTTCTGGAATTCTATGTGAGTGACAAACACTCAGAACCCAGCAACAGTGTTCTGGAATCCTATGTGACGGGCATACATGTAGACCCCAGAAGCAGTGTTCTGGAATCCTATGTGAGGGACAAACATTTAGACCCTCGTAGCAGTGTTCTGGAATCCTATGTGAAGAACAAACATTCAGACAATTGTAGCAGTGTTCTTTAATCCCATTTGAGGGACTAACATTCAGACCCTCATAGCATTGTTCTGGAATCCTACGTGAGTGACAAACATTCAGACAATCGTAGCAGTGTTCTGGAATACTATGTGTGGGACAAACATTCAGACACCATCAGCAATGTTCTGGAATCCTATGTGAGGGACAAAGATTCAGACCCTCAAACAAGTGTTCTGGAATCCTATGTGAGTGACAAACATTCAGACAATTGTATCAGTGTCCCGGAATACTATGTGTGGGACAAACATCCAGACACCAGCGGTAGTGTTCTTGAATCCTATGTTATGGACAAACATTCAGACCCTCATCACAGTGTTCTGGAATTCCATGTGAGGGAGAAACACTTATAATCCAGCAGCAGTGTTCTGGAATCCTATGTGACGGACATACATATAGACTCCAGAAGAAGTGTTCTGGAATCCTATGTGAGGGACAATCATTCAGACCCTTGTAGCAGTGTTCTGGAATTCTGTGTGAGGGACAAACATTCTGGCCACAGCAGGACTGTTCTGGAATCCGCTATGAGGAACAAACATTCAGGAACTTGTAGCAGTGTAGTGGAATCAGATGTGACTGACAAATATTTAGACCCCAGAAGCAGTGTTCTGGAGTCCTGTGTGAGGGACAAACATTCAGAACCTCTTAGCAGTGTTCTGGAATCCTAAGTGAGAGACAAACACTCAGAACACAGCAGCAGTGTTCTGGTATCCTACGTGAGGGACAAACATTCAGATCACAGCAGGATTGTTCTGGAATCCTATGTGAGGGACAAACACTCAGAACACAGCTGGAGTGTTTTGCAATCTTATGTGAGACACAAACATTCAGACCCTCGTAGCAGTGTTCTGGAATCCTATGTTACAGACAAACATTCAGACTCTCGTTGCAGTGTTCTGGAATTCTATGTGAGGGACAAACACTCAGAATTCAGCAGAAGTATTCTGGAATCGGGTGTGACGGACATACATGTAGACCCCAGCAGCAGTGTTCTGGAATCCTATGTGAGGGACAATCATTCAGAAACTCGTAGCAGTGTTCTGGAATTCTGTTTGAGGGACAAACGTTCAAACCCTCGTAGCAGTGTTCTGGAAACCTGTGTGAGGGACAAACATTGAGACTACATCAGGAGTGATCTGGAATCCCCTTTGAGGAACAAGTGTTCATACTCTCTTATTAGTGTTCTGCAATTCTATGTGAAGAACAAAAATTTAGACCCCAGCAGCAGTGTTCTGGAATCTTATGTGAGGCACAATCATCCAGACCCTCATTGCAGTGTACTGGAATCCTATATGAGGGATAAACATTCAGACAATCGTAACAGTGTTCTGGAATTCTTTGAGTGGGACAAACATTCAGAACCCAGGAGCAGTGTTCTGGAAACTTAAGTGAGTAACAAACATTCAGACCACGGCTGGATTGTTCTGGAATCTCCTGTGAGGAGCAAACATTCAGATCCTCATAGCAGTGTTCTAGAATCCTATGTGGTGAACAAACATTTAAACCCCAGTCGCAGTGTTCTGGAATCCTATGTGAGGGATAAACTTTCAGACCCTCCCCACAGTGCTCTGGAATTCTATTTGAGGTAGAAACACTCAGAGCCCAATAGCAGTGTTCTGGAATACTATGTGATGGACATACATGCAGACCCCAGCAGCAGTGTTCTGGAATCCTCTGTGAGGAACACACACTCAGACCTTAGCAGCAGTGTTTAGAAATCCTATGTGAGGGACAATCATTCAGGCCCTGGTGAAAGTGTTCTGGAATTCTGTGTGAGGGACAAACATTAAGACCCTCGTGGCAGTGTTCTCGAATCCTACATGAGGGACAATCATTCAGACCCACGTAGCAGTGTTCTGGAATTCTGTGTGACGGACAATCATTCAGACCACAGCAGGAGTGTTCAGGAATCCCCTGACAGGAACGAACAATTGGACCCTCGTAACGGTGCTCTGGATTCCTATGTGAGGGAAAAACATTCAGACCCTCGTAGCAGTGTTCTGGAATCTTAAGTGAGGGACAAACATTCAGACACTTGTAGCAGTGTTCTGGAATCTTATGTGAGGGACAAAAATTTCAAATAACAGCGGGAGTGTTCTAGAATCCCATGTTACAGAAAAACATTAAGAAACTGGTCACAGTGTGCTGGAATTCGATGTGAGGGAGAAACACCCAGAACCGAGCATCAGTGTTCTGGTATCCTCTCTGACGGACATGCATGTAGACCCCAGCAGCAGTGTTCTGGCATCCTATTTGAGGGACAAACATTCAAACAACATCTAGAGTGTTCTGGAATCCTGTGTTACGGACAAGCATTCACACCCTCGATGCAGTGTTCTGGAGTTTTATTTTAGGGAGAAACATTCAGAACTCAGCAACAGTGTTCTGGATCCCTATGTGAGGGACAAACATTCAGACCACAGCAGGATTGCTCTAGAATCATATGTGAGGGAGAAACACTCAGAACACAGCAGGAATGTATTGGAATCTGATGTGAGGGACAAACATGCAGACACTCGTAGCAGTGTTCAGGAATCCTATGTGAGGGACAAACTTTCAGACCACAGCAGAAGTGTTCTGGAATCCCATATGAGGGACAAACATTCAAACAATAGTAGCATTGTTCTAGAAACCTACTTGAGGGACAAATATTCAGATTCCAGCAGCAGTGTTCTGGAATCCTATGTGAGGGACAAACTTTCCAGCCACTGCAAGAGTGTTCTGCAATCTTATGTGAGGGACAAACACTCAGAACACAGCAGGAGTGTTTTGGAATCCAATGCGACAGACAAACATTCAGACACTCGTAGCAGTGATCTGGAATCCTATGTGAACGAGAAACACTCAGAACCCAGCGGCAGTGTTCTGGAATCCTATGTGACGGACATACATGTACACCCCAGAGGCAGAGTTCTGGAATCCTATGTGAGGGACAAGCATTCAGACCCCAGCAGCAGTGTTCTGGAATCCTATGTGAGGGACAATCATTCAGAAACTTGTAGCAGTGTTCTGGAATTCTGTGTGAGAGACAAACATTCATAACCTCATAGTAGTTTTCCGGAATCCTATGTGACGGACATTTAGACCCTAGCTGCAGTGTTCTGGAATGCTATGTGAGGGACAAACACTCAGAACACAGCAGGAGTATTTTGGAATTCTATGTGAGGGACAAACATTCAGACCCTTGTAGCAGTGTTCAGGAATCCTATGTGAGGTACAAACATTCAGACTCTCATAACATTGTTCAGGAATGCTATGTGATGGACAAACATTTAGACCCCAGTAGCAGTGTTCTGGAATCCTTCATGTGGGACAAACATTCACACCCTCGTAGCTGTGTTCTGGAATCCTTTGTGAGGGACAAACACTCAGAACCCAGCAACAGTGTTCTGGAACCGTATGTGAGGGACAAGCATTCACAACACAGCAGGATTGTTCTGGAATCCTATGTGAGGGTCAAACTCACAGAACACAACAGGAGTGTTTTGGAATCCAATGTGAGGGACAAACATTCAGACCCTCTAAGCAGTGTTCAGGAATCCTATGGAAGGGACAAACATTCAGACAACTGTAGCAGTGTTCTGGTATCCTATGTGAGGGACCAGCATTCGGACCCTTATAGCAGTGTTCTGGAATTCTGTATGAGGGATAAACATTCATACCCTTGTAGCCGTGTTCTGAAATCCTTTGTGAGGGACACACATTGAGACCACAGCAGGAGTGTTATGGAATCCGCTGTGAGGAACAAACATTCAGACACTCGTAGCTTTGTTCTGGAATCCCATGTGACAGACAAACATTTATACCTCAGCAGCAGTGTTCTGGAATCCTATGTGTAGGACAAACTTTCAGAGCGTCATAGCAGTGTTCTGTAATCCTAGGTGAGGGACAAACATTCAGACAATCGTAGCAGTGTACTGGAATCCTATGTGAGAGACAAACATTCAGACCCCAGCAGCAGTGTTCTGCAATGCTATGTGAGGGACAAACATTCAAACAAGGGCGGAAGTATTCTGGAATCCTATGTTATGGACAAACATTCAGAATATTGTCTCGATGATCTGGAATTCTATGTAAGGGAGAAACACTGTGAACCCAGCAGCAGTGTTCTGGAATCCCACGTGACTGACATACATGTAGACCCCAGCAACTGTGTTCTGGAATCCTATGTGAGGGACAAACATTCACACCCCAGCAGCAGTGTTCTGGAATCCGATGTGATCAACAAACATTTAGAACCCAGCAGTGTTCTGGAATAATATGTGAGGGACAAACATTCAGACCCCAGCAGCAGTGTTCTGGAATCCTATGTGACCAACAAACATTTAGAATCCAGCAGCAGCATTCTGGAATCCTATTTGAGGAACAAACATTCAGACCCTCATAGCAGTGTTCTGGAATATTATATGAAGGCAAAATATTCAGACGGTCGTAGCAGTGTTCTGGAATCTTATGTTAGGGACAAACTTTGAGACCCCAGCAGCAGTGTTCTGGAATCCAATGTGAGGGACAAGCATTCAAAGAAGAGCGTGAGTGTTCTGGAGTCCTATGTTACGAACAACATTCAGACCCTCATCGCAGTGTTCTGGAATTCTATGTGAGGGAGAAATACGCAGAACCCAACAGCAGTGTTCTGGAATCCTATGTGACAGACATACATGTAGTCCCCAGAAGCAGTGTTCTGGATTCCTACGTGAGGGACACACATTCAAACAACAGCATGAGTGTTTTTGAATCCTATGTTACCGACAAACATTCATAACCTCGTCACAGTGTTCTAGAGTTCTATGTTAGGGAGAAACATTCAGAACTCAGCAGCAGTTATCAGCAACCCTGTGTGTGTGACAAACATTCAGACAATAGCAGGACTGTTCTAGAATTCTATATGAGGGACAAACACTCAGAACACAGTAGGAGTGTTTTGGAATCTGATGTGAGGGATAAACATTCATACCTTCGTAGCAGAGTTCAGGAATCCTTTCTGAGGGCCAAACATTCAGAACACAGCAGGAGTGTTCTGGAATCCCATGTGAGGGACAAATATTCAGACCCTTGTAGCACTGTTCTGGAATCCTATGTGAGGGACCAACATTCAGACAATCATAGCAGTGTTCTGGAATCCTATGTGAGAGACAAACATTCATACAACTGTAGCATTTTTCTGGAATCCTATGTGAGGGAAAAACAGTCAAACAACAGCGAGACTGTTTGGGAAACCTATGTTTCAGACAAACATTCAGACCCTCTTTGCAGTGTTCTTTAATCATATATGAGGGACAAACATTCATACAATCGTAGCATTTTTCTGGAATCCTCTGTGAGGGACAAACATTCAAACAACAGAGGGAAAGCTCTGGAGTCCTAAGTAACAGAAAAACTTTCAGACCCTCATATCAGTGTTCTGGAATTCCAAGGGAGGGAGAAACACTCAGAACCCAGCAGCAGTGTTCTGGAATCCATTGTGACGGACTTACAGGTGGACCCCAGCAGCCGTATTCTGGAATCCTATATGTGGCACAAACATTGAGACGCCAGCAGCCGTGTTCTGGAATCCTATGTGAGGGACAATCATTCAGACCCTCGAAGCAGTGTTCTGGTACTCTGCATGAGGGACAAACATTCAGACCTTCGTAGCAGCATTCTGGAATCCTATGTGAGGGACAAACTTTCAGACAATCGTAGCAGTGTTCTGGAATCCTATGTGAGTGACAAACATTCAGACATTGATAGCAGTGTTCTGGAATTCTATGTAAGGGAGAAACATTCAGAACCTCGTAGCAGTGTTCTGGACTCCTGTGTGAGGGACACTTATTCAGACAACAGGAGTGTTCTGAAAAACCCTTTGAGGAACAAACATTCACATCCTCGTAGCAGTGTTGTAGAATCCTGTGTGACAGACAAACATTATGACTCCAAAAGCTCTGTTCTGGAATCCTTTGTGAGGGAAAAACATTTAGACCCTCGTAGCAGTGTTCTGGAATCCTGTGTGAGGGACAAACTTTCAGACCCCAGCAGAAGTGTTCTGGAATCCTATGTGAGGGACAAACATTCAAACAACAGCGAGAGTGTTCTGGAATACTATGTTACAGAAAAACATTCAGAACCTCTTCGCAGTGTTCTGGAATTCTATGTGAGTGAGAAACACTGAGAACCCAGCAGCGGTGACCCTATGTGAGAGACAAACACTCAGAACGCAGCAGGGGCATTTTGGAATCCTATGTGAGCGAAAAACATTCAGAACCTCGTAGTAGTGTTCAGGAATCCTATGTGAGGTACAAATATTCAGAACACAGCAGGAGTATTATGGAATCCTGTGTGAGGGACAAACATTCAGACTCTCGTAGCAGTGTTCTGGAAACCTATTTGAGGGACAATCTTTAAGACAATCTTTGCAGTGTTCTGGAATCCTACATGAGGGACATACACTCACACCCCAGCAGTAGTGTTGTGGAATCCTATGGGAGGGACAAAAATTCAAACAACTGCAGGAGTGTTCTGGAATCCTATGTTATGGACAAATATTCAGAACTTCTTCACAGTGTTCTGGAATTCTATGTGAGGGAGACACACTCGCAACCCAGCAGCAGTGTTCTGGAATGCTATGTGAGGGACAAACATTCAGAAAACAGCAGCTGTGTTCTGGAAACCTTTGCGAGGGTCAATCATTCAGACCCTTGTAGCAGTGTTCTGGAATTCCGTGTGAGGCACAAAAATTCAGACCGTCGTAGCAGTGTTCTGCAATCCTGTGTGAGGGACAAACATTCAGACCTTGCAGCGGTGTTCTGGAATCCTATGTGACGGATAAACATTCAAACAACAGCGGGAGTGTTCTGGAATCCTATGTTACGGACAAACTTTCATACCCTCATCACAGTATTCTGGAGTTCTATGTGAGGGAGAAAAACTCAGAACCTCATACCAGTGTTCTGGAATCCTGTGTGAGGCACACATTCAGACCACAGCAGCAGTGTTCTGAAAAACCTGTGAGGAACAAACATTCAGAACCTCGTAGCAGTGTTCTGGAATCCTGTGTGACAGACAAACATTATGACTCTAACAGCTCTGTTCTGGAATCTTTTGTGAGGGACAAATATTCAGACCCTTGTAGCAGTGTTCTGGAATCCTATGTGAGGGACATATACTCACACCCCAGCAGCATTGTTCTGGAATCCTCTCTGAGGGACATTCAAACAACAATGGGATTGTTCTGGAATCCTATGCTATGGAAAAACATTCAGACCCTCGTCGCAGTGTTCTAGAATTTTATGTGAGGGAGAAACACTCAGAACCCATCAGCAGTGTTCTGGAATCCTATGTGAGGGACAAACATTCAGACCCCAACAGCAGTATTCTGGAATCCTATGTGAGGGACAATCATTCAGACTCTCATTGCAGCGTTCTGGAATTGTGTGTGAGGGACAAATATTCACAACCTCGTAGCCGTGTTCTGTATTCCTGTGTGAGGCACAAACATTCGGACCAAAGCAGGACTCTTCTGGAATCCTCTGTGAGGAACAAACATTCAGACCCTCGTGGCTGTGCTCTGGAATCCTATATGACAGACAAACATTTAGAACTCCTCAACAGTGTTCTGGAATCCTATGTGAGGGACATTCAGACCCTTGTAACAGTGTTCTGGAAACCTGTGTGAGGGACAACCATTCAGAACCCAGCATCAGTTTTCCAGAGTCCTAAGGGAGGAACAAGCATTCAAACAACAGCGGGAGTGTTCAGGAATCCTATTGTACGGACAAACATTCAGACCCTAGTCACAGTTTTGAGGAACTCAAGGTGAGGGAGAAACGCTTAGAACCCAGCAGGAGTGTTCTGGAGCCCTATGTAAGGGACAAACATTAAGACCACAGCAGGATTGTTCTGGAATCCTATGTGAGGGGCAAACATTGAGACTACAGCAGGAATGTTTTGGAATCCTATGTGAGGGATAAACCTTCAGACCCTCGCAGCAGTGTTCAGGAATCCTATGTGAGGGACAAACATTCAGACCACAGCATGAGTGTTCTGGAATCGTATATGAGAGAAAACATTCACACCCTCGCAGCAGTGTTCTGGAATGCTATGTGAGGGAGAAACATTGATACAATCGTAGCAGTGTTCTGGAATCCTATGTGAGGGACAAACATTCAAACAACAGCGGGAGTGTTCTGGAATCCTATGTTATGGAGAAACATTCAGAACCTCGTCGCAGTGTTCTGGAATTTTAGGTGAGGGAGATACACTCAGAACCCAGCAGCAGTGTTCTGGAATCCTATGTGAGGGACAAACATTCAGACCACAGCAGCAGTGCTCTGGAATCGTTTGTGAGGGACCATTATTCAGACCCTTGTATCAGTTTTCTGCTATTCTGTGTGAGGGACAAACATTCAGATCCTCTTAGCAGTGTTCTGGAATCCTGTGTGAGTTAGAAACATTCAGCCCTTTGTGAGATGAGTAGGTTGCGAACATTTTCTCCCATTATGTAGGTTGCCTGTTTGCTCTCATGGTAGTTTCTTTTGCTGTGCAGAAGCTCTTTAGTTTAATTGGATCCCATTTGTCAATTTTGGCTTTTGTTGCCATTGCTTTTGCTGTTTTAGACATGAAGTTTTTGCCCATGCCTATGTCCTGAATGGTAATGCCTAGGTTTTCTTCTAGGGTTTTTATGGTTTTAGGTCTAACGTTTAAGTCTTTAATCCATCTTGAATTCATTTTTGTATAAGGTGTAAGTAATGGATCCAGTTTCAGCTTTCTACATATGGCTATCCAGTTTTCCCAGCACCATTTATTAAATAGGGAATCTTTTCCCCATTGCTTGTTTTTCTCAGGTTTGTCAAAGATGAGATAGTTGTAGATATGCAGTGTTATTTCTGAGGGCTCTGGTCTGTTCCATTGATCTATATCTCTGTTTTGGTACCAGTACCATGCTGTTTTGATTACTGTAGCCTTGTAGTATAGTTTGAAGTCAGGTAGCGTGATGCCTCCAGCTTTGTTCTTCTGGCTTAGGCTTGACTTGGCGATGCGGGCCCTTTTTTGGTCCCCTATGAACTTTAAAGTAGTTTTTTCCATTTCTGTGAAGAAAGTCCCTGGTAGCTTGATGGGGATGGCAATGAATCTATAAATTACCTTGGGCAGTATGGCCATTTTCACGATATTGATTCTTCCTACCCATGAGCATGGAATGTTCTTCCATTTGTTTGCATCCTCTTTTATTTCATTGAGCAGTGATTTGTAGTTCTCCTTGAAGAGTTCCTTCACGTCACATGTAATTTGGATTCCTAGGTATTTTATTCTCTTTGAAGCAATTGTGAATGGGAGTTCACTCATGATTTGGCTCTCTGTCTGTTATTGGTGAATAAGAATGCTTGTGATTTTTGTACCTTGATTTTGTATCCTGAGACTTTGCTGAAGTTGCTTATCAGCGTAAGGACATTTTGGGCTGAGACAATGGGGTTTTCTAGATATACAATCATGTCATCTGCAAACAGGGATAATTTGAATTCCTCTTTTCCTAATTGAATACCTTTTATTTCTTTCTCCTGCCTAATTGCCCTGGCCAGAAATTCCAACACTATGTTGAATAGGAGTGGTGAGAGAGGGCTTCCCTGTCTTGTGCCAGTTTTCAAGGGGAATGTTTACAGTTTTTGTCCATTCAGTATGATATTGGCTGTGGGTTTGTCATAGATAGCTCTTATTATTTGAGATACGTCCCATCAATACCTAATTTTTTGAGAGTTTTTAGTATGAAGCATTGTTGAATTTTGTCAAAGGCCTTTTCTGCATCTATTGGAATAATCATGTGGTTTTTGTCTTTGGCTCTGTTTATATGCTGAATTACATTTATTGATTTGTGTATATTGAACCAGCCTTGCATCCCAAGGATGAAGCCCACTTGATCATGGTGGATAAGCTTTTTGATGTGCTGCTGGATTCGGTTTGCCAGTATTTTATTGAGGATTTTGCATCAATGTTCATCAAGGATATTGGTCTAAAATTCTCTTTTTTGGTTATGTCTCTGCCCGGCTTTGGTATCAGGATGATGCTGGCCTCATAAAATGAGTTAGGGAGGATTCCCTCTTTTTCTATTGATTGGAATAGTTTCAGAAAGAATGGTACCAGTTCCTCCTTTTACCTCTGGTAGAATTCAGCAGTGAATCCGTCTGGTCCTGGACTCTTTTTGGTTGGTAAGCTATTGATTATTGCCACAATTTCAGAGCCTGTTATTGGTCTATTCAGAGATTCAACTTTTTCCTTGTTTAGTCTTAGGAGAGTGTATGTGTCAAGGAATTTATCCATTTCTTCTAGATTTTCTAGTTTATTTGCATAGAGGTGTTTGTAGTATTCTCTGATGGTAGTTTGTATTTCTGTGGGATCGGTGGTGATATCCCCTCTATCATTTTTTACTGCGTCTATTTGATTCTTCTCTCTTTTCTTCTTTATTAGTCTTGCTAGCGGTCTATCAATTTTGTTGATCTTTTAAAAAAACCATCTCCTGGATTCATTAATTTTTTGAAGGGTTTTTTGTGTCTCTAGTTCCTTCAGTTCTGTTCTGATTTTAGTTATTTCTTGCCTTCTGCTAGCTTTTGAATGTGTTTGCTCTTGCTTTTCTACTTCTTTCAATTGTGATGTTAGGGTGTCAATTGTGGATATTTCCTGCTTTCTCTTATGGGCATTTAGTGCTATAAATTTCCCTCTACACACTGCTTTGAATGTGTCCCAGAGATTCTGGTATGTTGTGTCTTTGTTCTCATTGGTTTCAAAGAACATCTTTATTTCTGCCTTCATTTCGTTATGTACCCAGTAGTCATTCAGGAGCACGTTGTTCAGTTTACATGTAGTTGAGCAGTTTTGAGTGAGTTTCTTAATCCTGAGTTCTAGTTTGATTGCACTGTTGTCTGAGAGACAGTTTGTTATAATTTCTGTTCTTTTACATTTGCTGAGGAGTACTTTACTTCCAAGTATGTGGTCAATTTTGGACTAGGTGTGGTGTGGAGTTGAAAAAAATGTATATTCTGTTGATTTAGGGTGGAGAGTTCTGTAGATGTCCATTAGGTCCGCTTAGTGTAGAGCCGAGTTCAGTTCCTGGGTATCCTTGTTAACTTTCTGTCGTGTTGAACTGTCTAATGTTGACACTGGGGTGTTAAAGTCTCCCATTATTATTGTGTGGGAGCCTAAGTCTCTTTGTAAGTCACTCAAGACTTGCTTTATGAATCTGGGTGTTCCTGTATTGGGTGCATATATATTTAGGATAGTTAACTCTTCTTGTTGAATTGATCCCTTTACCATTATGTAATGGCCTTCTTTGTCTCTTTTGATCTTTGTTGCTTTAAAGTCTGTTTTATCAGAGACTAGGATTGCAACCCCTGCCTTTTTTTGTTTTCCATTTGTTTGGTAGATCTTCCTCCATCCTTTTATGTTGAGCCTATGTGTGTCTCTGCACGTGAGATGGCTTTCCTGAATACAGCACACTGATGGGTCTTGACTCTTTATCCATTTTGCCAATCTGTGTCTTTTAATTGGAGCATTTAGTCCATTTACATTTAAAGTTAATACTGTTATGTATGAATTTGATCCTGTCATTATGATGTTAGCTGGTTATTTTGCTCGTTAGTTGATGCAGTTTCTTCCTAGCCTCCATGGTCTTTAAAATTTGGCCTGATTTTGCAGTGGCTGGTACCGGTTGTTCCTTTCCATGTTTAGTGCTTGCTTCAGGAGCTCTTTTAGGGCAGGCCTGGTGGTGACAAAATCTCTCAGCATTTGCTTTTCTGTAAAGTATTTTATTTCTCCTTCTCTTATGAAGTTTAGTTTGGCTGGATATGAAATTCTGGGTTGAAAATTCTTTTCTTTAAGAATGTTGAATACTGGCCCCCACTCTCTTCTGGCTTGTAGGGTTTCTGCCGAGAGATCAGCTGTTAGTCTGATGGGCTTCCCTTTGAGGGTAACCCGACCTTTCTCTCTGGCTGCCCTTTACATTTTTTCCTTCATTTCAACTTTGGTGAATCTGACAATTATGTGTCTTAGAGTTGCTCTTCTCAAGGAGTATCTTTGTGGTGTTCTCTGAATTTCCTGAATCTGAATGTTGGCCTGCCTTGCTAGTTTGGGGAAGTTCTCCTGCATAATATCTTGCAGAGTGTTTTCCAACTTGGTTCCATTCTCCCCGTCACTTTCAGGTACACCAATCAGACGTAGATTTGGTCTTTTCACACAGTCCCATATTTCTTGGAGGCTTTGTTCGTTTCTTTCTATTCTTTTTTCTCTAAACTTCCCTTCTCGCTTCATTTCATTCATTTCATCTTCTATCACTGATACCCTTTCTTCCAGTTGATCACATTGGCTCCTGAGGCTTTTGCATTCTTCACTTAGTTCTCGAGCCTTGGCTTTCAACTCCATCAGCTCCTTTAAGCACTTCTCTGTATTGGTTATTCTAGTTATACATTCGTCAAATTTTTTTTCAAAGTTCTCAACTTCTTTGCCTTTGATTTGAATTTCCTCCTGTAACTCAAAGTAGTTTGATCATCTGAATACTTCTTCGCTCAACTCGTCAAAGTCATTCTCCATCCAGCTTTGTTCCGTTGCTGGTGAGGAACTGCATTCCTTTGGAGGAGAAGAGGCACTCTGCTTTTTAGAGTTTCCAGTTTTTCTGCTCTGTTTTTTCCCCATCTTTGTGGTTTTGTCCACTTTTTGTCTTTGATGATGGTGAGGTACAGATTGATTTTTTGTGTGGATGTCCTTTCTGTTTGTTAGTTTTCCTTCTAATAGAGAGGACCCTCAGCTGCAGGTCTGTTGGAGTTTGCTAGAGGCCCACTGCAGACCCTGTTTGCCTGGGTACCAGCAGCGGTGGCTGCAGAACAGTGGATTTTCGTGAACCGAGAATGCTGCTGTCTGATCATTCCTCTGGAAGTTTTGTCTCAGAGGATTACCCGGCCGTGTGAGGTATCAGTCTGCCCCTACTGGGGGTTGCCTCCCAGTTAGGCTGCTCGGGGGTCATGGGTCAGGGACCCACTTGAGGAGGCAGTCTGCCCGTTCTCAGATCTCCAGCTGCATGCCGTGAGAACCACTGCTCTCTTCAAAGCTGTCAGATAGGGACATTTAAGTCTGCAGAGGTTACTGCTGTCTTTCTGTTTGTCTGTGCCATGCCCCCAAAGGTGGAGCCTACAGAGGCAGGCAGGCCTCCTTGAGCTGTGGTCTGCTTCACCCAGTTCCTGGCTGCTTTGTTTACCTAAGCAAGCCTGGGCAACGGCGGGCGCCCCTCCCCCAGCCTCGCTGCCGCCTTGCACTTTAATCTCAGACTGCTGTGCTACCAATCAGCGAGACTCCGTGGGCGTAGAAGCCTCCGAGCCAGGTGTGGGGTATAATCTCCTGGTATACCGTTTTTTAAGCCCGTCGGAAAAGCGCAGTATTAGGGTGTGAGTGACCCGATTTTCCAGGTGCCGTCTGTCACCCCTTTGTTTGACTAGGAAAGGGAACTCCCTGACCCCTTACTCTTCCCGAGTGAGGCAATGCCTCACCCTCCTTTGGCTCCCGCACAGTGCACTGCACCCACTGTTCTGCGCCCACTGTCTGGCACTCCCTACTGAGATGAACCCGGTACCTCAGATGGAAATGCAGAAATCACCCACCTTCTGCGTCACTCACGCTGGGAGCTGTAGACTTGAGCTGTTCCTATTTGGCCATCTTGGCTGCCCTCCAGTGTTCTGGAATCCTATTTGATGGACAAACATCCAGACAATCGTAGCAGTGAACTGGAATTCTTTGTGATGGACAAACATTCAGAACCACGTCGCAGAGTGCTGCAATTCTACGTGAGGGAGAAACATTCAAACCCTTGTAGCAGTGTTCTGAAATCCTGTGTGAGGGACAAACATTCAGACCAAAGTAGGAGTGTTCTGGATATCCCTGTGGGGAACATTCATAATCTCGTAGCAAAGTTCTGGAATCCTATGTGATGAACAAACATTTAGACTCCAGCAGCTGTGTTCTGGAATCCTATGCAAGGGAGAAACATTAAGAACACTGTATGAGTGTTTTGAAATCCTATGTAAGGGACAAACATTCAGACCCTCGTAGCAGTGTTCTGGAATCCTATATGAGGGACAAACATTCAGACCACAGCAGGATTGTTCTGGAATCCTATGTGAAGGACAAACACTCAGACTACACCAAGAATGTTTTGGATTCCTATGTGAGAGACAAACATTCAGAGCATCGTAGCAGTGTTCTGTAATCCTATGTGAGGGACAAACATTCAGACAATAGTAGCAGTGTTCTGGAATCCTATGTAAGGGACAAACATTCGGACCTTTGTAGCAATTTTCTGGAATTCTATGTGAGGGAGAAAGATTCAGACCCTCGTAGCAGTGTTCTGGAATCCTGTGTGAGGGACAAACATTCAGAACACAGCAGGATTGTTCTGGAAAACCCTGTGAGGAACAAATATTCAAAATCTCGTAGCAGTGTTCTGGAATTCTATGTGAAGGACAAACATTCAGAAAATAGTAGCAGTGTTCTGGAATCCTATGTGAGGAAAGAACATTCAGACCCTCATAGCAGTGTTCTAGAATCCTATGTGAGGGACATTCAGACAATCATAGCAGAGTTCTGGAATACCATGTGTGGGAAAAACATTCACACACTAGCAGCAGTGTTCTGGAATCCTATGTGAGAGCCAAACATTTAAACAACATCGAGAGTGTTATGGAATCCTATGTTACGGACGAACATTCAGACCCTCGTCGCAGTGTTCTGGAATTCTGTGTGAGGGAGAATCACACATAACACTGCAGCAGTGCTCTGGAACCCTACATGTGGGCAAAACTTCAGAACACAGCAGGATTGTTCTGGAATCCTATGTGAGGGAGAAACACTCAGAACACAGCAGGAGAGTTTTGGAATCTTTTGTGTGGGACAGACATTCAGACCCTCATGGCAGTGCTCAGGTATCCTATGTGAGGGACAAACATACAGACCACAGCAGGATTGTTCTGGAATCCTATGTGAGGGACAAACATTCAGACCCTCGTTGCAGTGTTCTGGAATCCTAGGTGAGTGACAAACAGTCAGACAATCGTAGTGGTGATCTGCAATCCTAAGTGAGGGACAAACATTCAGACCCGAGCAGCAGTGTTCTGGAATCCTATGTGAGGGAGAAACACTCAGAACACAGCAGGAACGTTTTGGAATCCTATGGCATGCACAGTCTTTGAGAACCTCGCAGCAGTGTTCTGGAATCTTATGTGAGGGACAAACATTCAGAACACAGCAGGATTGTTCTGGAAAACCCTGGGAGGAACAAATATTCAAAACCTGGTAACAGTGTTCTGGAATCCTGTGTGAGAGACAAACATTCAGACAATAGTAGCAGTGTTCTAGAATCCTATGTGAGGGACAAACACTCAGACTACAACAAGAGTGTTTTGGATTCCTATGTGTGGGACAAACATTCAGAGCATCGTAGCAGTGTTCTGTAATCCTATGTGAGGGACAAACATTCAGACAATAGTAGCAGATTTCTGGAATCTTATGTGAGGGACAAACATTCGGACCATCGTAGCAATTTTCTGGAATTCTATGTGAGGGAGAAACATTGAGACCCGCGTAGCAGTATTCTGGAATCCTGTGTGAGGGAAAAACATTCAGATCACAGCAGGATTTTTCTGGAAAACCCTGTGAAGAACAAATATTCATAACCGCATAGCAGTGTTCTGGAAACCTACCTGACGCACAAACATTTAGACTCCAGCAGCTGTGTTCTGGAATTTTATGTGAGGGAGAAACACTAAGAACATAGCACGAGTGTTTTGAAAACCTATGTGAGGAACAAACATTCACACCCTGGTAGCAGTGTTCTGGAATCCTATGTGAGGGACAAACATTCAGACCACAGCAGGATTGTTCTGGAATCCTATGTGTGGGACAAACACTCAGACTACAGCAAGAGTGTTTCGGAATCCTATGTGAGGGACAAACATTCAGACCCTCTTAGCAGTGTTTTGTAATCCTATGTGAGGGACAAACATTCAGACAATAATAGCAGTGTTCTGGAATCCTATGTGAGGGACAAACATTCAGACCCTCGTAGCAGTGTTCTGGAACCCTATGTGAGGGACAAACATTTAAACAACATCAAGAGTGTTATGGAATCCTATGTTACGGATGAACATTCAGACCCTCGACGCAGTGTTCTGGAATTCTATGTGAGGGAGAATCACTCATAACACTACAGCAGTGCTCTGGAATCCTATGTGTGGGACAAACCTTCAGATCACAGCAAGATTGTTCTGAAATCCTATCTGAGGGACAGACACGCAGAACACAGCAGGAGTGTTTTGGAATCCTATGTGTGGGACAAACATTCAGACCCTCATAGCAGTGCTCGGGAATCCTATATGAGGGACAAACATACAGACCGCAGCAGGATTGTTCTGGAATCCTATGTGAGGGACAAACATTCAGACCCTCGTCGCAGTGTTTCGGAATCCTATGTGAGTGACAAACAGTCAGACAATCGTAGTAGTGATCTGGAATCCAAAGTGAGGGACAAACATTCAGACATTAGCAGCAGCGTTCTGGAATCGAATGTGAGGGAGAAACACTTAGAGCACAGCAGGAATGTTTTGGAATCCTGCGAGAGGGACAATCATTGAGAACCTCACTGCAGTGTTCTGGAATACTATGTGAGGGACAAACATTCAGAACACAGCCAGAGAGTTCTGGGACCCTATGTGAGGCACGAACATTCACACCACAGAAGGATTGTTCTGGAATCCTTTGTGAGGGCCAACATTCAGAACTCAGCTGGAGTTTTTTGCAATCCTATGTGAGGGACAAATATTCAAACAACAGTGGGCATCTTCTGGAAACCTATTTTACGGACAAGCTTTCTTACTCTCGTCACAGTGTTCTAGAATTCTATGTGAGACCATAGTAACAGTGTTCTGAAATACTGTGTGAGGGACAAACATTCAGACAACAGCAGGAGTGTTCTGGGATCCTCTGTGAGGGAGAAACTTTCACAACCTTGTAGCAGTGTTCTGGAATCCTATGTGAGGGACAAACATTCAGAAGACAGCAATACTGTTCAGGAACCCCCTGTGAGGAACAAACATTCAGAACTTCGTAGCAGTGTTCTGGAATTCTTTGTGACGGAAAAACGTTTAGACAACAGCAGAAGTGTTCTGGAATCCTATGTGAGGGACAAATATTCAGACCCTTGTAGCAGTGTTCTGGAATCTTATGTGAGGGACAAACACTCAAAATCCAGCAGCAGTTTTCTGGAACCCTATAGGAGGGACAAACATTCAGACCACAGCAGGATTGTTCTGGAATCCTATGTGAGGGAGAAACACTCAGAACACAGCATTAGTATTTTGGAATGCTATGTGAAGGACAAACATTCAGAAACTGCTAGCACTGTTCTGGAATCCTATGTGAAGGACAAACATTCAGAAACTGCTAGCACTGTTCTGGAATCCTATGTGAAGGACAAACACTCAAACAACAGTGGGAGTGTTCTGGAATCCTATGTTATGGACACACTTTCAGACCCTCGTCGCAGTGTTCTGGAATTCTATGTGAGGGAGAAACATTCATACCCTCGTAGCAGTGTTCTTGAATCCTGTGTGAGGGACAAACATTCCGACCACAGTAGCATTGTTTTGGAAAACCCTGTGAGGAACAAATATTCATAACTTCGTAGCAGTGTTCTGGAATCCTATGTGATGGACAAACATTTAGACTCCAGCATCTGTGTTCTGGAATACTATGTGAGGGAGAAACAGTAAGAACACAGCACAAGTGTTTTGGATCCTATGTGAGTGACAAATATTCAGACCCTTGTAGAAGCGTTCTGGAATCCTCTGTAAGGGACAAACATTCAGACCACAGCAGGAGTGTTCTGGAATCCTATGTGAGGGACAAACATTCCGATCACAGTAGGATTGTTCTGGAAAACCCTGTGAGGAACAAACATTCATAACCTTGTAGCAGTGTTCTGGAATCCTATGTGACGGACAAACTTTTAGACTCCTTCAGCTGTGTTCTGGAATCCTATGTGAGGGAGAAACACTAAGAACACAGCTCGAGTGTTTTGGAATCCTATGTGAGGGAGAAACACTAAGAACACAGCTCGAGTGTTTTGGAATCCTATGTGTGGGACAATCATTCAGACCCTCGTAGCAGTGTTCCGGAATCCTATGTGAGGGACAAACACTCAGACTACAGCAAGAGTGTTTTGGATTCCTATGTGAGGGACAAACATTCAGAGCATCGTAAGAGTGTTCTGTAATCCTACGTGAGGGACAAACATTCAGACAATAGTAGCAGTGTTCTGGAATCCTATGTGAGGGACAAACATTCGGATTCTCGTAGCAATTTTCTGGAATTCTATGTGAGGGAGAAACATTGAGACCCTCGTAGCAGTGTTCTAGAATCCTGTGTGAGGGGCAAACATTCACACCACAGCAGGATTGTTCTGGAAAACCCTGTGAGGAACAAATATTCATAACCTCGTAGCAGTGTTCTGGAATCCTATGTGAGGTAGAAACCCTGAGAACACAGCACGAGTGTTTTGGAAACCTAGGTGAGGGACAAACATTCAGACTGTCGTAGCAGTGTTCTGGAATCCTATGTGAGGGGCAAACATTCAGACCCTCGTAGCAGTGTTCTGGAATCCTATGTGAGTGACAAACATTCAGACAATCGTAGCAGTGTTCTAGAATACTATATGAGGGGCAAAATTTCAGACCCCAGCAGCAGAGTTCTGGAATTCTATATGAGGGACAAACATTCAAACAACAACGAGACTGTTCTGCAATCCTATGATACAGACAAACATTCAGAACCTCGTCGCATTTTTCTGGAATTCTATGTGAGGAATAAACATTGAGAACCCAGCAGAATTGTTCTGGAATCCTATGTGACAGACATACTTGTAGACCCCAGCAGCACTGTTCTGGAATCCTATGTGAGGGACAAAGATTCAGACCCCAACAACAGTGTTCTGGAATCCTGTATGAGGGACAAGCATTCAGACCACAGGAGGATTTTTCTGGAATCCTATGTGAGGGACAAACATTCAGACCCTCATAGCAGTGTTCTGGAATCCTGTGTGAAGGACAAATATTGAGAATCCAGCAGAAGTGTTCTGGAGTCCCAAGTGAGGAACAAATATCCAAAAAACAGCGGGAGTGTTCAGGAGTCCTATTTTATGTACCAACATTCAGATCTCGTCGCAGTGTTGTGGAGTTATATGTGAGGGAGAAACACTCAGAAACCAGCAAGAGTGTTCTGGAACCCTATGTGAGGGACAAACATGCAGACCACAGCAGGATTGTTTTGGAATCCTATGTGATGGACAAACATTGAGACTACAGCAGGAGTGTTTTGGAATCCTATGTGAAGGACAGACATTCACACCCTCGAAGTATTGTTCAGGAATCCTATGTGAGGGAAAAACATGGAGACCACAGCAGGAGTGTCCTGGAAACCATTCAGGGGAGCAAATATTCATAACCCCGTAGCAGTGTTCTGGAATCGTATGTGACGGACAAATATTTAGAGTCCAGCCTCTGTGTTCTGTAATCCTATATGAGGGACAAACATTCAGACCCTCATAGAAGTGTTCTGTAATCCTATGTGAAGGACAAACACTCAGAACCCAGCAGTAGTGTTATGAAACCCTTTATGAGGGACAAATATTCAGACAACAGCAGGATTGTTCTGGAATCCTATGTTGGGGACCAACACTCAGATTACAGCACGAGTGTCTTGGAATCCTATGTGAGGGACAAACATTCAGACCATTGTAGCAGTGTTCTGGAATCCTATGTGAGGGGCAAACATTCAGACCCTCGTAGCAGTGTTCTGGAATCCTATGTGAGTGACAAATTTTCAGACAACTGTAGCAGTGTTCTGGAATACTATATGAGGGACAAAATTTCAGACCCCAGCAGCAGTGTTCTGGAATTCTATGTGAGGGACAAACATTCAAACAACAACGAGACTGTTCTGCATCCCTTTGATACAGACAAACATTCAGAACCTCGTCGCATTGTTCTGGAATTCTGTGTGAAGAAGAAACATTGAGAACCCAGCAGAAGTGTTCTGGAATCCTATGTGACGGACATACTTGTAGACTCCAGCAGCAGTGTTCTGGAATCCTATGTGAGGGACAACGATTCAGACCCCAGCAGCAGTGTTCTGGAATGCTATGTGAGGGACAATCATTCAGACCCTCATAGCAGTGTTCTAGAATTCCTTATGAGGGACAAACTTTCACAACCTCATAGCAGTGTTCTGGAATCCTATTTGAGGGACAAACATTCAGATCAAGTCAGGAGTGCTCTTGAATCCCCTGTGTGGAACAAACATTCAGACCCTCCTAGCAGTGTTCTGGAATCCTATGTGAGGGAAAATCATTCAAACAAGAGCGGAAGTGTTCTAGAATCCTATGTTATGCACAAATATTCAGGCGCTTGTCACAGTGTTCTGGAATTCTATGTGAGGGAGAAACAATGAGTACCCAGCAGCATTGTTCTGGAATGCTCTGTGACGGACAAACACTCAGAACCCAGCAGCAGTGTTCTGGAGCCCTATGTGAGGGACAAACAATCAGACCACAGCAGGATTGTTCTGGAATCCTATGTGAGGGAGAAACACTCAGAAAACAGCATTAGTGTTTTGCAATCCTATGGGAGGGACAACATTCACACCCTTCTAGCAGAGTTCTGGTATCCTGTGTGAGGGACAAACATTCAGACCACTGCAGGATTGTTCGGGAATCCTATCTGAGGGACAAACATGCAGACCCTCACAGCAGTGTTCTGGAATCCTACATGAGGAATAAGCATTCAGACCATCGTAGCAGTGTTCTGGAATTCTGTGTGAGAGACAAACATTCAGACCCAAGAAGCAGTATTCTGCAATCCTACGTGAGAGAAAAACATTCTAACAACAGCTGGAGTGCTCTGGAATCCTATGTTACGGACATACATTCAGACCCCCGTCGCAGTCTTCTGCAAATCTATATGAGGGAGAAACACTCAGAACCCAGCAGTAGTGTTCTCGAATCCTATGCGACTGACATACATGTAGACCCAGCAGTAATGTTCTGGAATCCTATGGGAAGGAAAAACATTCAGACCCCAGCAGCAGTGTTCTGCAATCCTATGGGAGGGACAATCATTCAGACCCTCGTAACAGTGTTCTGGAATTCTCTGTGAGAATCAAAACTTCAGACCCTCATAGCAGTGTTCTGGAATCATATGTGAGGAATAAACATTCAGACCCTCGTAGGAGTGTTCTGGAATCCTGTGTGGGGGACAATCATTCAGACCCTCGTCGCAGTGTTCTGTAATTCTATGTGAGGGAGAAACACTCACAACCCAGCAGCAGTATTCTGTAATCCTATGTGACGGACATACGTGTAGACCCCAGCAGCAGTGTTCTGGAATCCTATGTGAAGGACAAACATTGAGACCAAAGCAGCAGTGTTCTGGAATCCTATCTGAGGGAAAACCATTCAGACCCTCGTAGTACTGTTCCGGAATTCTCTGAGGGAAAAACATTCAGACCCTCATAGGAGAGTTCTGGAATCCTGTTTGATCAACAAACATTCAGACCACAGCAAGAGTGTGCTGGAATCACCTGTGAAGAACAAACATTCATACCCTTGAAGCAGTGTTTTGGAATCCTATGTGATGGACAAACATTTGGACCCCAGCAGCAGTGTTCTGAAATCTTATGTGAGGGAAAAACATTCAGACCGTCGTAGCAGTGTTCTGGAATACTATGTGAGGGACAAACATTCATACCACAGCGGGAGTGTTATGGAATCCTATGTGAGGTACAAATATTTAGACCCCTGCAACAGTGTCTGGAATCCTATGTGAGAGACAAACACTCAGACCCTGGTAGCCATGTTCTGGAATCCTATGTGAGGGACAAACATTCAGACCACAGCAGGAGTGTTCTGGAATCCTATGTGAGGGACAAACATTCAGACTATCGTAACAGTGTTCTGGAATCCTTTATGAGGGACAAACATTTGGACACTCGTAGCAGTGTTCTACAATTCTATGTGAGGGAAAAACATTCAGACAATCATAGCAGTGTTCTGGAATCATATGTGAGGGACAAACATCCAGACCCTTGTGGCAGGGTTCTGGAATCCTATGTGAGGGACAAACATTCAGACAATCATAGCAGTGTTCTGGAATCCTATGTGAGGGACAAACATTCAGACAATTTTAGCAGTGTTCCAGAATCGTATGTGAGGGAAAAACATTCAGAACTTCATAGCAGTGTTCTGGAATCCCATGTGAGGGACAAACATTCAGACTATCGTAGCAGTATTCTGGAATGATACGTGAGTGGCAAACATTCAGACCCCAGCAGCAGTATTCTGGAATCCTATGAGAGGGACAAACATTCAGACAGCAGCAAGAGTGTTCAGGAATCCTGCATTACGGACAAACATTCAGGCCTTCGTCGCAGTGTTCTGAAATTCTATGTGAGGGAGAAACACTCAGAACGCAGCAGCCATGTTCTAGAACCCTATGTGACGGACATACATGTAGACCCCATCAGCAGTGTTCATTAACACGATGTGAGGGACAAACATTCAGAGGCCAGAAGCAGTGTTCTGGAATTCTATGTGAGGGAAAATCATTCAGACCCGTGTAGCAGTGATCTGGAATTCTGTGTGAGGGCAAATATTCAAACCTTCATAGCAGTGTTCTGGAATCCTTTGTGAGGGACAAAGATTCAGACCGTAGCAAGATTGTTCTCGAATCCCTTGTGAGGAAAAAACATGCATACCCTCGTAGCAGTTTCCTGGAATCCCATGTGATGGACAAACATTTAGACCACAGCAGCAGTGTTCTGGAATCCTATGTGAGGGACAAATATTCGGACGCTAGTAGCAGTGTTCTGGAATCCAATGTGAGGGACAAACACACAGAACACAGCAGCAGTATTCTCGAATGCAATGTGAGGGACAAACATTCAGACCACAGCAGGATTGTTCTGAAATTCTATGTGAGGGAGACACACTCAGAACACAGCAGGAGTGTTTTGGAATCCTAGGTTAGGGACAAACATTCAGACTGTCATAGCCGTGTTCTGGAATCCTATGTTAGGGCCAAACATTCAGACCATAGTAGGAGTGTTCTGGAATCCTGTGTGAGGGACAAACATTCAGATAACAGCAGGAGTCTTCTGGAATCCCCTGTGATGAACAAACATTCAGAACCACATAACAGCGTTCTAGAATCCTATGTGACGGACAAACATTTAGAACCCAGCAGCTGTGTTCTAGAATCCTATGTGAGCCACAAATACTCAGACCCTCGTAGCAGTCTTCCGGAATCCTATATTAGGGCAAACATTCATACCATAGCTGGAGTGTTCTGGAATCCTATGTGAGGGAAAAACATTCAGACCCTCGTAGCAGTGTTCTGGAATCCTATGTGACGGACATACCTGTAGACCCCAGCAGCAGTGTTCTGGAATCCTATGTGAGGGACAAACATTCAGACAGTCTTAGAAGTGTTCTGGAATCCTGTGTGAGGGACATTCAGACAACAGCAGTAGTGTTCTGGAATACTGTTTGAGCGACAAACAGATCACAGCAGGATTGTTCTGGAATCCCCTGTGAAGAACAAACATTCAAACCCTCACAGCAGTGTTCTGGAATAATATGTGACGGACAGACATTTAGACCTAGCAACAGTGTTCTCAAATTCTATGTGAGGAGCAAACATTCATATCCTCTTAGCACTGTTCTGGAATCCTGTGTGACGGACAAACTTTTACACCCCAGCAGCAATGTTCTGGAATCCTACGTAAGGAACAATCATTCAGACCCTCCTAGCAATGTTCTGGAATCCTATGTGAGGGACAAACATTCAGACAATCACAGCAGTGTTCTTGAATCCTATCTGAGGGACAAATATTCATACCCTCGTAGAAGTGTTCTGGAACCCTATGTGAGAGACAAACATTCAGACCCCAGCAGCAGTGTTCCTGCGTCCTATGTGAGGGACAAACATTCAAACAACAGAGGGAGTGTTTTGGAATCCTATGTTACACACAAACATTCAGACCCTCGTCGCAGTGTTCTGGAATTCTATGTGAGGCAGAAACACTCAGAACTCTGCAGCAATGTTCTGGAATCCTATCTGAAGGACATACATGTAGACCCCAGCAGCAGTGTTATGGCATCCCATTTGAAGGACAAACATTGAAACCCTCACAGCACTGTTCTGGAATCCTATGTGAGGGACAAACCTTCAGACCCCAGCAGCAGCGTTCTGGAATCCCATGTGAGGGTCAAACATTCAAACAACAGTGGGAGTGTTCTCAATTCTTTTGTTACGGACAAACATTCAGACCCTTGTCGCAGTGTTGTGGAATTCTATGTGAGGGAGAAACACTCAGAACCCAGCAGTAGTGTTCTGGAATCCTTTGTGACGGACATACATGTAGTACCCAGCAGCAATGTCCTAGAATCCCATGTGAGGGACATACATTCAGACCCCAGCAGTAGTGTTCTGGAATCCTATGTGAAGGACAATCATTCAGACCCTCGTTGCAATGTACTGGAATTCTGTGTGTGGGACAAACATTCAAACACTCGTAGCAGTGTTCTGTAATCCTGTGTGAGGGAGAAACTTTCAGACCACAGCACGAGAGTTCTGGAATCCTATGTGAGTGACAACCATTCAGACAATCTCAGCAGTGTTCTGGAATCCTATGTGAGGAACAAACATTCAGACCACATCAGGAGTGTTCTGGGATCCTATGTGAGGGATAATCATTCAGAACCTCGTAGCCGTGTTCTGGAATGCTGTGTGAGGGACAAACATTCAGACCACAGCAGTACTCTTCTGGAATCCGCTGTGAGGAACAAACATTCAGGCCCTCGTAGCAGTGTTCTAGAATGCTGTGTGAGGGACAAACATTCAGACTACAGCAGGACACTTCTGGAATCCCCTGTGAAGAAAAAACCTTCAAACCCCAGCAGCAGTGTTCTGGAATCCTATGTGAGGGACAATCATTCAGACCCTTGTAGCAGGGTTCTGGAATTCTCTGAGAGGGACAAACATTCAGACCCTCATAGCAGTGTTCTGGAATCCTGTGTGAGGGACATTCAGACCCCAGCAGCAGTGTTCTGGAGTCTTAAGTGAGGAACTAACATTCAAACAACAGCGGAAGTGTTCACGAATCATATTTTACGGACAAATATTAGGACCCTCATCGCAGTGTTGTGGAATTATATGTGAGGGAGAAACATTCAGAAAAGAGCAGCAGTGTTCTGGAACCCTATATGAGGAACAAACATTCAGATCACAGCAGGATTGTTCTGGAATCCTATGTGAGGGACAAACACTCAAAACACAGCAGGAGTGTTTTGGAATCCTACCTGAGGGACAAATATTCAGACCCTCGCAGCAGTGTTCAGGAATCCTATGTGAGAGACAAACATTCAGAACACAGCAGGAGTGTTCTGGAATCCTGTGTGAGGGCAAACTTTCACACCCTCCTAGCAGTGTTCTGGAATCCTATGTGAGGGACAAACATTCAGACAGTCGTAGAAGTGTTCTGGAATCCTATGTGAGGGACATACACTCACACCCATGAAGCCGTGTTCTGGAATCCTATGTGAGGAACAGACATTCAAACAACAGCGGGACTGTTCTGGAATCCTATGTTATAGACAAACATTCAGACGATTGTAACAGTGTTCTGGAATTCTATGTGAGGGAGAAACACTTAGAACCCTTCAGCATTGTTCTGGAATCCAATCTGAGTCACAAACATTCAGACCCTGGAAGCAGTGTTCTGGCATCCTATGTGAAGAAAAAACATTTGGATCCTCGTAGCAATGTTCTGCAATCCTATGTGAGGGAGAAACATTCAGACCACAGCAACAGTGTTCTGGAAACCCCTGTGAGGGTCAAACATTCAGACTCTCATAGCAGTGTTCTGGAATCCTATGTGAGGGACAAACATTCAGACAATCGTAGCAGTGTTCTGAAATCCTATGTGAGGGACATACACTATCACCCCAGCCGCAGTGTTCTGGAATCCTATATGAGGAACAAACATTCAAACAACAGCGGGAGTGTTCTAGAATCCTATGCTATGGACAAACATTCAGACCCTTGTCGCAGGGTTTCAGAATTCTATGTGGGGGAGAAACACTCAGAACCCAGCAGCAGTGTTCTGGAATTCTATGTGTGGGACAAACATTCAGACCCCAGCAGCAGTTTTCTGGAATCTTATGTGAGGGACAAACATTCAGACCCTCGTAGCAGTGTTCTTCAACTCTGTGTGAGGGACACACATTAAGACACTCGTAGGAATGTTCTGGAATCCTTTTTGAGGGACATACTTTCAGACCACAGCAGGACTCTTCTGGAAAGCCCTGTGGGAAACAAACATTGGGAACCTCATAGGAGTGTTTTGGAAACCTATGTGAGGTGCAAACATTAAGACCCCAACAGCGGTGTGCTGGAATCCAATGTGACGTAGAAACATTCAGAACCTCGTGGCAGTGTTCTGGAATCCTATAGGAGGTACAAAGATTCAGACCACAGCAGGATTGTTCTGTTAATCCTACATCAGGGAGAAACTCTCAGAACACAGCATTAGTGTTCTGGAATGCTATGTGAGGGACAAACATACAGAACCTCCTAGCAGTGTTCTGGAATCCTATGTGATGGTCAAACATTCAAACAACAGTGGGAGTTTTCTGGAATCCTATGTTACATATAAATTTTCAGACCTTCAACGCAGTGTTCTGGAATTCTATGTGAGGGATAACCATTCAGAAAGTCGGAGCAGTGTTCTGGAATCCTATGTGAGGGACAAACATTCAAACAACAGCGGGAGTCTTCTGGAATCCTATGTTATGAACAAACATTCAGACCCTCGTCACAGTCTTCTGGAATTCTATGTGAGGGAGGAACACTCAGAATCCTGCAGCATTGTTCTGGAATCCCATGTGACGGACATACATGTAGAGCCTTGAAGCCGTGTTCTGGAATCCTATGTGAGGTACGAACATTCAGACCTCAGCAGCAGTGTTCTGGAATGCTACTTGAGGGAAAATCATTCAGACCCTCATAGCAGTGTTCTGGAATTCTGTGTGAGGGACCAAAATTCAGATCCTCATAGCAGTGTTCTGGAATCCTGTGTGAGGGACAAACATTCACAACGCAACAGGAGTGTTCTGGAATCCCCTTTAAGGAACAAACATTCAGAACCTCGTGGCAGTGTTATGGAATCCTATGTCACAGACAAATACTTAGACCCTAGCAGCAGTGTTCAGGAATGCTATGTGATGGACAAACATTCAGACACTCTCGGTAGTGTTATGAAATCCTATGTGAGGGAAAAATGCTCAGAACCCAGCAGCAGTGTTCTGGAACCGTATGTGAGGGAGAAACTTTCAGACCACAGCAGGTTTGTTCTGGAATCCTATGTGAGGGTTAAACACTCAGAGCACGGCAGGAGTGTTTTGGAATCCTATGTGAGGGACAAACATTCAGACCCTAGTTGCAGTGTTCTGGAATCCAATGTGAGGGACAAACATTCAAACAACACAAGTAGTGCTCCCTAATCCTATGTTACAGACAAACGTTCAGACCCTCGTTGCATTGTTCAGGAATCCTATGTTAGGGAAAATCATTCAGACCCTCGTAGCACTCATCTGGAGTCCTGTGTGAGTGACAAACATTCAGACCCCAGGAGCAGTGTTCTGGAATCCTATGTGAGGCACAAACATCCAGACAATCGTAGCAGTGTTCTGGAATCCTATATGAGGGACAAACATTCAGACAATCGTAGCAGTGTTCTGGAATCCTATGGGAGGGACAAACACTCAGACCCCAGTAGCAGTGTTCTGGAATCCTACGTGAGGGACAAAGATTCGAACAGCAGCGAGAGTGTTCTGGAATGCTATGTTACGGAGAAACATTGAGACCCTCGTCGCAGTGTTCTGGAATTCTATGTGAGGGAGAAACATACAGAACCCAGCAGCAGTGATCTGGAATCCTATGTGACAGCCATACATGTAGACCCCAGCAACAGTGTTCTGGAATCCTATGTGAGGGACAAACATGAAGAATCCAGCAGCAGTGTTTTGGAATCCTATGTGTCTGACAAATATTTAGACCCTTGTAACAGTGTTCCGGAATCCTACGTGAGGGACAAACACTGGCAATCTAGCAGCAGTGTTCGGCAATCCTATGTGAGGGACAGACCTTCAGACCACAGCAGGAGTGTTCTGGAATCCTATGTGAGGGACAAACATTCAGACAATCGTAGTGGTGTTGGGGTATCCTACGTGAGGGATGAACATTCAGACCCTCGTATCACTGATCTGGATCCTAAGTGAGGGACAAACTTTCAGACCACAACAGAGTGTTCTGTAATCCACAGTGAGGGACAAACTTTCAGACCCTCTTTGCAGTGTTCTGGAATCCTACGGAGTGACAAACATTCAATCATAGCAGTGTTCTGGAATCCTGTGTGAGGAAAAAACATTCAGACTCAAACAGCAGTGTTCTGGAATCCTACGGAGTGACAAACATTCAATCATAGCAGTGTTCTGGAATCCTGTGTGAGGAAAAAACATTCAGACTCAAACAGCAGTGTTCTGGAATCCTATGTGAGGGACGAACATTCAAACAACAGCGGGAGTCTTCTGGAATCCTATGTTACGAACCAACATTCAGACCCTCGTCGCAGTCTTCTGGAATTCTAGGTGAGGGAGGAAGACTCAGAATCCTGCAGCATTGTTCTGAAATCCCATGTGACGGACATAAATTAGACCCATGCAGCCGTGTTCTGGAATCCTATGAGAGGGACAAACATTCAGAACCCAGCATCAGTGTTCTGGAGTCCCATGTGAGGGACAATCATTCAAACCATCGTAGCAGTGTTCTGGAATTCTGTGTGAGGGACAAACGTTCAGACTCTCATGGCCGTGCTCTGGAATCCTGTGTGAGGGACAAACATTCAGAACACAGCAGGAGGTTTCTGGAATCCCCTGTGAGGAGCAAATATTCAGAACCTCGTATCAGTATTCTGGAATCCTCTGTGACGGACAAACATTTAGACACCAGCAGCAGTGTTCTGGAATCCTAGATTTGGGACAAACACTGAGAACCTCCCAGCAGTGTTCTGGGACCCTATGAGAGGAACAAACGTTGAGACCCTCGTCGCAGTCTTCCGGAATTCTATGCGAGGGAGAAACACTCAGAACCCAGGGGCAGGGTTCTGTAATCCTATGTGAGGGACAAACATTCAGACCTCAGCAGCGGTGTCTGGAATGCTATGTGAGGGAAAATCATTCAGACCCTCATAGCAGTGTTCTGGAATTCTGTGTGAGGGACAGAAATTCAGATCCTCACAGCAGTGTTCTGGAATCCTGTGTGAGGGACAAACATTGACAACACAACAGGATTGTTCTGGAATCCCCTGTAAGGAGCAAACATTCAGAACCTCGTGGCAGTGTTCTGGAATCCTATGTGACGGACAAACACTTAGACCCCAACAGCAGTGTTCTGGAATGCTATGTGAGGGACAAACATTCAGACCCTTCCAGTAGTGTTATGAAATCCTATGTGAGGGAAAAACACTCAGAACCCAGCAGCAGTGTTCTGGAACCCTATGTGAGGGAAAAACTTTCAGACCACAGCAAGATTGTTCTGGAATCCTGTGTAAGGGATAAACACTCAGAGCATGGCAGGAGTGTTTTGGAATCCTATGTGAGGGACAAACATTCAGACCCTAGTTGCAGTGTTCTGGAATCCAATGTGAGGGACAAACATTCAAACAACAGGGGTAGTTTTCCGTAATCCTATGTTACAGACAAACATTCAGACCCTCGTTGCAGTATTCAGGAATCCTAAGTTAGGGAAAAACATTCAGAACCTCGTAGCACTGCTCTGGAATCCTATGTGAGTGACAAACATTCAGACAATCATAATAGTGTTCTGGAATCCTCTGTGAGGGACAAACATCCAGACACTTGTAGAGGATTGTTCTGGAATCCTATATGAGGGACAAACATTCAGACAATCGTAGCAGTGTTCTGGAATCCTATGGGAGGGACAAAAACTCCGTCCCCAGTAGCAGTGCACTGGAATCCTATGTGAGGGACAAACATTCAAACAACAGCAAGAGTGTTCTGGGATGCTACGTTACAGAGAAACATTATGACCCTCGTCGCAGTGTTCTGGAATTCTATGTGAGGGAGAAACATACAGAACCCAGCAGCAGTGATCTGGAATCCTATGTGACAGCCATACATGTAGACCCCAGCAGCAGTGTTCTGGAATCCTATGTGAGGGACAAACATTCAGACCCTAGCAGCAGTGTTTTGGAATCTTATGTGTGTGACAAATATTCAGACCCTTGTAGCAGTGTTCCGGAATCCTATGTGAGGGACAAACACTGAGAATCTAGCAGCAGTGTTCTGCAACCCTATGTGAGGGACAGACCTTCAGACCACAGCAGGAGTGTTCTGGAATCCTATGTGAGGGACAATCATTCAGACAATCGTAGCAGTGTTGGGGAATCCTAAGTGAGGGACGAAAATTCAGACCATCGTATCACTGTTCTGGATCCGAAGTGAGGGATAAATATTCAGACCACAGCAGAGTGTTCTGGAATCCACAGTGAGGGACAAACTTTCAGACCTTCTTTGCAGTGTTCTGGAATCCTACAGAGTGACAAACATTCAGACAATCGTAACAGTGTTCTGGAATCCTGTGTGAAGGAAAAACCTTCAGACTCAAGCAGCAGTGTTCTGGAATTCTATGTGAGAAACAAACATTCAAACAACAGCGGGAGTCTTCTGCAATCCTATGTTACGGACAAACATTCAGACCCTCGTCGCAGTCTTCTGGAGTTCTATGTGAGGGAGGAAGACTCAGAATCCTGCAGCATTGTTCTGGAATCCCATGTGACAGACAGACATGTAGAGCCCTGCAGCCATCTTCTGGAATCCTACGTGAGGGACAAACATTCAGAACCCAGCAACAGCGTTCTGGAGTCCCATGTGAGGGACAATCATTCAAACCATTATAGCAGTGTTCTGGAATTCTGTGTGAGGGACAAACATTCTGACCCTTGTAGCTGTGTTCTGGAATCCTGTGTGAGGGACAAACATTCAGAACACAGCAGGAGGTTTCTGGAATCCCCTGTGAGGAGCAAATATTCAGAACCTCGTATCAGTGTTCTGGAATCCTATGTGATGGACGTACCTGTAGACCCCAGCAGCAATGTTCTGGAATCCTACGTGAGGGACAAACATTCAGAACACAGCATGAGGTTTCTGGAATCCCCTGTGAGGAGCAAATATTCAGAACCTCGTATCAGTGTTCTGGAATCCTATGTGATGGACGTACCTGTAGACCCCAGCAGCAATGTTCTGGAATCCTACGTGAGGGACAAACATTCAGAACACAGCATGAGGTTTCTGGAATCCCCTGTGAGGAGCAAATATTCAGAACCTCGTATCAGTGTTCTGGAATCCTATGTGATGGACATACCTGTAGACCCCAGCAGCAGTGTTCTGGAATCCTACGTGAGGGACAATCATTCAAACCCTCATAGCAGTGTTCTGGAATCCTATGTGATGGACAAACATTTAGACGCCAGCAGCAGTGTTCTGGAATCCTAGGTTTGGGACAAACACTGAGAACCTACTAGCAGTGTTCTGGAACCATATGAGAGGGACCAACGTTGAGACCCTCATAGGAGTGTTCTGGAATCCTGTGTGATGGATAAATATTCACTACACAAGAGGAGTGTTCTGGAATCCCCAGTAAGGAACAAACATTCAGAACCTCGTGGCAGTGTTCTGGAATTCTATGTGAAGGACAAATGTTCAAACCACAGCGAGAGTGTTCCGGAATACTACTTTATGGAGAAACATTCAGACTCTCGTCGCAGTGTTCCGGAATACTATGTGAGGGAGATACATTCAGAACCCAGCAGCAGTGATCTGGAATTCTAAGTGACAGCCATACATGTAGACCCCAGCAGCAGTGTTCTGGAATCCTGTGTGAGGGACAAACACTGAGACCCCGGCAGCAGTGTTTTGGAATCCTATGTGTGTGACAAATATTCAGACCCTTGTAGCAGTGTTCCAGAATCCTATGTGAGGGACAAACACTGACAATCTAGAAACAGTGTTCTGCAACCCTATGAGAGGGACAGAGGACAGACATTCAGACCACAACAGGAGTGTTCTGGAATCCTATGTGAGGGACAAACATTCAGAACCTCATATCGCTGTTCTGGATCCTAAGTGAGGGACAAACTTTCAGACAATCGTAGCAGTGTTCTAGAGTCCTAAGAGAGGGACGAATATTCAGACCCTCGTATCACTGTTCTGTATCCTAAGTGAGGGACAAACGTTCAGACCACAGCAGAGTGTTCTTGAATCCACAGTGAGGGACAAACTTTCAGACCCTCGTTGCAGTGTTCTGGAATCCTATGGAGTGACAAACATTCAGACAATCATAACAGTGTACTGGAATCCTGTGTGAAGGAAAAACTTTCAGACTCAAGCAGCAGTGTTCTGGAATCCTATGTGAGGGACAAACATTCAAACAACAGCGGGAGTCTTCTGGAATCCTATGTTATGGACAAACATTCAGATCCTCGTTGCTGTCTTCTGGAATTCTTTGTGAGGGAGGAACACTCAGAATCCTGCAGCATTGTTCTGGAATACCATGAGACGGACATACCTGTAGAACCCTGAAGCCGTGTTATGGAATCCTATGTGAGGGACAAACATTCAGAACCCAGCAGCAGTGTTCTGGAGTCCCATGTGAGGGACAATCATTCAGACCATCGTAGCAGTGTTCTGGAATTCTGTGTGAGGGACAAACCTTCAGACCCTTGTAGCAGTGTTCTGGAATCCTAAGTGACGGACAAACATTTAGACCTCAGCAGAAGTATTCCGGAATCCTATGTGAGTTACAAACATTGAAACAACAGCGGGAGTGTTCTGGAATCCTTTATTGCAAACAAACTTTCAGAACCTCGTCGCAGTGCTCTGGAGTTCTATGTGAGGGAGAAAGACTCAGAACCCAGCAGCAGTGCTCCGGAATCCTATGTGACAGACACACATGTATACCCCAGCAGCAGTGTTCTGGAATCCTATGTGAGGGACAAACATTCAGACCAAGACAGCATTGTTATGGAAAACTATGTGAGGGAAAATCATTCAGACTCTCGTAGCAGTGTTCTGGGATTCTGTGTGAGGAACAAACATTGAGACCCTCGAATGTGTGTTCTGGAATCCTATGTGAGGGGAAAACATTCAGGCCACGGTAGCAGTGTTCTGGAATCCTATGTGAGAGACAAACATTCAGAAACTCATAGCAGTGTTCCGGAATCCCACGTGAGGGACAACCAGTCCGACAATCGTAGAAGTGTTCTGGAATCCTACATGACTGTCATACATGTAGACCCCAGCAGCAGTGTTCTGGAATCCTATGTGAGAGACAAACATTCAGACTCCAGCAGCAGTGTTTTGGCATCCTATGTGAGGGACAATCATTCAGGCCCTCTTAGCAGTGTTCTGGAATTATGAGTGAGGGACAAACATTCAGACGCTTGCAGCAGTGTTCTGGAATCCTGTGTGAGGGACAAACATTCAGACCACAGCAGGATTGTTCTGGAGTCCGATGTGAGGAAAAATCTTTCAGACCCTGTTAACATTGTTCAGGAATCCCATGTGAGGGACAAACATTGAGACCACAGCAGTAGTGTTCTGTAATCCTATGTGAGGGACAAATATTCAGACCCTCATAGCAGTGTTCTGGAATCCTATGTGAGGGACAAACATTGAGAGAATCGTGGCAGTGCTCTGGAATCCTACATGAGGGAGAAACATTCAGACCGCAGCAGCTGTGTTCTGGAATCCTATGTGAGGGACAATCATTCAGACCCTCATAGCAGTGTTCTGGAATTCTGTGTGATTGACAAAGTTTCAGAACCTCGTAGCAGTGTTCTGGAATCCTATGTGAGGGACACACATTCAGACCCCAGCAGCAGTGTTCTGGAATCCTATGTGAGGGACAATCATTCAGATCCTCATAGCAGTGTTCTGGATTCTGGGTCAGGGACAAACGTTCATACCCTCGTGTCATTATTCTGGAATCCTGTGTGAGGAAAAAACATTCAGACAACAGCAGGATTGTTGTGGAATGCCCGGTGAGGAACAAACATTCAGACCCTCGTAGCAGTGTTCTGGAATCCTATGTGACTGACAAACATTTAGACAACAGCAGCAGTGTTCTGGAATCCTATGTGAGGGACAATCATTCAAACAACAGCGGGAGTGTTCTGGAATCCTATGTTTCGGAAAATCATACAGACCCTCGTCGCAGTGTACTGGAATTCTATGTGAGGGCAAACATTCAGACCACAGCAGTAGTGTTCTGGTATCCTACGTGAGGGACAAACATTCAGACCCTCATAGAAGTGTTCAGGAATCCTATGTGAGGAACAAACATTCAGACCACAGCAGGAGTGTTCTGCAATCCCCTGTGAGGAAGAAACATTCATACCCTCGTAATGGTCTTCTGGAATCCTATGTGATGGGCAAACATTTAGATCACAGCAGCAGTGTCCTGGAATCCTATGTGAGGGACAATCATTCAGACACTCGTAGCATTGTTCTGGAATCCTAAGTGAGGGACAAAAATTCAGACAATCCTAGCAGTGTTCTGGAAACCTATATGTGGGCCAAACATTCGGACCCCAGGGACAGTTTTCTGCAATCCTATGTGAGGGAAAAACATTCAAACAACTGCGGGATTGTTCTGACATCCTATATTATGGACAAACATTCCAACATTCTTCACAGTGATCTGGAGTTCTATGTGAGTGAGAAACACTCAGATCCCAGCAGCAGTGTTCTAGAATCCCATGTGATGGACATACATGTATACCCCAGCGGAAGTGTTCCAGAATCCTATGTGAGAGACAAAGATTGAGACCCCAGAAGCAGTGTTCTCCAATCCTATGTGAGTGATAATCATTCAGAAATTCGTAACAGTGTTCTGGAATTCTGTGTGTGGGAGAATCATTCAGTCCCTCATAGCAGTGTTCTGGAATTCTGTGTGAGGGAAAAACACTCAGACCCTCGTAGCAGTGTTCTGAAATCCTTTGTGAGGGACATTCAGACAACAGCAGTAGTGTTCTGGAATCCTCTGTGAGGAACAAACGTTTAGACAGTCGTAGCAGTGTTCTGGAATCCTACGTGACAGACAAACTTTTAGACCCCAGCAGCAGTGTTCTGGAATCCTATGCGAGGGACAAACATTCAGACAATGGTAACAGTGTTCTGGAATCCTATGTGAGGGACAAACACTCAAAACCCAGCAGCAGTATTCTTGAATGCTATGTGAGGGACAAACTTTCAGACCACAGCAGGAGTGTTCTGGAATCCTATGTGAGGGACAATCATTCAGACCCTCGTAGCAGTGTTCTGGAATTCTGTGTGAGAGACAAACATTCAGACCCTCGTAGCGGTGTTCTGGAATCCAATGTGACGGACAAACATTCAGACCACCACAGGAGTGTTCTGGAATCCTATGTGAGGGAGAAACATTCAGAACCTAGTAGCAGTGTTCTGGAATCCTATGTGAGGAATAAACACTCGGAACCAAGCAGCAGAGTTCTGGAAAACTATGTAATAGACAAACATTCAGACCAGAGTAGGATTGCTCTGGAATCCTATGTGTTGGACACACATTCAGAACACAGCAGGAGTGTTTTGGAATCCTATGTGAGGGACAAACATACAGACCCTCGTAGCAGTGTTCTGGAATCCAACGTGATCGACAAATATTCAGACCACAGCAAGAGTGATGTGGAAACTACTGTGAGGAACAAACATTGAGATCCACGTAGCAGTGTTCTGGAATCCTATGTGAGGGACAAACATTTAGACTCCAGCAGGAGTGTTCTGGAATCCCAAGTGTGGTACGAACATTCAGACCGTCGTAGCAGTGTTCTGGTACTCTATGTGAAGGACAAACTTTCAGACAATAGCAGAAGTGTTCTGGTATCCTAAGTGAGAGACAAACATAAGAGCCCAGCAGCAGTGTTCTGGAATCCTATGTGATGGACAATCATTCCGAACCTCGTAGCAGTGTTCTGGAATTCTCTTTGAGGGACAAATATTCAGACACTCGTAGTAGTATTCTGGAATCCTGTGTGAGGGACATTCAGACGACAGCAGGAGTGTTCTGGAATACCTCGTGAGAAACGAACATGCAGACTCTCGTAGCAGTGTTCTGGAATCCTTTGTGACAGAAAAACATTTTGACCCCAGCGGTAGTGTTCTGGAATCCTATGTGAGGGACAATCATTCAGACCCTCGTAGCAGTGTTCTGGAACCCTATGTGAGGGACAAATACTCAGACCCCAGCAGTAGTGTTTTCGAATCATATGTGTGGGACAAACATTGAAACAACAGCACTAGTGTCCTGGAATCATATGTTTCATGCAAACATTCAGACCCTCGTTGCAATGCTCTGGAATTCTGTGGGGAAAAGCAAGAGAGATCAGATTGTTACTGTGTCTGTGTAGAAAGAAGTAGACATAGGAGACTCCATTTTGTTCTGTACTAAGAAAAATTCTTCTGCCTTGAGGTTCTGTTAATCTATGACCTTACCCCCAACCCCGTGCTCTCTGAAATATGTGCTGTGTCAAACTCAGGGTTAAATGGACTAAGTGTTGTGCAAGATGTGCTTTTTAAACAGATGCTTGAAGGCAGCATGCTCCTTAAGAGTCATCACTACTCCCTAATCTCAAGTACCCAGGGACACAAAATCTGCGGAAGGCCGCAGGGACCTCTGCCTAGGAAAGCCAGGTATTGTCCAAGGTTTCTCCCCATGGGATAGTTTGAAATATGGCCTCGTGGGAAGGGAAAGACCTGATCGTCCCCCAGCCTGACACCCGTAAATGGTCTGTGCTGAGGAGGATTAGTATAAGGGAAGGCATGCCTCTTGCAGTTGAGACAAGAGGAAGGCATCTGTCTCCTGCCCGTCCCTGGGCAATGGAATGGCTGGGTATAAAACCCGATTGTACGTTCCATCTACTGAGATAGGGAAAAACCGCCTTAGGGCTGGAGGTGGGACATGCGGGCAGCAATACTGCTTTGTAAAGCATTGAGATGTTTCTGTGTATGCATATCTAAAAGCACAGCACTTGATTCTTTACCTTGTCTATGATGCAAAGACCTTTGTTCACGTGTTTCTCTGCTGACCCTCTCCCCACTATTGTCTTATGACCCTGAAACATCCCCCCCTCGGAGAAACACCCACAAATGATCAATAAATACTAAGGGAACTCAGAGGCTGGCGGGATCCTCCATATGCTGAACGCTGGTTCCCTGGGTCCCCTTATTTCTTTCTCTATACTTTGTCTCTGTGTCTTTTTATTTTCCAAGTCTCTCGTTCCACCTAATGAGAAACACCCACAGGTGTGGAAGGGCAACCCACCCCTTCATCTGGTGCCCAACGTGGAGGCTTTTCTCTAGGGTGAAGTTACGCTCGAGCGTGGTCATTGAGGACAAGTCGAAGAGAGATCCCAAGTGCGTCTACAGTCAGACTTACGGTAAGCTTGTGCACTCGGAAGAAGTTAGGGTGATAATGTGGCAAACTAAAAGTAAAACTAAAAGTAAATATGCCTCTTATCTCAGCTTTATTAAAATTATTTTAAAAAGAGGGGGAGTTAGAGTATCTACAAAAAATCTAATCAAGCTATTTCAAATAATAGAAAAATTTTGCCCATGGTTTCCAGAATAAGGAACTTTAGATCTAAAAGATTGGAAAAGAATTGGCAAGGAACTAAAACAAGCAGGAAGGAAGAGTAATATCATTCCACTTAGAGTATGGAATGATTGGGCCACTATTAAAGCAGCTTTAGAACCATTTCAAACGGAATAAGATAGCGTTTCAGTTTCTGATGCCCCTGGAAGCTGTGTAATAGATTGTAAAGAAAAGACAAGGAAAAAAATCCCAGAAAGAAACGGAAAGTTTACATTGCGAATATGTAGCAGAGCCGGTAATGGCTCAGTCAACGCAAAATGTTGACTATAATCAATTACAGGAGGTGATATATCCTAAAACGTTAAAATTAGAAGGAAAAGGTCCAGAATTAGTGGGGCCATCAGAGTGTAAACCACGAGGGCCAAGTCCTCTTCCAGCAGGTCAGGTGCCCGTAACATTACAACCTCAAACGCAGGTTAGAGAAAATAAGACCCAACTGCCAGTAGCTTATCAATACTGGCCGCTGGCCGAACTTCAGTATCGGCCACCCCCAGAAAGTCAGTATGGATATCCAGGAATGCCCCCAGCACCACAGTGCAGGGCACCATACCCTCAGCCGCCCACTAGGAGACTTAATCCTATGGCACCACCTAGTAGACAGGGTAGTGAATTACATGAAATTATTGATAAATCAAGAAAGGAAGGAGATACTGAGGCATGGCAATTCCCAGTAATGTTAGAACCGATGCCACCTGGAGAAGGAGCCCAAGAGGGAGAGCCTCTCACAGTTGAGGCCAGATACAAGTCTTTCTCGATAAAAATGCTAAAAGACATGAAAGAGGGAGTAAACAGTATGGACCCAACTCCCCTTATATGAGGACATTATTAGATTCCGTTGCTCATGGACATAGACCCATTCCTTATGATTGGGAGATTCTGGCAAAATCGTCTCTCACCGTCTCAATTTTTTGCAATTTAAGACTTGGTGGATTGATGGTGCACAAGAACAGGTCCGAAGAAATAGATCTGCCAATCCTCCAGTTAACATAGATGCAGATCAACTATTAGGAACAGGTCAAAATTGGAGCACTATTAGTCAACAAGCATTAATGCAAAATGAGGACATTGAGCAAGTTAGAGCTATCTGCCTTAAAGCCTGGGAAAAAATCCAAGACCCAGGAAGTGCCTGCCCCTCATTTAATACAGTAAGACAAGTTTCAAAAGAGCCCTACCCTGATTTTGTGGCAAGGCTCCAAGATGTTGCTCAAAAGTCAATTTCCAATGAAAAAGCCCTTAAGGTCATAGTGGAGTTGATGGTATACGAAAATGCCAATCCTGAGTGTCAGTCGGCCATTAAGCCATTGAAAGGAAAGTTTCCCGCAGGATCAGATGTAATCTCAGAATATGTAAAAGCCTGTGATGGAATCGGAGGAGGTATGCATAAAGCTATGCTTATGGCTCAAGCAATAACAGGAGTTGTTTTAGGAGGGCAAGTTAGAATACTTGGAGGGAAATGTTATAATTGTGGTCAAATTGGTCATTTAAAAAAGAATTGCCCAGTCTTAAATAAACAGAATATAACTATTCAAGCTACTACAACAACAGGTAGAGAGCCACCTGACTTATGTCCAAGATGTAAAAAAGGAAAACATTGGGCTAGTCAATGCCGTTCTAAATTTGATAAAAATAGGCAACCATTGTCAGGAAAATAGCAAAGGGGCCAGCCTCAGGCCCCACAACAAACTGGGGCATTCCCTATTCAGCCATTTGTTCCTCAGGGTTTTCAGGGACAACAACCCCCACTGTCCCAAGTGTTTCAAGGAATAAGCCAGTTACCACAATACAACAATTTTCCCCTGCCACAAGCTGCAGTGCAGAAGTAGATTTATGTACTATACAAGCAGTCTCTCTGCTTCCAGGGGAACCCCCAAACAAAAAATCCCCACAGGGGTATGTGGCCCACTGCCTGAGGGGACTGTAGGACTAATCTTGGGAAGATCAAGTCTAAACCTAAAGGGAGTTCAAATTCATACTGGTGTGGTTGATTCAGACTATAAAGGCGAAATTCAATTGGTTATTAGCTCTTCAATTCCTTGGAATGCCAGTCCAGGATACAGGATTGCTCAATTATTACTCCTGCCTTATATTAAGGTTGGAAATAGTGAAATAAAAAGAACAGGAGTGTTTGGAAGCACTGATCTGACAGGAAAGGCTGCATATTGGGCAAGTCAGGTCTCAGAAAACAGACCTGTGTGTAAGGCCATTATTCAAGGAAAACAGTTTGAAGGGTTAGTAGACACTGGAGCAGATGTCTCTATCATTGCTTTAAATCACTGGCCAAAAAAATGGCCTAAACAAAAGGCTGTTACAGGACTTGTCGGCGTAGGCACAGCCTCAGAAGTGTATCAAAGTACTGAGATTTTACATTGTTTAGGGCCAGATAATCCAGAAAGTACTGTTCAGCCAATGATTACTTCAATTCCTCTTAATCTGTGGGGTCGAGACTTATTACAACAATGGGGTGTGGAAATCACTATGCCCACTCCATTATATAGCCCCACGAGTCAAAAAATCATGACCAAGATGGGATATATACCAGGAAAGGGACTAGGAATAAAATGAAGATGGCATTAAAGTTCCAGTTGAGGCTAAAATAAATCAAGAAAGAGAAGGAATTAGGGTATCCTTTTTAGGGGCGGCCACTGTAGAGCCTCCTAAACCCATAGCATTAACTTGGAAAAGAGAAAAACCGGTGTGGGTGAATCAGTGGCTGCTACCAAAACAAAAACTGGAGACTTTACATTTATTAGCAAATGAACAATTAGAAAAGGGACATATTGAGCCTGCATTCTCGCCTTGGAATTCTCCTGTGTTTGTAATTCAGAAGAAATCTGGCAAATGGCGTATGTTAACTGACTTAAGGGCCATAAACGCCGTAATTCAACCCATGGGGCCTCTCCAACCCGGGTTGCCCTCTCCGGCCATGATCCCAAAAGACTGGCCTTTAATTATAATTGATCTAAAGGATTGCTTTTTTACCATCCCTCCGGCAGAGCAGGATTGCGAAAAATTTGCCTTTACTATACCAGCCATAAATAATAAAGAACCAGCCACCAGGTTTCAGTGGGAAGTGTTACCTCAGGGAATGCTTAATAGTCCAACTGTTTGTCAGACTTTTGTAGGTCGAGCTCTTCAACCAGTTAGAGACAAGTTTTCAGACTGTTATATCATTCATTATTTTGATGATATTTTATGTGCTGCAGAAACAAGAGATAAATTAATTGACTGTTATACATTTCTACAAGCAGAGGTTGCCAACGCAGGACTGGCAATAGCATCTGATAATATCCAAACCTCTACTCCTTTTCATTATTTAGGGATGCAGATAGAAAATAGAAAAATTAAGCCATAAAAAATAGAAATAAGAAAAGACACATTAAAAACACTAAATGATTTTCAAAAATTGCTAGGAGATATTAATTGGATTCGGCCAACTCTAGGCATTCCTACTTATGCCATGTCAAATTTGTTCTCTATCTTAAGAGGAGACTCAGACTTAAATAGTAAAAGAATGTTAACCCCAGAGGCAACAAAAGAAATTAAATTAGTGGAAGAAAAATTTCAGTCAGTGCAAATAAATAGAATAGATCCCTTAGCCCCACTCCAACTTTTGATTTTTGCTACTGCACATTCTCCAACAAGCATCATTGTTCAAAATACTGATCTTGTGGAGTGGTCATTCCTTCCTCACAGTACAGTTAAGACTTTTAAATTGTATTTGGATCAAATAGCTACATTAATTGGTCAGACAAGATTACGAATAATAAAATTATGTGGAAATGACCCAGACAAAATAGTTGTCCCTTTAACCAAGAAACAAATTAGACAAGCTTTTATCAATTCTGGTGCATGGCAAATTGAACTTGCTAATTTTGTGGAAATTATTGATAATCATTACCCGAAAACAAAAATCTTCCAATTTTTTAAAATTAACTACTTGGATTCTACCTAAAATTACCAGATGTGAACCTTTAGAAAATGCTCTAACAGTATTTACTGATGGTTCCAGCAATGGAAAAGCAGCTTACACAGGGCCAAAAGAAAGAGTAATCACAACTCCATTTCAATCGGCTCAAAGAGCAGAGATGGTTGGAATCAGTGTTCCAAGATTCTGATCAACCTATCAATATTATATCAGATTCTGCATATGTAGTACAGGCTACAAGGGATGTTGAGACAGCTCTAATTAAATATAGCATGGACGATCAGTTAAACCAGCTATTCAATTTATTACAACAAACTGTAAGAAAAAGAAATTTCCCATTTTATATTACTCATATTCGAGCACACACTAATTTATCAGGGCCTTTGACTAAAGCAAATGAACAAGCTGACTTACTGGTATCATCTGCATTCATAAAAGCACAAGAACTTCATGCTTTGACTCATGTAAATGCAGCAGGATTAAAAAACAAATTTGATGTCACATGGAAACAGGCAAAAGATATTGTACAACATTGCACCCAGTGTCAAGTCTTACACCTGCCCACTCAAGAGGCAGGAGTTAATCCCAGCGGTCAGTGTCCTAATGCATTATGGCAAATGGATGTCACACATGTACCTTCATTTGGAAGATTATCATATGTTCATGTAACAGTTGAAACTTATTCAAATTTCATATGGGCAAGTTGCCAAACAGGAGAAAGTACTTCCCATGTTAAAAAACATTTATTGTCTTGTTGTACTGTAATGGGAGTTCCAGAAAAAATCAAAACTGACAATGGACCAGGATATTGTAGTAAAGCTTTCCAAAAATTCTCAAGTCAATGGAAAATTTCACATACAACAGAAATTCCTTATAATTCCCAAGGACAGGCCATAGTTGAAAGAACTAATAGAACACTCAAAACTCAATTAGTTAAGCAAAAAGAAGGGGGAGACAGTAAGGAGTGTACCACTCCTCAGATGCAACTTAATCTAGCACTCTATACTTTTAATTTTTAAAACATTTATAGAAATCAGACTACTACTTCTGCAGAACAACATCTTACTGGTAAAAAGAACAGCCCACATGAAGGAAAACTGATTTGGTGGAAAGATAATAAAAATAAGACATGGGAAATAGGGAAGGTAATAACGTGGGGGAGACGTTTTGCTTGTGTTTCACCAGGAGAAAATCAGCTTCCTGTTTGGATACCTACTAGACATTTGAAGTTCTACAATGAACCCATTAGAGATGCAAAGAAAAGCGCCTCCACGGAGACGGTAACACCAGTCACATGGATGGATAATCCTATAAAATTAAATGTTAAGGATAGTGTATGGGTACCTGGCCCCACAGATGATCACTGCCCTGCCAAACCTGAGGAAGAAGGGATGATGATAAATATTTCCATTGGGTATCGTTATTCTCCTATTTGCCTAGGAAGAGCACCAGGATGCTTAATGCCTGCATTCCAAAATTGGTTGGTAGAAGTACCTACTGCCGGTCCTAAAAGTAGACTCACTTATCACATGGTAAGCGGGATGTCACTCAGGCCACGGGTAAATTATTTACAAGACTTTTCTTATCAAAGATCATTAAAATTTAGACCTAAAGGGAAACCTTGCTCCAAGGAAATTCCCAAAGGATCAAAAAATACACAAGTTTTAGTTTGGGAAGAATGTGTGGCCAATAGTGCGGTGATATTACAAAACAATGAATTCCGAACTGTTATAGATTGGGCACCTCGAGGTCAATTCTACCACAATTGCTCAGGACAAACTCAGTCATGTCCAAGTGCACAAGTGAGTCCAGCGGTTGATAGCGACTTAACAGAAAGTCTAGACAAACATAAGCATAAAAAATTACAGTCTTTCTACCCTTGGGTATGGGGATAAAAAGGAATCTCTACCCCAAGACCAAAAATAATAAGTCCTGTTTCTGGTCCTGAACATCCAGAATTGTGGAGGCTTACTGCAGCCTCATACCACATTGGGATTTGGTCTGGAAATCAAACTTTAGAAACAAGAGATCGTAAGCCATTTTATACTATCTACCTAAATTCCAGTCTAACGGTTCCTGTACGAAGTTGTGTAAAGCCCCCTTATATGCTAGTTGTAGGAAATATAGTTATTAAACCAGACTCTCAAACTATAACCTGTGAAAATTGTAGATTGTTTACTTGCATTGATTCAACTTTTAATTGGCAACACCGTATTCTGCTGGTGAGAGCAAGAGAAGGCATGTGGATCCCTGTGTCCATGGACCGACCATGGGAGGCCTCGCCATCCGTCCATATTTTGACTGAAGTATTAAAAGGCGTTTTAAATAGATCCAAAAGATTCATTTTTACTTTAATTGCAGTGATTATGGGATTAATTGCAGTCACAGCTATGGCTGCTGTGGCAGGAGTTGCATTGCACTCTTCTGTTCAGTCAGTAAACTTTGTTAATGATTGACAAAAAAATTCTACATGATTGTGGAATTCACAATCTGGTATTGATCAAAAATTGGCAAATCAAATTAATGACCTTAGACAAACTGTCATTTGGATGGGAGACAGACTCATGAGCTTAGAACATCGTTTCCAGTTACAGTGTGACTGGAATACATCAGACTTTTGTATTACACCCCAAATTTATAAGGAGTCTGAGCATCACTGGGACATGGTTAGACATCATCTACAGGGAAGAGAAGATAATCTCACTTTAGACATTTCCAAATTAAAAGAAATTTTCAAAGCATCAAAAGCCCGTTTAAATTTGGTGCCAGGAACTGAGGCAATTGCAGGAGTTGCTGATGGCCTCGCAAATCTTAACCCTGTCACTTGGGTTAAGACCATTAGAAGTACTACGATTGTAAATCTCATATTAATCCTTGTGTGCCTGTTTTGTCTGTTGTTGGTCTGCAGCTGTACCCAACAGCTCAGAAGAGACAGCGACCATCGAGAACCGGCCATGATGACGATGGCGGTTTTGTCGAAAAGAAAAGGGGGAAATGTGGGGAAAAGCAAGAGAGATCAGATTGTTACTGTGTCTGTGTAGAAAGAAGTAGACATAGGAGACTCCATTTTGTTCTGTACTAAGAAAAATTATTCTGCCTTGAGATTCAGTTAATCTATGACCTTACTCCCAACACCGTGCTCTCTGAAATATGTGCTGGGTCAAACTCAGGGTTAAATGGATTAAGTATTGTGCAAGATGTGCTTTGTTAAACAGTTGCTTGAAGGCAGCATGCTCCTTAAGAGTCATCACTACTCCCTAATCTCAAGTACCCAGGGACACAAAAACTGCGGAAGGCCGCAGGGACCTCTGCCTAGGAAAGCCAGGTATTGTCCAAGGTATCTCCCCATGGGATAGTCTGAAATATGGCCTTATGGGAAGGGAAAGACCTGACCGTCCCCCAGCCCGACACCTGTAAATGGTCTGTGCTGAGGAGGATTAGTATAAGAGGAAGGCATGCCTCTTGCAGTTGAGACAAGAGGAAGGCATCTGTCTCCTGCCCGTCCATGGGCAATGGAATGTCGCGGTATAAAACCCGATTGTACGTTCCATCTACTGAGATAGGGAAAAACCGCCTTAGGGCTGGAGGTGGGACATGCGGGCAGCAATACTGCTTTGTAAAGCATTGAGATGTTTCTGTGTATGCATATCTAAAAGCACAGCACTTGATTCTTTACCTTGTCTATGATGCAAAGACCTTTGTTCACGTGTTTGTCTGCTGACCCTCTCCCCACTATTGTCTTGTGACCCTGACACATCCCCCTGTCGGAGAAACACCCACAAATGATCAATAAATACTAAGGGAACTCAGAGGCTGGCGGGATCCTCCATATGCTGAACGCTGGTTCCCTGGGTCCCCTTATTTCTTTCTCTATACTTTGTCTCTGTGTCTTTTTATTTTCCAAGTCTCTCGTTCCACCTAACAAGAAACACCCACAGGTGTGGAGGGGCAACCCACCCCTTCAGAATTCTATGTGAGGGAGAAAATTCAGACCCCAGCAGCAGTGTTCTGGAATCCGACGTGAGGGACAATCACTCAGACACTTGTAGCAGTGTTCTGCAATTCTGTGTGAAGACGAACATTCAGACCACAACAGGGATGTTCTAGAATCCTATGTGAGGGACAAACATTCAGACCCCAGATGTAGTGTTTTCGAATACTATGTGTGGGACAAACATTCAAACAACGGCGGGAGAATTATGGAATTCTATGTTTCGGACAAACATTCAGACCCTCGTAGCATTGTTCTGGAATCCTATGTGACGGACTAACATTAGGCCCTGCAGCAGTATTCTGGAAACCTATGTGATGGACATGCATGTAGACCCCAGCAGCAGTGTTCTGGAATCCTATGTGATTGACAAATGTTCAGACCCCCGCAGCAGTGTTCTGGAATCCTATGTGATTTGCAATCATTCAGACCCACATAGCAGTGCTCTGGAATTCTGTGTGAGGGACAAGCATTCAGACCCTTTTAGAAGTTTTCTGGAATCCTATGTGAGGGACAAATATTCAGACCCCTGCAGCAGTGTTCTGGCATCGATGTAAGGGACAATCATTCAGACCCACACAGCACTGTTCTGGAATTCTGCTTCAGGGCCAACATTCAGACCACGAAAGGAGTGTTCTGGAATCACCTGTGAGGAACAAACTTTCAGAACCCCGTAGCAGTGTTCTGGAATCCTATGTGTCAGACAAACATTTAAACCCCAGCAGCAGTGTTCTGGAATCTTATGTGAGGGAGAAATATTCAGACAATCGTAGCAGTGTTCTGGAATCCTGTGTGAGGGACAAACTTTCTGATCCAAGCAGCAGTGTTCTGGAATCCTATGTGAGGGACAAACATTCAAACAACAGCGGGAGTGTTCTGGAATCCTATGTTACAGACAAACATTCAGGTTCTCGTCACAGTGTTCTAGAATTCTATGTGAGGGAGAAACATTCAGAACCCAGCTGCAGTGTTCTGGAATCCTATGTGGTGGACATACATGTAGACCCCAGAAGCAGTGCTGTGGAATGCTACGTGGGGAACAATCATTCAGACCCCAGCAGCAGTGTTCTGGAATATTGCATGAGGGACAATCATTCAGACCCTCGTAGCAGTGTTCTGGAGTCCAGTGTGAGGGACAAATATTCCGATCACAACAGGAGTATTCTGGAATCCCCTATGAAGAACAAACATTCAGGCTATCGTAGCAGTGTTCTGGAATCCTATGTGACTGACAAACATTGAGACCCCAGCAGCAGTGTTCTGGAGTGCTATGTGAGGGACAAACATTCAGACACTAGTAGCAGTGTTATGGAATCCTATGTGAGGGACAAACACTCAGAACCCAGCAGCATTTTTCTGGGTCCCTATGTGAGGGACAAATACTCGGAACACAGCTTCAGTGTTTTGCCATTTTATGTGAGGGACAAACATTCAGACCCTCATAGAAATGTTCTGGAATCCTATGTGAGGGACAAACTTTCCGACAATTATAACAGAGTTCTGTAATCCTACGTTAAGGACAAATATTCAGACACTCGTAACAGTGTTCTGGAATGGTATGTGAGGGACACACATTCAGACAATCGTAGCAGTGTTTTGGAATCCTATGTGAGGGACAAACATTCAGAAGCCAGCACAAGTGTTCTGGAATCTTCTGTGAGGGAAAAACATTCAATCAACAGCGGGAGGGTTCTGGAATCTTATGTTATGGACAAACATTCAGACGCTCATCGCAGTGTTCTGAAATTGTGTGTGAGGGAGGAACACTGAGAACCCAGCAGCAGTTTTCTGGAATCCTATATGATGGACGTACTTGTAGACCTCAGCAGCAGTGTTCTAGAATCCTATGTGAAGGACAAACATTCAGACCTTCGTCGAATTGTTCTGGAATCCTATAAGAGGGACAGACACTCAGAAACCAGCAGCAGCATTCAGGAACCCTATGTGAGGGACAAACATTCAGACAACATCAGGATTGTTCTGGACTCCTATGTGAGTAACATACACTCAGAAAACAGCAGGAGTGTTTTGGAATCCTATGTAAGGGACAAACATTCAGATCCTCATAGCAGTGTCCTGGATTTCTGCGTGAGGGACAAACATTCAGACCCCCATAGCAGTGTTCTGGAATCCTATGTTAGAGAGAAACATTCAGACCACAGCAGGAGTGTTCTGGAATCTCCTGTGAGGAACAAACATTCAGAATCCCCTAACAGTGTTCTGAAATCTTATGTGACTGACAAACATTTAGACGCCAGCAGCAGTATTCTGGAATGCAATGTGAGGGACAAATATTGAGACCCTTGTAGCAGTGTTCTGGTATCCTATCTGAGAGACAAACTCTCAGAACCAAGCAGCGGTGTTCTGGAAAATTATGTAAGGGATAAAGATTCAGACCAGATCTGGTATACTCTGGAATTCTATGTGAGGAACAAACTCTCAGAATACTGCAGGAGTGTTTTGGAATCCTATGTGAGGGACAAACATTCAGACCCTCGTAGCAGTGTTCTGGAATCCCATGTGATTGACATTCAGACCACAGCAGGAGTGTTCTGGAATCCCCTGTGAGGATCCAACATTCAGACCTCTGTAGCAGTGTTCTGGAATCCTAAGTGAGAGACAAACATTTAGACCCCAGCAGCAATGTTCTGGAATCCTATGTGAGGGACAAACATTCAGACCCTCGAAGCAGTGTTCTGGAATCCCATGTGTGGGATAAACATTCAGACAGTAGTAGCAGTGTTCTGTAATCCAATGTGAGGGACAAACATTCAGACCCTCGTCGGAATGCTTTGAATCCTATGTGAGGGACAAACACTGAGACAATCTTAGTACTATTCAGGAATCCTCTGTGAGGGACAAACACTGAGACAATCTTAGTACTATTCAGGAATCCTCTGTGAGGTACAAATTTTTAGACCACAGCAGAAGTGTTCTGCAATCCTATTTGAGGGACAAACATTCAAACAACAGAGGGAATCTTCTGGAATCCTATGTTACGGACCAACATTCAGACCCTCGTTGCAGTGTTCTGGAATTCTATGTGACGGAGAAACACGTAGAACCTATCAGCTGTGTTCTGGAATCCTGTGGGAGGGACATACATGTAGACACCAGCAGCGGTGTTCTGGAATCCTATGTGAGGGACAAACATTCAGAACCGAGCAGCAGTGTTCTGGAACTCTGTATGAGGGACAAACATTCAGAACACGGCAGGATTGTTCTGCAATCCTATGTGAGGGAGAAACACTCTGAAAACCGTAAGAGTGTTTTGGAATCCTACATGAGGGCCAAACAATCAAACCCTCATAGCTGTGTTCCGGAATCCTATGTGAGGGGCAAACACTCAGACAATTGTAACAGTTTTCTGGAATCCTTTGTGAGGGACAAACATTCATTCCCTCGTAGCGGTGTTCGGGAACCCTGTATGAGGGACAAACATTCAGACCACACCGTTCTGGAATCCAATCTGTGGGAAAAACATTCAGACCCTCGTGGCAGTGTTCTGGAATCCTATGTGACGGACAAAGATTTAGACCACAGCAGCAGTGTTCTGAAATCCTATGTGAGGGACATTCAGACCCTCTTAGCAGTTTTCTGGAATCTTATGTGAGGGACAATCATTCAGACCTCAGCAGGAGTGTTCTGGAAAACCCATGTGAGGGACAAACACTCAGACTACAGCAGGAGTGTTCTGGAATCCCCTGTGAGTGACAAACATTCAGACTGTCGTAGGGGTGTTCTGGAATCCTATGTGACGAACAAACATATAGAATCCAGCAGCATTGTTGTGGAATCCTATGTAGGGGACAAACATTCAGACAATAGTAGCAGTGTTCTGGAATCCTATGTGAGGGGCAAACATTCAAACAACAGCGAGAGTGTTCTGGAATCCTAAGTTATGGACAAACACTCAGACCCTCGTGGCAGTGTTCTGGAATTCTATGTGATGGAGAAACACTCAGAATCCAGCAGCAGTGTTCTGGAATCCTATATGACGGAGATACACGTACACCTCAGCAGCAGTGTCCTGGAATCCTATGTGAGAGACAAACTTTCAGACCCCAGGAGCAGAGTTCTGGAATCCTGCATGAGGGATAAACATTCAGACCCTCTTAGCAGTTTTCTTAATCACTATGTCAGGGACAAAGATTCAGACCTCAGCACCATTGTTCTGGAATCCTACATGAGGCTCAAACATTCAGACCCTCGTTGCAGTCTTCTGGAATCCTGTGTGAGAGACAATCATTCAGACAACAGCAGGAGTCTTCTGGAATTCCCTGTGAGAAATAAACACTCAGATCCTCCTAGCAGTGTTCTGGAAACCTATATGACGGACAAACATTTAGACAACTGAAGCAGTGTTATGGAATCACATATGAGAGACAGACCTTCAGAAACTTGTACCAGAGTTCTGGAATCCTTTGAGAGGGACAAACATTCAGAACCCAGCAGAAGTGTTCCGGAATCCTATGTGAGGGACAAGCATTCAGACACTGGTAGCAGTGTTCTGGAATCCTATGTGAGAGACAAACACTCCGAACCCAGCAGCATTGTTCTGGAACCCTATGTGAGGGAAAAACATTCATACCACAGAAAGATTGCCCCGGAATCCTATGAGAGGGACAAACACTCAGAACACAGCAGGAGTGTGTTGGAATCCTATGTGAAGGAAAAACATTGAGACCCTCGTAGCAGTGTTCTGGAATCCTATGTGAGGGACAAACATTCAGATCCTCGAAGCAGTGTTCTGGAATCTAATGTGAGGGATAAACATTCAAATAATAGCGGGAGTGTTCTGAAATCCTGTGTTACGGACAAACATTCAGACCATCGTGGCAGTGTTCTGGAATTCTATGTGAGGTAGAAACATTCAGAACACAGCAGCAGTGTTCTGGAAACCTATGTGACGGACATACATGCAGACCCCTGCAGGGGGGTTCTGGAATCCTATGTGAGGGACAAACATTCAGAACACAGCAGCAGTGTTCTGGAAACCTATGTGACGGACATACATGGAGACCCCTGCAGGGGTTTCCGGAATCCTATGTGAGGGACAAACATTCAGAAGCCTGCAGCAGTGTTATGGAATCTTATGTGAGGGACAATCATTCAGACTCTCGTAGCAGTGTTCTGAAATTCTGTGTGAGGGTAAAACATTCAGAACCTCATAGCAATTTTCTGAAATCCTATGTGAGGGACAAACATTCAGAACACAGCAGGAGTGTTCTCAAATCCTCTGTGAGGGAAAATCATTCTGACCCTCGTAGCAGTGTTCTGGAATCCTGTGTGAGGGACAAACATTCAGACCCCAACAACAGTGTTCTGTAATCCTATGTGTTGGACAATCATTCAGAACCCCATAGCAGTGCTCTGGAATTCTGTGTGAGGGACAAATATTCAAACTGTCATTGCAGTGTTCTGGAATCCCGTGTGAGGGACAAACATTCAGACACTGGTAGCAGTGTTCTGGAATCCAACGTGAGGTACAAACATTCAGACAACAGCAGGATTGTTCTGGAATCCTATGTGAGGGACAAGCATTCAGACAATCGTAGCAGTGTTCTGGAATCCCATGTGAGGGACAAACATTCAGACCTTCATAGCAGTGTTCTGGAATGGTATGTGATGGACAAACATTCAGACAATCGTAGCATTGTTGTGGAATCCTATGTGAGGGACAAACCTTCAGACACCAGCAGCAGTGTTCTGGAATCCTATGTGAGGGACAAACATACAAACAACAGCTAGAGTGTTCTGGAATCCTGTGTTAGGGACAAACATTCAGACGCTCGTCGCAGTGTTCTGGAATTATATGTGATGGAGAAAGAGTCAGAACCCAATAACAGTGTTCTGGAATCCTATCTGATGGACATACATGTAGACCCCAGCAGCAGTGTTTTGGAATCCTATGTGAGGGACAGTCATTCAGACCCTTGTAGCAGTGTTCTGGAATTCTGTGTCAAGCACAAACTTTCAGACCCTCATAGCAGTGTTCTGGAATCCTGTGTGAGGGACAGTCATTCAGGCCATAGCAGGAGTGTTCTGTAATCCCCTGTGAGGAACAAACGTTCAGACAGTCGTAGCATTGTTCTGGAATATTATGTGAGGGACAAACATTCAGACAATTGTAGCAGTGTTCCGGAATCCTATGTGAGGGACAAACATTCAAACAACAGCGGGATTGTTCAGGAATCCTATGTTATGGACAAACATTCTGACCCTCGTAGCGGTGTTCTGGAATTCTATGTGAGGGAGAAACACTCAGAACCCAACATGAGTGTTCTGGAATTCTATGCGACGGACATACCTGTAGACCCCAGCAGCTCTATTCTAGAATCCTATGTGAGGGACAAACATTACGACCCCAGCAACAGTGTTCTGGAATCCTATGTGAAGGAAAATCATTCAGACACTCGTACCAGTGTTCTGGAATTCTGTGTGAGGGACAAACATTCTGACTCCCGTAGCAGTGTTCTGTAGTCCTGAGTGAGGGAAAAACATTGAGACCACAGCAGGAGTGTTCCGGAGTCCCCTGTGAGAAACAGACATTCAGACCCTCATAGGAGGGTTCTGGAATCCGGTGTGACGGACAAAAATCTAGACCCCAGCAGCAGTGTTCTGGCATCCTATGTGAGGGACAAACATTCAGACCCTTCGTAGCAGTGTTCTGGAATCCTATGTGAGGGACAAACACTCAGAACCCTGCAGCAGTGTTCTGAAACCTTATGTGAGAGACAAATATTCCGATGACAGGAGGACAGTTTTGGAATCCTACGTGAGGGACAAACACTCAGAAAACAGCAGGAGTGTTCTGGAATCCTAAATGAGGGACAATCATTCAGATCGTCATAGCAGTGTTCTACAATTTTGTGTGAGGGACAAACATTCACACCCCAGCAGAAGTGTTGTGGAATCCTAAATGAGGGACAAACATTCAGACCCTCGTAGGAGTGCTCTGGAATAGTGTGTGACGGAGAAACTTTTAGACCTCAGCAGCAGTGTTCTGCAATCCTTTGTAAGGAAAAAACAGTCAGACCCTCACAGCTGTGTTCTGGAATCCCATGTGATGGACAAACACTCAGAACCGAGCAGCAGTGTTCTGTAACTATATGTGAGGGGCAACCATTCAGAACACAGCAGGATTGTTCTGGAATCCTACATGAGGGACTGACACTCAGAGCACAGCAGGCGTGTTTGGGATTCCTATGTGAGGGACAAACATTCTGACACTCATAGCAGTGTTCTGGAATCCTACGTGAGTGGCAAACATTCAGACAATCTTAGCAGTGTTCTGGAATACTATGTGAGGGACAAACATTCAGACACTCGTAACAGTGTTTTGGAATACTATGTTGCAGACAATCATTCATATGCTCGTAGCAGTGTTCTGGAATTCTGTGTGAGGGAGAAACATTCAAACCCTCGTAACAGTGTTCTGGAATCCTGTGTGAGGGACAAACATTCAGACCACAGCAGGATTTTTCTGGAATCCCCAGTGAGGAACAAACGTTCAGACCTTCATAGCAGTGTTCTGGAATCCTATGTGACGGACAAATATTTAGACCCCAGCAGCGGTGTTCTGGAATCCTATGTTAGTGACAAACATTCAGACCCTTGTAGGAATTTTCTGGAATCTATGTGAGGGACTTGCTTTAAGACCACAGCAGGAGTGTTCTGGAATCTCATGTGAGGTACAAGCATTTGCAACCTCATAGCTGTGTTCTGGAATCCTATGTGATGAACAAACATTTAGACCCCAGCAGCAGTGTTCTGGAATCCTATGTGAGGGAAAAACATACAGACCATCATAGCAGTTTACTGGAATCCTATGTGAGGGAAAAACATACAGACCATCATAGCAGTTTACTGGAATCCTGTGTGAGGGACAAACATTCAGACAATCGAAGCAGTGTTCTGGAATCCTAAGTGAGAGACAAATATTCAGAACACAGAAGGATTGTTCTGGAATCCTATGTGAGGAACAAACACTCAGAACACAGCAGGAGTGTTGTGGAATCCTATGTGAGGGACAAACTTTCAGACCCTCGTAGTAGTGTCCTGGAATCCTATGTGAGGGACAAACATGCAGACAATTGTAGCAGTGTTCTGGAATCCTTTGTGATCGACAAACCTTCGAACAACAGTGGAAGTGTTCTGGAATCCTATGTTATGGACACACATTCAGAACTTCGTGGCAGTGTTCTGGAATTCTATTTGAGAGAGAAACATTCAGAGCCCAGCAGCAGTTTTCTGGAATCCTATGTGATGGACATTCATGCAGACCACAGCAGCAGTGTTCTGGAATCTTATGTGAGGGACAAACATTCAGAACCCATCAGCAGTGTTATGGAATCCTATGTGAGGGACGATCATTAGAACCCTAGTAACATTGTTCTGGAATTCTGAGTGAGGGAAAAACATATAGACTCTCATAGCAGTGTTCTGATAGAGTGTGTGAGGGACAAACATTTAGAACACAGCAGGAGTGTTCTTTAATCCCCTGTGAGGAAAAGACATTCAGACCCCCGTAGCAGTGTTCTGGAATCCTATGTGTCAGAGAAACATATAGACACCAGCAGCAGTGTTCTGGGATCCTATGTGAGGGAAAAACATTCAGACACTCTTAGCAGTGCTCTGGAATCATATGTGAGAGACAAACATTAAGACCACAGCAGGAGTGTTCTGGAATCCTATGTGAGGGACAAACATTCAAACAACAACGGGAGTGTTCTGGAATCCCATGTTACTGACAAACATTCAGACCCTCGTCACAGTTTTCTGGAATTCCATGTGAGGGAGAAATACTCAGAACGCAGCAGCAGTGTTCTTTAATACTATGTGTCAGACATACATGTAGACCCCAGCAGCAATGTTCTGGAATCCTATATGCGGGACTAGCATTCAAACGCCAGGAACATTGTTCTTGAATCTTATGTGAGGGACAATCATTGAGACCCTCCTAGCAGTGTTCTGGAATTCTGTGTGAGGGACAAACTTTCAGACCCTCGTAGCAGTGTTCTGGAATCCTATGTGACAAACATTTAGACCCCAGCAGCAGTGTTCTGGAATCCTATGTGAGGAACACACATTCAGACCCTCGTAGCACTGTTCTGGAATCCTATTAAGGGACAAATACTCAGAACCCACCGCAGTGTCCTGAAAGCCTATGTGAGTGACAAACATTCAGACCACAGCAGGATTGTTCTGGAACCCTATGGGTGGAACAAACACTCAGAACACAGCAGAAGTGTTTTTGAATCTTATGTGAGGGATAAATGTTCAGATCCTCGTAGAAGTGTTCTGGAACCCTATGTGACAGACAAACATTCAGACCCAGCAGAAGTGTTCTGCAATCCTATGTGAGGGACAATCATTCAGACCCTCGTAGCAGAGTTCTGGAATCCCATGTGACGGACATACATGCAGACCCCAGCAGCAGTGTTCTGGAATCCTATGAGAGGGACAACATTCAGACCCCAGCAGTAGTGATGTGGAATCCTATGTGATGGACAATCATTCAAACACTGGTAGCAGTGTTCTGGAATCCTATGTGAGGGACAAACATTCTGACCACAGCAGGAGTGTTCCGGAGTCCCCTGTGAAGAAAAAACATTCAGACCCTCATATCAGTGTTCTGGAATCCTATGTGGCGGACAAACATTTAGACCCCATCAGAAGTTTTCTGGAATCCTATGTGAGGGACAAACATTCAGACCCTCATAGAAGTGTTCTGGAATCCTATGTGAGGGACAAACACACTGAACACAGCAGCAATGTTCTGGAAAACTATGTAAGGGACAAACACTCAGACCACAGCAGGATTTTTCTGGAATCCTATGTGTGGGACAATTACTCAGAACACAGCAGGAGTGCTTTGAAATCTTACGTGAGGGACAAACGTTCAGAACCTCTTAGCAGTGTTCTGGAATCCTGTGTGAGGGACAAATATTCAAACCACAGCAGGATTTTTCTGGAATCCCCTGTGAGAAACAAACTTTCAGACCCTCGTAGCAGTGTTCTGGAATCCTTTGTGACGGATGAACATTTAAACCCCAGCAGAAGTGTTCTGGAATCCTATATGAGGGACAAACATTCAGACACTCGTAGCAGTGTTCTGGAATCCTATGTGAGGGACAAACATTCAGACCATAGTTGCAGTGTTCTGGAATCCTATGTGAAGGACAAACTTTGAGGCCCCAGCAGCAGTGTTCCTGAATCCTATGGGAGGAAGAAACATTGAAACAGCAGCAGGAGTGTTCTGGAATCTTTTGTGATTGACAAACATTCAGGCCACAGCAGGAGTGTTGTGGAATCCTATGTGAGGGACAATCATTCAGACCCTCCCAGCAGTCCTCTGGAATTCTGTGTGAGGGACAAACATTGAGACCCTCAGAGCAGTGTTCTCGAATCCTATGTCAGGGACAAACATTCAGATCACAGCAGGAGTGTTCTGGAAACCCCTGTGAGGAACAAACATTCCCGAACTTCGTAGCAGTGTTCTAGAATCCCATGTGACCGACAAACATTTAGAACCCAGTAGCAGTGTTCTGGAATCCTATGTGAGGGGGAAGCATTCCGACCCTCGTGGTAGTGTCCTGGAATCCTATGTGATGGACAAACACTCACACCATCATAGCAGTGTTCTGTAACACTATGTGAGGGACAAACATTCAGACCACAGCAGGATTGTCCTGGAATCCTATGTGAGGGAGAAACACACAGAACACAGGAGGAGTTTTTTGGAATCCAATGTGAGGGACAAACATTCAGACCCTCGTAGCAGTGTTCAGGAATCCTATGTGAGGAACAAACTTTCAGACTTTCGCAGCAGTGTTCAGGAATCCTATGTGAGGGCCAAATATTCAGACCCCAGCAACAGTGTTCTGGAATCCTAGGTGATGGATACACATTCAGACCCTCATAGCAGTGTTCTAGAAATGTGTGTGAGGGAGAAACATTCAGACCCTCGTTGCAGTGTTCTGGAATCCTGTGTGAGGGACAAGCATTCAGACCATAGCAGGAACGTTCTAGGATCACCTGTGAGGAACAAACACTCAGACCCTCCTATCAGTATTCTGGAATCCTATGTGAGGGACAAACTCTCAGAAGACAGCAAGAGTGTTTTGTAATCTATGTGAGGGACAAAGAGTCAGACCGTCTTAGCAGTGTTCTGGAATCCTATGTGAGGGACAAACCTTCATACAGTCATAGAAGTGTTCTGGAATCCTATGTTAGGACAAAGATTCAGACCCTCGTAGCAGTGTTGTGGAATGCTATGTGAGGGAAAAAACACGCAGACAATAGTAGCAGTGTTCTGAAATCCTATGTGAGGAACAAACCTTCAGAACCTCGTAGGAGTATTCTGGAATCCTATGTGAGGGACAAACATTCAGACACTTCTAGCTATGTTCTGGAATCCTATCTGAGGGACATACTTTCAGACCCCAGCAGCAGTTTTCTGGAATCCTATGTGAGGGACATATATTCAAACAACGGTGGGAGTGTTCTGGAATACTATGTTAAGGACAAACATTCAGACCCTCGTCGCAGTGCTCTGGAATTCCATGTTAGGGAGAAACACTCAGAACCCGGCAACAGTGTTCTGGAATCCTATGTTATGGAGAAACATTCAGACCCTCATTGCAGTGTTCCAGAATTCTACGTGAGGGAGAAACACTCAGAACCCTGCAGCGGTATTCTGGAATCCTGTGTGACGGACATACACGTAGACCCCAGCAGCCGTGTTATGGAATCCTGTGTGAGGGAAAAGAACTCAGAACCCAGCAACAGTGTCCTGGAACCCTATGTGAGGGACAAACATTCAGGCCACAGCAGGATTGTTCTGGAATCCTATGTGAGGGACAAACACTCAGAACACAGCGGGAGTGTTTTGGAATCCAATATGAGGGAGAAACATTCAGACCCTCATAGCAGTGTTCTGGAATCCTATGTGAGGGACAAACATTCAGAAAATCGTAGCCGTGTTCTGGAATCTCAAGAAAGGGAAATAAATTCAGACCCCAGCAGCAGTGTTTTGTAATCCTATGTGAGGGAGAAACATTGAACCAAGATCAGGAGTGTTCTGCAATCCCTGGTTATGGACAAATATTCAGAACCTCGTCTCAGTGCTCTGGAATTCTATGTGAGGTAGAAACAGTGAGAACCCAGCAGCAGTATTCTGGAATCCTATGTGAGGGAAAATCATTCAGACCCCAGCAGGAGTGTTCTGGAATCCTATGGGAGGGACAATCATTCAGACAATCGTAGCAGTGTTCTGGAATCCTATGTGAGGGGCAAACATACAGACACTTGTAGCGGTGTTCTGGAATCCTATGTAAGTGACAAATATTCAGACCCTTGTAGCATTGTTCTGGAATCCTATGTGAGGGATCACATTGAGACAATCGTAGCTGTGTTCTCGAATCCTATGTGAGGGAGAAACATTCAGACTACAACAGCAGTGTTCTGGAATCGTATGTGAGGGACAAACATTCCAACAACAGAGTGAGTGTTCTGGAATCCTAAGTTACGGACATACATTCAGAAATTCGTCTCAGTGATCTGGAATTCTATGTGAGGGTGAAACACTCAGAAACCGGCAGCAATGTTCTTAAATCCTATGTGACAGACATACATGTAGACAGTAACAGCAGTGTCCTGTAATTCTGTGTGATGGAAAAACATTCAGACACTCATAGCAGTGTTCTGGAATCCTATTTGAGGGACAAACATTCAGACCACAGCTGGAGTGTTCTGCAATCCCCTGTGAGTAACAAATATTCAGATCCTCGTAGCAGTGTTCTGGAATCCTTTGTGAAGGACAAACATTCAGACCCCAGCAGCAGTGTTCTGGAATCCTATGTGAGGGACAAACATTCAGACCCTCGTAGCAGTGTTCCCGAATCCTAAGTGAGGGGCAAAGATTCAGACCCCAGCAGCAGTGTTCTGGAATCCTATGTGAGGGACAAGCATTCAAACAACATCAGGAGTGTTCTGGAATCCTATGTTAAGGACAAACATTCAGACCCTCGTTGCAGTGTTCTGGAATTCTAAGTGAGAGAGAAACACTCAGAACCCAGCAGCAGTGTTTTGGAACCCTATGTAAGGGATATACATGTAGACCCCAGTAGCAGTGTTCTGGAATCCCATCTGCGGGACAAATATTCAGATCCCAGCAGTAGTGTTCTGGAATCCTATGTGAGGGACAATCATTCAGACCCTTGCAGCAGTGTTGTGGAATTCTGTGTGAGGGACAATCATTCAGACCCTCATAGGAGTGTTCTGGAGTCTTGTGTGAGGAACAAACATTCAGACCACAGCAGGAGTATTCTGGAATCCCCTGTGCAGAACAAACATTCAGACCCTCGTAGCAGTGTTCTGGAATCCTTTGTGAGTGACAAACGTTCAGATTCCAGCGGCAGTGTACTGGAATCCTGTGTGAGGGACAAAGATTCAAACAACAGCGGGAGTTTTCTTTAATCATATGTTATGGACAAATATTCAGACCCTCGTCTAAGTGTTCTGCATCCTAAGTAAGGGACAAACACTCTGAACCAAGAAGCAGTGTTCAGGAATCCTATATGGTGGACATACAGGTAGACCACAGTAGCCGTGTTCTGTAATCCTTTGTGAGGGACAAAACATTCAGACCCTCGTGGCAGGGTTCTGGAATCCTATGTGAGGAACAATCACCAAGAACCCAGCAGCAGTGTTCTAGAACACTATGTGAGGGACAAACATTCAGAGCACAGCAGGATTGTTCTGTAATCCTATGTGAGGGACAAACTCTCAGAAGACAGCAAGAGTGTTTTGTAATCTATGTGAGGGACAAAGAGTCAGACCGTCTTAGCAGTGTTCTGGAATCCTATGTGAGGGACAAACATTCATACAGTCATAGAAGTGTTCTGGAATCCTATGTTAGGACAAAGATTCAGACCCTCGTAGCAGTGTTGTGGAATGCTATGTGAGGGAAAAAACACGCAGACAATAGTAGCAGTGTTCTGAAATCCTATGTGAGGAACAAACCTTCAGAACCTCGTAGGAGTATTCTGGAATCCTATGTGAGGGACAAACATTCAGAACCTCGTAGGAGTGTTTTGGAATCCTCTGTGAGGGACAAACATTCAGACACTTTTAGCTATGTTCTGGAATCCTATCTGAGGGACATACTTTCAGACCCCAGCAGCAGTTTTCTGGAATCCTATGTGAGGGACATATATTCAAACAACGGTGGGAGTGTTCTGGAATACTATGTTAAGGACAAACATTCATACACTTCTAGCTATGTTCTGGAATCCTATCTGAGGGACATACTTTCAGACCCCAGCAGCAGTTTTCTGGAATCCTATGTGAGGGACATATATTCAAACAACGGTGGGAGTGTTCTGGAATACTATGTTAAGGACAAACATTCAGACCCTCGTCGCAGTGCTCTGGAATTCCATGTTAGGGAGAAATACTCAGAACCCGGCAACAGTGTTCTGGAATCCTATGTTATGGAGAAACATTCAGACCCTCATTGCAGTGTTCCAGAATTCTACGTGAGGGAGAAACACTCAGAACCCTGCAGCGGTATTCTGGAATCCTGTGTGACGGACATACACGTAGACCCCAGCAGCCGTGTTATGGAATCCTGTGTGAGGGACAAACATTCAGACCCCAGGAGCAGTGTTGTGGAATCCTGTGTGAGGGACAAACATTCAGACCCCAGGAGCAGTGTTGTGGAATCCTATGTGAGGGACAATCATTCAGACCCTCTCAGGAGTGTTCTGGAATCCCAAGTGAGGGACAAACATTCAGAACCCAGCAGAAGTGTTCTGCAATCCTATGTGAGGGACAATCATTCAGACCCTCGTATCAGAGTTCTGGAATCCCATGTGACGGACATACATGCAGACCCCAGCAGCAGTGTTCTGGAATCCTATGAGAGGGACAACATTCAGACCCCAGCAGTAGTGATGTGGAATCCTATGTGATGGACAATCATTCAAACACTGGTAGCAGTGTTCTGGAATCCTATGTGAGGGACAAACATTCTGACCACAGCAGGAGTGTTCCGGAGTCCCCTGTGAAGAAAAAACATTCAGACCCTCATATCAGTGTTTTGGAATCCTATGTGGCGGACAAACATTTAGACCCCATCAGAAGTTTTCTGGAATCCTATGTGAGGGACAAACATTCGGACCCTCATAGAAGTGTTCTGGAATCCTATGTGAGGGACAAACACACTGAACACAGCAGCAATGTTCTGGAAAACTATGTAAGGGACAAACACTCAGACCACAGCAGGATTTTTCTGGAATCCTATGTGTGGGACAATTACTCAGAACACGGCAGGAGTGCTTTGAAATCTTACGTGAGGGACAAACGTTCAGAACCTCTTAGCAGTGTTCTGGAATCCTGTGTGAGGGACAAATATTCAAACCACAGCAGGATTTTTCTGGAATCCCCTGTGAGAAACAAACTTTCAGACCCTCGTAGCAGTGTTCTGGAATCCTTTGTGACGGACGAACATTTAAACCCCAGCAGAAGTGTTCTGGAATCCTATATGAGGGACAAACATTCAGACACTCGTAGCAGTGTTCTGGAATCCTATGTGAGCGACAAACATTCAGACCATAGTTGCAGTGTTCTGGAATCCTATGTGAAGGGCAAACTTTGAGGCCCCAGCAGCAGTGTTCCTGAATCCTATGGGAGGAAGAAACATTGAAACAGCAGCAGGAGTGTTCTGGAATCTTTTGTGATTGACAAACATTCAGACCACAGCAGGAGTGTTGTGGAATCCTATGTGAGGGACAATCATTCAGACCCTCCCAGCAGTGCTCTGGAATTCTGTGTGAGGGACAAACATTGAGACCCTCAGAGCAGTGTTCTCGAATCCTATGTCAGGGACAAACATTCAGATCACAGCAGGAGTGTTCTGGAAACCCCTGTGAGGAAAAAACATTCCCGAACTTCGTAGCAGTGTTCTAGAATCCCATGTGACCGACAAACATTTAGAACCCAGTAGCAGTGTTCTGGAATCCTATGTGAGGGGGAAGCATTCCGACCCTCGTGGTAGTGTCCTGGAATCCTATGTGATGGACAAACACTCACACCATCATAGCAGTGTTCTGTAATCCTATGTGACGGACAAGCATTCTCACCCTCGTAGCAGTGCTCTGGAATGCCATATGGTTGAAAAACACTCGGAACCCAGCAGCAGTGTTCTGTAACACTATGTGAGGGACAAACATTCAGACCACAGCAGGATTGTCCTGGAATCCTATGCGAGGGAGAAACACACAGAACACAGGAGGAGTTTTTTGGAATCCAATGTGAGGGACAAACATTCAGACCCTCGTAGCAGTGTTCAGGAATCCTATGTGAGGAACAAACTTTCAGACTTTCGCAACAGTGTTCAGGAATCTTATGTGAGGGCCAAATATTCAGACCCCAGCAACAGTGTTCTGGAATCCTAGGTGATGGATACACATTCAGACCCTCATAGCAGTGTTCTGGAATTGTGTGTGAGGGAGAAACATTCAGACCCTCGTTGCAGTGTTCTGGAATCCTGTGTGAGAGACAAGCATTCAGACCATAGCAGGAACGTTCTAGGATCACCTGTGAGGAACAAACACTCAGACCCTCCTATCAGTATTCTGGAATCCTATGTGAGGGACAGACGTTTACACCCCAGCAGCAGTGTTCTGGAATCCTATATGAGGGACAAACATTCAGACCCACGTAGCAGTGCTCTGGAATCCTATGTGAGGGACAAAAATTCAGATCTCAGCAGCAGTGTTCTGGAATCATATGCGAGGGAGAAACTCTCAGAACCCAGCACCAGTGTTCTGGAATCCTATGTGACGTATAAACATGTAGACACCAGCAGGAGTGTTCTGGAATACTATCTGAGGGACTAACACTCAGAACCCAACAGCCGTGTTCTGGAATCCTATGTGTGGAGCAATCATTCAGACCCTCGTAGCAGTGTTCGGGAATCCTGTGTGAGGGACAAACATACAGACCACAGCAGGAGTCTTCTGGAATACCCTGTAAGGAATAAACATTCAGACCCTCGTAGTAGTGTTCTGGAATCCCATGTGACGGACAAATATTTAGACCCCAGCAGCAGTGTTCTGGAATCCTAGGTGAAGGACAACCATTCAGACCCTTTTAGCAGTGTTCTGGAATCTTATGTGAGGGACAAACATTGAGAGAATCATGTCAGTTTTCTAGAAACCTATGTGAGGGACAAATATTCAGACCGCAGCAGCAGTGTTCTGGAATCCTATGTGACGGACAAATTTTGAAACAACAGCGGGTGTGTTCTGGAAATCTATGTTATGGAAAAACATTCAGAACCTCGTCACAGTTTTCTGGAATTCTTGTGAGGGAGAAAAACTCAGAACCCAGCAGCATTGTTCTGGAATCCTATGTGACGGATATTCATATAGACCCCAGCAGGAGTGTTCTGGAATACTGTGTGAGGGACAAACATTCAAACACCAGCAGCAGTGTTCTGGAATTCCGTGTGAGGGACAATCATTCAGACCCTCGTAACAGTGTTCTGGAATCCTGGGTGAGGGACAAACATTCAGACCACAGCAGAAGTCTTCTGGAATCCCCTGTGATGAACAAACATTCAGACCCTCAAAATAGTGTTCTGGAATCCTATGTGACAGACAAACATTTAGACCCCATCAGCAGTGCTCTGGAATCCAAGGTGAAGGACAGCCATTCACACCCTTGTAGCAGTGTTCTTGAATCATATGTGAGAGACAAACATTCAGATGCTCGTAGCAGTGTTCTGGAATCCTATGTGAGATTCAAACACTCAGAACCCAGCAGCAGTGTTCTGGAACCCTAACTGAGGGATAAACATTCAGACCCCAGCTGCAGTATTCTGGGATCCTATGTGAGGGAAAATCATTCAGACACCCGTGCCAGTGTCCTGGAATTACTCATGTGGGACAAATATTCAGACCCTCGTGACAGTGTTCTGGAATCCCATGTGAGAGACAAACATTCAGATGCTCATAGCAGTGTTCTGGAATCCTATGTGAGATTCAAACACTCAGAACCCAGCAGCAATGTTCTGGAGCCCTAAGTGAGATAAAAACATTCAGACCACAGCAGGATTGTTCCGGAATCCTTTCTGAGGGGCAAACACTCACAACACAGCAGCAGTGTTCTGGAATCGTATGTGAAGGACATACATATAGATAATCGTAGCATTGTTCTGGGTTCCTATGTAAGGGACAAACATTCAGACCCCAGCAGTAGGGTACTGGAATCTTTTCTGAGGGACAAACATTCAGACCTCACCAGGAGTGTTCTGGAATCACTTGTGAGGAACAAACATTCAGACCCTCATAGCAGTGTTCTAGAATCCTATGTGTGGGACAAACATTCACACACTTGTAGCAGTGTTCTTTAATCCTATGGGAGGGACAGACAGTCAGACACTCGTAGCAGTGTTGTGGAATAGTATGTGACAGACAAACATTTAGACCCCAGCAGCAGTGTTCTGGAATCCTATTTGAGGAAGAAACATTCAGACCCTAGTAGCAGTGTCGTGGAATACTATGTGACAGACAAGCATTTAGACCCCAGCAGCAGTGTTCTGGAATCCTATGTGTGGGACAAACACTCCGAACACAGCAGGAGTGTTTTGGGATCCTATGTGAGGGACAAACATTCAGACCCTCATAGCAGTGTTCTGGAATCCTATGTCAGGGACAAACATTCAGACAATCGTAAAAGTGTTCTGGAATCCTGTGTGAGGGACAAACATTCAGACCCTCGTAGCAATATTCTGGCAGCCTATGCGAGGGAGAAACCTTAAGAGAATGGTAACTCTGTTCTGGAATCTTACGTGAGGGAGAAACATTCAGACAATCATAGCAGTGTTCTGGAATCCTATGTGAGGGAAAAACATTCAGACGCTCGTCGCAGTGTTCTGGAATTCCATGTGAGGAAGAAACACTCAGAACCCAGCAGCAGTGTTCTGGAATCCTATGTGACGGAGATACATGTGGACTCTAGCAGCAGTGCTCTAGAATCCTATGTGAGGAACAAACATTCAGACCCCAGCATCAATTTTCTGAAATCACATGTGAGGGACAATCATTCAGACCCTCATAGCAGTGTTCTGGAATCCTGTGTGAGGGACAAACGTTCAGACCCCAGCAGCAGTGTTCTGGAATCCTATGTGAGGGTAAATCATTCAGAACCTAGTTGCAGTGTTCTGGAATCTTATATGAGGGACAAACATTCGGATCCTCTTAGCAGTGATCTGGAATCCTATGTGAGGGTAAATCATTCAGAACCTAGTTGCAGTGTTTGGGAATCCTATATGAGGGAAAAACATTCGGATCCTCTTAGCAGTTTTCTGGAATCCTATGTAACGGACAAACATTAAGACCCCAACTGCAACTGCAGTGTTCTGGAATCCCATGTGAGGGAAAAGCATTCAGACCCTTGTAGCAGTGTTCAGGAATCCTATGTGAGGGAGAAACACTCAAAACCCAGCAACAGTGTTCTGGAACCCTATGTGAGGGACAAACATTCACACCACAGCAGGATTGTTCTGGAATACTATGTGAGGGACAAACACTCAGAACATAGCAGGAGTGTATTGGAATCGTATGTGAGGGACAAACATTCGGATCCTCTTAGCAGTGTTCTGGAATCCTATGTGACGGACATACATGTAGAACCCAGCAGCAGTGTTCTGAAGGCCTATGTGAGGGACAAACATTCAGACCCCAGGAACAGTCTTCGGGAATCGTATGTGAGGGTAAATCATTCAGAATCTCGTAGCAGTGTTCTGGAATTCTGTGTGAGGGACAAACATTCAGACCACAGCAGCAGTATTCTGGAATCCTATGTGAGGGAGAAACATTCAAACAACTGCAGGTGTGTTCTGGAATCCTATGTGAGGGAAAAACATTCAAACAACTGCAGGTGTGTTCTGGAATCCTATGACAAGGAAAAACATTCAGACCCTCCTCGCAGTGTTCTTGAATTCTATGTGAGGGAGAAACACTCCGATTCCTGTAGCAGTGTTCTGGAACCCTATGTGACAGACCTACATGTAGACTCCAGTAGCAGTGTTCTGGAATCCTATGTGAGGGACAATCATTCCGACCCTCGTGGCAGTGTTCTGGAATTTTGTGTGAGGGATAAACATTCAGACCCCAGCGCGAGTGTTCTGGAATCCCATGTGAGTGACAAGCATTCAAACAATCATAGCAGTGTTCTGGAATCCTATATGAGAGACAAACTTTCAGACCCTCGTAGCAGTATTCTGGAATCCTATGTGGGGGCAAACATTCAATCATAGCAGTGTTCAGGAATCCTATGTGAGGGACAAACATTTAGACCGTCGTAGCAGTGTTCTGGAATCCTATGTGAGAGACAAGCATTGAGACAATCGTGGCAGTGTTCTGGGATCCTATGTGAGGGACAAACATTCAGACAATCGTAGCAGGGTTCTGGAATCCTATGTGAGGGACAAACACTCAAAAAACAGAGAGAGTGTTCTGGAACCCTATGTTATGGACAAACATTGAGACCGTCGTTGCAGTGTTCTGGAATTCCCTGTGAGGGACAAAAACTAGGAACCCAGCGGCAGTGTTCTGGAATCTTATGTGAGGGACAAACATTCAGACTCCAGCAGCAGTGTTCTGGAATCCCATGTGAGGGACAATCATTCAGACCATCATAGCCGTGTTTTGGAATTCTGTGTGAGGGACAAACATTCAGACCGTCGTAACAGTGTTCTGCAATCCTGTGTGAGGGAAAAACATTCCGACCACAGCAAGAGTGTTCTGGAATCCCCTGTGAGGAACAAACATTCCGACCCTCATAGCAGTGTACTGGAATCTTATCTGATGGAAAAATATTTAGAACCCAGCAGCAGTGTTCTGGAATCCTATGTGAGTGACAAACACTCAAAACATAGCAGGAGTGTTTTAGAATACTATGTGAGGGATAAACAATCTGACCTTCACAACAGTGTTCTGGAATCCTGTGTGAGGGATAAACATTCAGACCCTGATAGCAGTGTTCTGGAATCCTATGTGAGGGACAAACATACAGACCACAGCAGGACTGTTTTGGAATTCCCTTTGAGAAACAAACTTTTAGACCCTCATAGCTGTGTTCTGCAATCCTGTGTGTGGGACAAAATTTCAAAACCTTGTAACAGTGTTCTGGAATCCTATGTGAGGTACAAACATTCAGACAATCGTAGCAGTGTTCTGGAATCACATGTGAGGGACAAACATGCAGACCCTCGTAAGAGTGTTCTGGAATCCTATGTGAGGGACAAACATTCAGACAGTCGTAGCAGTGTTCTGGAATCCAATGTTAGTGACAAACTTTCAGACCCCAGCAGCAGTGTTCTGGAATCCTACTTGAGGGACAACCATTCAGATACTTTCAGCAGTGTTCTGGAATCCTGTGTCAGGGACAAACATTTTGACCACTGCAGGACTCTTCTGGAATCCCCTTTGGGGAACAAACATTCAGACCCTCGTAGGTGTGTTCTGTAATCCTATGTGACTGACACACATTTCGACCACAGCAGCAGTGTTCTGGAATCCCATGTGAGGAACAAACATTCAGACACTCGTAGCAGTGTTCTGGGGTCCTGTGTGAGGGACAAAAATTCAGGCCACACCTTAGCCGGGCGTGGTAGCGGGCGCCTGTAGTCCCAGCTACTCGGGAGGCTGAGGCAGGAGAATGGCGTGAACCCGGGAGGCGGAGCTTGCAGTGAGCCGAGATCGCGCCACTGCACTCCAGCCTGGGCGACAGAGCGAGACTCCGTCTCAAAAAAAAAAAAAAAAAAAAAAAATTCAGGCCACACCAAGAGTGTATTGGAATCCCCTGTGAAGAACAAACATTTTGAACCTCCTAGCAGTGTCTGGAATATTATCTGACAGACAAACATTTAGACCCCAGCAGCAGTATTATAGAATCTCATGTGAGGGACAATATTTCAGAACGTCGTAGCAGTGTTCTGGAATATTATATGAGTGAAAAATATTCAAACATCCTCAGGAGTGTTCTGGAATCCTATGTCACGGACAAGCATTCAGACCCTCGTCGCAGTGTTCTGGAATTCTATGTGAGGGAGAAACACTCAGAACCCAGCAGCAGTGTTCTGGAATCCTATGTGAAGGACATACATGTAGACCAGAGCAGCAGTGTTCTGGAATCCTTTGCGACGGACAAACATTCAGACCCCAGCAGCAGTGTTCTGGAATCCTGTGTGAGGGACAAACATTCAGACCCCAGCCGCAGTGTTCTGGTATCCTATGTGATGGACAGTCATACAGACCCTTGTAGCAGTGTTCTGGAATTCTTTGTGAGGGACAAACATTCAGACACTCATAGCAGTGATGTGGAATCCCATGTGAGTGACAAACATTCAGACCACAGCAGAAGTGTTCTGGAATCCCCTGTGAGGAACAAACATTCAGACCCTCGTATTGGTGTTCTGGAATCCTATTTGAAGGACAAACATTTAGGCCCCAGCAGCAGGGTTCTTGAATCCTATGTGAGGGACAAATATTCAGACCCTGGTAGCACTGTTCTGGCTTCCTTTCTGAGGGACAAACATTCAGTCCACAGCAGGAGTGTTCTGGAATCCTAAGTGAGGGACAAACATTCACACCCTCGTAGCAGTGTTTTGAAATCCTATGTGAGGGACAAACATTCATACCTCAGTGGCAGTGTTCTGGAATCCTATGTGAGGGACAAACATTCACACCCTCGTAGCAGTGTTTTGAAATCCTACGTGAGGGACAAACATTCATACCTCAGTGGCAGTGTTCTGGAATCCTATGTGAGGGACAAACATTCAAATAAATACTTGAGTGTTTTTGAATCCTATGTTACGGACAAACATTCAAACCCTCGTCGCAGTGTTCTGGAATTGTTTGTGAGTGAGAAACACTCAGAAACCAGCAGCAGTGTTCTGGAATCCTATGTTTCTGACATAAATGTAGACCCCAGCAGCAGTGTTCTGGAATCCTAAGTGAGGGACAAACATTCAGACCCTAGCAGCAGCATTCTGGAATCCTATTGAGGGACAAAAATTCTGACCCTCATCTCAGTGGTCTGGAATTCTAGGTGAGGAAGAAACATTCAGACAATCGTAGCAGTGTTCTGGAATCCTATGTGAGAGTCAAACATTCAGACCCCAGCAGCAGTGTTCTGGAATCCTATGTGAGGGACAAACATTCAAACGACAGCGGGAGTGCTCTTGAATCATATGTTATGGACAAACACTCAGACCCTCGTAGCAGTGTTCTGGAATCCTATGAGAGGGACAAACATTCAGACCCTCCAGGTTTGTTCTGGAATCCTATGTGAGGGACAAATATTAAGACAATCATAACATTGTACTGTAATCCTGTGTAAGGGACAAACATTCAGTCCCCATTAGCAGTGTTCTGGATTCCTATGTGAGGGACAAACATTCCCACAACAGCGGGAGTGTTCTGTAATCCTATGTTACGGACAAACATTCAGACCCTCATCAAAGTGTTCTGGAATCCTATGTGAGGGAGGAACACTTAGAAACCAGCTGCAGTGTTCTGGAATCTTATGGGATGGACACACATGTAGACCCCAGCAGCATTGTTCTGGAATCCTGTGAGACGGACAAACATTCAGACCCCAGCAGCAGTGTTCTGGAATCCTAGAGTAGGGATAATCATTAAGACCCTGGCTGCAGTGTTCTGCAATTCTGTGTGAGGGACAAACATTCAGAGCCTCATAGGAGTGTTCTGGAATCCTATGTGATTGACAAACATTCAGACCACAGCAGGAGTGTTCTGGAATCCCCTGTGAGGAACAAATATTCAGACCCTCGTGGCAGTGTTCTGTAATCCTATGTGAGGGACCAACATTTAGACCACAGCAGCAGTGTTCTGGAATCCTATGTGAGGGACAAACATTCAAACAACAGCGGGAGTGTCCTTGAATCATATGTTACGGACAAACATTCAGACCCTCATAGCAGTGTTCTGGAATCCTTTGAGAGGGACAAACATTCAAACAACTGCGGGAGTGTTCTGTAATCCTATGTTATGGACAAATATTAATATAATCGTAACATTGTTCTGGAATCCTGCGTGAGGGACAAACATTCAGTCCCCAGCAGCAGTCTTCTGAAATCCTACATGAGAGACAATCATTCAGCCCCTCGTTGCATTGTTCTGGAATTCTGTGTGAGGGAAAAACTTTCAGACAATCATGGCAGTGTTCCAGAATCCTATGTGAGGGTAAAACTTTCAGAACACAGAAGGAGTGATCTGGAATCCCCTGTGAGGAATAAACATTCAGAACCCTGTAGCAGTAGCCTGGAATCCGATGTGACGGACAAACCTTTAGACCCCAGCAGCATTGATCTGGAATCCTACTTGAGGGACAATCATTCAGACCCTCTCAGCAGTATTCTGTCATCCTATGTGCGGGAGAAACATTCAGACCACAGCGGGGGTGTTCTGTAATAATATGCGACAAACATTTCGATCCTCACAGAAGTGTTCTGGAATATTATATGAGGGACACAGGTTCAGACAATTGTAGCAGTGTTCTGGAATCCTATGTGAGGGACAAACATTCAGAACCTAGAAGCAGTGTTCTAGAATCCTATATGAGGGAGAAACGTTCAAACAACAGCGGGAGTGTTCTGGAGTCCTATGTTACGGACAAACATTCAGACCCTAGCAGCAGTGTTCTGGAATCCTATGTGACAGACAAACACTCAAACAAGAGCGGGAGTGGTCTGGAATCCTATGTTAGGATCATACATTCAGACCCCCGTTGCAGTGTTCTGGAATTCTATGTGTGGCAGAAACACTCAGAACCAGCAGCAGTGTTCTGGCATCCAATATGAGGGACACACAAGTAGACTGCAGCAGCAGTGTTCTGGAATCCTATGTGAGGGACAAACATTCAGACCCCAGCAGCAGTGTTCTGGAATACTATATGAGTCACATTCATTCAGACCCTCGTTGCAGTGATCTGGAATCCTATGTGAGGGACAAACAGAACACAGCAGGAGTGTTTTGGAATCCCCTGTGAGGAACAAATATTCAGACCCTCGTCGCAGTGTTCTGGAATCCGATGTGAGGGACCAACAATCAGACAATCGTAGAAGTGTTCTGAAATCCTATCTGAGGGACAAACATTCAGACCCTTGTAGCAGTGTTCTGGAATCCTATGTGAGGGAGAAACATTCAGACAACCGTAGAACTGTTCTGGAATGTGAGTGAAAAATATTCAGTCCCCAGCAGCAGTGTTCTGGAATCTTATGTGAGGGAAAAACATTCAAAAAACAGCGGGAGTGTTCTGGAATCCTACGTTAGAAACATAAATTCCAAGTATAATAATAATAAACGAAATAATATAAAATAAAAAGAAACATACATTCAGACTCTCGATGCAGTGTTCTGGAATTCTATGTGAGGGAGAAACACTCAGAACCCGGCCTCAGTGTTCTGGAATCCGATGTGAAAGACATACACATAGACTCCTGCAGCAGTGTTCTGGAGTCCTATGTGGAGGACAAACATTAAGACCCCAGAAGCAGTGTTCTGGAATCCTACGTGAGGGACAGTCAATCAGACCCTCGTAGTAGTGTTCTGGAATTCTGTGTGAGGGACAAACATTCAGACCCTCCTTGCAGTTTTCTGGAATTCAGTGTGAGGCACAAACTTTCAGACCACAGCAGGGGTGTTGTGGAATCCCCTGTGAGGAACAAACATTGAGACACTCGTAGCAGTGTTCAGGAATCCTATGTGATGGACAATCATTTAAACCCCAGCAGCAGTGTTCTGGAATCCTATGTGAGAGAGAAACATTCAGACACTCGTAGCAGTGTTCTGGAATCCTATGTGAGGGACAAACACTCAGAACCCAGCTGCAGTGTTCTGGAACGCTATGTTAGGGACAAACATTCAGACCACAGCAGGATTGTTCTGGAATTCTATGTGAGGGACACACACTCAGAAAACAGCAGGAGTGTTTTGGAATCCAACTTGGGGGACAAATATTCAGATCCTCATAGCAGTGTTCTGGAATCCTATGTGAGGGGCAAACATTCACATAATCGTAGCAGTGTTCTGGAATCCTATGTGAGGGACAAACATTCAGAACTTCATAACAGTGTTCTTAAATCCAATGTGAGGGACAAACATTCAGACTGTCGTAGCGGTGTTCTGGCATCCTATGTGAGAGACAAACCCTCGGAACACAGCAAGAGTGTTTTGGAATCCTATGTGAGAGACAAATATTCAGATCCTCATAGCAGTGTTCTGGAATCCTATGTTAGGGACAAACATTCAGACTATCGTAGCAGTGTTCTGGAATCCTATGTGAGGGACAAATATTAAGACTATCATAACAGTGTTCTTGAATCCTATGGGAGGGACAATCATTCAGACCCTCGTACCACTGTTCTGTAATTCCGTGTGAGGGACAAAGCTTTAAACCAAAGAAGGAGTGTTCTGGAATCCCCTGTGAGGAATAAACATTCAGACCCTCGTATCAGGGTTCTGGAATCCTATTTGACAGACAAACATATAGACCCCAACAACAGAGTTCTGGGGTCCAATGTGAGAAAAAAAAATCAGACCCTCATAGCAGGGTTCTGGAATCCTATGTGGGGGGCAAACATTCAGAGAATCGTAGCAGTTTTCTGGAATGCAATGTGAGGGGAAAACATTCAGACCCCTGTTGCAGTATTCTGGAAACCTATGTGAGGGACAAACATTCAGACCACTGCATGATTGATCTGGAATCCTATGTGAAGGACAAACACTCAGAACACAGCAGGAGTGTTTTGGAATCCTATGTGAGGGACAAACATTCCGACCCTCTTAGCAGTGTTCTGGAATCCTATGCGAGGGACAAACATTGAAACAATAGCTGGAGTGTTCTGAAATCCTATGTTATGGACAAACATTCAGATCCTCATTGCATTGTTATGGAATTCTATGTGAGGGAGAAACACTCAGAAACTAACAGCAGTTTTCTGGCATCCTATGTGACAGACAAACTTTTAGACCCCAGCAGCAGTGTTCTGGAATCCTACCTGAGGGAAAAACTTTGAGACCCCAGCAGCAGTGTTGTTGAATCCTATGTGAGGGACAAAAATTAAGGCCCCGGCAGGAGTGTTCTGGAATCTTTTGTGAAAGACAAACATTCAGACACAGCAGGAGTGTTCTGGAATTGTATGTTAGCAACAAACATTCGCATTCTAGCAGCAGAGTTCTTTGGTCCTATGTGAGGCACAAACTTCCAGACGCTCGTAGCAGTTTTCTGGAATCTTATGTGATGGAAAAACATTCAGAATCTCGTAGCAGTGCTTTGGAATCCTATGTGAGCACAAACATTCGGACCCCAGCAGCAGTGTTCTGGAATCCTATTTGAGGCACAAACATTCAGACTCTCGTAGCAGTGTTCTGGAATGCTATGTGATGGAGATCCATTCATACTACAGCAGCAGAGTTCTGGAATCTTGTGTGAGGGACAGACATTCAGACCACAGCCGGAGTGTTATGGAATCCTATATTAGGGACAAACATTCAGACCCTTGTAGCAGTTTTCTGAAACCCTATGTCAGAGAGAAACATTCGGACCTCAGCAGCAGCGTTCTGGAATCCTATATGAGGCACATTCATTCAGACCCTCGTTGCAGTGATCTGGAATCCTATGTGAGGGACAAACACTCAGAACACAGCAGGAGTGTTTTGGAATCCCCTGTGAGGAACAAACATTCAGACCCTCATAACAATGTTCTGGAATCCTATGCGAGGGACCAAGATTCAGACAATCGTAGAAGTGTTCTGGAATCCTATGTGAGGGACAAACATTCAGACCCTGGTAGAAGTGTTCTGGAATCCTATGTGAGGGACAAACATTCAGACCCCATCAGTAGTGTACTGGAATAACATGAGAGGGACAATCATTCAGACCCTCAGAGCAGTGTTCTGGAATTCTGTGTGATGGACATACATTAGGAACCTCGTAGCAGTGTTCTGGAATCCTGTCTGAGGGACAAACATTCAGACCACAGCAGGAATGTTACAGAATCCCCTGTGGGGAAGAAACATTCAGACCCTCGTAGCAATGTTCTGGAATCCTACGTGATGGACAAACATTTAGACCATAGCAGCAGTGTTCTGGAATCCTATGTGAGGGATGAACATTCAGACTCTCGTAGAAGTGTTCTGGAATCCTATGTGAGGTACAAACACTCAGAACCCAGCAGCAGTGTTCTGGAACCCTATGTGAGGGACAAACATTCAGACCACTGCAGGATTGTTCTGGAATCCTATGTTAGGGACAAACACTCAGAACACAGCAGTAGTGTTTTGGAATCCTATGTGAGGGACAAATTTTGAGACCCTCGTAGCAGTGTTCCAGAATCATATGTGAGGGAGAAACATTCAGACAATCGTATCAGTGTTCCAGAATCCTATGTGAGGGACAAACATTCAGACCCTCGGAGCATTGTTCTGGAATGCTATGTTAGGGACAAACATTTAGACAATCGTAACAATGTTCTGGAATAATATGTGAGGGACAAACATTCAGACAGTCTCAGCAGTGTTCTGGAATCCTATGCGAGGGACAAACATTCAGACCTCAGCAGCAGTGTTCTGGAATCCTATGTGAGGGACAAACATTAAAACAACAGCGAAAGTGTTCTGGAATCCTATGTTATGAACAAACATTCAGACCCTCGTCGCAGTGTTCTGGAATTCTATGTGAGGGAGAAATACTCAGAACCCAGCAGCAGGGTTCTGGAATCATGTGAAGAACATACATATAGACTCCAGCAGCATTGTTCTGGAATCCTATGTGAGGGACAAACATTCACACCCCAGCAGCAGTGTTCTGGAATCCTATATGAGGGACAATCATTCAGATGCTTGTAGCAGTGTTCTGGAATTCAGTGTGAGGGACAAACTTTCAGATGCTCGCAGCAGTGTTCTGGAATTCTGTGTGAGGAACAAACCTTCAGACCCTCGTAGCAGTGTTCTGGAATCATATGTGTCAGACAAACATTTAGACCTCAGCAGCACTGTTCTCGAATCCTATGTGAGGGAGAATCATTCAGACACTCGCACGGTGTTCAGGAATCCGATGTGAGGGACAAACACTCAGAACCCAGCAGCAGTGTTCTGGAACCCTATTTGAGGGACAAACAGTCAGATCACAGCTGTATTGTTCTGAAATCCTATGTGAGGAACAAACATTCAAACATTTGTAACGGTGTTCTTGAATCCTACGTGAGGGACAAACATTCAGACGCCAGCAGCATTGTTTTGGAATCCTATGTAAGGGACAAACATTCAAACAACAGCGGGAGTGTTTTGGAATCCTATGTGTGGGACAAAATTTAAGACAACAGCAGGAGTCTTCTGAAATCCTATGTGAGAAACAAACATTTACAACACAGCAGCAGTGTCCTGGAGTCCTATGTGAGGGGCAAATATTCAGAACCTCGTAGCAGTTTTCTGGAATCCTAGGAGAGAGACAAACACTCACAACCCAACAGGAGTGTTCTGGGAACCTGTGTGAGGGAAAATCATTCAGACAACAGCAGGAGTGTTCTGGAATCATATGTGAGGGAGAAACATACCACAACAGGAGTGTTCTAGAATCCCCTGTGAGGGACAAACATTCAGACCCTGGTAAGAGTGTTCCGGAAACCTATGTGAGGCGTAAGCATTTAGTTCCTCCTAGCAGTGTTCTGGAATCCTATGTGGGGGACAAACAGTCAGACCACAACAGGAGTGTACTAGAATCCCTTGTGGGGGACAAACAGTCAGACCACAACAGGAGTGTACTAGAATCCCCTGTGAGGGACAAACATTCAGACCCTTGAAGCAGTGTTCTGGAATACTAGTGAGGGACAAAGATTCAGACTAGAGCAGAATTCTTCTGGAATCCTATGTGAGGAACGGATATTTAGACCACATCAGGAGTGTTCTGGAATGCTATTTGAGGGACAAACATTCAGTCCCTCTTAGCAGTGTTCTGGAATCCTTTGTGAGGGCTAACCACTCAGAACCCAGCAGCAGTGTTCTGGAATCCTATGAGAGGGACAAACATTCATACCACAGGAGGAATGTTCTGGAATCCTATGTGAGAGACAGACATTCAGACCCTGGTAGCAGTTCTGGAATCCTATGTGAAGGTCAAACACTCAGAAACCAGCAGCAGTGTTGTGGAATCCTATGCGAGTGACAAACATTCAGATGGCAGAAGCATTGTTCTGGAATCCTATATGAGGGGCAAACATTCAGACCCAAGCAGGAGTCTTCTTTAATCCTATGTGATGGATAAACATTTGGACCCCTGCAGCAGTGTTCTGGATACCTATGTGTGGGAGAAACAGTCAGAAACCAGCAGAACGGTTCTGGAATCCTATGTGATGAACAAACATTTAGAGCCTAGAAGCATTTTTAAGCAATCTTATGTGAGGGAGAAAACATCCAGACCCCAGCAGAAGTGTTCTGGAATCCTTTTTGAAGGAATAACATTTAGTCCCCAGCAGCAGTGTTCTGGAATCCTATGTGAGGGACAAACATACAGATCACAGCAGGAGGGTTATTGCGTCTTAATGTGAGGGACAGCCAGAACCCAGCAGGGGTGTTCTGGAATCCTATGTGAGGGACAAATATACAGACCACAGCAGAAGTTTTCTGGAATCCTTTGTGCAGAACAAACATTCAGACCACAGCAAAATTTTTCCAGAATTCTATGTGAGGGACAAAGCTTCAGAACCTCTTAGCAGTGTTCTTGAATCCTATGTGAGGGACAAACTTTCAGACTCCTGTGGCAGTGTTTTAGAATCCGATGTGAAGGACAAACAATCAAAACCCAGAGGCAGTGTTCTTGGATCTTATGTGAAGGACAAACATTCAGACCCTCTTAGCAGTGTTCTGAAATCCTATGTGAGGGAAAAGTATTCAGACTCTCGTAGCAGTGTTCTGGAATCCGACGTGAGGGAGAAACATTCAGACCACAGAAGGAAAGTTCTGGAATCCTATGTGAGTAACGTTCAGACCACAGCACGATTGTTCTGGAATCCCATGTGAGGTACAAACATTCAGACGCCAGCAGCAGTGTTCCGAAATCCTATTTTAGGTACAAACATTCACACCACAGCAGGATTGTTCTGGAATCCTATGTGAGAGACAAATATTCAGACCCCAGGGGCAGTGTTCTGGAATCCTATGTGAGGGACAAACTTTCAGACCACAGCGGGAGTGTTCTGGAATCCTATCTGAGAGACAAACATTCACACCCTCGTAGCAGTGTTCTTGAATCCTATGTGAGGGACAAACATTCAAACTCTCCTAGCAGTGTTCTGGAATCCGATGTGAGGGACAAACACTGCAAACTCAGCAGCAGTGTTCTGGAATCCTAAGTGAGGGACAAACATTCAGACCACAGCAGGAGTGTTGCGGATTCCTATGTGAGGGAGAATAATTCAAACTCTAGTAGCAGTGTTCTGGAATCCTATGTGAGGGACAAACATTCAGAGCCCAATAGCAGTGTTGTGGAATCTTACTTGAGGGACGAACACTCAGACCATGGCAGGATTGTTTTGGAATCCTTTGTGAGTGAGAAACACTCAGACCACAAGAGGATTGCTCTGGAATCCCATGTGAGGTAAAACCACTGAGACTACAGCAGCAGTTTTCTGGAATCCCATGTGAGGGTCAACCATTGAGACTACAATAGTAGTGTTCTGGAATCCTATATGACAATCATTCATACCACAGCAGTAGTGTACTGGAATATTATGTGAGGAACAAGCATTCAGACCACAGCAGCAGTGTTCTGGAATCATACATGAGGGACAAACACTCAGAAGCCAGCAGCGGTGTTCTGGAATCCTATTTGAGCGGCAAACATTCAGAACAGAGCAAGAGTGTCTTGGAATCCTATGTGAGTTACAATCATTCAGAGCCTCGTAGCAGTGTTCTGGAATCGTACTAGAGGGACAAACACTGAGAACCCAACAGCAGTGTTCTGGAATCGTACTAGAGGGACAAACACTGAGAACCCAACAGCAGTGTTCTGGATTCCTTAGGGGGGGACAAACATTCAGAGCGTGGCAGGAGTGTTCTGGAATCCCATGTGAGGGAGAAAAATTCAGACCTTCGTAGCAGTGTTCTGGAATCCTATGTGAGGGAGAAACATTGAGACCCCAGTAGCAGTATTCTGGAATCCTATTTGAGGGACAAACACTCAGACAACGGCAGGAAAGTTTTGGAATCCTATGTGAGGGAGAAATATTCAGGCCACTGCAGGATTGTTCCGGAATCCCATGTGAGGCACAAACATGGATACCAGCGCAGGAGTTTTCTAGAATCCTATGTGAGGGCCAAACATTCAGAACACAACAGTAGAGTTCTGGAATCCTATATGAGGACAAACTTTCAGACCACATCAGGCGTGTTCTGGAATCCTATGTAAGGTATAAGCACTCAGACTACAGCAGCAGTGTTCTGGAATCCTATGTGAGAGACAAACACACAGAAGCCAGCAACAGTGTTTCTGGAATCCTGTGTGAGGGCTATCATTCAGACCACAGCTGGGTTGTTCTGGAATCCTACGTGTGGGAAAAACATTCAGACCCTCGTAGCATTGTTCTCCAATCCACTGTGAGGAAAACACATGGAGAAAACAGCAGGAGTGTTCTGGATTCCTATGTTCGGAGCAAACATTCAGACACTCATAGCAGTGTTCTGGAATCCTATTGAGGGAAAAACTTTTAGACTCATGAAGCAGTGTTCTGTAATCGTACGTGAGGGACAAACACTGAGAACCCAACAGCAGTGGTCTGGAATCCTTAGTGAGGAACAAACATTCAGACCACAACAGGAGTCTCCTGGAATCCTTTGTGAGGGAGAATAATGCAGACCCTCATAGCAGTGATCTGGAATCCTATGTGAGGGAGAAACATTCAGACTCAAGTTGCAGTTTTCTGGAATCCTATTTGAGGGACAAACCCTCAGACCACAGCAGGAATATTTTAGAATCCCATGTTAGGGGGAAACATTCAGACCACAGCAGGATTGTTCCAGAAACCAATGTAAGGCACAAACACGGAGAACACAAGAGTGTTCTGGAACCCTATATGAGGGTCAAACTTTCAGACCACAGCAGTAGTGTTCTGGAATCCTATGTGAGGGAGAATAATTCAGATGGTCATAGCATTGCTCTGGAATCCTATGTGAGGGACAAACATTTAGAACCCAGTAGCAGCGTTCTGGAATCCTATTTGAGGGACAAACACTCAGAACACTACAGGGATGTTTTGGAATCCTATGTTAGGAAGAAACATTCAGATGACCACAGGATATTTCTGGAATCCCATGTGAGGCACAAACCCTCAGACAACAGCAGGAGTGTTCTAGAATGCTATGTGAAGGTCAACCATTCAGACCACAGCAGTAGTGTTCTAGAATTCTATGTGAGGGACAAACATTCATACCCTCGTAACAGTGTTCTGGAATCCTACGTAAGGGACAAACACTAAGAACCCAGCAGCAGTGTTCTGGCATTCTATCTGAGGGACGGAAATTCAGACCAAAGCAGGAGTATTCTGGAATCCTATGAGAGGTACAATCATTCAGAACCTCATAGTAATGTTCTGGAATCCTATGTGAGAGAGAAACACTCAGAACCCAGCAGTAGTGTTATGGAATCCTATGTGAGAGACAATCATTCAGACCATAGATTGGGTGTTCTTGAATCCTATGTGAGGGACAAACATTCAGACCCTCATAGAAGTGTTCTGGAATCCTATGTGAGGGACAAACACTCAGAACCCAGCAGCAGTGTTCTGGAATCGGATGTAAGGTATAACCATTCAGACCACAGCAGGAGGGTTCTGGAATCCTATGTGAGGGACAATCATTCAGACCCTCGTAGTGGTATTCTGGAATCCTGTGTGAGGGAGAAACCCTCAGAACCCAGCGGCAGTCTTCTGTAATCCTATTTGAGGGACAATCATTCAGACCACACCTGGGGTGTTCTGGAATCCTACATGTGGGACAAACTTTCAGACCCTTGTAGCATTGTTCTGGAATGCTATGTGAGGAAAAGACATTCAGAAAACAGCAGGAGTGTTCTGCAGTCTTATATGCGGGACAAACATTCACAACCTCGTAACAGTGTTCTGGAATTCTATGTGAGGGACAAACATTTAGACCCACATAGTAGTGTTCTGGAATCGTACGTGAGGGACAAACACTCAGAACCCAACATCAGTGTTCTGGAATAATAAGATAGGGACAAACATTCAGACCACAGCAGGAGTGTTCTGCAACCTTATGTGTGGGAGAATAATTCAGAACCTCGTAACAGTGTTATGGAATCCTATGTGAGGGACAAACATTCAGACCCCAGTACCAGGGCTCTGGAATCTTATTTGAGGGACAAAGACTCAGTCCACAGCAGGAATGTTTTGGAATCCTATGTGAGAGAGAAACATTCAGACAACAGCAGAATTGTTCTGGAATCCCATGTAAGGCACAAACACCCAGACCACAGAAGGAGTGTTCTGGAATCCTATATGAGGTTCAACCATTCGGACCACAGCAGGAGTGTTCTGAAATCCTATGTGAGGAACAAACATTCAGAACACAGGAGCAGTGTTCTGGAATCTTATGTGAGTGACAAACATTCAGAACCCAGCAACAGTGTTCTGTAATCCTGTCTGAGAGACAAACATTCATACCACAGTAGGAGTGTTCTGGAGTCCAATGTGAGGTACAATCATTCAGAACCCAGTAGCAGTGTCCTGGTTTCCTATGTGGGGGAGAAACACTCAGAACCCAGCAGCAGTGTTATGGAATCCTATGTGAGGGACAATCATTCAGACCACAGCTGGGGTGTTCTGGAATCCTACCTGTGAGACAAACATTTAGACCCTCGCAGCATTGTTCTGCAATCCTATTTGAGGAAAATTCATTCACAATACAGCAGGAGTGTTCTGGAGTCCTATGTGCGGAAGAAACATACAGACCCTTGTAGGAGTGTTCCAGAATCCTATGTTAGGGACAATCCTTTAGACCCAAGTAGCAGTGTTTTGGAATCCTATTTGAGGGACAAACACTCAGACCACAGCAGGAATATTTTGGAAGCCTATATGAGGAAGAAACATTCAGAACACAGAAGGATTGTTCTAGAATCCAACGTGAGGCACAAACAGCCAGACCACAGCAGTAGTGTTCTGGAATCCTATATGACGGTCAACCTTTCAGACCACAGCAGTAGTGTTCTGTAATCCTATTTGAGGAACAAACATTAAGACCACAGCAGGAGTGTTCTGGAATCCTATGTGAGATACAATGGTTCAGACCCTTGTAGCAGTGTTCTGGAATCCTATGTGATGGAGAACCACTCAGAACCCAGCAGCAGTGTTCTGTAATCCTATGTGATGGAGAAACACTCAGAACCCAGCAGCAGTGTTCAGGAGTCCTATGTAAGGTACAATCATTCAGACCACAGCTGGGGTGTTCTGGAATCCTACGTGTGGGACAAGCATTCAGACCCTTGTAGCATTGTTCTGGAATCCTATGTGAGGAAAATACATTGAGAACACATCAGGAGTGTTCTGGGGTCCTATGTGCGGGACAAACATTCAGACCCTCTTAGCGGTATTCTGGAATCCTATGTGAGGGAAAAACATTTAGACCCACATGGGAGTGTTCTGGAATTGTTCGTGAGGGACAAACACTCAGAACCCAACAGCAGTGTTCTGGAATCCTAATGAGGGACAAACATTCAGACCACAGCAGGAGTGCGCTGGTATCCTATGTGAGGGAGAATAATTCAAACCCTCGTGATAGTGTTCTGGATTCCTATGTGATGGACAAATATTCAGACCTCAATACCAGTGTTCTGGAATCGTATTTGAGGGACAAACACTCAGACGATAGCAGGAATGTTTTGGAATCCAATGTGAGGGAGAAACATTCAGACTACTGCAGGATTGTTCTGCAATCCCATGTGAGGCACAAACACCCAGACCACAGCAGGATTGTTCTGGAATCCTATGTGATGGTCAGACATTCAGACCACAGCAGTAGTAGTCTGGAATCCTGTATGAGAGACAAACATTCAGATTACAGCAGGATTGTTCTAGAATTCTATGGAGGAACAAACATTCAAACCATATCAGCACTGTTCTGGAATCCTATGTGAAGGGACAGACACTCAGAACGCAGCAGCAGTGTTCTGGAATCCTATTTTGGGGACAAACACCCAGACAAGAGCAGGGGTGTTCTGGAATCCTATGTGACGGTCAACCATTCAGACAACAGCAGTAGTGTTCTGCAATCCTATAAGAGGGAAAAACATTCAGACAACAGCAGGAGTGATCTGGAATCCCATCTGAGGAACAAACATTCAGACCACAGCTGTGGTGTTCTGGAATCGTATGTGAGGGCCAAACACTGAGAACCCAACAGCAGTGTTCAGGAATCCTAAGTGAGGGACAAACATTCTGAGCACAGCAGGAGTATCCTGGAATCCTATGTGGGGTAGAATAATTCAGACCCTCGTAGCAGTGTTCTGGAATCCTATGAGAGGGACAAATATTCATACCCCAGTAGCAGTGTTCTAGAATCCTATTTGAGGGACAAACACTCAGACAACAGCAGAAATGTTTTGGAATCATATGTGAGGGAGAAACATTCAGACCACAGCAGGACTGTTCTGGAATCCCATGTGAGGCACAAACACCCAGACCACAGCAGGCATGTTCTGGAATCCTATGTGAGGGTCAAACATTCAGACCACAGCAGTAGTCTTCTGGAATCCTAGATGAGGGACAAATATTCAGACCCCAGCAGTCGTGTTCAGGAATCCTACCTGAGGGACAAACATTTAGAACCCAGTAGCATTGTTCTGGAATCCCATGTGAGGGACAATCATTCAGCCCACAGCTGGTGTGTTCTGGAATCCTACTTGTGGGACAAACATTCAGACCCTCGTAGCATTGTTCTGGAATCCTATGTGAGGAAAATACATTCAGAACACAGCAGGATTGTTCTTCAGTCCTATGTGTGAGGCAAACATTCAGACCCTGGTAGCCGTGTTCTGGAATCCTCTGTGGAGGGCTAACATTAAGACCCACGTAACAGTGTTCCGGAATCGTACGTGAGGGCAAACACTCAGAACCCAACAGCAGTGTTCTGGAATCCTAAGTGAGGGACAAACATTAAGATGCCAATACCAGTGTTCTGGAATCCTATTTGAGGGACAAACACTCAGACACAGCAGGAATGTTTTGGAAGCCTATGCGAGGGAGAAACATTCAGACTACAGCAGGATTGTTCTGGAATACCATGTGAGGTAAAAACACAGACCACAGCAGGATTGTTCTGGAATCCTATGTGAGGGTCAACCATTCAGACCACAGCATCAGGGTTCTGGAATCCTATATGAGTGACAAATATTCAGAACACAGCAAGAGAGTTCTGGGATCCTGTGTGTTGGACAAACTCTCAGAACCCAGCAGCAGTGTTCTGGAATTCTATTTAAGGGGGAAACACCCAGACCAGAGCAGGGGTGTTCTGGAATCCTATGTGACGGTCAACCATTCAGACCACAGCAGTAGTGTTCTGCAATCCTATGTGAGGGACAAACATTCAGACCACAGCAAGAGTGTTCTGAAATCTTATGTGAGGGACAAATATTCAGAACCCAGCACCTTTTTTCTGGAATCCTATCTGAGTGACAAACATTCAGAACAGAGCAGGAGTGTTCTGGAATCCTATGTGAACTACAACCATTCAGACCCTCGTAGCAGTGTTCTGGAATCGTATGTGAGGGAGAAACACTCAGAACCCAGCAGCAGTGTTCTGGAATCCTATGGGAGGGACAATCATTCAGAACACAGCTGGGGGGTTCTGGAATCCTAAGTGTGGGAAAAACATTCAGACCCTGGTAGCATTGTTCTGGAATCCCATGTGAGGAAAATACATTCAGGAAACAGGAAGAGTGTTCTGGAGTCCTATGTGCGAGAGAAACATTCAGACCCTCCTAGCAGTGTTCTGGAATCCTATGTGAGGGACAAATATTTAGACCCACGTAACATTGTTCTGGAATCGCACATGAGGGACAAACACTCAGAAACTAACAGCAGTGTTCTGGAATCCTAAGTGAGGGACAAACATTCAGACCACAACAGGAGTGCTCTGGAATCCTATAGGAGGGAGAATAATTCAGACCCTCCTGTCAGGGTTTTGGAATCCTATGTGAGGGACAAACATTCAGACCCCAGTAGCAGTGTTCTACAATCCTGTTTGAGGGACAAACACTCAGACTGCAGTAGGAATGTTTTGGAATCCTATGTGAGGGAGAAACATTCAGACCACAGAAGGATTGTTCTGGAATCCCATGTGAGACACAAACACCCTGATCACAGCAGGAGTATTCTGGAATCATATCTGAGGGTCAACCGTTGAGACCACAGCAGTAGTGTTCTGGAATCCTATATGAGAGACAAACATTCAGACCACAGCAGCATTGTTCAGGAATCCTTTGTGAGGGACAAACACTCAGAACCCAGAAGCAGTGTTCTGGAATCCTATGTGAATGACAAATATTTAGACCCTCGTCGCAGTGTTCTGGAATGCTATGGTAGGGACAAACTCTGAAAACCCAGCAGCAGTGTTCTGGAATCCTATGTGAGGGACAATCATTCAGACCACAGCTGGGGTTTTCTGGAATCCTACATGTGCGACAAGCATTCAGACACTCATAACATTCTTCTGGAATCCTATCATAGGAAAATACATTCAGAACACAGCAAGAGTGTTCTGGAGTCCTATGTGCGAGAAAAACATTCAGACCGTCGTAGCACTGTTCTGGAATCCTACGTAACAGACAAACATATAGACCCACGTGGCAGTGTTGTGGAATTGTACCTGAGGGACAAACACTCAGAACCCAACAGTAGTGTTCTGGAATCCTAAGTGAGGGACAAACACTCAGACCGCAGCAGGAGTGCTCTTGAATACTTAGTGGGGAACAAATATTCAGACAACAGCAGGAGTGTTCTGGAATCCTACGTGAGGGAGAATAATTTATACCCTCATAGCAGTGTTCTGGAATCCTATTTGAGGGACAAACATTCAGACCATCTTAACAGTGTTCTGGAATCCTATGTGAGGGACAAATACTCAGAACCCAGCAGCAGTGTTCTGGAATCCTATGTGAGGGACAATTATTCAGACCACAGCTGGGGTGTTCTGGAATCCTAAGTGTGGGACAACCATTCAGACCCTCGTAGCATTGTTCTGGAATCCTAAGTGAGGAAAATACATTCAGAACACAGCAGGAGTGTTCTGGAATTCTACATGCGGGACAAACATTCAGACTCTCTTAGCAGTGTTATGGAGTCTTAGGTGAGGGACAAACATTCAGACCCTCATAGTAGTTTTCTGGAGCCCTATGTGAGGGACGAGCATTTAGACCAACGTAGAAGTGTTCTAGAATCGTATGTGAGGCACAAAACACTCAGAACCCAACAGCAGTGTTCTGGAATCCTAAGTGAGGGATAAACATTCAGACCACAGCAGGAGTGTTCTGGAAACATAAGTGAGGGAGAAACATTCCCATGACAGCAGGAATGTTCTGGAGTCCTATGTGAGGGACAAACACTCAGACCACAGCAAGAATGCTTTGTAATCCTATGTGACAGAGAAGCATTCAGACCACAGCAGGATTGTTATGGAATCCCATGTGAGGCACAAACACCCAGACCACAGCTGGAGTGTTCTGGAATCCTATGTGAGCATCAACCATTCAGACCACTGCAGTAGTGTTCTGGAATCCGATGTGAAGAGCAAACATTCTGAGCCTCGTAGCATTGTTCTGTAATCTTATCTGAGGGATAAACATTCAGACTCTCTTGGCAGTGTTCTGGAATATTATGTGAGGAACAAATATTCAGACCCTCGTAGCAGTGTTCTGGAATCCTATGTGAGTGAAAAATACACAGAACACAGCAGCAGTGTTCTGTAATCCTATGTGAGGAACAAACATTAGGACACTCGTAGCAGTGTTCTGGAATCATATGTGAGGGAAAAACACTCAGAACCCAGCAGCACTGTTCTGGAATCCTATTTGAGGGAAACTTTCAGACCACAGCAGGAGTATTCAGGAATCATATGTGACGGACAAACATTCAGACCCTCATAGCCGTGTTCTGGAATCCTATGTGAGGGAGAATAATTCAGACCCTCATAGCAGTGTTCTCGAACCCTATTTGAGGGACAAACACTCAGAAGACAGCAGGACTGTTTTGGAATCCTACATGAGGGAGAATCATTCAGACAACAGCAGGATTGTTCTGGAATCCCATGTGAGGCACAAACACGCAGACAACAGAAGGAGTGTTCTGGAATCCTATGTGAGGGTCAACCATTCACACCACAGCAGTAGTGATCTGGAATTCTATGGAGGGACAAACATTCAGACCCTCTTAGCAGTGTTTTGAAATCTTATGTGAGGGACAAACACTCAGAACCCATCAGCAGTGTTCTCGAATCCTATGTGAGGGACAAACCTTCAGACCCTCGTAACATTGTTCTGGAATCCTATGTGAGGGACAAAGACTCAGAACCCAGCACCAGTGTTCTGGAATCTTATGTGAGGGACAAACATTCTGACCGTAGCAGGAGTGTGCTGGAATCTTATGTGAGGGACAAACATTCACACCCCCGTAGCCGTGTTCTGGAATCCTACGTGAGGAACAAGCACTCAGACCACAGCAGGAATGTTTTGCAATCCTAAGTGAGGGAGAAACACTCAGACGACAGCAGGATTGTTCTGGAATCCCACGTGAGGCACAAACACCGAGACCAAAGCAGGAGTGTTCTGGATTCCTACGTGAGGTAAACCATTCTGACCAAAGCAGTAGTGTTCTGAAATCCTATGTGATGTACAATCATTCAGACCACTGCTGGAGTGTTCTGGAATCCTATGTGAGGGAGAATAATTCAGACCCTCGTAACAGTGTTCTGGAATCCTATGTGAGGGACAAACATTCAGACCGTTGTAGTAGTGTTCTGGAATTGTATGTGAGGGACAAACAGAACCCAGCAGCAATCTTCTGTAATCCTAAGTGAGGGACAAACATTCAGGCCAGAGCAGGAGTGTTCTTGAATCCTAAGTGAAGAACAAACGTTCAGACTCCAGCAGGAGTGTTCTGGAATCCTATGTGTGAGAGAAAAACTTAGACGCTCATAACAGTGCTCTGGAATCCTATGTCAGGGTCAAACATTCAGACCCTCGTAGCAGTGTTCTGGAATCGTATATGAGGGACAAACACTCAGAACCCAGCAGCAGTCTTCTGGAATCCTGTGAGAGAGACAATCATTCAGACCCTCGTAGCAGTGTCCTCAAATCATATGTGAGGAAAACACATTCAGAACAAAGCAGGAGTGTTGTGGAGTCCTATTGGCGGGACAAACATTCGGACCCTCCTTGCAATATTCTGGAATCCTATGTGAGGAACAAACATTTAGACACATGTAGCAGTGTTCTGGAATCGTAAGTGAGGTTAAACACTCAGAACCGAACAGCAGTGTTCGGGAATCCGAAGTGAGGGACAAACATTCAGATCACAGCAGGAGTTTTCTCAAATCCTGTGAGGGAGAATGATTCAGACACTCTTAGCAGTGTTCCCGAATCCTATTTGAGGGACAAACTCTCAGAACCCAACAGCAGTGTTCGGGAACCCTATGTGACTGACAATCTTTCAGACCATATCTGGGGTCTTCCGGAATCCTATGTGTGGGAAAATCATTCAGACCTCGTTGCATTGCTCTGGAATCCTATGTGAGGAAAACACATTCATAATACAGCAGGAGTGTTTTGGAGGCCTATGTGCGGGACAAACATTCAGACCCTCGTTGCAGTTATCAGGAATCGTACTTTAGGGACAAACACTCAGAACCCAAAAACACTGTTCTGGAATCCTAAGTGAGTTACAGATATTGACACCACAGCACGATTGTTCTGGAATCCTATGTGAGGGACAATAATGCAGACCCTCACTGCAGTGTTCTGGAATCCTATATGAGGGAGAAACACTCAGAACCCAGCAGCTGTGTTCTGGAATCCGATGTGAGGGACAATCATTCAGAACACAGCTGGATGCTCTGTAATCCTACTTGTGGGACAAGCCTTCAGACCCTCGTAGCAATGTACTGGAATCCTATGTTAGGAAAATACTTTCAGAGCACAGCAGGAGTGTTCTGGGGTCCTATGTGCGGGACAAACATTGAGACACTCGTATGAGTGTTCTGGAGTCCTATGTGCGGGACAGATATTCAGACCCTCGCAGCAGTGTTCTGGAATCCTATGTGAGGGAGAAGCATTTAGACCCACGTAACAGTACTCTGGAATCGTACGTGAGGAACAAACACTCAGAACCCATCACCAGTGTTCTGTAATCCTATGTGAGAGACAAACATTCAGACCACAGCAGGAGTGTTCTGGAATCTTGTGAGAGGGACAAACATTCAGATCACAGCAGCAGTGTTCTGGAATCCTAAGAGAGGGACTCACATTCTGAACCTCATAGCAGTGTTCTGGAATCCTATGTGAGGGACAAACATTGAGAACCTCGTATCAGTGTTCTGGAATCCTATTTGAGGGAGAAACATTCAGACCCCAGCAGAAGTGTTCTGGAATCTTATTGCAGGTACAAACACTCAGAACCCAGCAGCAGTGTTCTGGAATCCTATGTTAGGGACTCACATTCAGAACCTCGTACCAGAGTTTTGGAATCCTCTGTGAGGGACAACCTTTCAGACCAAAGCAGCAGTGTTCTGGAATCCTATGTGAGGAATAAACATTCACAGCACAGCAGGAGTTTTCTGGTATCCTATTTAAGGGACAAACATTCAGACCCTCGTAGCAGTGTTGTGAAATCCTATGTAAAGGACAAACATTCAGACCACAGCAGTAGTGAACTGGAATCCTATGTGAAGGACAAATATTCAGAACCCTGCTGCAGTGTTCTAAAATCCTATGTGACAGACAAACATTCAAATCTTCGTAGCAGTGTTCTGGAATCCTATGCGAGGGACAAACATTCAGACCACAGCAGCACTGTTCTGGAATCCTATGTGAGAGATAAACACCCAGACCACAGCAGGAGTGTTCTGGAAGTCTATGTGATGAACAAACATTCAGAACACAACAGGAGTGTTCTGGAATCCTGTGTGAGTGACAAACATTCACACCCAGCAGCATTGTTCTGGAGTCCTGTGTGTGGGACAAACATTCAGACCACAGCAGGAGTGTCCAGGAATCCCATGTGAGGGACAAACATTCGGACACTCATAGCAGTGTTCTGGAATCCTATGTGAGAGAAAAACACTCAGAAGCCAGCAGCAGATTTTTGGAATCCTATGTCAGGGACAAAGATTGATAACCCCGTAGAAGTGTTCTGAAATCAAATGTGAGGGACAAACTTCCAGACCCCAGCAGCAGTGTTCTTGAATCTCATGTGAGGGACAAACATTCAGATCAAATCAGGAGTGTTTTGGAATCCTATGTGAGGGACAAACATTCAGATTAAAGCAGGAGTGTTCTGGAATCCTAATTCAGGGACACACATTCAGACCACAGCAAGAGTGCCCTGGAATCCCATGTGTGGGAGAATAATTCAGACGGTTGCTGCAGTGTTCTTGAATCCTATGAGAGGGAAAAACATTCAGACCTCATAGCACTGTTCTCGAATCCTATGTGAGAGACAAACACTGCGAACCCAGCAGTGTTCTGGAATCCAATGTGAGGGACAATCATTCAGACCACAGCTGGGCTGTTCTGGAATCCTACGTGTAGAACAAGCATTCAGAACCTCGTACCATTGTTCTGGAATCCTCTGTTAGGAAAATACATTCAGAACACAGAAGGAGTGTTCTGGAGTCCTATGTGCAGGACAAATATTCAGACCCTCGTAGCTGTGTTCTGGAATCTTATATGAAGGAAAAACACTAAGAACCCAGCAGCAGTGTTCCGGAATCCTATGTGAGCAACAAACATTCAGACCACAATAGCAGTGTTCTGGAATCTTATGTGAGGGACAAACATTCAGATCCTCTTAGAAGTGTTCTGGAATCCTATGTGAGGGGCAAAGTTTTAGAACAAAGCAGCAGTGTTCTAGAATCTTATGTGAGGGGCAAAGTTTTAGAACAAAGCAGCAGTGTTCTAGAATCTTATGTGAGGGAAAAACATTCAGACCACAGCAGGAGTGTTCTAGAAACCTATGTGAGGGAGAAACATTCAGTCCCAAGGAGCAGTGTTCTGGAATCCTATGTGAGGGACAGACATTTAGACCGACGTAGCAGTGTTCTGGAATCGTACGTCAGGAACAAACACTCACAACCCAGCGGCAGTGTTCTGGAATCCTATGTGAGGGACAAACATTCAGACCACAACAGGAGTGTTCTGGAATCCTATGTGATGGGCAAACATTCAGTACCCAGGAGCAGTGCTCTGGAATCCTATGTGAGAGACAAACATTTAGACCCACACAGCAGCGTTCTGGAATCGTAAGTGTGAGACAAACACTGAGAACCTCACAGCATTGTTCTGGAATCCTAAGGGAGGAACAGATATTGAGACCACAGCAGGAATGTTTTGGAATCGTATGTGAGGGACAAACATTCAGACGACGGCAGCAGTGTTATGGAATGCTTTGTGAGGGACAAACAGTCACAACCCAGCAGCAGTGTCCTGGAATTCTATTTTGGGACAAACACTCAGACAACAGAAGCAATGTTTTGGAATCCTATGTGATGGAGAAACGTTCAGACTGCAGCAGGATTGTTCTGGAATACCAAGTGAGGAACAGACAACAGCAGGAGTGTTCTGGAATCCTATGTGAGGGTCAAATTTTCAGTTGATAGCAGTAGTGCTCTGGAATCCTATGTGAGGGACAAACTTTCAGACCCTCGTAGGAGTGTTCTAGAATCCTTTCTGAGGGACAAACACTCAGAACCCAGCTGCTGTGTTCTGGAATCCAATCTGCGGTACCAATATTCAGAAGACAGCATTAGTGTTATGGAGTCCTTTGTGATTTACAATCATTCAGACATTCGCAGCAGTTTTCTGGAATCCTATGTGAAGGAGAAGCCATCAGAACCCAGCAGCAGGGTTCTGGAATCCTATGTGAGAGAAAATCATTCAGAGCACAGCTAGGGTGCTCTGGAATTCTACGTGTGGGACTAGCATTCAGAACCTCGTAGCATTGTTCCGGAATCCTAGGTTAGGGAAACACATTCAGAACACAGCAGGTGTGTTCTGGAGTCCTATGTGCGGGACAAACATTCAGACCCTTGTAGCAGTGTTCTGGAATCCTATGTGTGTGGCAAACATTCAGACCCTCATAGCAGTGTTCTGGAATCCTATGTGAGGGACAAGCACTTAAACCCAAGTAGCAGTGCTCTGCAATTGTATTTGAGGGACAAGCACTCTGAATCCAACAGCAGTGTTCTGTAATCCTGAGTGAGGGACAAACATTCAGACCACAGCAGGAGTGTTCCGGAATCGTAAGTGAGGAACAAACATTCAGACTCCAGCATGTGTGTTCTGGTATCCTATGTGAGGGAGAATAATTTAGACGCTTGTAGCAGTGTTCTGGAATCCTATGTGAGGGACCAACATTCAGACCCTCGTAGCAGTGTTCTGGAATCCTATGTGAGGGACAAACATTTAGACCCATGTAACACTGTTCTGGAATCAAACATGAGGGAAAAACACTCAGAACCCAAAAGCAGTGTTATGGAATCCTACATAAGGGACAATAATTCAGACCCTCGTCGCAGTGTTCTGGAATCCTATTAGAGGGGCAAACATTCAGACCCTCGTAGCAGTGTTCTGAATTCTATTTGAGGGACAACACTCAGAAACCAGCGACAGTATTGTAGAATGCTTTGTGTGGGGCAATCATTCAGACCACAGCTAGGGTGTTCTGGAATCCTACGTGTGAGACAAACATTCAGATCCTCGTAGCAGTGTTCTGGAATCTTATGTGAGGGACAAACATTGAGACTCTCGTAGCAGTGTTCTGGAATCCTATGTGAAGGACAAACACTCAGAACCCAGAAGCAGTGATCTGGATTCCTATGTAAGGGACAAACATTCAGACCACAGCAGGAGAGTTCTCGAAACCTAAGTGAGGAACAAACACTCAGACCACAGCAGGAATGTTTTGGAATCCTATGTGAGGGAGAAATATTCAGACCACAGCAGGATTATTCTGGAATGCCATGTGAGGCACAAACACCCAGACCACAGCAGGAGTGTTCTGGAATCCTATGTGAGGGTCAACCATTCAGACCACAGCAGTAGTGTCCTGGAATCCTATGTGAGGGACAAACATTCAGAACCTCGCAACAGTGTTCTGGAATCGTATGATAGGGACAAACACTCAGAACCCAGCAGCAGAGTTCTGGAATGTTATGTGAGAGACAAAATCTCAGACCCCAGCAGCAGTGTTCTGGCATCCTATGTGAGGGATAAACACTCAGAAAGTAGCAGCAGTGTTCTGGAATCCTATTAGAAGGACAAACATTCAGACGAGAGCAGGAGTGTTCTGGTATCCTATGTGAGGTACAATCATTCAGTCCCTCGTAGCAGTGTTCTGGAATCCTATGTGAGGGACAAACATTTAGACTCTCGTAGCAGTGTTCTGGAATCCCATATCTGGGAGAAACACTTAGACCCATGTAGCACTGTTCTGGATCCCTACGTGAGGGACAAATACTCAGAACCCAACAGCAGTGTTCTGGAATCCTCAGTGAGGGACAAACATTCAGACCACAGCAGGAGTGTTCTGGAATCCTAAGTGAGGGACAAACATTGAGACCACAGCAGGAGTGTTCCGGAATCCTATGTGAGGGACAAACATTCAGACACTCGTAGTAGTGTTCTGGAATCCTATGAGAGGGACATTTAGACCCACGTACCAGTGTTCTGGAATAGTATGTGAGGGACAAACACTCAGAACCCAACAGCAGTGTTCTGGAATCCTAAGTGAGGGACAAACATTTAGACCCACGTACCAGTGTTCTGGAATCCTAAGTAAGGGACAAACATTCAGACCACAGGAGGAGTGTTCTGGAATCCTATGTGAGGGACAAACATTTAGGCCCACGTAGCAGTGTTCTGGAATCGTATGTGAGGGACAAACACTCAGAACCCAACAGCAGTATTCTGGAAACCTAAGTGAGGTACACACATTCAGACAACAGCAGGATGGTTCTGGATTCCTATGTGAGGGAGAAACACTCAGAACCCAGCATCAGTGTTCTGGAATCCTATGTGAGAGATCGTCAGAAAGACCACAGCTGGTGGGTTCTGGAATCCAAGTTTGGGACAAAGATTCAGACACTCGTAGCATTGTTCTGGAATCCTATGTCAGGAAAACACAATCAGAACACAGCAGGAGTGTTCTGGAATCCTATGTGCAGGACAAACATTAGGACCCTCGTAGCAGTGTTCTGGAATCCTATGTGAGGGACAAACATTTAGACCCACGTAGCAGGGTTATGGAATCGTACGTGAGGGACAAACACTCAAATCCCAACAGCAGTGTTCTGGAATCCTAAGTGAGGGACAAACATTCAGACAACAGCAGGAGTGTTCTGGAATCCTATGTGAAGAGAATAATTCAGACACCTGTAGCAGTGTTCTGGAATCCTATGTGAGGGACAAACATTCAGACCTTCGTAGCAGTGCTCTGGAATCCTCTGTTAGGGATAAACATATAGACCTATATAACTGTTTTCTGGAATCTTACGTGAGGGAAAAACTCTCAGAATCCAACAGCAGTGTTCTGGAATCCTATGTGAGGGAGAAACACTCAGAATCCAGCAGCAGTGTTCTGGAATCCTATGTGAGGGACAGTCATCAAGACCACAGCTGGGATTTTTCTGGATCCCTACGTGTGGCACAAACATTCAGACCCTCATAGCATTGTTCTGAAATCCTATTTGAGGAAGAACATTCAGAATACAGCAGTAGTGTCCTGGAGACCTACGTGCGGGACAAACATACAGACCCTCGTAGCAGTGTTCTGGAATCCTATGTGAGGGTCAATCATTCAGACCACAGCAGTAGTGTTCTGGAATCCTATGTGAGTGAAACATTTAGACAACAGCAGGAGTATTCTAGAATCCCATGTGCGTCACAAACACCCAGACCACAGCAGGAGTTTTCTGGACTCCTATGAGAGGGTCAACCATTCAGACCACAGCAGGAGTGTTCTGGAATCCTATGTGAGGGACAAATATTCAGACCACAGCAGGAGTGTTCTGGAATCCTATGTGAGGGACAATAATTCAGGTGCTCGTAGCAGTGTTCTGGAATCCTATGTGAGGGACAATTTTCAGACCCTCATAGCAGTGTTCTGGAATCCTATGTGAGGGACAAACACTCAGAACCCAGGAATAGTATTCTGGAATCCCATGTTAGGGACAATCATTCAGACCACAGCTGAGTTGTTCTTTAATCCTACGTGTGGGACAAGCATTCAGACCCTCATAGCAGTGTTCTGGAGTCCTATGTGCGGGAGAAACATTCAGACCCTCGTAGGAGTCTTCAGGAATCCTATGTGAGGGACATACATTTAGACCCACGTAGCAGGGTTCTGGAATCGTATGTGAGGGACAAACAGTCAGAACCCAACATCAGTGTTCTGGAATCTTAAGTGAGGGACAAACATTCAGACCATAGCAGGAGTGTTCTGGAATCCTATGTGTGGGAGAATAATTCAGACCCTCGTAGCAGTGTTCAGGAATCCTATTTGAAGGAGAAACACTCAGATCACAGCAGGAATCTTCTGGAATCCCATGTGAGGCAAAAACCCACAGACCACAGCAGGAGTGTTCTGGAATCCTTTGGGTGGGTCAACCATTCAGACCACAGCAGTAGTGTTCTGGAATCTTATGTGAGGGACAAACATTCAGACTTTCGTAGCAGTGTTCTGGAATCCTATGCGAGGGAGAAACACTCAGAACCCAGCAGCAGTGTTTTGGATTCCTATGTGAGGGTCAAATATTCAGACCACAGCAGTAGTGTTCTGGAATCCTTTGTGAGGAACAAACATTCAGACCCTCGTAGCAGTGTTTTGGAATCCTATGTGAGGGAAAAACACTCAGAACCCAGCAGCAGTGTTCAGGAATCCTATGTTAGGGACAGTCATTCAGACCACAGCTGGGGTGTTCCGGAATCCTACGTGTGGGACAAGCATTCAGACCCTCGTAGCATTGTTCTGGAATCCTATGTTAGTAAAATGCATTCAGAACACAGCAGGAGTGTTCTGGAGTCCTATGTGTGGGACAAATCTTCAGACCCTCGTAGCCGTGTTCTGGAATCCTATGTGAGGGAGAATAATACAGACCTTTGTAGCAGGGTTTTGGAATCCTATTTGAGGGACAAACACTCAGATGACAGCATGATTGTTCTGGAATCCCATGTGAGGCACAAACATCCATACCACAGCAGGAGTGTTCTGGAATCCTATGTGAGGTTCAACCATTCAGACCACAGCATTGGTGTTCTGGAAATGCTATGTGAAGCAGAAACATTCAGACCCTCGTAGCAGTGCTCAGGAATCTTATGTGAGGGACAAACATTCAGAACCTCTTAGCAGTGTTCTGGATTCTTATGTGAGGGACAAACATTCAGACTTTCTTAGCAGTGTTCTGGAATCCTATGCGAGGGAGAAACACTAAGAACCCAGCAGCTGTGTTTTGGAATCCTATGTGAGGATCAAATATTCAGACCACAGCAGTAGTGTTCTGGAACCCTTTGTAAGGGACAAACATTCAGAGCCTCGTAGCAGTGTTTTGGAATCCTATGTGAGGGAAAAACACTCAGAACCCAGCAGCAGTTTTCAGGAATCCTATGTTAGGGACAGTCATTCAGACCACAGCTGGGGTGTTCCGGAATCCTAAGTGGGGGAAAAACATTCAGACCCTCGTAGCATTGTTTTGGAATCCTATGTGAGGGAGAATAATACAGACCTTCGTAGCAGTGTTCTGGAATCCTATTTGAGGGACAAACACTCAGATGACAGCATGATTGTTCTGGAATCCTATGTGAGAGACAACCATTCAGACCACAGCAGTATTGTATTGGAATCCTAAGTGAGGGAGAAACATCCATACCACAGCAGGAGTGTTCTGGAATCCTATGTCAAGGAGAATAATACAGACCCTCGTAGCCGTGTTCTGGAATCCTATGTGAGGGACAAACACTCATATCCCAGCAGCAGTGTTCTGGAATCCTATGTGAGGGACAGACATTCAGACCCTCGTAGAAGTGTTCTGGAATCCTACGTGAGAGACAAAGAATCAGAACCCAGCTGCAGAGTTCTGGAATCTTATGTGAGGGACAAACATTCAGACAAGAGCGGGATTGTTCTGGAATTAAATGGGATGGACAAACATTCTGACCCTCGTAGCAGTGTTCTGGAATCCTATGTGAGGGAAAAACTCTCAGAACCCAGCAGTAGTGTTATGGAACCCTATGTGAGGGAGAAACATTCAGACGACAGCAGGGGTGTTCTGGAATCCTATGTGAGGGAGAATAATTCAGAACCTCGTAGCAGTCTTTTGGAATCCTATGTGAGGGAGAAAATCTCAAAACACAGCAGCAGTGTTCTGGAATCCTATGAGAGGGACAATCATTCAGACCACAGCTGGGGTGTTCTGGAATCCTATGTGTGGGACAAGCATTCAGAAACTCGTAGCATTGTTCTGGAATCCTATGTGTGGGACAAGCATTCAGAAACTCGTAGCATTGTTCTGGAATCCTATGTCAGGAAAATACATTCAGAACACATCAGGAGTCTTCTGGAGTACTTTGTGAGGGACAAACATTCAGACTCTCGTAGCCGTGTTCTGGAATCCTATCAGAGAGAATAATTCAGACCCTCCTAACAGGATTCTGGAATCCTTTTTGAGGGACAAACACTCAGACCACAGCAGAAATGTTTTGGAATCTTATGTGAAGTAGAAACATTAAGACCACAGGAGAATTGTTCTGGAATCCCATGTGAGGCACAAACACCCAGACCACAGCAGAAATGTTCTGGAATCCTGTGTGAGGGTCAACCATTCAGATCACAGCAGTAGTGTTCTGGAATCCTTTGTGAAGGACAAATATTCAGACAAGAGCAGGAGTGTTCTGGAATCCTATGTGAGGGAAAATAATTCAGACCCTCGTAAATTTGTTCTGGAATCCTATGTGACAGACAAACACTCAGAACCCAGCAACAGTGTTCTGGAATCCTAGGTTTGGGACAAACATTCAGACCACAGCAGGAGTGTTCTCGAATCTCATGTGAGGAACAAACATTCAGACCCTCATAGCAGTGTTCTGGAATCATCTCTGAGGGACAAACACTCAAAATCAAGCAGCAGTGTTCTGGAATCCTATCTGAGGGACAAACATGCAGACCACAGCTGGGGTGTTCTGGAATCCTATGGGTAGGACAAGCATCCAGACCCTCGTCGCATTGTTCTGGAGTCCTATGTGAGGAAAATACATTGAGAACACGGCAGGAGTGTTTTGAAGTCCTATGTGAGGGATAAATATTCAGACCCTCGTAGCGGTGTTCTAGAGTCCTATGTGCGGGACAAACATTCAGACCCCTGTAGCAGTGTTCTGGAATCCTATGTGTGGGACAAACCTTTAGACCCACGTAGCAGTGTTTTGGAATCATACGTGAGGCACGGACACTCAGAACCCAACGGCAGTGTTCTGGAATCCTAATTGAGGGACAAACATTCAGACCACAGCAGGCATATTCTGGAAAGCTATGTGAGGGAGAATAATTCAGACCCTCGTAACAGTGTTCTGGAATCCTATGTGAGGGACAAACATTCATACCCCAATGGTAGTGTTATGGAGTCCTATTTGAGGGACAAACACTCAGACCACATCGGGAATGTTTTGAAATCCTATGTGAGTGAGAAACATTCAGACCACAGCAGGATTGTTCTGGAATCCCGTGCGAAGCACAAGCACCCAGACCACAGCAGTAGTGTTCTGGAATCATATGTGAGGGTCAACCACTCAGACCACAGCAGTAGTGTTCTGGAATCCTATGTGAGGGATAAACATTCAGAACCTCGTAGCAGTGCTCTGGAATGTTACGTGAGGGACAAACATTCAGACCGCCTTAGCAGTGCTCTGGAATCCTTTTTGAGGGAGAAAACTCAGACCACAGCAGGAGTGTTCTGGAGTCCTATGTGAGGGAGAAACATTCAAACCACAGCAGGATTGTTCTGGAATTCCATGTGTGGTGCAAACCCCCACACCACAGCAGGAGTGTTCTGGAATCCTATGTGAGGACAATCATTCAGACCACAGCTGGGATGTTCTGGAATCCTACGTGTGGGGCAAGCATGCAAACCCTCATAGCGTTGTTCTGGAATCCTATGTGAGGAAAATACATTCAGAACACCGCTGGAGTGTTCTGGACTCCCTTGTGCGGGACAAACATTCAGACCATTTGTAGCAGTGTTCAGAAATCCTATGTGAGGGACAAACTTTCAGACTCTCGTAGCATTGTTCTGGAATCTTAGGTGAGGGACAAACATTAAGACCCTCTTAGAAGTGTCCTGGAATCCTATGTGAGGGAAAAACACTCAAAACCCAGCAGCAGTGTTGTGGAATCCCATATGAGGGACAAACATTCAGACCGGGGCAGGAGTGTTCTGGAATCCTATGTGAGGTATAAACTTTCAGACCGTCAAGGCAGTGTTCTGGAATCCTATGTGAAGGAGAAACAGTCAGAACCCAGCAGCAGTGTTCTGGAATCCTATATGAGGGACAAACATCAGACCCTCATATCAGTGTTCTGGAATCCTAAGTGAAGAACAAACAATCAGAACCCAGCAGCAGTGTTCTGGAATCCTTTGTCAGGGAAAAACATTCAGATCACAGAAGGAGTGTTCTGGAATCCTATGTGAGGGACACACATTCAGAACACAGCATCAGTGTTCTGGAATCCTATGTGAGGGACAAACTTTCAGACCACTGCAGGAATGTTCTGGAATCCGATGTGAGGGACAAACTTTCAGACCCCAGAAGCAGTGTTCTGGAATCGTATTTGAAGCACAATCATTTAGACCCACGTAGCAGTGTTCTGGAATCTTACATGAGGGAAAAACACTCAGATCTCCAGCAGTGTTCTGATATCCTAGGGGAGGGACACACTTTCAGATCACAGCAGGAGTGTTCTGGAATCCTATGTGAGGGAGAATAATTCAGACCCTTGTAGCAGTGTTCTGGAATCCTATGTGAGGGACAAACTGTCAGACCCGAGTAGCAGTGTTCTGGAATCCTATTTGAGGAACAATCACTCAGATCACAGCAGGAATGTTTTGGAATCCTATGTGAGGGAGACACATTCAGACCACAGCAAGATTGTTCTGGAATCTCACCTGAGGAACAAACACCCAGACCACAGCAGGAGTGTTTTGGAATCCTATGTGAGGATCAGCCATTCAGACCACTGCAGCAGGGTTCTGGAATCTTATGTGAGGGACAAACATTCAGACCCTGTTAGCATTGTTCTGGAATCTTATGTGAGGGACAATAATGCGGACCCTCTTAGCAATGTTCTGGAATCCTATGTGAGGGACAAACATTTAGAACCCCGTAGGAGTGTTCTGGAGTCATACGTGAGGGACAAACACTCAGAACCCAAACTCAGTGTTCTGGAATCCCATCTGAGGGACAAACATTCAGACCAGAGCAGGAGTGTTCCGTAATCCTATGTGAGGTACAATCATTCAGACCCTCGTAGCAGTGTTCTGGAGTCCTATGTGAGGGACAAACACTCAGAACCCAGCAGCATTGTTCTGGAATCTTATATGAGGGACCATCATTCAGACCACAGCTGGCATCTCCTGGAATCCTACGTGTGGGACAAGCATTCAGACTCTCGTAGCACTGTTCTGGAATCCTAGGTTAGGAAAATACATTCAGAACACAGCAGGAGTGTTCTGGAGTCCTATGTGCGGGACAAACATTGAGACCCTCGTAGCACTGTTGTGGAATCCTATGTGAGGGAGAAACACTCAGAACCCAGCAGCAGTGTTCTGGAATCCTATGTGAGGGACAATCATTCAGACCACAGCTGGAGTGTTCTGGAATCCTACTTGTGGGACAAGCATTCAGACCCTCGTAGCATTGTTCTGGAATCCTATGTTAGGAAATCACATTCAGAACACAGCAGGAGTGTTCTGGAGTCCTATGTGAGGGACAAAGATTCAGACCCTCGTAACAGTGTTCTGGAATCTTATGTGAGGTACAAACATTCAGACCCCCCTAGCAGTGTTCTGGAATTGTATGTGAGGGACAAACACTCAGAACCCAGCAGCAGTGTTCTGGAATCTTATCTGACGGACAAACATTCAGACTAGGAGAGGAGTGTTCTAGAACCCTGTGTGAGGTACAATCATTCAGACCGCAGCAGGACTGTTCTGGAATCATATGTGAGGGGCAATCATTCAGACCACAGCTGATGTGTTCTGGAATCCTACGTGTGGGACAGGCATTCAGACCCTCGTAGCATTGTTCTGGAATCCTATGTTAAGAAAATACAAATGTAAGGCTGAAAGCTGTAAAACTCCTACACAAAAATATAAGGGAAAAATATGCAACGTTATGCCATTGAATTTGGCAGTGGGTTCTTGACTGCCAGCTCCTCCACATCCCTGGAGCATCCATCCGCTCACCGCTGCCGCGTGCTGGGTCCTTCCACACCTGTCGCGCTGCTTTGTGAGGGGCTCTGAGGGGCACCAGCCAGGACCCCACGCTGAGCACAGGGCACAGGCCGGGCATTGTAGTGCTATTCGCTGGCAGGCTATCCCCATGCCCTCCTCAGACGCCAGGAGGAAGGGCGGCCTGATTCGAGTCTGCGGAAGGAGGAAGAAGCACGTTTCCTGAGCCAACAGGGACACAGAGGCAGATGCCATAAAAATATATGGCATATATTTTGAAACATGGCCGCAATTTGAATAATTAGAATATCTAAAAACTCCAAAGATTATTATGCTGAAACGGCACCAAAAATTATCATTCCAGTGACTACAGGGAATTTTTAATAGTTGCTATTTTTATAATAAAATTAAACTTTAATGAAATAACTGACTTTCAAACTTCAGCAACAGGACAAATATTCAGCCAGAGATATCAGTTCCCAGTTTCTGCCCCGGGTCTTCTCTGGTCTTCCACAGCCCCTCCTGCATCACCCAGGGCTAAAGGGCCACCTGGCCTGGCCTGAATCCCCTCGTCCCTCCGCTTCCCCACTCAGCTCCTTCAGCGCCCTCCTGGAGCAGGGGCGGCAAACTGTCCAGAGCTGGAGGCTCCCTCGACCAGGGCAGCACCGCTCCGCCCCTCTCCTCACCTGCCCAGCCCCTGGCAAAGGACGTGCCTGGGCCTGGCCCACTGCACGTCCCCCAACGCCTGCCCTGTGCCTGCAACGGCGACGCTGCCAACAAGAGGTGCCAGAGGCTGCGGCGCAACCCCCCCAGAGCGCAGGGTTCCCACTCACCTGGGAGTGGGGACACGCCCCTCCTGGTAGGTTGTACTAAGATTATTTCCTTATTTATTTTACTTAAAACTGGTAGAATGTTACTATTATATGACGTACCCATGATTCTGCCAGTAAATTTGGGCATACGTTTATTAGTTTTTGTTAGATTAACTAGTTCTTTTGTTTCTGTTATTAAGGTGAAATTTAAATTCTATCTGAAATCAGTAAGATACAGAGAGATTTTAATGAGAAGTGAATATTTTTTTCTAAAGGGGAACTGATATCTCTGGCTGAATATGTGTCTTCTTGCTGAAGTTTGAAAGTCAGTTATTTTATTAAAGTTTAATTTTACTATAAAAATAACAACTATTAAAAATTCCCTGTCATCATTGGAAGGATAAATTTTGGTGCAGTGTTAGTATAACAATATTTCGAATTTTTAAATGTTCTAATTATTCAAATTGTGGTCATGCTTTAAAAATATATGCCATAGAAGTTATGTTATTTTAAAATACCATTCTTTATTATGGGAAGAAGCAGTAAATTCACCGTAGCAGACTCTAGAGCTGGCTAAAACACCCTTTAGAGGTTAAATTGTAATGAGGTAGACCATCAATGCAAAAAAACAGTTTTTTTAGTTGTTCTGCTACCTGTACAAAACTTATTAGAAGAATGTTCAGAAATTAAAATCTGTGTTTGTTAAGACTTGTTTCTGCTGGGGGTTTTAGAATGTAATAAAAGCTAAAAATAAAATTCTAAGCCCCGTATCAACTGAACATACTTCCTCTTGAGCAAGAAGACCCCAGAAAAAAACTTAAAAACTGAATTTCTGGCTATGACAGCAAGAGAGGTGTTATGTGCAGGAGATGCTCCAGGGAAGAAGAAAACACACACACACAATACCTTTAAAGGTCAACAAACTCGATCCCACACAAATGGCAATGCAGATATAATAAGCAAATGATAGAATAAGCAAATTGATACAATAAGCAAATTGCAGTGGGAAGGGGAGAAGGAAAAAAATGTGTATATATATATATATGAGGATAGACTATGGAGGATTCATCACCAGACCGAGAAGCAACAGCCTGGGCTCCAGAGTCAGCCACTCATCCATGCACAAAGGAACACAAAAAGGTCAATTTGCTTTTGCCGTTGTCTGTTGTTTTTCAATAACTAAAGTATAGGAATAGATTGAAATAGAGATTTCTCTGAAACAGTGCTGGATGAATGCCTCAAGGGGCTCAGAAAACCTATTCCGAGACTTGGTGACCATTATTTGTGTCCATGTTCAATTGAGTTTAAATATATTATTTAACTTTTTCTGCGTATTCGGTCCCAATTGATACTCAATTGTAGGAAAATACCCTTACAGATATACGAGGAATACATAATTGGTAGAGGTTACAGAAGCAGGGTAAGCAGAGGAGAATTAAAACACAGTTAATAAAAACCGCACCCACCAAGGCCAACGCCAATGCCAGTTGGACAGCCAATTCATGATGGGGTCCTGACAGTTAGATTCTGTTTTGCTTGTCCTTGCATGTCTTGGGCGAGGAGAGTAATATTGTGAGAACTGTCAGGGATACACACACAAAATTCAGTATGCAGCAAGGCTGAAATGCTCCTTGGGTTGTGGTAAGCATACCTAATGCCATTTGATTTTGCAACACAACAGTACACAACTGAGCAAATTCCTCTGATAACAACATAAGTCCAGTGCTACTACCATTAAGAGCTTTTTCTACACGTAGCTTAATATTTAAATTTTTTGCTGAAGCAGAATTGTACCAGTGGCAGAGGAGAACACTGTTATAGGGTACACCCCATTAGGGATTCTGGCGCATTTGTAACCAGTGATGTTTGGAAGCATCTAGATTTAGGAAAGAGGTTGTGTTTCACTGGGGATAGTGCTGTTGATTTGGAGTATGTGTTGACAATTGTCTGGTGGGAGAAACCCCAGAGTAACATTAAAAGAGCCATTTAAGGCCTCCAGACAAAGGGGGGTGCGGTGCCATATGGAGTTCAGCTACCGGTATGGTAGGTTCCCTGTATATGTCTTTCCAGGTATATTGGGTAGAATACAAAGGCCTTTGATGCATTGCAAAAGTGGATTTCTCCTTTTGTCAGACTTGGGCAAAAATAGACTCTTTGATTTGGTTAAAAGAAGTCCAGGTGGGATTACAGGTGCTATTCTCCTGACCCCCTTGGTAGTGATGTAACCACTTGGAAATGTTGGCAGAGACAATTTTTTAAGGGAGCCCGTTCCCTGCAGCCTGTGGCAATTCGATGAATAGGCAGCACTAACTGCAGTTGACTTCTTTTGCAGCGGTGGCTACCCAGTTGCTAAATGCATTCTTGGCCTCAGACACAAAGAAGCAGGTGCTGACCATCATTCGATAGGCTATTCCTTTTAATAACAAAAACAGAGGGGAACATAACATTGTTTTTAAAATTTTACTACTCCCCTCATTTTCTGCCCCCATACTGTGGCCCCAGGATTTAAGCTGCCCACTTTGGTGGACCCAAATCCTCCAGTTCTATATGATGTTCCTATTGAGGCAGAAATTTCCTCGGGGGTTAATTGGTGACAGGGTACTACCAGTAGCTGAGCAATCTGCATCTGCGGCTTTATGGCAAAAGAATTTTCGGTGGTATTGTGTTAAAAGATTTTTAACTCTCCCTGGTAATCACTATCAATTACACCACCATACACTATAATGCCTCTCATTCCAATGCTTGGACGTGTTGTAATCCATTCATCCACATTTGAGTTTGCAGTTATGGTGGAAATTTTGGCCTGTTGACCTGCCTGCTGATTAATTAGCCTGCCAAGAGAAAGCAGAGATGCATGAGCATCAACATAACAGTGTTAATGGTAGGGTGCACAGGGATTCAGATATCTTCCCTGTATTCTTTCCCCAAACCTCTTTATTCCCAATTAACCATTTGCCTCATTGCCATTGAGGCATCTAGGTAGTAAGACCATTTGCTACTGACCAAGAGTTGGTATACAAGTGTCAAATCCCTCTGGCCTTCTTCTGAATAGCTGGGAAGATGGCTACTAGCTCAGCCAGCTGGCTGCTCCCATCCCTTCCTTCATCAGAAATACTTATGTTTTTAACAGGATTATAAGCCACTGCCTCCCCGCATCGGGTCCCACCAATGTATTTGGCAGATCCATCAGTAAACCAAGCATGTTTCTGATGCTTTTGATGAGGCAGGTCTCTTTCCCTGCCTGCAGGACTTGTTCGGTGGCTTTCTGAGTTGGCAAATTTTTTAAAAACGATACCCCCTTTGGTCCTGGCTTTGCCCAATCTTGTACATACCATTCCATTATGTGATGCTACTTTCTTGAGCATGCCCTATTCGATGGGTTTTGGTGGACCTCATGACCCAAGTCATAATAGGAATTTCAGGCCTTATGAAGACATCATGGTTGAAGCAGAGAGTCTCCATTTCCAGCAAAGCCCGATAGCAAGCTAACAGTCGCTTCTCAAAAGGATTATAAGCTTCGCCAGCCTCTGGCAGCTTCCGGGTTTGAAACCCCAAGAGTCCCCTCTTCCCATCTTGTTTCTGCCAAAGGCTCCAATTAGCATGTTAATCCAGGACAGTTGTTTGCAATTCTACTGGCGCATCCCATATGGGCCATCCAGGGCCAGATGCACTGCTTTCTTAGCTTGCTCAAAGGCTGTGTTCTCTTTCTACCTCCAGTGAAAGTCATTATATTTTCTAGTGACTGCATACAGAGGTTGTGAGATGTTACCCAAATTGGGAAGATGTCTCCAGAATTCAAACAAGCCAATAAATTTCTGGGCCTCCTTTTTAGTGGTAGGGGTTGCAAATTCTAGTATTTTAACGATAGCCTTTGGTAAAATGGACTTTTTCCTTGCGTTTCATGGGATGCAAAGCAATTTTATAGTTTGTGCAGGTTCTTGAAATTTGTAAAGGCTAATTTCCCATTCTTCAGATAGGAACTGGGTTTTTACCCACTCCAAGCCCCAGCTGACTCGTTCTTCAGTTTTACCCTGACCACACCACTTGCACAGCTGTTTTTTTCATCAATAATCTGTTAGCTTTGAGCCTGATCAGTCAAGACATAGGCCTGAAATTGAGCCAGGGCCAGTCTGGAAGTCAGAGTAGTGTTTTCTTTTTCCAGCTTACATTTATCTTGTAGCAATTGATTTCTATCTCAACACATTAACTTATAAGCAGTAAGCAAGCACCATCTATGCTAAGAGATCCCCCTGGCATCTCCTTTGCTGACTGAAATCCCCTGCAGCACTTCATGCACAGTCAAAGGTTCAAATTCCACTAATTTAGATACCCAATTTTCACTAAGGTCAGTTCCCCCGGACCATTCAATTGCCAAGAGGGAGAACTGGAGGAGTTTCTATCCTGGAAGGTGGGAAGTTCCTGAGCTTCCAGCCGTGATCTTGAAGCTGAAAAGTGAATCCTCCACAGTCTGGTGGGTGTAGTAGCCAACTCTGGAGCCTAGGCTGTTGCTTCCCCATCTGGCCATGAATGGTGTATAGTCTGGTGAGTACATATACATAGATATAGATATAGAGAGATAGATACATACATACATAGATATAGATAGATATAGATATAGATATCTGCAATGCCATTTACATGGGATAAAAAGTTGTTTACCCTTAAAGGTATTGTGTGTGTGTCTTTTCTTCTCCCATCAGCATCTCCCACACAGAACAGGAGGAGACAGACAGGCCTTGTTACACACCTGTTTGCTGTTGTACCTCTGTTTGCTCTTTAGGTACAACAAATCATCAGCACTAATGTTAAAATAGAGATCATAAGACTGACAAAACTGACTCTGTGGCAATATAATACCAAATTATTGTCACAATTTAAGGCAGTGCAAGGCAAGTGTTAAGCCATGCCTGCAGGTCAGCAATCTTGCTACATAGCATCCCTATCTCCACTTAAGAGTTAAAACTTTTATATCTGCTGACTCCAAGTTTTAGATAGAACATTACCCCTTTAACAGTTAAGCAAGAGGGAGGAGCCAAGATGGCTGAATAGGAACAGCTCCGGTCTACAGCTCCCAGCCTGAGCGACGCAGAAGACGGGTGATTTCTGCATTTCCATCTGAGGTACGGGGTTCATCTCACTAGGGAGTGCCAGACAGTGGGCGCAGGTCAGTGGGAGCGCACCGTGCATGAGGCGAAGCAGGGCGAGGCATTGCCTCACTCGGGAAGCAAAAGGGGTCAGGGAGTTCCCTTTCCTAATCAAAGAAAGGGGTGACGGACAGCACCTGGAAAATCGGGAAAATCGGGTCACTCCCACCCGAATACTGCGCTTTTCCGACGGGCTTAAAAAACGGTGCACCACGAGATTATATCCCCGACCTGGTTCGGAGGGTCCTACCCCACGGAGTCTCGCTGATTGCTAGCACAGCAGTCTGAGATCAAACTGCAAGGCGGCAGCGAGGCTGGGGGAGGGGCGCCCGCCATTGCCCAGGCTTGCTTAGGTAAACAAAGCAGCCGGGAAGCTCGAACTGGGTGGAGCCCACCACAGCTCAAGGAGGCCTGCCTGCCTCTGTAGGCTCCACCTCTGGGGGCAGGGCAAAGACAAATAAAAAGACAGCAGTACCCTCTGCAGACTTAAATGTCCCTGTCTGACAGCTTTGAAGAGAGCAGTGTTTCTCCCAGTACGCAGCTGGAGATCTGAGAACCGGCAGACTGCCTCCTCAAGTGGGTCCCTGACCCCTGACCCCCGAGCAGCCTAACTGGGAGGCACCCTCCAACAGGGGCACACAGACAACTCACACTGCAGGGTACTCCAGCAGACCTGCAGCTGAGAGTCCTGTCTGTTAGAAGGAAAACTAACAAACAGAAAGGACATGCACACCAAAAACCCATCTGTACATCACCATCATCAAAGACCAAAAGTAGATAAAACCACAAAGATGGGAAAAAAACAGAACAGAAAAACTGGAAACTCTAAAAATCAGAGCGCCTCTCCTCCTCCAAAGGAACGCAGCTCCTCACCAGCAAATGAACAAAGATGGATGGAGAATGACTTTGATGAGCTGAGAGAAGAAGGCTTCAGATGGTCAAATTACTCTGAGCTATGGGAGGACATTCAAACCGAAGACAAAGAAGTTGAAAACTTTGAAAAAAATTTAGAAGAATGTATAACTAGAATAACAAATACAGAGAAGTGCTTAAAGGAGCTGAAAACCAAGGCTCGAGAAATACGTGAAGAATGCAGAAGACTCAGCAGCCGATGTGATCAACTGGAAGAAAGTGTATCAGCAATGGAAGATGAAATGAATGAAATGAAGTGAGAAGGAAAGTTTAGAGAAAAAAGAATACAAAGAAACGAGCAAAGCCTCCAAGAAATATGGGACTATTTGAAAAGACCAAATCTATGTCTGATTGGTGTACCTGAAAGTGATGGGGAGAATGGAACTAAGTTGGAAAACACTCTGCAGGATATTATCCGGGAGAACTTCCCCAATCTAGCAAGGCAGGCCAACGTTCAGATTCAGGAAATACAGAGAATGCCACAAAGATACTCCTCGAGAAGAGCAACTCCAAGACACATAATTGTCAGATTCACCAAAGTTGAAATGAAGGAAAAAATGTTAAGGGCAGCCAGAGAGAAAGGTCGGGTTACCCACAAAGGGAAGCCCATCAGACTAACAGCGGATCTCTCAGCAGAAACCCTACAAGCCAGAAAAGAGTGGGGGCCAATATTCAACATTCTTAAAGAAAAGAATTTTCAACCCAGAATTTCATATTCAGCCAAACTAAGCTTCATAAGTGAAGGAGAAATAAAATACTTCACAGACAAGCAAATGCTGAGAGATTTTGTCACCACCAGGCCTGCCTTACAAGAGCTCCTGAAGGAAGCACTAAACATGGAAAGGAATAACTGGTACCAGCCGCTGCAAAATCATGCCAAAATGTAAAGACCATTGAGACTAGGAAGAAACTGCATCAACTAACGAACAAAATAACCAGCTAACATCATAATGACAGGATCAAATTCACACATAACAATATTAACTTTAAATGTAAATGGACTAAATGCTCCAATTAAAAGACACAGACTGGCAAACTGGATAAAGAGTCAAGACCCATCAGTGTGCTGTATTCAGGAAACCCATCTCACATGCAGAGACACACATAGGCTCAAAATAAAAGGATGGAGGAAGATCTACTAAGCAAATGGAAAACAAAAAAGGCAGGGGTTGCAATCCTCGTCTCTGATAAAACAGACTTTAAACCAACAAATATCCAAAGAGACAAAGAATGCCATTACATAATGGTAAAGGGATCAATTCAACAAGAAGAGCTAACTATCCTAAATATATATGCACCCAATACAGGAGCACCAAGATTCATAAAGCAAGTCCTGAGTGACCTACAAGGAGACTTAGACTCCCACACATTAACACCCCACTGTCAACATTAGACAGATCAATGAGACAGAGAGTCAAAAAGGATACCAAGGAATTGAACTCAGCTCTGCACCAAGCAGACCTAATAGACATCTACAGAAGTCTCCACTCCAAATCAACAGAATATACATTTTTTTCAGTACCACACCACACCTATTCCAAAATTAACCACATAGTTGGAAGTAAAGCTCTCCTCAGCAAATGCAAAAGAACAGAAATTATAACAAACTATCTCTCAGACCACAGTGCATTCAAACTAGAAGCCAGGATTAAGAATCTCACTCAAAACCACTCAACTACATGGAAACTGAACAACCTGCTCCTGAATGACTACTGGGTACATAACGAAATGAAGGCAGAAATAGAGATGTTCTTTGAAACCAATGAGAACAAAGACACAACATACCAGAATTTCTGGGACACATTCAAAGCAGTGTGTAGAGGGAAATTTATAACACTAAATGCCCACAAGAGAAAGCAGGAAAGATCCAAAATTGACACCCTAACATCACAATTAAAAGAACTAGAAAAGCAAGAGCAAACACCTTCAAAAGCTAGCAGAAGGCAAGAAATAACTAAAATCAGAGCAGAACTGAAGGAAATAGAGACACAAAAAACCCTTCAAAAAATTAACGAATCCAGGAGCTGGTTTTTTGAAAGGATCAACAAAATTGATAGACCGCTAGCAAGACTAATAAAGAAAAAAAGAGAGAAGAATCAAATAGACACAATAAAAAAGGATAAAGAGGATGTCAGCACCGATCCCACAGAAATACAAACTACCATCAGAGAATACTACAAACACCTCTAGGCAAATAAACTAGAAAATCTAGAAGAAATGGATAAATTCCTTGACACATACACTCTCCCAAGACTAAACCAGGAAGAAGTTGAATCTCTGAATAGACCAATAACAGGAGCTGAAATTGTGGCAATAATCAATAGCTTACCAACCAAAAAGAGTCCAGGACCAGATGGATTCACAGCCGAAATCTACCAGAGGTACAAGGAGGAACTGGTACCATTCCTTCTGAAACTATTCCAATCAATAGAAAAAGAGGGAATCCTCCCTAACTCATTTTATGAGGCCAGCATCATTCTGATACCAAAGCCAGGCAGAGACACAACAAAAAAAGAGAATTTTAGACCAATATCCTTGATGAACATTGATGCAAAATCCTCAATAAAATACTGGCAAACCGAATCCAGCAGCACATCAAAAAGCTTATCCACCATGATCAAGTGGGCTTCATCCTTGGGATGCAAGGCTGGTTCAATATATGCAAATCAATAAATGTAATCCAGCATATAAACAGAGCCAAAGATAAAAACCACATGATTATCTCAATAGATGCAGAAAAAGCCTTTGACAAAATTCAACAACCCTTCATGCTAAATACTCTCAATAAATTAGGTATTGATGGGACGTATTTCAAAATAATAAAAGCTATCTATGACAAACCCACAGTCAATATCATACTGAATCGGCAAAAACTGGAAGCATTCCCTTTGAAAACTGGCACAAGACAGGGATGCCCTCTCTCACCACTCCTATTCAACATAGTGTTGGAAGTTCTGGCCAGGGCAATTAGGCAGGAGAAGGAAATAAAGGGTATTCAATTAGGAAAAGAAGAAGTCAAATTGTCCCTGTTTGCAGACGACATGATTGTATATCTAGAAAACCCCATTGTCTCAGCCCAAAATCTCCTTAAGCTGATAAGCAACTTCAGCAAAGTCTCAGCATACAAAATCAATGTACAAAAATCACAAGCATTCTTATACACCAACAACAGACAAACAGAGAGCCAAATCATGAGTGAACTCCCATTCACAATTGCTTCAAAGAGAATAAAATACCTAAGAATCCAACTTACAAGGGATGTGAAGGCCCTCTTCAAGGAGAACTACAAACCACTGCTCAAGGAAATAAAAGAGGATACAAACAAATGGAAGAACATTCCATGCTCATGGGTAGGAAGAATCAATATCGTGAAAATGGCCATACTGCCCAACGTAATTTACAGATTCAATGCCATCCCCATCAAGCTACCAATGACTTTCTTCACAGAATTGGAAAAACTAGTTTAAAGTTCATATGGAACCAAAAAAGAGCCTGCATCACCAAGTCAATCCTAAGCCAAAAGAACAAAGCTGGAGGCATCACACTACCTGACTTCAAACTATACTACAAGGCTACAGTAACCAAAACAGCAAGTACTGGTACCAAAACAGAGATATAGATCAATGGAACAGAACAGAGCCCTCAGAAATAATGCCACATATCTACAACAATCTGATCTTTGACAAATCTGAGAAAAACAAGCAATGGGTAAGGGATTCTCTATTTAATAAATGGCACTGGGAAAACTGGCTAGCCATATGTAGAAAGCTGAAACTGGATCCCTTCCTTACACCTTATACAAAAATCAATTCAAGATGGATTAAAGACTTAAACGTTAGACCTAAAACCATAAAAACCCTAGAAGAAAATCTAGGCATTACCATTCAGGACATAAACATGGGCAAGGACTTCATGTCTAAAACACCAAAAGCAATGGCAACAAAAGCCAAAATTGACAAATGGGATCTAATTAAACTAAAGAGCTTCTGCACAGCAAAGGAAACTACCATCAGAGTGAACAGGCAACCTACAAAATGGGAGAAAATTTTCGCAACCTACTCATCTGACAAAGGGCTAATATCCAGAATCTTCAATGAACTCAAACAAATTTACAAGAAAAAACAAACAACCCCATCAAAAAGTGGGCGAAGGACATGAACAGACACTTCTCAAAAGAAGACATCTATGCAGCCAAAATACACATGAAAAAATGCTCATCATCACTGGCCATCAGAGAAATGCAAATCAAAACCACAATGAGATACCATCTCACACCAGTTGGAATGGCAATCATTAAAAAGTCAGGAAACAACAGGTGCTGGAGAGGATGTGGAGAAATAGGAACACTTTTACACTGTTGGTGGGACTGTAAACTAGTTCAACCATTGTGGTAGTCAGTGTGGCGATTCCTCAGGGATCAAGAACTAGAAATACCATTTGACTCAGCCATCCCATTACTGGGTATATACCCAAAGGACTATAAATCATGCTGCTATAAAGACACATGCGTATGTTTATTGTGGCATTATTCACAATAGCAAAGACTTGGAACCAACCCAAATGTCCAACAATGATAGACTGGATTAAGAAAATGTGGCACATATACACCATGGAATACTATGCAGCCATAAAAAATGATGAGTTCATGTCCTTTGTAGGGACATGGATGAAATTGGAAATCATCATTCTCAGTAAACTATCGCAGGAACAAAAAACCAAACACCACATATTCTCACTCATAGGTGGGAATTGAACAATGAGATCCCATGGACACAGGAAGGGGAATATCACACTCTGGGGACTGTTGTGGGGTGGGGGGAGGGGGGAGGGATAGCATCGGGAGATATACCTAATGCTAGATGACGAGTTAGTGGGTTCAGCGCACCAGCATGGCACATGTATACATATGTAACTAACGTGCACAATGTGCACATGTACCCTAAAACTTAAAGTATAATAAAAAAAATAAAAAATAAAAATAAAAAATAAAACAACTGCCCATTTTACCATCTCTTCAGTCCTTGACAAGCACCATTCTAACTTTTTTTTCCTGTGAGTTTGTCTACTTAAGATACCTGATTATGAATGGAATCATAGACTGTCACTTTGTTCCTGGCTTATTTCAATTAACATGATCTTCTCCAGAATTATCATATAATGTGTCTTTTTAAAGACCGAATAATATTCGACTTTGTGTATGTGCCACTTATTATTAATCTGTTCATTGGTCAAGGGACATCTGGATTGTTTCTGCCTTTTGGCTTGTGTTAATAATATTGCAATAAATTTGGTTGTGCAAATATCTCTTCCAGATCTGCGTTGTATATTTTAAGTACATAGCCAGAAGGGGGTTTGCTGGATTATATAATAATCTCATTTTAAATTTTTTGAAGAGCTGTCATATTATTTTAAATATCGGCTTGAGGCCATAGATTATTGTGACTTTGTTTTGCATTTTTCTAGAAGAGTGATGTCGAGTATCCTTTTATTTTTTTATTTTATTTTTTTAATTTCATAAACATTTATTCACAGCCCCTTTAAAAGTACAGCAGTGAAGTAAAACCCCAATTAAACAACTGCCCATTAACTTGTTACTTAAAATGTAGACTTAAAAACCAATAGACTTTTTTTTGGTGTGTATGCAATTACTTTTATAAACACAGTTTAGGTTGGAATAAGGAAGTCCTAATTCATCATGTTGGAACTTGCCCTCACTACTGCAGGCTGTTGAAGTGAGCCTCCTTCAAGGTCTGGTTGATATGGGAGTAAAGACCTTAGCATGGTACATACCCCTCTTGCAAGAACTGGGGAAAGTTTGCATTGGGTCCAGTAACAATGTGGTTTAAGTTGCCTTCTGGTCCACCTGCTCTCTCTGGGATATTAAGGCGGCTGCTGCTCCTTTCATTATCACTCCATGAAAACTGTGTCTTGAGAATCCTGAAAGATAGGGTTTCTCTTATTCCTTTTGGGCTGGGTGGAATGATGGTTGCCCTCTTTACTGCCATTTCTTCTTCTTTTCCGTACAGGGCAGCCTCCCATAGTCCTGCCCTCGGACGAGTATCCTTTTAAATACCTAGTTATTTCTATGTCTTCTTTGGAGAAAGGTCATTTCAAACATTTACCATTCTAAATCAAGTTATTAACATTTTGTTGTTGTTGAATTTTAGGAGTTTATATCTTTCGGAAATTAACACCTACCAAATATGTGATTAGAAAATATTTTTACACTTTTTTGTTATATGTATGTATGTATATGTACCCTATACAAGACAGGGTCTTGATATATTTTCATGGCTAGTCTCAAACTTTTGGCCTCAAATGATCGTTCTGCCTTGGCCTCCTAAATTTCTAGAATTATAGGCATGAGCCAGCATGCCCAGGTTTCACCCACTTATTAGGTGACATTTGTATGCCACTAAATGTTTTCTTTGATGTTTAGAATACTTGAAGGTTAATGTAGTTCCTTTCTTTTTTGTTCTTTTCCTTGTTTCTTATGAATTTGATGTCATACTTAAGCAAAGTTTTAAGACTTATGTCATAAACTTTTCCCCTATGTTTACTTCTAAGAATTTTATTAGTTTTTATGTTTAAGCATTAAATCCATTAAAAAACAACTTTTCTTTTTATATATAATACAAAAGAAGCATCCAACTTTATTTTTGCTCTGTAAACATTCAATTTTGAAAATTCTTTGTTAAAGAGATTCTTATTTTTCTATTGCATGGTCATGGAAAGCATATGGAAGATTATTTTATCACGTATGCGAGGGTTTATTTCCAGGATGTCTATTTTGTTTCATCATCTATGTATCCGTTTTTGTGGCAATACCATATTGTTTTTATTTTTGTAGCTTTGTATCATGATTTTAAATCAGAAAATGTAATAACTCTTTGTCCTTTTTAAAGGATGTTTGCCTAGTCACAGTTCCTAAACAACTTTTAGAATTATACACAAAAATTCTGCAAAAAAAATACCATTGGGATTTAGATGAAAATTACATTACATTTTTATATCATCATGGGTAATACTGACAACTTTTTTTTTTTCCTTTGGAGATGGAGTTTTAGTGAGTCACTCAGGCTGAAGGGCAGTGGTGTGAGCTGTGCTCACTGCAAGCTCTGCTTCCCATGTTCAAGCAATTCTCCAGTCTCAGCCACCAGAGTAGCTGGGATTACAGTCATGCACCAACATGTATAGCTAACTTTTGTATTTTTAGTAGAGATAGGGTTTTGCCATGTTGGCCAGGCTAGTCTCAAACTTCTGATCTCAAGTGATCCACACACTTTGGCCTCCCAAAGTCCTGGGATTACAGGCATGAGTCATGCGCCGGCCCTGACATCTTAACAATATTAAATCACCTGACACTTGAGCAAGACTATATGTAAGATTTTGCTTAATTTCCTCTTATTTACGTATCTGAAACATTTTCTTGCTTTTGATTTCTAGTTTCATTTACATTGCATGACTTCAGTTTTCTTAAATTTAATAAGACATGTATCCTAACAGAATGTACCATGTGTGATTGAGAATATTGCATATTTTGCTGCTTTCGATCGCAGAGTTCTGTAAATGCTTGTCAGGTCTATAATGTTCAGGTTTGGCTTTCTTACTGATATTACATCTGACTATTCTAGTCATTATTGAAAGTGGAGTCTTGAAGTCCGCAATTGTTGTATTGCTATATATTTCTTGCTTGATTTCTGTCAATATTTGTTTTACATATTTGAAAGACGAGAATCAGTTGAACCTGGGAGGCGGAGGTTGAAGTGAGCCAATCGCGAGATCATGCCATTGTCCTCCAGCCTGGGAGACAGAAACTCTATCTCCAAAAAAAAAAAAAATAAGAAAGATATCAGTGTTATTTATAGTAATATAAAAATTTAATGTAATTTTTATCAAAATCCCAATGGTATATTTTTGCAGATTTTTCAAATTATATATATGATTTCTAAATTATTGTTAAGGATTTCTTGCAAGTTAATCCATCTCACTGTTACATAATAACAATCTGTCTCTTTTTAAAATTTTTAACTTAAAATATATTTTGTTTAATATAATTATGACCATGCCCCTCCAATTGTAGCTACTCTTTGCATAAAATATATTTTCTTTATACTGCTACTTTCAACTTATTTGAGTCCTTAGAGCTAAAGTGACTCTTGTAGAGAGTACATTGCTGGATCTTCTGTGTTCTTAATCCATTAAATCATTTTATGCATTTTCTTTAAGGTATTTAACTTTTTGTATTTGAAGTAATTACTGTAGTTAATGAAGTTACTATTATTATTTGTAATTGTCTTCTGTGTTTCTTGTAGATGTGTTATTTATCATTTTTTTCTCTTACTGCTTTATTTTTCTTCATTGATTTTGTAGTGACATGATTCAATTTCTTTCTCATTTGCTTCTGCATACCATCTACAGGTTTTTTTGTAATCATCTTGAGAAATAAAGACTTCATAAAACATCTTAAAGTTATGACAATATATAATGACTATATTTCAATGGAATGCAAAGCTTTACCTCTTTATACCCCCACTTTGTTATTAATATCACTTGTTATCTTTTCTTATTGAGTATCTATGAACCCATATTTATGCAGCTTTCTGCTTCATTTTTTAAATTCCATAGCAATAACGTGAAAGTTCTGTGCACCATCATTATGACAGTAGAGATTTCTATAGCTGTTTATGTATTTACCTTTAATAGAGAGCTTTCTATTTTCATATGCTTTTATGACGCTGTGCAGTATATATTGTCATTTTTGGACGTGATAGACTTTCTTTTACATTTCCTTTAGCACTGTTCCAGTGGTTAGTAACACACTCAACTTTTATTTGTTTTGGAAATGCTTAACTTTTTTTTCTGAAGTGAAATTATTCCAGTTGAAAGTTTTTGTTTAGCATGATTTCTTCTTGTTTAATTACCTTGTCATCTAGGGAGTTCTCAGCTACTTTTTAAAAATATCCTCTTTATTATTTTTCTCCTATACTGTTTTTCTAAGACTCCTTTTATAAATACAGTGGTCCACTTGGTGGTGTGCTGTAAGTCCCAATTTTCATTTTTTCTCTATTCAGTTTAAAAAATTTGTTTTCATGAATCAGTATTTATAAGTGCAATGTTATCAACTGTCTAATTTTTTCTGCTTTATTAAATCTGCTCTTCTGACTGCTGATTAAATTTTTAATACAGTTACTGTGTTCTTCAGAATCACAATTTTTCTTGGTTTTTAAAAATCTTTTTATTGATATCTCATTTTCTTCATGCATCACTTCTAATATTCTTTTGTTGTCTATGTTCTGTTTTTGTTCATTAAGCACTTTTTTCTAATTACATTTTAATGTAATTAGAATGTCCACCTTTACAATACACAAATACAGTAACGGTAACTCGCACTAAAACAAAGCATACTTCTGATAGCCGTTATTTTTCTCTTTGGGACAAATTTAAAGTTTTTCTTTTGTCACAAAAACAGGAATGTACTTATACAAAGGCTCAAAATAGGCCATCTTTTTAAACAAAAAGGCAATGATTCACAAAAGACTATGAATAGAACATGTAACTAATTGATACAAATCTAATAGGATTTGTGAAAATCAGCCACATCCAATACATCTGAAGTGTTCTTGTATAAAATATCACGTGAAGAAAAGAAGACTTTATCAATATCTTAAAAAGTGGGTTTGTTCATAGTCTGACAAGTTACCATTAAAAGTGTTTCCTGTGACATAAGGAAATGCAATATTATTTTTCTTGAACCCTTTCAGCGCAAGACTTTCCACTCAATAAAATCGCAGAGGATCTGAAACTGAGAAAATATACTTGATTACTAACAGCTTGTGAAACTTAATACTTTTTTTTTTTTTTTTTTGCATCATCAGCGGCTTTTACTGAACTTACGACCAACTTGCCCCTCAATATGCAGCTCAAATGTGAGAGACGCGTCTCCGTACAGGAGCCGGTACTGTCTTCAATCTTTTGCATGCAGGTGTTTACCACAGGCAAGCAGTTTACTCCACATTTTCTAGTAATGTAATCTTCCTATTAGCAAAAAGCGGTAACCAGTCCCTGTAGACTGAAGGGACTCAAGTCACAGGATGCAGATTTCCTCTTCATGGTTTTTATTTTGATATTTGAACTGCTGATGCAACATATAAGCAGGGTGTTCAGGACCTGCTGTGCCTAAGGGACTGATAAAGGGAAAAGTTCTATTTATTCTTTGTGATTTGATGCACAGATGAAAAACTTAACACACAATAATAGAAGTTGGTCGTTAATAAATCACACCCTAGTCTTTCAGAGCTTCCGTAAGCAGACGACATTGTCAGTTTTCTAGCTCTTGTTTTAACACTGCAACAACAATGATGCATATGTCCGGAATCAGCTAAAAAGGCCGTCAGATTCTTTTTCTCTTAGATTATCTATTTTTCACTGTTCCCAAGTATATCTGAATAATTACCTTCCAGCATTCTCTGCTATTGCTCGTTGGGATGCTCTCGATTGTCCCCGTGTTTTGTGGGCTGTTGGGAGAGGGCCCTTGGGAAGGATGTACCACTGTTTGGGAGGTTGTCAGTCACTGGGATGTCTCCAGGGATGATGCCTTCCCTGGCTGCAGAAGTCCTCCTGGAGCCACGCCCACCATGCCTGGCAGATATCTGTTGGTAGCACCACTGAGCTCAGGATGAATTTCTTGCTGGTCTATTACGGACCAAAGCGCTGATGTGACAAAGAATTCCTTGTTCACACAGTTTCTTAAGCTTCCCGGGTTGCGACTTATGATGGCTTGGCGGATCTCAGTGGCAACTGCCTCGCTCATCTCCAGTGACACCTGCTGGCTGTAGCAGGCAGTGAGAGGAGTGCAGATGAGATTCCAGGCATCTTTCAACAGACCCTGAGCAAAACTAAAGTGTTCCGACTCATTCACGTCGAGGGCTGCCCCTCGTATTCTGCCCTCCTTGAGGGTGTGTGCTCAGGCTTTCTCGTCCACCAGGCCACCACGGGCTGCGTTCACAAGGAATGCTCCCTGCCTCATCTGCTTTATGGTAAAGTCATGGATAAGGTGGTAGTTTTGTTCGTTGAGATTGCAATGCAAGGAGACGCAGTCGTTCTGATACAGCAAATCCTGCTGGGTGTAGACCCTATGCACACCCAGGGACCGCTCGATCCCATCCTGCAAAGGCCTTGGCTCGAACTGCAACCTCCTGCGTGAGACCGAAGCCGATGAGGCCCAATATCTCCCCACGAATGCAGGCCTTTACTGAGGCCACCTCGCCAATCTGCTCCACGCTCTGAACTCGCTTGCCTTCCCTCAGTGCCTGGTACAGCGACCTGTTCCCCCAGTACAGATTGAGGATGTGGCCGGTGGTGGAGTCGGCTGTCTCTTCCACGGCTGCGGACGGGATGCTGCACACAGCAATTTCGAGCTCGCCAGCAGCCTTGATGGCCACGTTGTCGTAGCCACTGCCCACCTGCACGATCACTCCCAGGGCCTTGAAATTTTCCAGGTCCTCCCTGGTGAGGGAGAAGGTGTGGTACATCATGGAGCCCACGACTTCGTTTAGAACTTTCTCGTGGATCTCCTGCATGGACTGAGCCTCACAGAAGGCCAGGTGGCCAGGTCCTTCAGGATGGGCATGTCCACAGTGCAGTCCCGTCCATCCAGCAGAGCCACCACGAGGCGGGGTTCAGGGTGACTTTCATGATCTGGGGGCGAATTCCTCACAAATTGTGTCCAATCGCTGTCTCTTGACTTAGCGCTTATCCACAAGGGCCATTCTTTAGGGAACTTTGCAACTCTCAGATCAAAAGGCAAAACAGTCCTCTAAGAACTTAGGGGAACTCGCAGGAGTCTGCGTGCCTGACGCCACTATGAACCCAATATAAATTTGTTCACAAACTCTATAATTCACACGATGGGCTGTCCGTCTTTTTAAGGGAATACAGCTTCTTTCGTTCAAAACCATTTAAGGTGATGAAACCGGTTTGCTTGCAACTCCGCCACAATCGCGCAGCCACCAACGAATCTCACCACGACACCAGGCCGAAGACGCCTCCATTCCCAGGGATCGCGGACTCCGGGCGCTCTAGACCTGGGGTCGTGGTGAGATTCTCCCTTGGATGCCCCTGTTCTACAGTAAAGGAAATATCTTTGGAATGTAAAAAGAGAGAGAATAATAGGCATCACCCCAATAGGCAAGAATGAACAAATAACAAAGATGAGAGGTGCAAAGGCCAAGGAGGAAACTTTAAAAATGTTATGTGGGAAGTTCTGCTTCAATGAAATTGGTTCTGGAAAATCCTAGATTTACTTCTTTTGCTGCCACAGATGGACATTTCCTACCCTATGCTTATTATGCTCTTAAATCTTCTAAGGCTCCTCCTGTCCCTCCACTAACATTCCAGGGCATTCACAGTGACAGCCAAAGTTCTCCTCTTCTTTCTGTTATTCCCTTGAAGGCCTTGTGGTCTGAGTGCTTTTCCATTGTTTTGGAGGATCTGGGGAAATCTGCACATTTTGCGAGACTTCTATATTAAGCTATTTTGTAAAAATCTGTGCCTCATGTCAGAAGTTTTTGAGAGTAAAAGTGCAGGCATTGGGGTTTGGTTCACATATTTCAGAAACACCAAGGACAAATGTTTCTGCTTCATAATTTTCAGTCCTATGATTTCAAATGTGATCCTGCAAAAAAATCGGAAAAACTTTTATCAGAGCCCAAAACACCTCAGCACATATGATATAGTGAAGCTTCTATTTCACTTTATTCTTTTTTTTCATCTCTGGTAATGTAGGTCAAAAAGTTTTCTTTTCTTTGGTAGAAATTAACTTAAAAACGTGAACTCTCTATGCCAAGCACCTCACCTGTGGAATAGTTTATTGTATCTACTCACCTCAAAGAATTTTTAAAGACCTTAATGCCATAGAAAAACTTAGAAACCTGCCAAGAATAGAATAAATTCTTAATTGTTACATTATTTCTTATTGAGTTACTTTATTATTTAATCTTATATAAAGCTTAGTGGGACTGTGATCTGCACGTTTTCACTTTTTGATTTTTATGTATCCCAAATTAGCCTATAATTTTAGCTTCAGGGATTTCAGAATAGCATACTTGAATTTATATGTTATATAAAAAGTGAATTAGTATGCACCTCATATTAATAAAATTTCAGTTTGTGTGTCTAAGTTTACTGCATAGAAAAACTTATCATTAGTGTTTCTATTTACTTTCCTCAACATTATCTGAATGATAGTATAATTTATTTCTCATTGCTTATTATATAGTAGTGTTTCATTGCATATTTTTCAATATTCATGTTTTTCCCATATTTAAAAATGTAAAGCTTTTCTTTACTTAAAAAAAAATAAATTATAGGCCAGTGCGGTGGCTCATGCTTGTAATCCCAGTACTTTAAGAGGCTGAGGTGGGTGGATCACAATGTCAGGGGTTCAAGACCAGCCTGGCCAACATGGTGAAACCCCGTCTCCACTAAAACCACAAAAAGAATGAGCAGGGCATGGGGGCGGGTGCCTATAATCCCAGCTACTCGGGAGGCTGGGGCAGAGAATTGCTTGAGCCTGGTAGGTGGAGGATGCAGTGAGCTGAGGTCTCGCCACTACACTCCAGCCTGGGTAACAGAGCGAGACTCTGTTCTCTAATATCATTGAAATCTTCATTAAAATTTTCTTCTAAATGTTCTTTATAGAAGATTATAATGCATTTGTTGTGAAATTTTGTTACTCTAACCATATGCTAATAATTCAAAATCTGTTCTTTATGGGTGTCCAGTTATGGTCGAATATTTCAGTTATCTAGAAAGAGTCTTCTTCAGTTGCATGATTTGTTTATTCAGTATTTCACAGGTTAATGTTTATCCAATTTTGTTTTGTAATATTTTATATTCCTGTATTTTCCTGTTAGGATAGGCTGTCTTACATCATTTAATTGTGTTTTTAGTTTCTGCTTATATGTTATAATTTTTTATGACTATATTTAACTGTGTACACTTTAAAAGAGTGTAGAAAAAAGTCAAATATGAATCAACCATATGTGTATTGCCAACATAATTCTCTGTTCGTTTGACTGTATAAACATTACCCATGCTTTATTTATGACTTCTGTATTTATTTAATTAGTTGGTGGTCAATTATTTTTTTAATCCTCTCTGGGTGAGTAGTTGTGGAAATTGCCCTAATTTCCACATCTATGTATTAATGAATCTATATTACGTTTGCGTGAGGAAAACACCTCTGTGATGCGAGGGTAATTTTTTTTTTTTTTTTTTTTTTGACCACAGAAGTTTTTATTGCCCTCCTGCTCCGCAAAGGGACCTTGCTTCTGCTGGCTTAGCACCTCAGGACGTCTGTGATGTTGGTCTCAGACACCATTTTGCCGTCCACTATCCTGTGGGTGTTGGTCTTTTGGAGGCTTTACAGGTATTTGCTGCTGTCCAGAATACCACCAAGATTGAAGTCCTCCCTATCTTCTAGCAGGCGGCAGTAGGTGGCAATCTCTGTGAAATGGGACACAGAGATCCAGGAGCCCCAGACCCCATGCCTGCATAGAAGCTCTCCGCGCTGCTGACCTGCTGAGCACTTTAGCTGGGCGACTGGACAGATCCCAGGGACAGGTAGTAGTTGATGGAGAAGGTGCGGAGCAAGTGGTGAAGCTCGCTGTGTACGGGGAGGAAAGCGAGAGGACAGGACTCAGGTTTTGCCGAGGTCCTGAAGATAATTATTGAAATGCATTAAAACGGTATCTCACTTAGATATTATTATTGTTTACATTGTTATAAGAAACATATAAAATTGACAATTATTTACAATTTTACAATAATTTACAATGACAATAATTATATAGTTTAGACTTTTCAGCACATTGACATTATTCGACATAACTCTAGAACATTTTTATCTTACAAAACTAAAACTCAATACACCTGAAACAACTGCCTGTCTTCTTTGTTCAGCCCTTTACAAATGCTATCTCATTCTCTGTTTCTAAGGATGTTACTACTTTAGATATTTTATACATGTGGATACACTCAGTATCTGTCTTGTAGCTGGCTTATTTTATTTAGCATAATGTCATCAAGATTTTATTTTTATTATAGACAAAAGGTTTTCTTCTTTTCAAAAGCTGGGTAATATTCTATTGTTTTTATATTCCAAATTGTACCCATTCATTTGTTTGTTGAAGGAAGTATGGATTGCTTTAACCTATTGATTTTTGTAAGTAAAGCTACAATAAATATGTGAGCATTTACATCTTTTTTGCATTCTGTTTTATTAGTCTATTTGTCTGTCTTTATGCCAGTAACAAACTACTTAGATTACTGTAGATTTGTAACAGGTTTTGAAAACAGGAATTGTAATGTTTCCAAAATTTTTCTCTTTTTGAAAACTATAGAGTTCTTTGTGGTCTCCTGAAATTCCATATACTTTCAGGAGTCACATTTTCTGTATCTGTCAAAAATAAAATTAAGAATTTTATAGGGATTGTATTAAATCTGTAGGTCACTTTTGGCATTATAGACATGTTCAAAATATTAAGTTTTCTAACTGTTGAACAAAAGCATGTTCAAGAGTAAATTGCTTAATTTTTACATATTTGTGAATTTTATGAATTTTCTTCTGTTATCGATTGCTAGTTTTAATCCTTTTTGGTCAGAAATTATAGTATGTAACATTCAATTTTTTTATTATACTTTAAGTTCTAGGGTACATGTGCAGAACGTGCAGGTTTGTTACACAGGTATATATGTGCCATGTTGGTTTGCTGCTCCCATCAACTCATCATTTACATTAGGTATTTCTCCTAACGCTATTCCTTTCATAGTCCCTCACCCCCAAACAGGCCCCAATGTGAGATGTTCCCCGCCCTGTGTCCATGTGTTCTCATTGTTCAACTCCAACCTATAAGTGAGAACATGCGGTGTTTGGTTTTCTGTCCTTGTGATAGTTTGCTGAGAATGATGGTTTCCATCTTCATCCATGTCCCTGTAAAGGACATGAACCCATCCTTTTTATGGCCGCATAGTATTCCATGCTGTATATGCTCCACAATTTCTTAATCCAATCTATCATTGATGGACATTTGGGTTGGTTCCAAGACTTTGCTATTGTGAATAATGCCGCAATAAACATATGCGTGTGTGTGTCTTTATAGTAGCATGATTTATAACTCTTTGGGTATATACCCAGTAATGGGATTGATGAGTCAAAAGGTATTTCTGGTTCTAGATCCCTGAGGAATCACCACACTGTCTTCCACAATGGTTGAACTAATTTACACTCCTACCCACAGTGTAAAAGTGTTTCTATTTTTCCACATCCTCTCCAGCATCTGTTGTTTCCTGAAATTTTAAAGATCGCCATTCTAACTGGCGTGAGATGGTATCTCATTGTGGATTTGATTCGCATTTCTCTGATGACCAATGATGAGCAATTTTTCATATGTCTGTTGGCTGCATAAATGTCTTCCTTTGAAAAGTGTCTGTTATATCCTTTGCCCACTTTTTGATGGGGTTGTTTTTTTTTCTTGTAAATTTGTTTTAACTATTTTTAGATTCTTGATATTAGCCCTTTGTCAGATGGGTAGATTGAAAAAATTCTCTCCCATTCTGTAGGTTGCCTGTTCAATCTGATAATAGTTTTGTTTGCACCCTGGTTTCGAACCAGGTACGCTACGGTCCCGGGGCCGTGAGCAAGGGCTGATGAGAAGGCACTTTCGTGCATGGGGGACACAGGCCCCGCTTCTCGGCTGTGAGGTTTTTCTTTTCTTTTTTTTTTTTCCCTGCCACATGTGACTCACCTCCCCTCCCTCAAACCTAACCTTCCCCTCAGGGGCCTTCTGCCCGCTTTGGGGTACCCATAGCGGGACCGAGACGCTCCCTGGGTTCGAACCAGGGTCCGGGGCCATGTGCAGGGGCTGATGGGAAGGCACTTTCGTCCGTGGGAGACCCAGGAACGCTTCTCGGAGGCGCGGTTTTTTTGTTTTTTTTTTTTCCCTGACACAGGTGCTTCACCTCCCCTCCCTCAAAACTTACCTTCACCTCAGGGGCCTTCTGCCCGCTTTGGGGTACCCCTAGCTGGCCTGAGAAGTTCCATGGGTTCGAATCAGGGGTGCCAGGTTCCCTGGGACCCAGAACAGGGGTTGAAGGGAAGGCAGTTTCGTGCATGGGGGACCCAGGCCCCGCTTCTCGGCGCGATTTTTTTTTTTTTTCCTGCCACACGTGCCTCACATCCCCTGCCTCAAACCTAACCTTCCCCTCAGGGGCCTTCTGCCCGCTTTGGGGTACCCCTCGCGGGCCTGAGTCGCTCCCTGGGTTCGAACCAGGGACGCCGGAGTCTCCAAGGCCCAGTGCAGGGACTGATGGGAAGGCACTTTCGTCCGTGGGGGAACCAGGAACGCTTCTTGGCGGCGAGTTTCTTTTTTGTTTTGCGTTTTTTTTTTTTTTTTTTTCTGCCACAGGTGCCTCACCTGCACTCCCTCAAACCTTACCTTCCCCTGAGGAGCCTTCTGCCCGCTTTGGGTACGCCTAGCGGGCCCTTTACAAGAAGCTCTTTAGTTTAAGTAGATCCCGTTTGTCAATTTTGGCTTTGTTGCCATTGCTTTTGGTGTTTTAGTCATGAAGTCTTTGTCCATGCCTATGGTATTGCGTAGGTTTTCTTGTAAGTTTTTATGGTTTTAGGTCTTACATTTAAGTCTTTAATCCATTTTCACTTAATTTTTGTATACAATGTAAGGAAGGGATCCAGTTTCAGTTTTCTGCATATGGCCAGCCAGTTTTCCCTGCACCATTTATTAAATGAGGAATCCTTTCCCCATTGCTTGTTTTTGTCAGTTTTTTTCAAAGATCGGATGGTTGTAGATGTTTGGTGTTATTTCTGAGGCCTCTGTTCTGTTCCGTTGGTCTATGTATCTGTTTTGGTACCAGTACCATGCTGCTTTCCTTGCTGTAGCCTTGTATTATAGATTGAAGTCAGGTAGCGTGATTCCTCCAACTTTGTTCTTTTTGCTTAGGATTGTCTTGACTATGCGGGCTCTTTTTTGGTTCCATATGAACTTCAAGGTAGTTTTTTCCAATTCTGTGAAGAAAGTCAATGATAGCTTGGTTGGGATGACATTGAATCTATAAATTACCTTGGGCAGCATGGCCATTTTCACAATATTGATTCTTCCTTTCCATGAGCACGGAATGTTCTTCCATTTGTTTGTATCTTCTTTTATTTCGTTGAGCAGTGGTTTGTAGTTCTCCTTGAAGAGGTCCTTCACATCCCTTGTAAGTTGGATTCCTAGGTATTTTATTCTCTTTGAAGCAATTGTGAATGGGAGTTCACTCATGATTTGACTCTCTGTATGTTATTGTAGGAATGTTTGTGATTTTTGCACATTGATTTTGTATCCTGAGACTTTGCTGAAGTTGCTTATCAGCTTAGGAGATTTTTGGCTGAGACGACGGAGTTTTCTAAATATACAATCATGTCATCTGAAAACAGGGACAATTTGGCTTCCTCTTTTCCTAGTTGAATATACTTTATTTCTTTCTCTTGCCTGATTGCCCTGGCCATAACTTCCAACACTATGTGGAATAGGAGTGATGAGAGAGGATATTCTTGTCTTGTGCCGGTTTTCAAAGGGAGTGCTTCCAGTTTTTGCCCATTCTGTATGATATTGGTTGTGAGTTTGTCATAAATAGTTCCTATTATTTTGAGATACATTCTATCAATATCTAGTTTATTGAGCATTTTTTAGCATGAAAGGCTGTTGAAATTTTTCGAAGGCCTTTTCTGCATCTATTGAGATAATCATGTGGTTTTCGTCATTTGTTCTGTTTATGTGATGGATTATGTTTACTGATATGCATATGTTGAACCTGCATCCCAGGGATTAAGCACACTTGATCTTGGTGGATAAGCTTTTTGAAGTGCTGCCTGATTCGGTTTGCCAGTATTTTATTGAGAATGTTTGCATCGATGTTCATGAGGAATATTGGCTTAAAATTTTCTCTTTTTGTTGTGTCTTTGCCAGACTTTGGTATCAGGATGATGCTGGTCTCATAAAATGAGTTAGAGAGGATTCCCTCTTTTTCCATTGATTGGAATAGTTTCAGAAGGGTTGGTACCAGCTCCCCTTTGTACCTCTGGTAGAATGTGGCTGTGAATCCGTCTGGTCCTCGACTTTTTTTGGTTGGTAGGCTATTAATTATTGCCTCAATTTCAGAACCTGTTATTGGTCTATTCAGAGATTCAACTTCTTCCTTGTTTAGTCTTGTGGGGGGTGTATATGTCCAGGAATTTACCCATTTCTCCTAGATTTTCTAGTTTATTTGCTTAGAGGTGTTTATAACATTCTCTGATGGTAGTTTGTATTTCTGTGGGATCGGGGTGATAGCCCCTTTATCATTTTTTATTGCTTCTCTTTGATTCTTCTGTCTTTTCTTTATTAGTCTTGCTAGCAGTCTATCTATTTTGTTGATCTTTTCAAAAAATAACTCCTGTATTCATTGATTTTTTGAATTTTTTGTAACATTCAATTTTTCAAAAATTCTGTTAAGAATTGTTTTTTGGCTTAATAGTTATTTTTAGGAGAATGTTTCATGAGCTTTTGAGAAGATTGTGAGTTTTGTTTTTGTGTAGAGTGTTCTCTATGCATCTGTTATATCTAATTGCTTTACAGTATTTTCATGTCATCTGTTTACTTTTTAATATTCTATCTGGCTTTTTTATTAATTACAGAACTGGTGTATTAAAATATTATACTTTTAATATATTGCCGTTTTTGCTTATGTTCTGTCAAGATATTATTGATATATTTAAAAATACTCATGTAAGGTGCATACATATTTGTGTGTATACATAATTAGATATATACACACAATTATATAAATGTGTATAATTGTCATGGGTTTCCAGTGAATAAACCCTTTTGTTATTTTGTCCTTTGTTTTTTTAACAATTTGATTTCATAATATATTTTACAAACTAAGACAGTTATTTAAAAAGCATTTTGCATACTATAATTGTGACATAGTCTGTCCTCATTTGGTTATGATTTGCATAATTTTTTGGATGCATCTTGCCACATTTAGTCTGTTTTTGTTACTATAGAGTAAGATGGCTCATATCTGTCATCCTAGCATTTTAGGAGATTGAGGTGGGAGGATCACGTGAAACCAGCAGTTTGAGACCAGCCTGGGAAACAAAGCAATACCAAGTGTCTAAAATAAATAAATAAATAAATTGAGTCCCTTTAGACAGATGTAGTTAGATTTTCTTTCTTTTTTTTTTTAATTCCTATACTCAATTTATGACTTTTGTTTGAGAAGTTTAGTTTGTGAGTAGTTACATAATTTCCTGCATTTAAAGGAATTACTTTTGACACTATGTGGAGTAAAATTTAAATATTAAATTTGAACTCAATTGAATCTGGACTCAAACAATGGTCACTAAGTCCTGGAACAGGTTGTGTGAGCCCCTTGAGGCTTTCATCCAGCGCTGTTTCGGATAAATCTCTATTTCAATTTATTCCTATATGTTAGTTACTGAAAAACAACAGACAATCACAAAAAACAAGTTGACATTTTTCTTTTCCTTAAGCCCAGAAATGAAGGGCCCTCCTGACTGGACGTCATGCCAGATAACTCATTACAAAAAGAGCTAGGGTTCCAGACTGTGCCAAAACTTCATGAGATCTCTTCTCATCTGTTCACGGACAAGTGGCCAACTCTGGAGCCCAGGCTGTTGCTTCGCAGTCTGGTGGTGAATCCTCCATTGTCTGATGAGTGTAAATATATATATCTCTTTTCCCTTCTCTCCGTCCCATTGCAACTTGCTTATTATATCATTTGCTTATTATATCTGCATTGCCATTTACATGGGATACAGTTTGTTTACCCTTAAAGGTATTGTGTGTGTGTGTGTGTGTGTTTCCTTCTCTCCTTGAGCATTTCCTGCACAGAACATTTTTGGCTTCACGAACAGGATCCGAAAGCAAAAGCATGCCATTTTTTGGTGCAGGGACCAGACTGGGAGCTCAGGGACTTTCCATGTCTTCAGAAGGGAACTCTCCTAGTTCTTCCCCTTGGCCATTCAGTGATCCAAGGGAGCTGGCCTTTGTGAAAATTGGGAATCTAAGTTAGTGCATTTTGAACCATTGGCTATGTGTGAGGAGGTGCAGGGAATCCCAGTTGGCAAATGGGATGCTGAGGGAATTTCCCGGCATGGATGGTGCTTGCTTACTGCTTATAAGTTAATGTGTCAAGATAGGAATCAGCTGCTACAACAGAAATGTAAGCCAGAAAATAAAATGCTAATCTGACTTCCAGGCTGGCCCTGGCCCATGGCCAGGCCTACGTCTTGACTCATCAGCCTCAAAGTTATCAGCCTATTGCTGAAAAAAGCAGCTGCCTGAGTGGCCCAGTCAGGGTAAAACTGAAGAACTAGTCAGCTGGGGCTTGGATCCGGTAAAAACCCAAATCCTATCTCAAGGATGGGAAGTTAACCCTAGTAAAATTCAAGGACCTGCACAAACTGTAAAGTTCCTTGGCATCCTATGGAATGCAGGGACACAGTCCATTTTACCAAAGGCTATGGCTAAAATACTAGAATTTGCAGCCCTACCACTGAAAAGGAGGTCCAAAATTGTATTGGTTTGTTTGGATTCTGGGGACATCATATTCCCCACTTGGGTAACATTTTACAACCTCTGCATGCAGTCACTAGAAAACGCTATGACTTTCACTGAAGACAGAAAGAGAGCGTGGCTTTTCAACCAGCCAAACAAGCAGAGCAACAGTATGGCCCTTACAGGATGGGCCAGTAGAACTGCAAGTAACTGTCCTAGATCAACACGCTAATTGGAGCCTTAGGTAGAAACAAGATGGGAAGAGATACCTTTGGGGTTTTAGACCCAGAAGCTGTCAGAGGCTAGCAAAGCTTATACTCTTGGAGAAGCAGCTGTTGACCTGCTACTGGGCTTTACAGGAAACAGAACACCTTTGTCTTAATCATGATGTTTTTATGAGGCCCCAAATTCCTATTATGACTTGGGTCATGAGCTCCCTCAAACCTCATTGGATAGGGTACACTCAAGAAAGTAAATGGAAATGGCACATACAAGACCAGGCTAAGCCGGAACCAAAACAGGTATCATTTTTAAATGAAGATGTGCAAAACTTGCCAGCTCAGCAAACCACTGAGCAAGTCCTGCAGATAGGGAAGGAAACCTCCCCTGCCCAATGGGGCAAATCCTTTAAAGAACCAAGCCCAGATGATCAGAGACATGCTTGGTTTGCTGATGATTCCACCAAATACACTGATGGGACCTGATGCTGGGAGGCCGTGGCTTATAATCCTGTTAAAAACATTAGCATTTCTAAGGAAGGGAGGAGTGTGAGCAGCCAGCTGGCTGAACTAGAATCTGTTCTCTGAACTATTCAGGAGGAGGCCAGAGGGATTTGTTACTTGTATACCTACTCTTGCTTAGCAGAAAATGGTCTTACTACCTAGTTGCCCGAATGGCAATGAAACAAATGGTGAATTACGAATAAAGAGGTTTGGAGAAAACAATACTAGGAAGATATCTGAATCCTGGTGCACACTACCATTATTGCTGTTTTCCAGATTGATGCTCATGCATCTCTGCTTTCTTTTGACAGACTATTCCATCAGCAGGTAGATCAACAGGTGTGAGATTCGGAACCTTAACATTGGGCTGTGTTCATGTGAAAAGATGACAATTTTTGCTCTTGGCTCAGTGTACATATGAGTATCACAAACTCACCTTTGTTCTGGGCCCTATCAGGACACTCTCTTCACCACATGAAGCCTTTATAGAGTATGCATGAATGTAACAATTCTCTCTGAAACCTTAAGCAGGCACGGACCCCTCCTTGTACCTTTAGCTTTAAGCCCTGGTATGACAGTCAACATCTTTCTGCTTGGATGGGTCCAAATAAGAGTTCTTAACTGCCTATGAGCTGCGTTTAAAAATGAGTCACCATCCCACCTGTGGCTGGATGTTCACATATGAAAGTCAGAATCCCAGTTGTGGACTATGTCTGCATGTGTAATTCAGGACCTCAAGAGTGGGCTCTCTCCACATGTGATAGAAACCATCCTGAATATTGGTGTGGTGTGAATCTGAGAAGTATAATCTCACCAGTGTGCTGAGCCCTTTGGTGACAATTTCTCTACCATAGTTTACACAATATGCAAGACAGTGGTACTCCTCCATGTGATGTATCACTGGGTCTTGCACACAGGTAATGTGAGTCTCCTCTCCTGCCTTGGAATGCTCACAGGAGGCATTGGGACATACCACTGATCCTGATATTCAGGTTATGTGACTGTCTTTCCTGTGCTCTGTCCATGGGCTTTTGTGACATATTTCTGGGTCCAAAACACAGGCGACATAGCTCTCCTGTCTGGATCCTGCCTAGAGAGGGCATGGTGGCATATCCCTGCACCAGCCACCAGATGATGTAACTCTATCTTCTGTCTAGTCCCTGCTTACAGGGTGAATTGTGACTTATCGCTAGGCGCAGCATTTAGCTAATATGACTCTTCCCTTTTTTCAGGTTCTGCCCACGGGGAAGATTGTGAAATATCGATGGGTAAAACACCAAAATGATTTTACTCTTTTGTCTTTGTTCTGTCCTTAGAAGGCATTGGGACATATTGCTGAACCAGCACCAAGGTAATGTAAGGGTCCTACCTGAACCCTGCCCACAGGGAGCATAGTGACATATCTCTGAGCCCATGAACTATTTGATATGGCTCTATTCTCTTACCTGGACTTTGCCCATGAGAAAGATTGTGACGTATTTCTTGGTCCAGTGCTTAGGTAATGTGATTCTCCTCTCCAGCCTGAGACATGCCCACAGAAGTAAGAGTGACATCTCTGGGCCTAGCCCACAGGTGATGTGAATCTTATCCCTTCTTTCTGCCCAGGGGAGTCATTGCGATGTATATCTGAGACCATTATAAGAATGATGTGACTCTCCTGTTCTTACTGCGACCTGTCCACAGTGGGGATGATGATGTATCACTTAGGCCAGCACATATGTGGTGAGACTCTTCTCATGCCTGTGCCCTGCCCCCTGGGCTAATTGTGACATATAACTGGGCCCCTCCCCTAGGTTATGCAACATATCCCTGTGATAACACACTTTGTACCATTTAAGGGCTTTATATAATATAAGAGAGAGTGGTATTCCTCTCAGACCTTCATACAAAAGGAAGACTTAAGACCTACCGATTTTCCAAAGCCTCACTAGGAAAAACAGCATTTCTCTTAGTGGCAGGTTTGAGGTATGAGAGTCATTATTACACCTGTGAGCTGGCCAAGATATATGTTTCAATCTCTCCTGTGGGTAGGGAGTGAGCAGGAGAGTCGCATCACCTGAATGCTTGGCCAGAGATCTGTCAATATCTCCCCTGATGGCAGGGACCAGGTAGGAGAGTCACATACCTAAGGCTGGGCCAGGGATATGTAACAATCTTTTATGAGGTCGGAGGCTAGGAAGGGAGTCCCATTACTTGTGTGCTCACCCAGGATATGTTACAATCCCCTCCTGAAATCAGAGTACAAGCAACAGTGTCAAATCACCTGAATATTGAGCTCAGTGATATGTCACCAGAGCAATTAGGCAACAGGAAGAATAAAACTCATCCAAATTGGAAAGGAAGAAGTAAAATTGTCCCTGTTTGCAGACAACATGATCTTATATATAAGAAAACCCTAAATACTCCATTTAAAAAATGTTAGAACTAATAAACCAATTCACTCCCTGTGGGTAAAGCCATGGCAGGAGAGACACATCACCTGATTACTGATTACTAGGCCCAGTGATATGTCAGAATCTTTCCTGTGGGCAAGGTGCAGGCAGAAAGGAGAGTCACATCATCTGGTGATGGAGGCAGAAATATGCTACAAGGCAGAAATATGCTCTGCCTCCCTGTGGGCAGAGTTCAGGCAGGAGCCCCCAATCTCCTAGGTGTTAAGTTCAGTGATATGTTACAATGCTCCCTGTGGGCAGCACAAGGCGAGAGAATAGAGCCACATCACCTACGTTCTAGGTCCAATGATATGTCCCAATTTTATTTGTGAGCTGGGCTTAAACAGAAGAGTCTAGTCACTCAGGTGCTGGACAAATGTGTATGTTTGTCACAATGACACCTGCAGGAAGTTCTAGACATGGGATGAATCCCGCACATATTCTGGTTTTAGGCATGAGAGTGAACACCTTCTGTATGTTTGATCTAAGTACACAAGTCACTATCTCAATAGTGGACTAAATTTGTGCATGGCAGCCCCATTTTCTCTTGCAGACTTTCTCCCCTAATTGAAATCACGGCTTCACAGTTGTGCCGACACATGATATGAGAGTCATCAACATATCTGTGACTCTCACATATGAGAGTCAGTTTTTCAACTTTTTTTTATTGTACTTTAAGTTTTAGGGTACATGTGCACAACGTGCAGGTTTGTTACATATGTATACATGTGCCATGTTGGTGTGCTGCTCCTATTATCTCCTTATTTACATTAGGTATATCTCCTAATGTTATCCCTTCCCCCTCCCCCTATCCCACAACAGGCTCCGGTGTGTGATGTTCTCCTTCCCGTGTCCAAGTGTTCTCATTGTTCAATTCCCACCTAGGAGTGAGAACATGCTGTGTTTGGTTTTTTGTTCTTGCGATAGTTTGCTGAGAATGATGATTTCCAGATTCATCCATGTCCTTACAAAGGACATGAACTCATCATTTTTTATGGTTGCATAGTATTCCATGGTGTATATGTGCCACATTTTCTTAATCCAATCTATCATTATTGGACATTTGGGTTGGTTCCAAGTCTTTGCTATTGTGAATAATGCCACAATGAACACACGTGTGCATGTGTCTTTATAGCAGCACAGCATGGTACTGGTACCAAATCAGAGTACATGGTACTGGTACCAAATGGAGCAGAACAGAGCCCTCAGAAATAGTGCCACACATCTGCAACTATCTGATCTTTGACAAACCTGACAAAAACAAGAAATGGGGAAAGGATTCCGTATTTAATAAATGGTGCTGGGAAAACTGGCTAGCCATATGTAGAAAGCTGAAAATGGATCCCTTCCTTACACGTTACACAAAAATTAATTCAAGATGGATTAAAGACTTAAATGTTAGACCTAAAACCATAAAAACCCTAGAAGAAAATCTAGGCAATACCATTCAGGACATAGGCATGGACAAGGACTTCATGTCCAAAACACCAAAAGCAATGGCGACAAAAGCCACAATTGACAAATGGAATCTAATTAAACTAAAGAGCTTCTGCACAGAAAAAGAAACTACCATCAGAGTGAACAGGCAACCTACAGAATGGTAGAAAATTTTTTCAATCTACTCATCTGACAAAGGGCTAATACCCAGAATCTACAAAGAACTCAAACAAGTTTATAAGAAAAAAGCAAACAAACCCATCAACAAGTGGGTGAGGATATGAACAGACAGTTCTCAAAAGAAGATATTTATGCAGCCAAAAGACACATAAAAAATGCTCAATTTTTCAACTTTTGAAACTGCCTTTGGGTATGGGATTCAGAGCCTCAAAAGTGAACTATGATCATGTGAAAGAACGACAATTTTTAATGTTGGCTGGGTGTGCATCCCAATGTCATTATATTACTGTGTGCTGAGCCCTATTAGGAGTTTCTGTGTTGCATCTGAGGGCTTTATATGGTATGCATGACAGTCTCAATTCTTTCAGAGATTTTCATGCTGGTATGGACCCATGATCAAACCTGTGGCCCTAAGCCTATATATGAGTCAACATCTTTACAATTGGCGGGGTCCAGATAAGAGAATCATCACCTTTCTATGCGGTGGGTTTATAACGAAGTTCCCATTCCAACTGTGGCCAGAACTTTATATATGAGATTCGCAATTCCAACTATAAACTGCATTCATGTGTGAAATTCAGGACCTCACAAGTGGGTTCTGTTTATACGTGAGGGTGAAAATCATAATGGCCAGGAGGGTGCAGGGGGTGCATATGAGAAAAAAATTTCACCTGTGCGCTGGGCCCTGTGATGAGACTCTGTACCACCTGAGGGCTTTATGTAATATGTGAGAGAGTGGATGATCTTAACGAGGAGACCCAGGGATTTTTATTTTTATTTTTTCATTTCCCTCAGTGTCGGTAGGAGAAGCAGGATCTCTCCTATTGGCTGGTTTGACATATGAAAGTCATCATTGTGCCTGTGAGTTGTGCTCCAAGATATATGTCACAATTACACCTGCATAAAGGAAGAGAGCAGGAGAGTAAAATCAGTTGGACGCTGGGCCAGTGATATGTCGCTTCCCTGAGAACAGGGACCAGGGAACAGAGACACATTACCTGAATACTCAGGCATGGGTATGTAGCAATCCACTCCTTAAATTAGGAACCAGACAGCAGAGCCACATCACCTGGGTGCTGGATCTAGCAATATGTCACAATCCTCTCTGTGGTCAGGATGCAGGTAGGAGAGTCACATCTCCTTGGTGATGAATGCAGAAAAACATCACAAGTTTCTCTGTGCATAAGGTAGAGGAATAAGCCTTTTATCCCCTAAGTGTTGGGCCCAGGGATATGTCACAATACCCAAAATATGCAAACCCAGGCAAAAGAGAACAGTCACATCACCTTGGTGGTAGGGTCACTGATATGTCACAATCCCCTCTTTTGGAAGGGCCCAGATAAGAGTGGAGAGTCACATAGCCTAGGCAACGAATAGAAAGGTATGTCATAATACCCCTGTTGGCAAGACCTATGCAGAAGAGTCACATCACGTATGTGTTCAACCCAGATATATGTTACTGTACACAATGTATGCAGGGCCCAGGCAAGAGAAAAGGCCACATCACCTCGGTTCTGGGCCCAGCAATATATCACAATACCTCCTAAGAGGAGGTAACAGACAGGAGAGTCACATCACCTAGGTCTGAGGAGCAGAGCTATATGGTAATGCCCTGTGTGTGTGCGCCCCAAAATAGAGGAGAGTTACATCACCTGAAGACTGTACCCAGCTATGAGTCACAATGACCCCTGTGGGCAGCACCCAGGCATGAGAAGAGAGGACCATCATGTAGGTGCTGTGCCAGGCTGTATTTCACAATCTCCACTATGGATAGGTTTCAGGGAGAAGAGGACCGTCACATCATCTAGTTGATGAGTCTGGAGATATGTCAAAATGACCCCTCTGAAGAGACCAGGATGCAGAATCACATGACCTGTGTGCTGGGTCTAGGAATAACCCACTCTCCCTTCTGTAAACATGGCCACGCAGAAGATGAGGGTCACATATTTAAGGTGATGAACGCGGAAATATTTCACAAGTCTCCCTGTAGGCAAGACCCAGACAGGAGATTCCCTTCCCTCAGTTGTTGGGACCAGAAATACATCACAATGTGGGACTCAAGCAAAAAAACTAAAGAAACATCACCTATTTTCTGAGCTCAGAATTAGTCACAATCTCTCCTGTAGGCAAAGCCTTTGTTAAAAAAGAAGAGTTTTATCAAATAGTTGATGGGCTCAGAGATATGTCCCAATGCCATATGTTACAAATTGCTGTAGGCAGGCTTCAGGCAGGAGATGGGCCTAATAATGTGTCACAGTGCTTTCTGCTTGCAGGGCAAAGTCAACAGAGTAATGTCACCTCAGAGTTGGACCCACCAATGTATCACAATCTCCTTCCAAACAAATCCTAAAAAACAAAAGAAGAGTAACATGAGCTAGGTGCTGGGCACAGTGATATGTCACAATCCCTCCTTTAAGCAGGGACTAGGCAGGAGAAGAAAATCACACCACATGGGTGATGGGCACATAGATATTTCACAATGTCCCCTTAGGCAAAACTCAGGAAGGAGAGGTAGATCATCTAGGTTTTGGATGCAACAGTATGTCACAATGGCCATTGTGGCCTGGGCACCGGCAGAAGAGTCACATAACATGGATGTGGGACCCAGCAATACATCACAACGCCCCGGTGAGTAGCACTAATGCAAGACAGAAAACTTACATTACCTAGGTGCAAGGCCAAGTGATATGTCCCAATGTCCCTTGTGGGCAGCACCAAGGCAGGAGGTAAGAGTCACATAACTTAGGTGCTGGCTTCAGTGATATATCAGAATCCCATCTGTGAGCTGGGCACAGGAAACAGAGCTAAAACTCTCGGGAGCTGGGCAGAGATGTATGTCACAATCCCACCTGCAGAAAGCGACAGGGATGAGATGAACAACTCCACACATGTCTGGATTCCAGGTATGAGAATTTGCATGTTGGGCCTAAGTACACCAGTCCCAATCTCAACAGTGAACTGGATTCATAAATGTGTCTTCTCTGGCTGACCGTGTCCCCTTAGGAGAGTTACAGTCTCACAGATGTAATGAATTTTGGTTTGAGAGTCACACACCTACCTGTGGACAAGATCCATATATGAGAGTCAATTTTCTTTTTTTTTTCTTTCTTTCTGTTTCTTTCTTTCTTTCTTTTTTCTTTTCTTTCTCCCTTTCTTTTCCTTCCTTCCTTCTTTCTTTCTCTCTTTCTTTCGTTCTTTCTTTCTGTCTTCTTTCTTTCTTTCTTCTTTGCTTTCTTTTTTTTTTTTTTTTTCCTCCCTTGAGATGGAGTCTCACTCTATTGCCAGGCTGGAGTGCAGTGGGACGATCTCGGTTCTCTGCAACCTCTGCCTCCTGGGTTCAAGCGACTCTCCTGCTTCAGCTTCCTGAGTAGCTGGGATTACAGGTACATGCCACCATGTCCAGCTAATTTTTGTATTTTTAGTAGAGATGGGGTTGCCAGGCGCAGTGTTCCATGCCCATAATCCCAGAACTTTGGGAGGTCGAGGTGGGTAGATCACTTGAAGTCAGGAGTTTGACACCAGTCTAATCAATATGGTGAAACCCCGTCTCTACCAAAAATATAAAAATTAACTGGGCATGGTGACATGAGCCTGTAGTCCCAGCTACTCAGGAAGCTGAGACAAGAGAATTGTTTGAACCTGGGAGGTGGAGGTTGCAGTAAGACTAGATGGTGCCACTGCACTCCAGTCTGGGTGACAGAGCAAGACTCTGTCTCAAAATAATAATAATAATAAATAAATAGTAGAGAGGCGGGGTTTCACCATGTTGGCCAGGATGGTCTTGATCTCCTGACCTCGTGATCCACCCGCCTCGGCCTCCAAAAGTGCTGCGATTACAGGCATGATCCACCGCGCCAGGCCGGTTGTGCTCATTTTTGAGGATAACTTTTATTGTCACCAGAGTGTGCATGAGTGTTAGAATCTCACCTGTTTGCTGGGCCCTGTTAGGACACTATGTACCTCCTATGGGCCTTGTCGAGTATGCATTAAACATAATCCACTCTGAGGTCTTCATGCTGATATGAACCTATGATCATACCTGTGGCCATAAGCCCAGGTATGAGAGTCAACATCTCTCCAGCTGGCTGGATCCAGATTAGAGGATATTTACTTGGCTGTAAACTGGGTTCAGAAATAAGTCACTATCCCAACTGTGACTGGATGTTCACATGTGATAGTTACAATTCCAGCTGTGGACTGCATTCAGGTATGAGATTTAGACCTCCCTAATCACCTCTGTTCCTGTGTAAGAATGACAATTCTGATGATTGGTGGGTGTGTATACAGAGAACAAAATCTCACCTGTGTTCTGGGCCCTGTGATGACACTGTACCATCTGAGTGCTTTACATGATGTGCAAGAGTGCTTATTTTCTCTGACCTTCATAGTAAAAGAAGACCCATAATTTTGTACATTTTGTAAAGCCTGGCTATGAGACAAAGTATCTCTCCTATTGGTTGGTTTAAGGTATGAATGTCATCATCACACCTACATGCTAGGCCAAAATATATGTGACAATCTCACATTTGAGTAGTCAGCAAGCAGGAGGGTCTCATCACCTGGGTCATTGTCAGGGATATGTCACATTCTCCCCTGAGGACAGGGACAAGGCAAGAAAGTCACATCCCTAGGTATTCTGCTAGGGATATGTTCTTGCCCCCTCCTGAAAGCATGACACATGCAGCAGAGTCACCTCACCTGGCTTCTGGGCCCAGCAATATGTCACAATTTTCCCTGTGAGCAAGGCACAGGCAGGAGAAACACATCACCTGTTTGCTGGGCCCAGAAATATGCTACAGTTTTTCTTGTGAGCAGGGCTCAGGCAGAAATGGGGGGATCACATTTTCTAGGTGATAAATGCAGAGCTATGTCACAAGGTCCCCAGTAGTCAGGGCCTTGGCAGAAGATTCCTATTGTCTAGGCGATTGGCCCAGTGATACAACACAATAGTTAAATTATGCAGGGCCCAAGGCAAAGAGGAGAGTTGCATCAGCTAAGTGATGAACAAAAAGATACGTCATAATACCCAGGTGGAAATGGCCCATGCAGGTGAGTCACATTACCTAGGTGTTGGACCCAGTGATATGTCACAATACACAATATATGCCCGGCCCAGCCAAGAGGGGAGAGTCAAATCACCCAGGTGCTGGGCCCGATGATACATTGTAATCTCTCTTTGGTCAGCGCCCTAGCAGTAGAAGAAACTCACATCACCTCGATGCTGAGGTCAGCCATATGTCACAATACCCCTGAGAAATGAGCCCAGGAAAAGAGTCACATCATTTAAGTGAGAGGCCCATAGATATTTTGCAATTCCTCCTGTGGGTAGTCCTCAGTAAAAAGACAGTCACATTACTTAGAGTCTGTCCCCAGCGATGTGTAAGAATCCCAGCTGTGAACAGGCACCAGACAGGACAAGAGAGTCCCATCACCTGGGTGAACAGTGCACAGATATGTCACAATGACCCCACGTAGGCAAAGTCTAGACAAGAGTTACATCACCTGGGTGTTGGACCCAGCAATATGTCACAATGGCTCGTGTGGGCAAAGCACAGGACCGAGTCATATAACAAAGTGCCAGGACCAGTGTTAGGTCAGGATACCCTTTATGGGCAGTGCCAAGACAGGAGATTAGATTCATATTAATTAGATGCTGGATTCAAGGATATATCACAATCTCATCTGTGGGCTACACCCAGGCAAAAAAGTCAAATCACTCAGGAGCTGGCTAGAGGTGTACGTCAGAATCACACCTGCAGGAAGGTCCATGGACGAGACTAACAATCCCTCATAAGTGCCAGTTCTGGATATGAGAGTGAACGCCTCCTGTATGTTGCATCTATGTGCATAAGTCACAATCTCAATGGAGGAATGGGTTTTTTCCATGAGAGTCTTAATCCCTTTTGAAAACTGAGTTATCTTAGTGTAGTCACAGCCTCACAAGTGTTTTGGATCTTGGTCAGGGAGTCACAAACCCACTTAAGGACAATATCCACTTATAAGAGCCAATTTTCCAACTTTTGGCTGCCTCTGGGTGTGAGTTTCAGAACCTCATTTATGTTCCATGTTCGTGTAGGAGAATGACAATTTTGACAGATGGCTGGGCTCAGGCAGGAGCCTTTCATCCTGCAGGTGTTGAGACAAAGGATACATCACAATACCCAAAATATGCTGGGTGCAGGCAAAAGAGGAGACTCATATTAGCTGGTTGCTAGGTCGTTATATGTCACCACCTCCCTTTTTGGCAGGGCTAAGGAAAAAGAGGAGAGTCAGAGCTAAAGAAATGTCATAATGTCCCTGTGGGTAGGGCCTATGCATGAGAGTTGCAACACCTAGTCATTGAACCCAGCCATATATTATAATACACAATGTATACAAGGCCCAGGCAAGAAAGGAGAGTAATATCACATAGGTACTAGTTCCAGCAATATGTCACAATACACCCTGAGTGGAGGCTCCAGGCAACAGGGTAACATTACCTAAGTGAAGTGCCCAGAGAGATGTTTCAATGCCCCTGGTGGGTAGGATTTTGAAAAAAGAGAAGTTACAGAACCTAGGGGCTAGGCCTAGCTATGTGTCACATTCATCTCCAAGACGGAGCCCAGACATGAGAGAAAAGTCACATGATGTAGGTACTGGGCAAAGTAATATGTCACAATCCTTATGTGAGCAGGCCCTAGGAAAAAGTAGAGAGTCACATTACCAGGCTGATGAGCACAGAGATATGTCACAATGCCCCTGCAAGGCAGGGCCCAGACAGTTGGGTTACATCGCCTGAGTAGTGGACCCAGCAATATAACACAGTGTCCCATATGGGCAGTGCACAAGCCGGAGAGTCACATAACCTGGGTGCGAGGCCAAGCTATATATAAGAACGCTTCCTCTGGGCAGCGCCAAGGCAGAAGAGGAGACTCACATCTCCAGGTGCAAGGTCTAGCGATATGTCAAAATGCTCACTGTGGGCAGTGCCAAGGAAGGAGAATAGAGTTACACCCTCAATGTGCTGGATCCAGCAATATGTTAATATCCCATCTGTGGGCTGGGTCCATGCAAGATCATCAAGTCACTCAGGTGCTAGGCACCGGCAAATTTCACCATGAAAGCTGCAGAATGGTCCAGGAATTAGATTAACAATCCCACAACTGTCTCAGTTGTAGGCATGACATTCAACACCTCCTGTATGTTGGGTCTAAGCCCACGAATAACCCTCTCAACAGCAGACTGGATTTGTGCATGAGAGCTTCAATTCCTCTGCAGACTGACCTGTGTTCCCGTGAGAGGATGACAATAGTTACTGTTGGCTGGGTGTGCATATGAGTGTCACAATCTCACCTGTGTGCTCGGCCCAGTTAGCACTCTCTGTGTACTACCCAATGGCTCTATATAGTATGCATGAGAGTTGTAATCAATTTTGAGACCTTCCTAACGGTAGGGACCCATGATCGTACTTGTAGCATTAAGCCCGGTATGAGAGTCAACATCATTACAATTAACTAGGTCAGGATAGGAGAGTCCTCCCTCGCCTATGAGCTGAGTTTAGATGTGGGACACCATTTCAACTCTGGTTGAATGTTTATATATGAACACGGGCCTAACACCGACGTGATGTGAGTGGCCTAGACACTTCAAGCAGGAGGCAATGTTACATATCTCTGGGTCTATCAACTATTTAATGTGACCTTCCTTTTTTACCTGAGCTTTCCCCATAAAAGAGATGTGACATATGTCTAGAGCAAGCACCTGGGTGATGTGACTCTCCTTTATTGACTGAGCCCTGTGTATTTTGGGTATTCTGACGTATCCCTGGACCTAACTTCTGGAAGATAAGAAGATCCAACATGGGCCCTGCCTAAAAAGTTTCTTGTGACAAATTTCTACATGAATCACCTTGGAGATTTGACTCTCCTCTCTTACCCGAGTTTTGCCCATAAGAGAGATTGTTACCTCTGCAGCAAGCACCTAAATGCTGTGGCTCTTCTTTCTTGCCTGGGTCATGCCCAGAGATGAAAGAGTGGCTTATCGCTGTGTCCAGCACACTGGTTATGTGATTATGCTGCCTGATCTCTGCTCACAGGAGCCATTGTGACATATCCCTGGGCCCAGAAACTATTTAACACGACTCTCTTCAATGACCTTAACTTGGTGCCTGGGATAAGTTGTGACACATCTCTGGATCCAGCACCTAGGTGATGCGACTCTCCTTTTCTGCATGGGCTATGCTTACAAGAAGGAGGCTGACTTATTGCTGTGTTGACAACTGATGTGATACCTCTGTTCTTGTCTTCTTAGTTTTTAAGAATTTAAACAAGAGACACAAGGAAAAAAAGTACAGCATAATTTATTGGAAAAGAAAATATTTGAAAGTTAAGTGCAGAATACAGTACACCCTGAGAGAGATACTCCAGGGTGGGCTGCTCGTAAGAGTGAGACAGCGTGGATTGTCGCTGGAGAAACCCGCTTACGGGAGTTTTACATTATTATTAATAAGGAGGAGGGAAGAGGAGTTGCCAATAAGCATGTTCTGAGTGATATTCTGGGTGCACATACGCAGTGACTGTACATGCTTGTTCATATGTTGCATGTCTCGTTAGCATCTTAGATCTCCACCCAGGAGTGTATTTCTGTTTGTTTGTTTGTTTGAGACAGAGTCTCCCCGTGTTGCCCAGGCTGGAGTGCAGTGGTGTGATCTCTGCTCACTGCAACCTCCGCCTCCTGAGTTCAAGCCATGCTCATGCCTCTGCCTCCAGAGTATCTGGGATTACAGGCATGCACCACCATACCCTGCTAATTTTTGTATTTTTAGTTGAGACGGGATTTCACTATGTTGGCCAGTCTAGTCTCAAGCTTCTGGTTTGAAGTGATCCATCTTCCTCAGCCTCCCAAAGTGCTGGGAGTACAGGTATGAGCCACCTTGCCTGGCTAGGGCCTATATTTTTTGCTATTAAAATAAGCAAAAGTTAAGTTTGAGGACAGGTGAAATCAAAATGCACATGCTTTCTAGAACAGAAAGTCCTTGATGAGGATAACTTTGCTTGAATAAGCCCAATTACAATGCGAATGCTACGGCTTATTGTGTTGGCTGTACAGTCACCATGGTTTCTGTATCCTGAGATCATGGTCATTTTCTGTACTATCTATTCTGCCTCAATTTCCCCCTAAGAGATTTTAGGGCAATAATCATATTGGAGGTTGAGGGGTTAGGCCATTATTTCTGGAGCTGTTTCCTGCTGAGTGGGTGTTACTTCTGCCTAGCCTGGGCCTTAAAGTTTCTTCCTGTGTGATCTAACAGGGTGTAAACCATGTCGTTCGTGGAACCAGTGGGAAGATGTTGGCAGCCAAAGGTTGAAAGCCTTGCAAAACCATCATGCAAACATGGAGTTGCCGTAAGCAAGAGAGCAAGAAATCAGTTAACATTTTAAACAAAATTGGAACAAAACTAAAAGCTGAAAATATAATAATGACTCGTACTATTAAAGAGAGCAAGGCAGACAATGGACATTGCTTTCATGTTCCCATGGAAGTTCCTAGAGATTCAATTTTGTCTGCCTGGGTGATGATATTATTAATATTTTCTTCGACTAAACCAGACTGATTGATCTCAAAAACAGCATTCTGCTTTTAGATATAAACATGTTCCTCTTTACCCGGCTGGGAGAAGATCCCAGGCTCTTTGGTTTTGTCAGACTACAGTGGCCATGGAGTCCAGATGTTGCTGAAGTCTATTGAGGCCCTCTGCTGCTTGTTGGGGACCCATTGAGTTTTCCTGAGATAGTTTCTATTGGATTCCCGAGGCTCCACCTTATGGTGACATTTGTGCTGCAAAGGAATTCTGCATTAAAATGGTGAAAGCAGCAAAAGTTTTAAGTCTTTTCTATTTTTTGCCAATAAGCAAAAGTTTTCTGCAGCTACGTGGTCAGCAGTCATTGGGTCCATTTATGGATGGTGAAGTTGAATGGTGGTCAAAGTTAGAGCCTGGAAGTCTTCAGTAAATGCGCTGAAGTTCTCTGGGAGCCATCAGAGCTGTTGCTTGCATTGGATTAGATCATTTGTTGAGAAGAGAACAAGCACTCTCATGGTCCTCTCTCCATTTGGGACTTTCTGTAAGGGGATCAAATTCTCTGGCCCTGCATGGTGTGAAGTTCCACCGTGAGTAACTACAGCTGGGCTGGTCACTATTGTACCTGGCAAAGGCTGATAGAGAGGAGCATAAGGAGGAGGTGAAACAAGCTTAGATTCTACAGAAGACTCTGATAGTGTGGGGATGCTGCGGATTCTACAGGAGGTGTAGGCCCCTGAGGGTCCCTATCTGGAGCTGGTGTTGGGCTGTTGGGTCTGGGGTCCCTTCCCCTTAATAAGATATGATCTTCTAATGCTTCTGAGGGGCTTTGTGGCTTACTAGGCTTTAGCCCACAGGTGCTGCATAGAGCTGGGTTTTGTTGTCAGTCCATAAAGGTTTGCACATAGGATATTTCAGACCATTTTCCCTGATTTCTACAGAAAAGATCTAGCTGTAGGAGGGTGTTAAAGTTCACAGTCTCATTCCCCAGACATGTTTTGTGAGATAATCTGTATGCAAGCTAAATAGTATTACAAAAGAAGATAAGTTTTTTTTTATTATTATTATTTTTTGGTTCATCTAGCCAAAAGCTGTTTCAATTTTTAAATATACATCTCAGGGGTGTTTCAATGACAGTAGAGGAAGCAGCTCCCATGGTGCCGACAGAATCTTGCAACGTCAGAACATGTACTAAAGTCCAGGAGGCCATGGGCATCACAATGGGACAAGTGGAACCACCAAGGTGTCCAGCACATCCCCTCAAGACCCCATTAACTGAAGCTCTAGGAGGTCATAGGCATTTGCCATACACCTTCCTATCTCTCACCAGCGCTGCCCATCTCCAGCCCTGCCGAGATGACCCCCACTGCTGGCTGGGGGGCACATGTCTGGCTGACAAGCCTTTCCCTAATTTACTGGTTTGCCATTTATGATGCCCAATTATAACACCTGCAATGCTCAGACTCAAACCCCACGACCGGGCATCTACATGACTTTGAATCGTTTGTTCAGCAAAGAAAACCTGTTGAAGAACAATTTCAAGGAGGTGGGAAATGCATAAAGCCTGAAGGGACAGGGTTCTCTTAATATTCCACTCAAAACAAAACAAAACAAAATTGTAAACAGAAAACCCGATCAGAAAATAAAGTACAATAGCCACTAGGTGGCGATCGAGTATTGCTGAAGGGACAGCAAACGATAAGCTGAGTCTGAAGGGTGGCCAGAAAGATGTGAAACTAAGCAGCAAACTAGCCCGAATATGAAATGTTGAGAGCAACCCATGTGGTTAACGTCATTTATGGATAGTACAGATTCAGCAGCCAAAAGGAGAGCAGACATATATTCTCTCTGTAGAGAATATAGGTGATTTAAACACGTTTCCCCCAGAACTTTAGTGAAACAGCGCTGGAACAACCAGCGATAGTTAACCAGGTATTCTGGAAGTGCCATAGTATTCACTGCAAGTAAAGGGAAACTGAAATTAATGAAGCAGACAAACCTCTCTCCGGGCCATGGCAAAAGAAATGTTGATGGCTGATGTAATACCTTGGTTCTTATCTTCTTAGCTTAAAAGAATTTAAACAAGAAACATGCAGCAAAAGAAGTACAACATAGAGTAATTTATTGCACACAAAAAAGGAAAGAATACGTTGAAAATCAAGTGCAGAATAGACGGTACAGTCTGAGAAAGAGATTCCAGGGCAGCCTGCTCATAAGAGTGAGACAGCATTAATTGTTGCTGGAGAAACCCTCCTTCAGGGAGTTTTACATGATTATTCATAAGAAGGTGGAAAGAAGTGTTATAGAAGGCATGCTTTGAGTGGTCTTCTGGGTGCACATGTGCAGTAGCTGTACATATTTTTGCATATGTTGCATGTCTCATTAGCATGCAATGACATTTCACCCAGGAATGTCTTTTTACTTGTTAAAATGAGCAAAGGTTCAGCTTGAGGACAGATAAAATCAAAATGCACATGCTCTCTAGATGTAAAAGTCCCTACTGAAGATAGTGGGTTTCAAACGACCCCAAGTGCTCCACAACTAAAAAGTCGCTCCCACGAACCTGGAACACTATCTGTTCCTGAGGGATCAGGTCCCATTTGTGTCTCTGAGACACTGGCAAGTCAGGCACGACTTGGGATGAGACGGATGATTTTAATTGTAAAATGCCTAAATAGTCAGCAGCTTCAGGTTATATTTTGGAGCTTGTCCACTTAAATGGGTTGATGAAAATGGCTCCCAAAGCTCACGCTTTGGAAAGGGGGTTTTCTCCTTTGCTCTTAGATTTTCTGCAACCCATTAAACTAACCTTCCTGATGCCTCGACTTTCACATTCGTGAAAAAGGCGCCATTGAGAGTGACGTTTCCAGGAAGGCTCAGCCCTTGTCAGCCCCTGCAGAGCTCTAAAGCTGTTCACAAGCAGGCCATGTGGAAGATTTCTCTCAAAAGCGATTGAGCACGCGCTCTGGCTAGACAAAAAAGAGGGCTGCTGCACAATGGACAGTGTCTCAGACATCAGGATAGTTTCCACAGCAGTTTAGGAAAGAAGGCAGTGCCCTGAGCTGCAGAAGGTGCAATGCTCTGGAAGGAACCCTGGGTGCAGCTGAAAGAGGAACCTGAGAAGCATAGGGCCAATCGGGTGAGGACAACCCGCCCGATTTGGGCAAAGGTAAGGTGCCTACATAGGGTAATACCCTCCTCAATGCTCAGCCCAGACCTGTCCTCCAATTCCACCTCTGTACTCACTCTCTGTGACAAAGAGTCGGCATAGCATAAGAACTCAGCAGTGCTTTGGACACTGGGAAGTCCACACCGCTCTGTCCCTCCCTCCAGGGCTATGCACCCCGGATCCCGGTATATGCTGGGATTATGGTTCTGAAGCCTACCGACAAATAGGCTGACAGCAGTTAATGGACTACAGCTCCCAGCATATTAGGTGGGGCATGTACCACTTTGCCCCTTCTTCCAGGGCTATGCTTTACCCCGGAGACTGGCGCATGCTGGGATTGTAGTCCTGTAGCCATTTGACCAAAGGGCTGGGAGTGTTTATGAGAATACATCTCCCAGCAATCCTAGGGAGGAGCACACAGCCCCGCCTCTTCCTCCAGTGACACTCATTGTCCCTGAGACAGGTGCATGCTAAGATTGTAGTCCTGAATCTCTGCGACCAAAGAGCTGGAAGTGTTTATGAGCATATATCTCCCAGCAAGCCTAGGAAGACGCACACAGCCCCTCCTCTTTTTCCACTGACGCGGACTGTCCCTGACCCCAGTGCATACTGGGATGGTAGTCCTGCATCCCTGTGATGAAAGTTCTGGGAGTCTTTATGAAACTACATCTCCCAGGAAGCAGAAGGAGGCGTCCATAGCCTAGCCTTTTCCTCCAGTAATGCGCACTGTCCCTGAGCCGGGTGCATGCTGGGATTGTAGTCCTGCAGCCCGGTGATGAAAGGTCTGGGAGTGTTTATGAGACTACGTCTCCTACCAAGCCCAGGAGGTGCACACAACCCTGCCTCTTTCTCCAGTGACGCCAACTTTCCCTGAGCCCGGTGCATGCTAGGATTGTAGCTCTGCAGCCCTGTGACTAAAGGGCTGTGAGTGTTTATGAGACTGCATCTTCCACCAAGCCCAGAGAGGCGTGCAGAGCCTCGCCCCTTCCTCCACTGATTAGCGCATGCTCCCTCAGTCACATGCATGCTAGGATTGCAGTGCTGCAGCCCTGTGACCAAAGGGCAGCCCAGTGACCAAATGGCTGGGAGTGTGTGAGAATACATCTCCGAAAAAGCATAGCGAGAAGAGCACAGGTCCACTTCTTCCTCCACTGAGGCGCGCTCTCCCTGAGCACGGTGCATGCTGGGATTGCAGTCCTGAAGCCCTGTGACAAAAGGGCTGGGAGAAATAATGAGACTACATCTCCCAGAAAGCCCAGCGAGACGCACGTACCCCTTTCTCTTCCTCCATTGAGGTGGACTGTCCCGGTGCCCCGTGCATGCTGGAATTGTAGTCCTACAGCTATGTGATGAAAGGGCTGGGATTGGTTATCAGAATGCATCTCCCAGCAAGCCCAGCGAGGCACGCACAGCTCCACGTCTTCCTCCAGGGACACACACAGTCCCTGAACTCGCTTCATGCTGGGATTGTAGTCCTGCAGCCCTGTGACCAAAGGGCCAAGAGTGTTTATGAGACTACATCTCCCAGAAAACGTAGGGAGACGCACACAGCCCCACATATTTTCCCAGTGACGCATACTGTTTTTGATCCTGATACATACTGGGATTGTAGTCCTGCAGACCTATGACAAAAGGTCTGAGAGGCTTTATGAAACTACATTTCCCAGCAAGCGCAGCGAGGTGCGCACAACCTTCCCATCGTTATCCAGTGAAGGGGAATGTCCGTGAGCCCCAAGCATGCTGGGATTGTAGTCTTATAGCACTGTGAGCCAAGGGTAGGGAGAGGACACGAGACTACATCTCCGAGAAAACCTAGGGAGACGCACACAGCCCCACATCTTTTCCCAGTGACGCATACTGTTTTTGATCCTGATGCATTCTGGGATTGTAGTCCTGCAGTCCCGTGACAAAAGGTCTCAGAGTCTTTATGAAACTACATTTCCTAGCAAGTGCAGCGAGGTGCACACAACCTTCCCCTCATTCTCCAGTGACGTAGATTGTCCGTGAGCCCCAAGCATGCTGGGATTGTAGTCTTATAGCACCGTGACCAAAGGACAGGGAGAGGCCATGAGACGACAACTCTCAGGAAACCCAGCAAGGCGCACACTGCCCTGCCTCTTTCTCCTTAGACTAGCGCACTGTCACTGAGCTGGGTGCATACTAGGAATGTATTCCTGCAGCCCTGTGAGCAAAGAGCTGGGAGTGTTTATGAGAATACATCTCCCAGTACTCCCAGGAGGTGCACACAGCCCTGCCTCTTCCTGCAGTGACTAGCGCACTGTCCCTGAGCTGGGTGCAGGCTGGGATTGCAGTCCTTGGCGATCTATGACCAAAGGGCTAGGAGTGTTAATGAGACTACATCTCCCAAAAAAGCAGAGTGAGAAGCGCACAGCCCTCCCTCTTCCTCCAGTGATGCGTGCTGTCCCTGAGCCCAGTGCATGCTGGGGCTGGAAGTGTAGTCCTTCAGCCCTGTGATGAAAGGGCTGGGAGGATTGATGAGAATACATCTCCCAGCAAGCCCAGCGAGTAACAAACAACCCCGCCTCTTCCTCCAGTGACGCGCAATTTCCTTGAGCCCGGTGCTGGCTGGGATTGTAGTCCTGCAGCCCTGTGACCAAAGGTTTGGGAGTATTTATGAGACTACATATCCCACCAAGCCCAGCGAGACGTGGACAATCCCTCCTCATCCTCCAGTAACGCGCACTATCCTTGATCTTGGTGCATACTGGGATTGTAGTTCTGCGGCCCTGTAATGAAAGATCTGGGTGACTTTATGAAACTACATCTCCCAGCAAGCCAAAGGAGGCACACAAAGCTTTGCCTCTTCATCCAGGCACACGCACTATCCCTGATCCCGGTGCATGATGGAAATGTAGTCCTTCAGCCCTGTGACCAAAGGGCTGGGAGTGTTTATGAGATAGCATCTCTCAGCAAGTAAAGCAAGGCCTGCACAGCCCCGCCTTTTCCTCCAGTGACGCTCACTGTTCACTAAGGAGTGTTCATGAGATTACATTTTCCAGCAAGCCCAGCGAGTTATGCACAGCTCTACCTCTTCTTCTAGCGACGCGCACTGTGCCTGATTCTGTTGTATGCTGGGATTGTGGTGCTGCAGCCCTGTGACCAAGGGGCTGGGAATCTTTATAAGACTACATCTCCCAGCAAGCCCAAGAGGCTCTCACAGCCATGCACCCCCACCTCCCGCCCCACTTTTCCTTCAGTGACGCGCACTGTCCCGTGAACATGGTTCATGCTGGAATTCTCCTGTTGCGGGATTCAGGAGGACGAGACAGACCTCAGGTTGAAACAGGAGAATCTTTATTGAGTGCACTCAGGACCAGCTGACTCACGTCAAAAAGACTGGGCCCGGAACAGAGACAACACCTGACTTTTATACACACTTCACAAAAGGGGGTGGGCTAGCTTGAAGCGAGCTTACAGTGGCGTGAAAGCAGGAATACAGAGGCAGGACAAAGACAGGATTGCACATGACCATTGCCAAGCAACCCACACGTCCATTATCTAGGTTTCCCTGGGCATGGGCTTATCCTATAACCCTCACTATGGTTCCCAAACAGCTGTAGTTCAGCCTACTCAGGCTTCTCATGACTTTCATTGTACTTCTTCGATAAAACACAATATTTGAAGTCACTAGTTACAGAGAACAAGAATCTATAAACTCATTCCATAAAACAAAGGGAATTTCTTTTTCTTTTCCCTGTGTTGGGGGAGTGTTGGGAGAACCTCCAGAGCACATTACATAATATTATCAAGAATTTTCCTGGGTCTGGGCTGTGCCTATTGCTGCCTCTGGGACAAGTCAGCCTAATACAAGAAAACTTATTTCTCTTTCTTTTTAATTTCATTTTTCTTTAATTTCCTTCCTTAGTCCTGCAGCCCTGTGACCAAAGGACTGGGAGTGCACAGTTACACATCTGTTCACTTGTCATGAGACAGTTTGCCTTTACCCCCATGAACATACTTACCATAGCTTCTTTCAAATCTTATCTACAGATTACAGCATCTTGCACATCTTGAGAATAGGTTCTATTGTCTGCTTTTTATCTTGTGAATCGATTACATTTTCATGCTTCTTCACGCATCTCATAAATTTTTAAATTGTGTGATAGGAACTACAGGGACTCTGGATTCTGTTGTATTTCTTTGAAAATTATTATTTTATGAGGGAGTTAATTTGAATAGGTGCAAACCCCAATCCTTATCTCTTCTACAGTGGCACAGCTAAAATCTTCATTCAGTTCTTCTAAACAGTGTGCGTTTCTATATAGCAAAATATAGTATTTCATTAAACTTTATTATAGTATCTGTGAAACAGTTATTGAACAATCTACTCTACTTCATTATTACTGGAAGCCAGAACCTCAGTTGTGTTCACTTTCTGGATTTTATATAAGTGAAATTGTACAACATGTATACTTTTACATCTACTTTCTTCTATGCAATTTTATATTTATGATATTAATTCATCCTATTGCAGATAGCTATAGTTTGTTTATTTAAAAAATATTTTTTACATTGTGGCAAAGTATACATAAAATTAACCATTTTAGCTATTTTAAGTGTGCAGCTCAGAAAAATTAACTACACTCACATTGTTTTGCAACTATTATTCCCATTCATAGGGACCTTCTTTCAACTTCCAAAACCAAATTTTAATTTACATTAAATAACAGCTCCCTGTTACTCCCCCTCCAGATCCTAGGAACCACTCTTCTACTTGGATTTCTAGAATTTAACTACTCTAAGTATCTCATAAGTGGAATGATACAGTATTTGTCCTTTTATGACTGGCTCATGTCACTTTGCACAATGTCCTTAAGGTTCTTGCATAACGTACCATGTGTCAGAATTTTCTTATTTTACATAACTGAATAACGTTCCAGTGTATGTATAAATTACATTTTATCTATTTATTCATTGATGATAATTCAAACAACACGGGTAATTCAAAAACCTTTTGGGTGATGTGAGTAATGCTGCTATGAGCCTAGGTGTACATGTATTATTTTGTGTCTTTGCTTTCACATCTTTTGCTACATACCCAGATGTGAAATTGTGGGATCATATGGTGACTTTAGGTGTACATTTTTTAGTTATTATACTGTTATTTTATAGCAGCTGCAGCATTTTACATTTCCAACAACAGTGTACAAGGGTTCTAATTGCTCCACGTCCTCACCAACACTTGTGATTTTCTGTTTTGTTTTGTTTCTTTTGGTAGTAACTATGCTGATGTGTATTAAGTGATATGTCATTTGGAGTTATATTTGCATTTTACTAATGATTAGTTTTGTTGAGCACCTTTTCATGGACTTATTAGCCATTTCACATAATTTTTAAAGAAATGTCTGTTTAAGTATTTTGCCCATATTTTAAACAAGCAGTTTGTTTTATTATTGCTGAATTGTACTTTGTATATTCTGGATAGAGTCCTCTTTATTTTTCTTTTGTTTCTTGCATTTTTTGTGTCCTGTTAAAAAAAATCACTGCCAAATCCAGCGTTATGACGTTTTACCTACATTTTATACTAAGAATTTTGTAGTTTTAGCTCTTACATTTAGGTTTTTGTCCAGTTAGTTAATTTTTTCTTATGGTATAAGTTAAGGGAACAGCTTCACTCTTTTACTTGTAGGTACCCAATTTCCCCAGCACTAACTGTTGTAAAGGCAGTTCATTTCCCATAAAAATCATTTGACCATATATATGAGGGTTTATTTATATTGGCTTTCTCTATTACTCCATTAGTCTATTTGTAGCGTGCTATTTTGGAATTTTGTAGTAAGTTTTGAAATCATTAAGTGCGACTTCTCTAACTTTGGTATTTTTTTTTCAAAATTATTTTTGCAATTTAGGGTCCCTTGAGATTCCTCATAAACTTAAAAATTGATTTTTTAATATCTACACAAAATAATTGGCATTTTGCTTCTTGGTTACTTCCTAAGTATTTTATTCTTTTGATGCTATTGTAAATTGAGTTGTTTTCATAGTTTTCTTCTCAGATTATTCGTATTAGTACATAAAATACGGTTTATTTTTCTATGTTGATTTTGTATGCTACTACTCTGCTGAATTTATTAATTTTAATATTTTTTGTGTGGAATCTTTAAGATTTTCTACATAAAAGAATATATTTTCTGTACACACTTTGATGCAGTTTATTTCATTGTCTTTTTTAATTTCTCTGAATGAAACTTCTAATACAGTGTTGAATAAAAGTGGCTGGCAAGAGCAGACATTCTGTCTTCTGAGCTTAGACGAAATAATTTTGGTCTTTTCCTCTAGAACATATAGTTTGCTGTGGGTTTTTTATACGTGAATTTTACAAAGATGGTTTTCTTTTATTCGTAATTTATTGTGTTTTTATTATAAAATATTTTGAATTTTGTAAAATACATTTTCTGTATTAGATAATGTATTCTAAAAATTTTGTTAATGTGTCATATGCATTGATTATTTTTCATATGCTAAAACTTTTGTTAAGAAAGGCTAGCTAAGTGAACCAGTGAGACTGGAAAAAGGATAAAGAAATCTATGCTGGTTGTGATCAATTAGTTGTAAACACCATTGCACTGAAACCATCCATACGCTAAATCTTCCTTACATTCCAGTAATAAATTCCCCTTGGTCATGTGGTGTAATCTCCCTAGTATGCTGCTGAATGTGGTTAGCTAGGATGTTGCTGAGTAGTTTTGCATCCGTGTTCATAAGGGATATTAGTCTATGGGTTTTTGTAGTCTCTTTGTCTGGCTTTGGTATGAGCTAATGCTGGCATCATGGAATAAGTTTGGAACTGCTCTCTTCAGGCTTTTGGTAGACTTTGGAAAGGATTTTTGTTCTATATATGCTTGATCTAAATCACTAGTGAAGCCAACAAGACAAGGGCTTTTCTTCATGAAGAGGTTTTTAGTTACTGATTCCATTTCCTTAGTAGTTTTGTATCTATTCAGATTTTGTATTTCTTTGTAATCAAGTCTTGTATACCTAGGAATCTGCCCAATTTATCTAGGTGGTGGCTCACACTTGTGGTCCCAGCACTTTGGGAGGCGGGCGGATCACCTGACGTCGGGAGTTCGAGACAAATTTTGTCTGCTCAGAGATTATTGATAAGTGATCTCCATTTTAATTTATTTTAACAAATTTTCTGTACTTTTACTTTCCATCCAAACTGTAACTTATAAATTATTATTGTTGTACATATGTAGGCCCATGTTGTGTATGCTTTGAAGACATGTACTGCTTTCAAACTCATTTGTATTATGTTATTATTGAATTTGCCCCATTTATTGGAATTATATACTGCAATCTCCCAACTACAAGAGGTATGAGTTCTGAGGAGATCACAGTAAAGATGAGTCAGAAGTGAAAACGGTTCTCCAACTCATGCATGCAGTAAAAACAAATTTCACGTGGATACAATGAGTAATTATTTAAAATTTAAAATACCCTGAAAACATTAACGTTTATCTCATTACTATGTAATATGGAAATTACAAGACCAAAAAACCCAAAGACTTATTTTTAAAATAGAAATAGAGTTTTTTATATGATGAAATGGTCTATAATTTAAATGTAAAAAGTGAATAGGAAATATATGAAATAAAATAAAATTATTTGTAAAAGTGACAATGCCTGTATTAGATTTAACAATATCTTACAATAAAATAAGTTGAAACCTACAAAATAGAAGAAATTTTAAAATTAGGCAAATGTTATGAGCCAGATGAAGAATAAATACATATATCAATAAGTATTTAATGTATTTAGTCATAGATTTTATATGAAACAATAAAAAGTAAGCAAACCAATAGCAAGGTAATTTCACCCTGATTGATTCAAACTGAAAACATATTAACATTTCTCCATTAGAAGTTGGATCCATGGATTGGACTCATGCTGCTTTCAAGGCACTTTGGCCAGGACCCAACACTCATTGCCAAGAGTCAGCAGGCTAGAAGTTTGCTTTTAAGATGTTCCCCGGCCTGCAACCCAGACACTTTTTCTTGACTACTTCTTCAACTCTGACATAGGTTTTGCTGATATAAATGGAAACCCAGCTCTATATCTACCAAGCATCTACGTGGCTAGAGCTGCACATTGAGCATTTAGGCACTAGGCAAGAGGTCATCCGAGGTTTCCAAGCAGACTTTCTAGAATTTCCCCAAAATACTGACATTGTCTTTTTCAGACCCCATCTCCCAAAGAGAATCAGAGAGGCGGTCTGGAAGCCATTTAGAATCTCCAGCCTCCAACCTAGTAACAACGGACTTGGATACAAAGACGCAACCTACTGACCTCAAAGACACCAGCCCAGATTCTGGGCATTGAATTCCTGCCTCCCCATGAAAGATGTCATCTGAGTCACATCAAAGCCCACACTCTTCTTCAACGTTCACCTTCCAGACACGCTCCAAAACAGCCCTTCAGAATTGTCTTGAGATGAAACAAAAGGTGATGAAGCTTCAGGTTTGGAATGCCTGCCTCATTCCTCACTCCTGAAAGTCTACACCTGCTGTTTAGAACTCTCACACCTTAGGGAGCCCGGGCTCTCAGAGTGCATCCTCTAACAGGACCTCCTGGCCTTTTCCTCCTTGGAGGAGAGTGCCCAAGAATAAGAGGGAATACATGGCCTCCACTCTCACTTGACTTGGTTGACTGATGAACTGATGTCGGAGGAGGAAACATATGTAGGGAACAGCCTGGGTCTTTTGAATCCCTGTTTCCCAGCTATGATGCCTGTGCAAATGGAGGGAGAATCCCAAAGTATTATCGGGTGGTAGAGAGACACTGGCTAACACAATTAAGTAAATATAAGGTTACTTGAAGGGGAATTTATCATATGTCATATACAAAATTTTAGTTAGTGAACTTTATTTAAAAACAGTCACAATTTGTAAGGGGAGTAAAATATAATTGTAATAGGGAGCTATGAAAATTATCTGCACTTGCTATGTAAATGATTGAGTTAGGGGTAACTATCTGAAGGTCATGAGCTTGATATCTGCTACTTAATTTCATAAGACATTTACTTGCAAATGGTTGTCATTTTTGCTCTCACCATATGAAAATTTTTTCTTGCTAAGAGCATTCCTATGAAAGAAAAACTAGAAATTTTGCCAATTTCGGTTATTAAAACAATAAAATTGGTTTGTTTGTTATTCTTAACAAAATGCTCCTACAGATGGCACATAGTACCCATGCTTTGATTGTTTTTTTTTCCCACCTTAAGTCAATTGCCTTTCAATTTATTCATCAAACCGTATTTACTGTGGATAGACATTGCAGTTGTCATGTGCCCTATGGATTTGTACTTTGTTAGAAATATGAATTCTCAGGCCGAGTATATTGGCTCATGCCTGTAATCCCAGCACTTTGTGAGGCTGAAGAGAGTGGATCACCTGAGGTCAGGAGTTCAAGACCAGCCTGGCCAACATGGCAAAACCCCATCTCTCTACTATTTACAGTTGGCATTGTACCTTGCAATGAATATACGCTTTATCCAAAAAGCCTAAAAACAATAATGAAATTGGGGGTGGGGGCATGGCTGGAAGTATAGATAAAACAAAAATGACAATGACTAGTAGCTGTTAAAGCTGGGTGACTGGTCTGTTATACTTTTTTTGTATTGTGTATACTTTTTTAATGATCTGTAATAAAACACTTGTAGAAAATGACAAAGTTTATCTGCACTTAGATCTTAAGATCTTGGTTACCTTTGGGAAGGAGAAAGTGTCAAGGGCATGAACAAATCTGATTCTTATATACACAAGTGCACTTATTTAGTAATAATTCATCAAGCATTCCCTAAATGTTTTGTGCCTATATTGCTGTATGCATGTTATACATCAATAAAAATTTAAAGAGTACATATTTGCATAACAATCTTAAATTAATATTTTAGAATAATAGCAATGTTTTGTTTTGTTTTAAAGTGGGGCGTGTTCACTCAGGACATCATCAGGTGTATGTTAATGTTCCAAGTTATTTATTTATGTTTTAACTTTTGGGTGAGCCCCCCTGGGTCTTTTAATTTTTACTTCAACACTGTAAGTAGCATGGTTTTAACTTTTTGGAATGCAGCTTTGTTTTCAGAAAGGTTCTCCCCGAAGAATGATGCTCACCCAGGCCAGGGCACACAATGATCCGTGCACAGGATGCACTGAGCACACACAGTACTGGGTGAATCAGGAACAGAGGGAGCAGCACTGCCTGGGTCTGCAAAATATACTTTGCAAGAAAAGCAGGTAAAATTGAAAGGTCACAATTCAGCAGCAAACGTTTTTACATTCATTTGAGAAATCATTTCTAACAAAAGCTCCTGGTTAAAGCCATGGTTTTGTGGCTTGCCTACACATTGTAATCACCTGCACAACTTTCAACCATATTTTTTTTCAGATCCAGCTCCAAGGATTCTGATTTAATTGAGCGGTTACAACTTCAGTTTAAGGGATTTTGAAAGTTTTCCTCCCCGCAGGTGATTCTCTTGCGCCAGGGGTAAGAAGCGCTGGATAGGGGTGAGGGATGCTTTAGCTGTGAGAGATAGCCATGTACACTTCAGGATTTGCCCCATCGCATATCTGGAGTTCGGGGTCTTAGAAAGCTTTCTTGCCCTGTTAAAAATTAAAGGATGGCTTCAATACTTACTTAGCTGCTTGGCTACATTGCAGAAAAAGAAAATGCCTTTCCAGAGATCAGTTTTTTGAGTCAGGGTTTTGTTCTGTCAGCCAGGCTGGAGTGCAGTTGTGTGATCATGGTTCATTGCAGCCTTGACCTCCCAGGCTCAGGTGATCCTCCAGCTTCAGCCTTCTGAGTAGCTGGGACTGAAGTCACGCTCCACCAGGCCTGGCTAATTTTTCAATATATATATTTTTTTTTTGTAGAAATGGCTTTCTCTATGTTGCCAGGGCTGATCTCAAACTCCTGGTCTCAAGTGATCCTCCCACCTCAGTCTCCCTAATAGTTCGACCTACAGGCACAGGCAAGCACGCCCGGTGTATTTATTAAAATGTAGCTACTAGAATATTTAAAATTTGCATGTGCCTCACATATTATTTCTTAGAGAATTGCCTCCCTTTTAAATCTCAGGCTGCCTGCTCTAAAGCCTAGATGTACCAGGAAAGTAAAGCATCTGAAATTTTAAAATAATTCTCATTATATTGTTTCCATGTATGAATAACACATATATATTATTCATTAATACAAATAATCTTACATACAAATGTAAATGCAAATATTTTACAGGCAGGGCCAGTTTCTAGTTCGCGGAGGAAGCCCTGCCAGAAAAGGATCCAGGGAAAACCTGTAATTCTTGCTTTATTCAACCCAGTGTCAAATCACATATGTCACTCATGGCCTGAGGGGGCAGGGTAGGGATTTGAACTATATCCAATCATGGGTGCCGGAGTGGAAACTATATAATCAGGTGCACAGCTGGAGAAGAATGGGCAGCTTTTTGGAACTGGGGGGGCCTTGGCCTGTCTCTCCACTCAGAGCTCAGGACACTAGAGCCACCTCAACATAATCACCTGTTTTTTAGTTATTTTAACACTCCAAAAGAGAACTAGTTTTCTGATGCATTTTCCAAACGTGTGGCAGGCAGAGACTCAAATCTACCTCCCTGTTGCCCCAGCCTAACTCTGGCTTGCAATCGGATTTTAAATTTCCAGTTCTTTCCTGACACTTACCAACAATAACTAACCTTCGATAATCCACAACATTATCAACTGTTCTTTACTGTACATTTCAGACACAGTATTTTAATTCTTCATTTTGTCAAAAAGCAGTGGACGTCATTTAAAAAATTTTCATTTGTAAACATTTTACAGGAGATGAAAGCAGAGAATAATCCCCTGACACCCCACTGTAAAAAAAAAATAAAACGCAGAAAACCTTTGTGCCCCTTTCTTTAATCTTCCCTTGGCACAGACACCCCATCAGAATGTCTTTGGGTTGAGGTTTCGTTTTGGAAACTTCACAGGGCAATACATCCTCAGCCATCCTGTTATTTTCTTGGTTTTGAGTTTCAAAACTGCTTGAGAATTCCCAAAGATGCCAACAGTGGCCATGACTCTTGAGGTGTCTAGTAAATAGCATCCCTTGTGTCACCTCCTCTCAGGGAACAGCCCAAGGTATGGGAATGCAGCCTCTCTGTGGAGTGGTTGGATGAGCTGTGCCTGGAAGGAATCTCCAGGTATACCCTTGCACTAAAAGCAAACCCCTTAGGACATTAAGATTTTCTTACCCCAAAGATTAGTTTCCATTCCTTAGAGACACATTGCAGGCCAGGCAAATGGATGCTGATATTGAGGAAAAAATGTCCTCAGAATGGTGAAGGGAGAGAAAATATTTCAAAGCACAAAGAAACCCAACCCGGTGAGGCAGTGCAAAAACCTGCAAAGTAAAATGCACCTCACAGACACAGTGGAGCACAGCGTAGCGGCTCCTGGTAGGACGCTCATCACCCACTTCACTGAACCAGATGTGAGTGGGGAAAATATCCCAAGTTATAGAATGGCTTGACTTGACACTTGGGTCTGATATGTCTGTGTTTCAATTGGCATTGTCACCTCCTAAGTTTGTCACCTTGAAAATATTTTTGTACTTAGTTTAAATTCACTTTTTAATTAAATGTAAATTATGTTTTTATCAGTAGAGCTTGAAAGGTATGAAAATATTTATAAAGCACATTAAGTTGGTGAATTTTGAATAAAATTAAGTAGTAATATATTTCACTTGTTAAAAATTGTTACTTGCCTATTTCTTTAACAGAATGAGCATAGTATCTTTCCCAGTTCTGTTTTTTATTTGTTTGAGAGGTGATTTCAAGCAGAATCTCATGGCTTACTGTTGGAAATGTTAAAGACAGTGATAGTCTCTCTTCCACTACTATGGTAGGAAATGAATACATATCTACAAGCACATGAGGTAGATTAATTGTCAAATTACATACATTTATTACATCAGTTGTTCTTTTTTTCAAAACAGAGAATTTGTGAAAGTGAATATCTCTGTTCCATATGCTGCTATCTGGGTGTTTGAGGGTAATGCTAAGTTTTAGGAGCTGGGACTTGGCACCTCCTGGAAGTGTTCACATATGATTAATTGTTTACTAAATGATTTGTTTTGAACATAATTAAATTACATGTTTATTTTCTGAAAGGGGTAGATACTTTGGCTTTTCTTGTTGAGTTATAAAATGTAAGCCCCTTATAATTTTCTTTTTTTATTTTTATTTTATTTTTTAGACTTAGTTTCACTCTTGTTGCCCAGTCTGGAGTGCAATGGCACGATATTGACTCACTGCAACCTCCACCTCCCAGGTTCAAGCAATTCTCCTGCCTCAGCCTCCCAAGTAGCTGGGATTACAGGAATACACCACCACCCCCGGTTAAGTTTGTATTTTTAGTAGAGAGGGTGTTTCTTCATGTTGATCAGGCTGGTCTCGAACTCCTGACCTCAGGTAATCTGCCCACCTCGGCCTCCCAAAATGCAGGGATTACAGTCATTAGCCACCATGCCTGGCCATAATTTCCTCTCTTTTAAACCTTAGATTTGAATAATTTTTGCTGGATTCTTCAAACATGAAGTATTTTTTAAATTGAAAACTAACTGAATGAATAATTGGGAAGTAGAAGTCTTAGACCATTGACTAAAAGCTAAGGCTAACGGTGACCCTGCAAAAGGGGGCCACTGATGGCCCAGTTGATTATTCCTGAGTGTCTGTCCTGCAGGTATCGAAGCCTGCTGACACCAACCATGGAAGAAGCCTTTGTCACTGTCAGAAGATACAGAGCTTTGGTAAGTTGGAAGTTCACAGGCAGATGCAGTTGAGATTGAGATAGAAGAAATGTTGGGAGATTCTTTCTTGAATAGAATTGTTATTGTCCTGAGACTGTTTCTAGGCTTTGTCTAAGAAGTTACTTAAGAAGTGTTGCAACAAAGAAAAAGTACAAATGATTAGATCTTTGGGGATCTCAAAGGTTAGGCGGAAAAGGGCTTTATTTCCTAGGAAGGAGAAAACAAGTTTACAAAGAAGGTTGGAAGGGAAGCACAGGATGGAGGGTAGCAAAATCAGATCCCAGATAAGATAATGTTTCACCTTGAAGTCAGCCTGTTCTTAGGAGGGATGTGTATAAGTATGGGTTGTAGGTTCTCTGAGGCTGTGGGTGAGTCAAAGTTCAGGGGCTGAGGGAAGAAGAGGAACAAGCAAAGTTTTGTTAACAAGTACTCTGTTTTGACCACTGAAGACTAAATTACAGAATGGTTGTTCATTTTTAAAAATGGGAATTTGCAATCTGTGTCCATCTTTGTGATAGGTTAAAAAAAAGGGGGAGAACATCCACAAAGTCATAATGGGAAGCACGTTCTCTTCACTAAGCTGTTCTTTGAGAACACAAAGAATGGGGGAATTTCTTTAAATATAGCTATTTCAAGGATTACCTTCACCCACAACTGTTCCTTGTCCTAGACATCTCTTCCATTTGGCAGTTTCTGAGTTATATTTTTATAATAAAGTAGTAAATATAATTAGGCTTATTTGTTGAGTTTTTTTTGAGTAATTCTATCAAATTATTTAACTTGAAAAGGGGTTTATGGGAGTCTCAGATTTATAGGAGGTAGCTCAGAAGTATAGATGGGCTTCTGGGATATGTGACTCTCCTCTGCAGTGAGAGCGGTGATGTGGGACTGAGCCCTGAATTTGTGGGATCTGTGCAAACTCTAAGTGGTGTCAGAATTAAATTTTTGGGCAACAAATGGATGTTGGAGAATCAGTGGGTTTTCAGGGAACTTTACACATTTAGGATCAAAATTGTTGTAAGAAGAAAGACAATGTGGAGCCTCTGCTGGAGAGAGACTCCAGGTATCTTGGGGAAGGTAGGCTCTGCTCTGCACACAGGCTGCTACACCATGCACTGCCCTGTGGTTCCACGCATCCTCCCACGGTGAGAAGGACCGAGGACTCTGAGGGAAGAAGTTCTGAGAACAGATGCCTTCTACCCTCCTGCCAACCTGAGGCCACCACATATCTTTCACCCACTGAACATACGCACTGCGTGTTGATGTGATCAAGCCCCTCCCAGCACAGGTCTCTGGCATCAAGATTTTTGCCCATGCTACTTTTCCTCATAGACTTTCCCACCAAAAACCCACACACATGCCTACAAGATCCCTGGCATATGTTCTATCTTAGACACCGAATCTGCAGTGGCAACCTGTTTTTTTCACCATCCCAGGTTTCTGTGCCACCTGATCATAATCTCGTCTTCCTGCATGGACATAGAAATAACTCAGAGGAAAGTTTCACCTGGGTCAGTATCCATAGCATGAACCAGTCCTTCCACCAACCCTGTACTGTCTCCCAATTGTGGGTTCTTAATAGCACCTTCCCCTCTTTTACCTTTTAGTACACCTCAAACTCTTTCTTTTATGTGCACACAGTGTGCCCAAGGCCACCCCTCAGTTGCCTGAATCCAGCACCTACTAAAATCCAGATGTCCAGTAGTTCAAGACCATGGGCCTAGACCAAGTTTTTGCAGAAGGAAATACAAATTAGAAATGAGAGGCTCTATTCTCCCATTTGAAAATAAAAAAAGATTTTTTTCCCTTTTCTTAAACAATGTAATTTAGAAAAATTTCATTATTAATTTTTTGAGACAGAATCTTACTCTTTTACTTACCCTGAAGTGCAATGGCATAATCATAGCTCACTGTAACCTTAACCTCTTGGGTTTCAGCAGTCCTCCTGCCTCAACCTCTTAATTACCTAGGAATATAGGCATGAACCACCATGCCTGGCTAGCTTTATTTATTTTTGTTTTTATTTTTTTTTCAAGACGGTGTCTTGCTCTGTGGACCAGGCTGGAGTGTAGTGGCATGATCTTGTCTCAATGCAACCTCCACCTCCCAGGTTTAAGCAATTCTCCTTCCTCAATCTTTTGAGTAGCTGGGATTACAGGCGCACACCACCATGCCTGGTTAATATTTTATTATTATTATTTTTAGTAGAGAATGGGTTTCACCATTTTGGCCAGGCTGGTTTCAAACCCCTGACCTCATTATCCACCTGCCTCCAACTCCCAAAGTGCTGGGATTACAGGTGTAGGCCATCATGCCCAGCCATATTTATTTTATTTTATTTTATTTTTTTGTAGTGACAGAATTTCACCATGTTGCCTGCACTGGACTCAAATATTTGGCTTCAAGGGAACCTCCTGCCTTGCCCTCCCCAAATGTTCGGATTACAGGCAGGAACTACCATGCCTGGCCTGGAAAACTTGTATATGTACCTTTTTTTCTCTGCTTCTTTGAAATATAAGCAAATCATTTTAACAGCTAAATAAGCCTTTTGTCATTCTTCATGACAAAGAATTGTCTTTATCTAAGACCTGGAAACTATTGCTTTATTTTTAATTTGGCAAAGATTTATCGATTTTTTATTTTCAGTCTTTTGAAGTAGGCACAGCTCAGTACAGTGGCTCATGTTTTTAATCCCAGTGTTTTGGGAGGCTGAGATGAGAGAACTGCTTGGGCCCAGGAGTTTGAGACCAGCCTGGGCAGCATAATGAGACTCTTTCTTTATAAAAAATTAAAATCAACTAGCAGGGCGTGGTAGCACAGGAAGCTGAGGTGAGACAATCATTTGAACCCAAGAGTTTGAGGCTGCAATGAGCCATGATCACAACACTCTACCACTGTACTCCAGCTTGGGTGACAAAGGGACACCCTGTCTCTAAATAAATAAGTAAATTTAAAAATGCGTTTTTCCATACATAAAAATAAGTAAACAGATAAATAAAATAGACATAGATTTGCTTAGAATAAAGCTAATTATGAGATAACAGAAAAGTGAGCACCAAAGATGAGGTTCACCCTAGCAAGTGAGTCCAGCCTCTTAAGACACTCACAGAATATTCCCTGCAGCATGACCGACATGAAAGTAGAATGTCATCATGTCAGGCTGTACCAGCGTCGGAAGACTAAACACTGTGGGGAAGAACCTCCCTTATGGAATATTATCAAAAGGTGAGAGCCCAGCCCCTACCCTGATGCACTACAGAGATGAGTTCTTGAGATAACACATTGCAGAAACATGCATAGAAAAGTTTAACCTTTTTTGTGTGTAACCCTTTCTCCATTTTCCTGTGAAATCCTCCCTAGTAATAGTGTTAGCTTTTAAGTTTTGAGGGTCTGGTAGGACTGAAGCTGCATGCTGCAGCAGATACCTGGGGCAAGAAACTAATACAAACTGCAGCCACAGGCACAAATACTCATGGCCTAATGCAAAGTGAAAACAATAGAAAGGCCTTTACTGTTATTCACACAAGTTGAGTGAACAGAGACTTTCCACATAACCAACTTGCAACTGACACTAATGTAGGCCAGATTCCACTGGATCAAGACTATCAGTTACTCATGGGAAGGCCATAGGACACAGCCCAGAGAGTTTTCCTATATGAGTCTGGGTACTGGGTCTGTCCCGGTCTTCTCGGGTTTCTGTCTGTAGAGACCCCTATGTGGCTGCTCTTACCACAGCCCGGTGCTGGCTGTGGTTGCTGGTTTAGTGCACCTGCTCTTTTTCCAAAAAGAGGGTGGAGTTGGCCACATCAAACAGCTCCTCATCAATCTGAACGCAGCTCTGAAAAACGTGCCTAGAAACCACGCAAAGAAAAATCAGTGGTCTGCCTTGTTTTCACCATATGTGACACCTCCACTACAAATTCTGCTTTTCTCTGCACTCCAGCCTGGGTGACAGAGAGAGACTTCCTCAAAAAAAAAAGAGAAAGAAAGAAAGAAGAAAAGAAAAGAAAAGAAAGAAAAGAAAAGAAAAGAAAAGAAAAGAAAAGAAAAGAAATTCTGCTCTTCAGATTAGGCACATAAGGAGAATCTGTATAAATCTCCAGCAAGGAAGGAAACCAGAGGACAAGTTAAAGTCTTGGAATTCACATCTGAGTACACAGACTCGGTCTTCAACCCTCTTCTTTTTATTCTGACAGCTTTGGCCTAGGTATGAACATGACAGGTACACAAGAGTTCCAACACCTGACAATCTGCTTCAGTCCAAGAAGAGTGCCCTCCCTCTTGCTCCCCATACAACTCATGGTACTAAGAAGTGGTGTGGGACTGCCCAGATGAGTTGACAAGAGAGGACTCACGTGGAAGGGCCTGTCCTGGGCTGCCCTGTGTTATTTGTAGGTGCACTCGACCAATAGCCAGGGACATCAGTGATGAGGGCTGAGTTGACATCCGTGTTTTCAGATAAGACTTTTACATTGAGCCTTTGTAAGGCTGAAACTCAGAAATTTCAGGGCACAATGAAAGAACATCTCACTCTCTTGAGCATCTCTCACTAACAGAGGTGGATACAGAGCTGTCTCAACGATGTGGCTTCCTGGTTTCTTAACTGCTGTTGGATTTTGTCACCAAGAAAGTGTGTTAAACTCTTCAAGGTTCCATCTACTGGGCCCCTTCTTTCTGTAAGACCTACCCAAAGGTCCCACTATGCTACTAACTGCTCAGTCTCCTCTTCAATGTCAACTCTTCATTTGTACACAATTATGCAAACACAACTTCCCCTTAATTCCCTGGAAAGAACTAAATGCAGCCTAGGTTCCAGGATATAAGAGACAGCTGGAACATAAACTTGTTTTTCTTACCAGCTCTGGGACCCAATAAAAGTCACTGTGTATTCGAGGCTTCCCCAGCCTCCTAGCATGCACAGTGGGGATGATGCTAACATCTACTTCCTAGGGATCGTATTAAGTGTATATAAGATAAAACATAAAAATCATGATGTGGTGTTACCTGTAGATAATGCACACACTTAGAGATGGAAGCATTAGGAGAAAAGCTGGGAGGTAGCATGGGCCACAACTCAAACAGTCCTGGGTCTGGCAGGGTGATCTTGGGAATGTCACTTCTCCACTGGGCCTCATTTTCATTCTGCTCCAGTATGGAGTTGAAATTAAATGTAGATATTGTCCTCTGGCATTCATATAGTTTAGCTGTGTGTCCCACCCAAACCCCTCTGTGTATTATAACCCCCAGGTGTTTAGGGAGAAACCTGAGGGGAGAGGATTGGATTATGGGGACGGGTTCTCCTCATGCTGTTCTTGCGATAGTGAGTTCTCATGAGATCTGATCGTTTCATAACCATCTGGTACATCCCATGCCCTCACTCACTTCACTTGTCAGCCACTGTAATTGGAAGGTTTCTGAGGTGCGCCCCCAATTATGTGGAACTGTGAGTCAATTAAACTTCTTTTCTTTATCAATTACCCAGTCTCAGGTACTTCATCATTGCAGTATGACAATGACATAATACAGCCATTCAACTTTCTAGTGCTTTCTCTGTATATTTAGAATCATATCCATGTGCCTTATCACACCTGTGACAGGGGAAGTCTTCACAAAGCCTCCCAGTACTAGGTGGTGAGTGACTCCGTTTTTTATTGAATAAAATGGCCTACTGCCTGATGCCAGTAGTATGGCCCTTGGGTTTTGAGGAAAATATCATGTTGTAGGTTGGCCAACAAGGAGATAGCAGTCCAGCTGAAATTTGTTTTCTTATACTGGCTTCAAGACAGTGATTAGAAAAGGCCTAAGAGGTGGGTTCTATAAGGGATTGCTGGAAGGAAAGTAGGAATATGGAAAGTCATGAGACATACACAGTCATCTCTTCTTGCTTCCTCTCAGGTGACATGCAAATTCAGGGAGAGTTAGTATGAAACACACAATGGAAATTTGGGCTCTAACATCTGCAAAGTGGTTCTTCATGGACTTCATTTAGCCATATTGGTTCCAACAATTTCAGCCAATGTTCAAAAATCTTATAAGCCGATAAAATTTTAGTGTTTCAACAAGCCGTTTCCTATCTTTCATTATGAAAATCCATTTTAAGTCTTTTTTTTAACAGTGTAGTGGTACAAATTCAGCTTCTGTCCAATGAAATACAGAGAAGGATATCACTTTTCTATTACTTCAGGCTGCTATGCCAAAGAACCATAGATAGGCAGCTTACAGACAACAGTACTTAATTTCTCATACTTCTAGAGGTTCGAAATTTGAGATCAGGTTGTCAGCATGGTTGAGCTCTGGTGATGACTAGCTTCTGAATTTCAGACTGCACACCTCAAGTTTTATCCTCATTTTGCAGTAGGAGGATGAGAGGCCTCTGTGGTTTCTTGTATAAAGCCGGTAATCTCTATAATGAGGGTCCCACCCACGGGAGTTAATTACATCTTACATCCTTACAGCATTACACCGGGGGTTACAATTTTAACACAAATATAGGAGAAAAATTATTTTAACTCTCAAGATTTTTTTTCCTTTTTTTTTTTTTTTGAGACACAGTTTCGCTCTTGTATCCCAGGCAGGAGTGCAGTGGTGTGATCTCGGCTTACTGGAACCTTCACCTCCCAGGTTCAAATGATTCTCCTGCATCAGTCTCCCAAGTAGCTGGGATTACAGGCATGTGCCACCACACCTGGCTCATTTTGTATTTTTAGAAGAGACCGTGGTTTCACCACGTTGTCCAGGCTGGTTTCAATCCCGTGACCTCAGACGATCCACCTGTCTCAGCATCCCAAAGTGCTGGGATTACAGTTGTGAGCCACCGCACCCTGTCAAGATATTCTAAAGCTCTCATTTTTCTCCTACTGGGTTTTTCCTGTTTGTGCCCTCGATTTTTCTCTCTCTGTGTCTTTTTGTGTAAACCTTTTTGTCTAATTCTGTCCCTATATTGTATTCCTCAAACACAGGAAGCAAGCTTCAATGCTATGAGATGCTCCATGTAGTGACTCACATAACAGAGAGCTGAGGGGGTGCTCAGACCAGTAGAAAGAAGGAAAGTCAGGCTCTCCAGCCACACTAAACCCTACCAATTTTCACATGAGTCAGCTTAAAGGCTGATGCTTTCCCAGTCCTGCTTCAGTTAAGACCACAGCCCCAATCTCATAAAAGACCTGAAGGCAGAGGTAGCCAGCTGAACTGTGTCCAAATTCTGGTCCACACATTATGAGATATTATATGTTGTTGAAAAGTGCTGAGTTATAGGGCAAAGTTGTCAGAAAGGAGCAGATATCTAACCTCATCTCCCAGGCCCTAGGATTCTCCAGCCCTCTGCTTATCTCTTCCTCAGGCTGTCTGCAGCCAAACTAGTCCCTTTCTAACCTCTGCCAAACTCACACCTATGAACCTATTCACTAAGGGTGGCTTCTTCCTGACACATACTTGTGCAGAGACACCTCCCTGTTGTCATCCTTATCATGGATTAAAAGTCAACTCAGTGAGGCCTTAGGTCCTCCCATGCAATAATTTTCCAGCTTTTCTTCTCAACATTCTACTTTATATTATAGTCCTTGCTCTTTTCTTTCACATATACTTGCTTTAGTGCTTTTGTCCAGCTGTCCTCAGACTGTTTGGTCCTGAGTTGGGGGGTGCAGGCATCATGTAATAATTTTCTGTACCACGTTGCACCCACCTGGTTAGCTGGCAAAGGGTGAGCACAAGGGAAAAAAGACTGGCTAAGTGATTATATGGGGGATCTCTAATATCCCTTCCTCTTTTGACCACCTGATAATGTGGAGATCATTGATAACATGAGGTGTGTGACTCTTACTTGTTCCAGCTGCTCCAGCAAAGCTCAGTGGGCACCAGAAACAGAGGTGGCTGTAACCACCTCCAGGCCATCACTAACCCTACAGCCCCATGCAGGAGCACTATGGAACAAATCAGGTACCTTGATTTTTCTGTCCTCAAGACACTGGTTCTTCAAGGTCCTAGGGGATAAAGTAGCAGAATCTGAAGGCCCCAAGTACAATGAGTGACCTGGGAATCCCCCTTTGCCTTCTGTTTGCCTCTGCCTTTTAGGTTGTGCTATTTATTCATGAGGTATCCTCCCCTTATCCAGTGAAATTATTTTCTACCACTTTCAAATGAGGACCTTAAGAGCCCAACAGGAGCTGGGATTTTCCGTGGACTTCAGCCTCAGAGTCCAATGCTCTGGCATATTTAGCTCCGTCTCATCTTCATCTACCCAAGATGCCTCTGAAGCTGCCATGCCTCCCTCTGATTTGAAGGACCGGAAGAGAGTGGATGCATTTTTGCACAGTCTCAGAGCAAGAACCCAGGCTGGCAGACACTTATGAGTATGTGAAATCATCGAGGTCACGCACTTCAAGCACTCCTATTTATGAGGAAGAAAACAGGCTTTCCTGTAGGCATTGTCTACATTAGGCTGAGGTGGAGCATAGCTCATTTTACTTCCAGGTGCCCTCAGAGCTGGATGCAAAACCCCAGTCCTGTTATCTTGAAACTCACATGGAGAGGTCCCCATGTGAACAGAACCCTGGATCTGCTCATTCTCTGTGCCCCTGAATGTGAAGCTACAGGCTCTAACTTCCAAAGCAAACCTGATAGGTGGGATGGAGCCAAGGCCTAGGAAGCTGGAGCCCTCCCTAATGCTCTGGAGCCTGCCCACCTCCTGAGATCTGGATCAGTCCCTGCCTCTTTTGGGGCCTCACTTTCCCAATTGTAATGTAATGAGAAATTAAATGTAAAACTGCATAAGCATATGCTCTGGGAGAATTTGGTGTCAGAGTCCTCGATACTGGATGATATATTAGGATGGGATGGGTTTGGGCCCCAGGGGTTCTTAGGCTGCCTAACATATCCAGTGCAGTAGGTGTAGAGCTCAGGAGAGCCAGGTCTTCTTTCCTGAGCCAGCTGATTACAATACAATGGAGCAAGGGCTCTGAACTTAAATATGGTTTCACAGGATATCCCACCTTCAGCCACCACCTGCTCTGTGTTTCCCATATTTTGGGGATCTGATGACAACCCCCATTATAGTGAGGAAGTCCAAGAAACTAGACTTGTGGGCCTGGAGAAAACAAAAAACACTTTTCTATTTCTCTCAAACTGTAGAATCTGTTGTCAAATATTTAATTTTGATTATATCTGAGCTTGATATTATGTTCATGTGTTAACAGCTGCTTAAATTTATTTTTTCTGTGAAGTGTGGGATAATGCCTTTTCTCATATTTTAAATCAACTTCTAAAAGCTCTCTTTAGAGTGGAGATGTGAGCATCTTTGTGATATAAACTGCACGTATTTGTTGCCAGTGTGTTCTTTTTGTTTTTGTTAAAATGTTTTGTTTTATTCTGGTTTGGATGTCCTTCGGGGTTTTGTTTTGTGGCTATTTATTACTACAGTGCAACTTCTCCCCTAATTCACTGACTGGTTTGTACATTCTCAATAAAATATTTTGGTAAAATATTTGTAAAAACTGTGTAGTCAATTTTACAGTTTACATAAACATAAAACAGTCAAGACTATCATGATGAAAAAGAAAGATTGAGGGCTTAAAAAGTAAAATACGACACAGCTAAAGTAGTGTGCAAAGGGAAATTTATAGCACTAAATGCCCACAAGAGAAAGCAGAAAGGGTCTAAAATCGACACCATAACATTACAATTAAAAAAACTAGGGAAGCAAGAGCAAACAAATTCGAAAGCTAGCAGAAGACAAGAATTAATTAAGATCAGAGCAGGACTGAAGGAGATAGAGACACAAAAGCCCGTCAAAAAAATCAATGAATCCAGGAGCTGGTTTTTTGAAAAGATCAAGAAATAAATAAACTGCTAGCCAGACTAATAAGGAAGAAGAGAAGAATCAAATGCATGCAATAGGAAATGATAAAGGGGATATAACCATTGATCCCATAGAAATAAAAGATACCATTAGAGAACATTATAAATACCTCTTTGCAAATTAACTAGGAAATCTAGACGAAATGGATAAATTCCTGGACACATACACACTCCCAAGTCCAAACCAGTAAGAAGTCGAATCCCTGAATAGGCCAATAACAAGTTCTAAAATTGAGGCTGTAATTAATAGCCTACCAACCAAAAGAGGTCCAGGACCAGAAGGATTCACAGCTGAATTCTACCAAACGTACAAAGAGGAGCTGGGACCATTCCTTCTGAAACTATTTCAAACAATAGAAAAAGAGATACTCCTTCCTAACTCATTTTATGCGGCCAGCATCATCCTGAAACCAAAACTTGGCAAAGACATAACAAAAAAGGAAAATTTCTGACCCGTATCCCTGATGAACACCAATGCGAAAATCCTCAATAAAATACTGGCAAACCGAATCCAGCAGCACATCAAAAATCTTATCCACCACGATCTAGTCAGCTTAATCCCTGGGATGCAAAGCTGGTTCAACATATGCAAATCAATAAATGTAATCCATCACATAAACAGAACAAATGACAAAAACCACATGATTATCTCAAGATGCAAAAAAAGCCTTCAATAAAATTCAACACCTCTTCATGGTAAAAGCTCTCAATGAATTATGTATTGATGGAACTTATCTCAACATAATAAGAGCTATTTGTGACTAATGCACAGCCAATATCATACTGAATGGGCAAAAACTTGAAGCATTCCTTTTGAAAATCTGCACAAGACAAGAATACCCTCTCTCACCACTCCTATTCAATATAGTATTGAAAGTCCTGGCCAGGGCAATCAGTCAAGAGAAAGAAACAAAGCGTAATCAAATAGGAAGAGGAACTCAAGTTGTCTCTGTTTGCAGCTGACGTGATTTTATATTTAGAAAACCCCATCGTCTCAGCCCAAAATCTCCTTAAACTGATATGCAACTTCAAAAAAGTCTCAGGATACAAAATCAATGTTCAAAAATCACAAGAATTCCTATACACAATAATAGACAAACAGAGAGCCAAATCATGCATGAACTCTTATTCACAATTGCTACAAAGAGAATACCTAGGAATCCAACTTAAAAGGGATGGGAAGGACCTCTTCAAGTAGACCTACAAACCACTGCCCAAGGAAATAAAAGAGGACACAAACAAATGGAAAACAATAAGTGCTCATGGATAGGAAGAATCAATATTGTGAAAACGGCCATACTGCCCAAAGTAATTTATAAATTCAGTGCTATCCCCATCAAGCTCCCGTTGACTTTCTTTACAGAATGATTAAAAAAACTACTTTAAATGTCATATGGAATCAAAAAAGATCATGCATAGACAAGACAATCCTAAGCAAAAAGAACAAAAGTGAAGGCATCACGCTAGCTGTCTTCAAACTATACTAAAAGGCCACATTAACCAAGACAGAATGGTACTGGTACCAAAAAAGATATATTGACAAATGGAACAGAACAGAGGCCCCAGAAATAACATCAAACATCTACAACCACCTGATCTTTGAAGAACTTGAGGAAACCAAGTAATCGGGAAAGGATTCCTTATTCAATAAATGGTGTTGGGAAAACTAGATAGCCATATGAAAAAAAAATGAAACTGGACATCTCCCTTACTAGTTATACAAAAATTAACTGAAGATGGATTAAAGACTTAAATGTAAGACTTAAAACCATAAAAACCCCGAAGAAAACCAAGGCAGTACCATTCAGGACATAGGCGTGGGCAAAGACTTCATGACTAAAACACCAAAAACAATGGCAACAAAAGCCAAAATTGACAAATGAGATATAATAAAACTAAAGAGCTTCTTCACAACAAAAGAAACTATCATCAGAGTGAACAGGCAACCTACAGAATGGGAGAACATTTCTGCAATCTATCCATCTGACAATGGGCTACCATGCAGAATCTGCAAAAAACATAAGCAAATTTACAAGAGAAAACCAAACAGCCACATCAAAAATGGGCAAAGGACGTGAAGAGACACTTCTCAAAAGAAGACATTTATGCAGCCAACAAACATGAAAAAAAGCTCATCATCACTGGTCATTAGAAAAGTGCAAATCAAAAACACAATGAGAAACCATCTCACACCAGTTAGAATGGTGATCATTAAAAAAATCAGGAAACAACAGATGCTGGAGAGGATGTGGAGAAATAGGAACACTTTTACACTGTTGGTGAGAGTGTAAATTAGTTCCACCATTGTGGAAGACAGTATGGCAATTCCTCAAGGATCTACAATGAGAAATACCATTTGACCCTGCGATCCCATTACTGGGTATATACCCAAAGGATTATAAATTATTCTACTATAAGGACACATGCACACATATGTTTATTATGGCACTGTTCACAAGAGCAAAAACTTTGAACTACACCAAATGCCCACCAGTGATAGACTGAATAAAGAAAATGTGGCATGTACACATCATGGAATATGATGCAGTCATAAAAAGGATGAGTTCATGTCCTTTGCAGGGACATGGATGAAGCTGGAAACCACCATTCTCAGCAAACTAACACAAGAGTAGAAAAGCAAACATCACATGTTCTCTCTCATAGTTGGGAGTTAAACAAAGAGAACACATGGACACAGGAAGGGGAACACCACACACTGGAGCCTGTCAGGAAGTGGGGGACTATGGGAGGGATAGCATTAGGAGAAATATTCCCGGTCTAGGCCACTATTTACATTTTCTAAATTTTGTTTCAAAAACATGATATGTTTCAAAAATCGTTATTGATATGTAATTATACAAATATATAGTTCAGAAAAAAGAATCAACATTAATTATGCTTTTTCCAAAATACTTTATGGTTTTGAGCTCTTCTAGCAGTGACATTTTTGCTGTAGGTAATTGCTGTATATCTGGTATATTCATCATAACATCCTTTGTGCCCTTTACACTTATCCTTCAATTTCCCACTTTCCTTACGTGTAAATTTTCAAGGCCAGGGCTCCCAGATCTTCCCAATAGTACTTTTTGAAAAGAAGCTTCTATGTACTGTTTTCTCTGGGTCTTGGTTGGATATAATGCTAAAAGAGCTGAAAAATATTAATTTTTTAAAAAATTCGGTTATGAGATTAAGGAAAATATATTTTATAAATCGAATGTACAAAATGAGGCCAGCTGAGAACACAATGACAGTTGAAGCAGAACCTGAGATCCTGTTTCTCTCAATGGATGTATGAACTTAACTACAATTGGGCGAGCAAAGCCAGTTGAGTTTGTAGCACCCCACATCAGAAAAAAGCCAACCATAACCACATTTAGAAGAAAGAAAATTTGGTTACATTTGTGCACTACAGAACAGTGCAGTTAGATAAAAATCTGTCCATTCTATGATTCTCCCTCGGGAAAGAAAAAAGGGTGAAATGTGTATGCAAACTTCTGACTTATTGAGTCATACCGGGGTTCTCCAAAGACTGGATATTGCTTCCTTTAACATTTAATGTTGACCAGAATAGAGATAGAGTTTAAATGACAGCTTGGGTCAACTGAGAATAAAGATAAATATTTCTTACAACAACAGAGATGGTAGTGCCTGTAACAGTGACAAAGGGAAGAGGCTAAAGGCTCCTAAAAGGAAACAGAGGTAAACCTTATTAACACGAAAATACATACACTAGTCCAACGAAGACACATTTTGACAACAGATTGGAGAAGCTCCCAGAATGACTAGTGTGGCAGAATGTTGTCAATTTTCCCATGTACAAAGCTATTTCATAAAGGATAAAATAGGTAGTGGTTTCTTAATTGACCAAAACCTTAACAAAACCACAGTATGTAAAAGCAACCAGGAAATATAGCCTAATCTAATGAGAAAAATATATATTCAAGAGAACCAAAAGAAGTGGAGATCTATGAATTTATTTTTAACTTAAAATAATTTTATTTTTCTTTATTTTTTCATTTTATACACAGGATCTTACTCTATATCCTGGGACAGAGTGAAGTGGTGCAATCACAGCTCACTGTAACCACAAATTTCTGAAGTCAAGCAGTCATGCCGCCTATGTCTCCTGAGTAAATATGACCACAGTTCTGCACACTACCACACCTGTGTAGTTTCTTTAAAAAAATTTGTACAAACAGAATGTTGTTATGTTGCCTCAGTTGGTCTCAAACTCCTGGTCTCAGGCAATCCTACTGCCTCAGTCTGAAAGTGCTGGGATGAGCCACCATACCTGGAATTGTTTCTCTTTTAAGAAAAAAGGACTTTAAATCATTAATAGTAAAATAAAACAAAGAAAGGCATTGCATAATGATAAAGGGTTCAATTCAACAAGAAGACTTAACTATCCTAAATGTAGATGCACCCAACTTTGGGGAACATAGAGTTATACAAGTACTGCTAGACCTACAATAAGACTCAAGTAGCCACACAATAATAGTAGGAGAATGCAACTCCCCACTAACAGTGTTTGTCAGATTATCTAGGCAGAAACTTAACAAAGAAATTCTGGAGTTTGATTTCAGGCTTGATCAATTGAAACTAATAGACACTTATAGCTAAGCCACACATCATCTAAGGAACATAAATTCTTCTCATCACTCACAGAATATACTCTAGGATTGACCACTTCCTAGCCATAAAGCAATTATCCATACATTTTTTAAAAATGAAAATTATGCCAACCATACTGTCAGGCCACAATGGAACAAAGATAAAAATCAATACCAAGAAAATCTCACAAAATCACAGAATGACATTGAAATTAAACAACTTGCTCCTGAGTGAATTTTGGGTAAATAACAAAATTAAGGCAGAAACTTTAAAAAAATTTTGAAATAAATTAAGAGACACAATTTACCAAAATGTCTGGGTTGTAGGGAAAGCACTGTTAAGAGGAAAGTTGAGAGTGCTAAATACCTGCATCAAGAAGTTGGAAAGATCTCAAACTAACAATTTAACATCACACTTAGAGAAACTAGAAAAATAAAAACAAACTAACCCCAAAGCTAGCAGAATGGGAAAAATTTTCACAACCAATGAACCTGACAAAATCTAATACTCAGAATCTATAAGAAACTTAAAGAATTCACAAGCAAAAAATTACCCCATGAAAAAGTGGACAATAACAGACACTGTTCAAAAGAATACATACAAGTAGCCAAATAACGTGAAAAAATATTATCATCACTAACCATCAAGGAAATGTAAATAAAAACCACAATAAGACACCATCATACAACAGTTAGAATGGCTTTTGTTAAAAAGTAAAATGATAGTAGTTGTTGATGAGATTTTAGAGGGAAAAAAACCACTGATACAGTGTTAATAGGAATATAAATTAGTTCAGCCACTGTGGAGAGCAGCTTGGAGATTTTCCAAATAACTGAGAATTGAACTATGATTCAACCCAGCAATTTCTCCACTGTGTATATACCAGAAAGACAATAAATTATTCTACCAATATAGCACATGCACTTGTTGGTTCATCGCTGCATTATTTATAATAGGAAAGTCATAAATCAACCTAGGTGCCTATTAATGGTAATTTTTTTTTTTTTTTTTTTTAGATGAAGTCTCACTCTGTTTCCCAGGCTGGAGTGCAGTGGCATGATCTCAGCTCACTACAACCTCCACCTCCCAGGTTCAAGGAATTATTCTGCCTCAGCCACCGGAGTAGCTGGGACTATAGGCACATGCCACCACGCCCGGCTAACTTTTGTATTTTCAGTAGAGACCGGGTTTCATTATGCTGTCCAGGATGGTCTCGATCTCCTGACCTCATGATCCACTCACCTTGGCCTCCCACAGTGCTAGGATTACAGGCATCAGCCACCGTGTCCAGCCTATTAATGGTAAATTGAATTTAAAAAGTGTCACTTGTACAGAAATACTACTTAGCAAAAAAAAAAAAAAAACTTGTCATTTGCAGCAACATTAATGCAACTAAAGGTCATTCTACAAAGCAAATTAATGCAGAAATGCAAAACGAAAATACTGCATGTTCTCACTTATAAATGGAAATTAACACTGGGTACACACGGACATAAAAATAAAAATAATAGACAACTCTTAGAGGGTGGAGAGAGGGAGGGAACAAGAACTGAAAAACTGTCTATTTAGTATTATGCTCGCTGCATAAGTGATGGAATTACTTATACTTCAAACCTCAGCATTATACAAAATACCCATGTAAAAAACCTGTGTAGGTACCTCCTAAATCTAAAACAAATTTGAAATTCTAAAAAGAGGTCTTACTCTCTCACCCAGACAGGAATACAGTACCATGGTTATAGCTCAATGCAGCCTCAAATTCCTGGGAGCTCAAGGAATAATCTTACATCAGCCTCCAACTTCCTGAGACTACAGGAACATTCCACCATGCATGACTAATCTGTAAAAATATTTTTTACATATAGCTTCTCACAATATTGCCCAGGTTGGTCTCAAACTCCTGGCCTTAAGTAATTGATATTGTTTGGCTCTGTGTCCCCAACCAAATCTCACCTTGAATTGTAATAATCTCCACATGTCCTGGGAGGGACCCTGTGGGAGGTAATTGAATCATGGGGGTGGGATTTTCCTGTGATGTTCTCATGATAGCAAATAAGTCTCATGTGATCTGATGGTTTTATAAGTGGAGATTTCCCTGAACAAAGTCTCTTGCTTGCTCCAATAATTGTGAGACCTCCCCAGCCATGTGAAACTGTGAGGTCATTAACCTTTTTCATTATGAATTATCTAGTCTTGGTTATGTCTTTATTAGCTGCATGAGAATTTATTAATACAGAAATCCTCTTGCCTTAGCTTTCAAAGTAGCTGGAATTAGACACACATGTCATTGTGCCTAGCTAAAACACCTAGCTTAAGGATGCTCAGTCAGCTAAAGAAGAACATAGAAAACTAAACAGAAAAAGAAAACAACGCATGAAGATAATGAGACAATCAACGAAGTGATTAAAAGTACAAAATAGAAACATAAAGTGTGGAGCTGAAAAGTAAAATACCTGAATTTAGAGAGTCACTAGAAAGTCCAACAACAGGTTTGATCTAGCAGGAAAAAAATCCAACAAGATTGATAAGAAGTCATTTGAAATTATAGGGTGAGGAGGCTAAAAATAATTTAAAAAATTAAGAGAGCCTAAGGGACTTATGGGATACCATTAAGATAGCCAATATACTTATAATGGGAATTCTAAAATTAAAAGAGAGAAAAGAGAGCAGCAAAGTTATTTCAAGAAACAAACAGTGTCTGAGAACTCTCAAAATTTGAGGGAGAAAATGGCCTAAAATTTAATGAAACTTTACCAACTCTAACTAGTAGCAACACAGGGAGACCCATGACAAGACACATTATAATCAGAGATTCAAAAGTTAAAACACCGAGAATCTTGAAGTCAGCAAGAAAAAAGTGGCTTAGCATGTACAATGTTACCCCTATAGGATGACCTGCAGGTGTCTCAGCAAAAAGCATACAGGCAAGAGGTTGTAGGATGACATATTCAAAGTGCTGAAAAAATGTTAAGTACCAACCAAGAACACTAAGTCTGCCGAAACTATCATTTCAAATGAATTAAAAAATAAAAATAAAGAATATTCAAGATCAACAGAAACTGTATAAATTTATACACACTAGGCCTGTCTTAAAAAATGCTTGTCATTCACATTGAAAAATAAAATAATGATGAGAGCAACACAGAATTATGTAAAATATAACGTTTTCTAATAGATAATTATGTGCACAATTACAATATTCTTTGTTATTATAATGAAGATGCACAGAATACTTTTAATTCTGTTATGTATTTGAGATAACAAAGACTTAAAAATGACTATATAACTTTGCCAATAGATTCACAATACAAAATGATGTAATTCGCAACATCAATAAAACACATACGGAGCCATAAAGAGGCAGAGTTTTACATGCTAGCTATAGTAGTTATTTTTGGTAATATTTATAGTAACAACAAAGAAAATACCTATAGTATTTAGGATTTTGAGACTAGTCTGGGCAACATGGCAAAACCCTGTCTCTATGAAAAATAACAAATATTAGCCAGGAGTAGTGGTGCACATCTGTGGTCCCAGGTACTCAGAAGGCTGTGGTGGGAGGATTGTTTGAGTTGAGCCTGAGAGGCAGAGCTTGCAATAAGCAGAGATTGTGCCACTGCCCTCCAGCCTGGACGACAGAGAAAGACCCTGTCAAAAAAAAAAAAAAAAAGGAAATACCTTTAGTACACACAAACAAAGACACACACACACTCAGAGTAGTGAGAAAAGAATTAAAACATGTCACTGCAAAAACCAATAATACACTAAGAAAGAGAACAAGAGAGAAAAACAGGAACAAAATAGCTACAGGACCAGCCAGGAGCGATGGCTCACGCCTGTAATCCTAGCAATTTGGGAGGCCGAGGTGGGTGGATCAACGAGGTCAGGAGATTGAGACCATCCTGGCTAACACGGTGAAACCCCGTATCTACTTAAAAAAAAAAAAAAATAGCCGGGCATGGTGGCGGGCTCCTGTATTCCCAGCTGCTGGGGAATATGAGGCAGGAGAATGGCATGAACTCGGGAGGCGGAGCTTGCAGTGATCCATGATCGCACCACTCCACTCCAGCCTGGGCGACAGAGCGAAACTCCGTCTCAAAAAAAAAAAAAAGAAAAAAAAAAAAAAAGCTACAGGACCTAAAACAAAAAAGAAACAAAATTCAATAGGAAGTCATAGGAAATCATTCCCTTTTAGTAATGATTTTATATATACATAAATTATGTCAATCAAAAACATACTTTCACTAAACAAATTCATGAAACAAGATTCAACTCTCTGCTTCCTACAAATGACCAAATTATGACCTGGAACAATTATAACCTGTACATGAAAGAATAAAAAAAAAATTAAATGCAAAATCAAATACTGTCATGGTAGACTGAATATATATTATATCAAAAACTTCCTCAAGAGAGAAGAAAAAAAGGACAATAAAAACAACAATAAAAGCAACAACAATAAAACAACATACATCAATAAAAGCAACAATAAAACAACATACAACAATAAAAGCAAGAGTAACGTATGGGCCTTACATCACAGTTCCCAAAATATGAAGCAACATTTTACAGAATTGAAACATGAAGTAGCCAGCACATGATAACAGTAGATGACTTTTATATCTGACTTTTAGTAACGTAAATTAAAAAACAAACATAAGATGAATAAGTAAACAGAGGATTTCAACAACACAATAGAACAATTAGACCTAACAATCACATTTATATCTCTCCACTCAACAGTAGAATACGCAATACTTTTAATCACACATGCCACAATATTCCAGATAGACCACCTGTTAAGTTAAAAAACACATCTTAGCAAATTTAAGCAGATGGAATTACACAAATTATTGCTAACTATGATACAATAAAACAAGAAGTTAAAAACACTAGCATGTCAAAGAATAAGTAAAAATTAAACAACAAATTCTCAAACACACTCTCGTTCAAGAGGTTATAGACTTAATATTGTTAACATGTCGCTACTACCGAAAGTGGTCTACGGATTCAATGTTCTTTCTTTTCTTTTCTGTCTTTTTATTTTGAGACGGAGTTTTGCTCTTGTTGCCCAGGGTGGAGTGTAATGGTGTGATCTCAGTTCACTGTAACCTCCACCTCCTGGGTTCAAGCAGTTCTCCTGCCTCAGCCTCCTGAGTAGCTGGGATTACAGGCATGTGCCACCACACCTGGCTAATTTTGTATTTTTAGTAGAGATGGGGTTTCTCCATGGCTCGTCTTGAACTCCTGACCTCAGGTGATCCACCTTCCTCAGCCTCCCAAAGTGCTGGGATTACAGGCATGAGCCATGACCCTCAGCTGATTCAATATACTTTCTATCAAAATACAAAAGAAAATTTTTGTGGAAGTTTTAAAATGTTCTACAATTTTTATGGAATTTCAAGTGATCACAAACAGCCAAAAAATATAGGGAAAAAAATATAAAGACAGAGGCATCATACTTTCTAATTTCAAAACATACTACAAACATATAGTAATCAAAACAGTTTGATACTGACATAAAGACAAATGAATGATGAAACAGATGAGAGAGTCCAGACATAAGTCCTCATGGGTATAGTAAACATATTTTTAAGATGTGTTACAAGAATTCACAATAAGGAAAGAACAGTCTCTTCAACAAACAGTATTGGGAATAATAAAAATTTACAAGGAAAAAATAACACAGTTAGACCTTACCTTGCACCAGATAAAAACATAAACTCAAGGCCAGGTGCAGTGGCTTACACCTGTAATCCCAGCACTTTGGGAGGCTGAGACAAGTGAATCACAAGGTCAGGATATCAAGACCATCCTGGCCAACATGGGGAAACCACGTCTCTACTAAAAATACAAAGAAAAATTAGTTGGCGGTGGTGGCACACGCCTGTAGTTCCAGACACTCGGGCGGCTGATGCAGGAGAATCTCTGGAACCCTGGAGGCAAGAGTTTCAGTGAGCCAAGATCACGCCACTGCGCTCCAGCCTGGTGATAGAGAAAGTCTCCACCTCAAATAAAGAAATAAACTCAAAATAACTAATTTTGGTAGCTATTAAAATGGAATTTAAAATTTTATTTTTCAGACAGTTTGCTATCATCATACAGAAAGCTACTAATTTGTTGATTTTCTGCAATTTTACTGAATTTGTTTAGTAGTTCTAATAGTTTTTGGTGTAATGTTTAGAGTTTTTCACATATAAGATTATTTTGTCCACAATGAGAGACCATTTGACTTCATCCTTTCCAATTAGTATGACTTTTATTTCTTCCTCTTGCCTAATTTTCTTGGCTAGTACTTCCAGTACTATTTTGAATAAGAGGCCTGAAAGTTTGGATGATATGTCTTGTTCCAGATCTCAGAGAGAAAGCTTTCAGCCTTTCCTTATTCAGTATAATGATAGCATTGATTTGTCATAAATGGCCTTTATTGGGTTAAGACACATACCTTCTATTCCTAACTTGTTGAGAGTTTTCATCATAATGAATGCTGAGTTTCATCCAATTCTTCTTCTGCATAAGCAAAAGCTAAAAAAATGAAAATACTTAATGTGATGGCTAATACCGGGTGTCAAATTGATTGGATTGGAGGATAGAAAGCATTCATCCTGGGTGTGTCTGTGAGAGTGTTGACGAACGAGATTAACATTTGAGTCAGTGGGCTGGGAAAGGGAGATCCACTCTTAATCGGGTGAGCACCATCTAATCAGCTGCCAGTGAATATAAAGCAGGCAGAAAAACAGAGACTGGCCTAAGCTCCCAGCCTACATCTTTCTCCTGTGCTGGACGCTTCCAGCCCTCAAACACCAGACTCCACGTTCTTCAGCTTTGGGACGTGGACCGCCTCTCCTTGCTCCTCAAACTTGCAGACAACCTATTGTGGGATCTTGTGATCTCTCTAGGGAAGCCCGACTAATACACCTAGCAAAAAAAAACTAAAAAGGTAAAAGCTCTCTACTCTGAAAACGACAAAACATGGATAAAAAATATAAAATACAATTGAATAAAGGAAAAAATATTGTGTTTATACACTGGAAGAATACTGTTAATATAGCTACCCAAAGTGATCTACAGACTTAATGTGATTTTTATCAAAATACCAATGACATTTTTTCACAGAAATAAAAAATATTTTAAATTTATATGGATCCACAAAAAACTCTGAATAAACAAAGCAACATTGAGCAAAATAAGCAAAGCTAAAGGCATCACTTTATCAAACTTAAAAACTTCCTATAAAGCTACAGTAACCAAAACAGCACTGTACTGGCATGAAAACAAACTCATAGACTAATGTGCCCAATAAGCCCAGAAGTTAATTTATGCACCTAAAGCCAACTGATTGTCAACAAAATTGCCAAGAACACACTTTAGAGAAGAGCTAATCTCTTCAATAAATGGTGCAGGGCCATTTAAATATTTACATTCAGAAAAATAATACTAGACCCTTGTGCCTTGCCATATTTGAAAATCAACTAAAACTAAAGACTTAAATGTAATGCCATCAATTATGAAACTATTAGAGAAAAACATTAAAAAATGCTTTATAACATTGGACAGTGAAAAGAATATTTAAATAAGATTTCAAAACATAGGCAACAAAATCAAGAATAAGCAAACAACATTATGTCAAACTAAAATGCTTTTTCATATTAAAAAACAACTAAAAGATTGAAGAGACAGCTTAGGCGATGAAAGAAAATGTTTTCAGGCTATACATGTGACAAAAGGTTAATATTCAGAATATATAAGAAACTTTAAAATCTCAAAATGAAATACACTTATAATCTAATTTAAAAAATGCAAAAGACCTTAACAGATGTTTGTCAAAAAGAGATACAAAAATGGCTAACTGGAACATAAAAAGATGTTCTACATTAGTAATCACCAAGGAAATGCAAATCCAAGCCACAATGAGGTACCACCTCATTCCCATTGGAATGGCTATAGTAAAAGTAAATAAATAAATAAATAAAAAATAAAACAAGTACTAATGAGGATATAAAAAAGAGTGAATGTATACCTTGTTGGTGGACTTGTAAATTAGTATGGCCATTATAGAAAATAGTATGGAGGTTTCTGAAAGAAATTAAAAATATATCTATTATATGATCCCGCAATTTTACTTCTGGGTGTATATCCAAAAAAAAAAGGATATCACTTTGTCAAAAAGATATTTGCATTCCCATGTTCGTTACGGAACTATTTATAATAGCTTACATATGGAATCAATTCAAATGTACAGCAACAGATAAATGGATAAGGAAAATGTACTATATATACACAGTGAAATCCTATTCAGCCATAAGAAAGGATAAAATTCTGTCAGTTAAAAGAGCATGGATGAACCTTGAGCATACCATGTTAAGTAAAATAAGCCACATAGAAAAACACTTTATGATCTTATTATCTCACTCATTTGAGGAACCTGAAAAAAAGGGTTGATATAAGCAAAGAGTACAACAGGGGTTACCAGAGACTGAAGCGGGAGGCACAAGTATTGTGTTATGATTAGATAGGAGAAATAAGTTTTTGTTTTTTATTACACAGTAGGATAAAAATAATTAATGAAAAGTTATCTCATATTACAAAATAGCTAAAAGAGACCAGTTGTGTTGGCACATTCTTGCAATCCATACATTTTGGGAGACTGAGGCAGGAGAATTACTTGAAGCCAGAAGTTCAAGATTAGCCTGGACAACATAGTGCGACCCCGTCTCTATGAAAAATTAAAACATTAGCCAGGCATAGTGGCAGCTTCCTGTAGTCTCAGCTAATTGGGAAACTAAGGTTAGAAGATTGTTTGAGGTTACAGTGAGCTAGGATTGCACCACTGCACTCCAGTCTGGGTGTTAGGGCAAGATCCTGTTTCTAAAAAAAATTAATACATAAAGATAAAATAGCTAGAGAAGAAGTTTTTGAATATTCTCACCACAAAAATAAAACATGCATGAGGCAACAAATATACTAAGTACTCTGATTTTTATTGTTATACAACATATATATATAATTATTTCCCCCAAATATGCACAACTACATGTGTCAATTTTTAAAAATGAATGAAGATTACAATGTAAAACCTATAGCTGTAAAATTCCTGGCAGAATAGAGAAGGGTGAAGCTTCATGACAATTGGTCTCAGCAATAATTTGGGGGATGTAACATCAACGGATCAGACAACAAAAGCAAGGGAATACACATACAACTGAATCAGTGTATGAAAAAATCCCAAACAGGCAAAGCAGAACATGGAATAGATATATGCACATTTATGTACATTGTAGTATTACTCACAAACGTGCTACCTCGAAGCAAATGTACCTTTAAGGATGAGTAGATTCAAAAAACAGGGCTTGTATATTCAATGGGATAGCATTCAGCCTTAAAAATAAGGAAATCTTGAAAAGTACTACAATAAGACAAATCTTGAAAACATTCTGTTAAGTAAAATAAGACAGTCAAAAGGAAAACTGTATAATTACACTTAACGTAAAATATTTAGTCAAACTCAAAGAAACCAAGTGTTGTAGTCTCAGCAGTGCACCAAGATGTAACAGTCCCTCGTAGTCTGAGATAACACCCAGAGTTCTTTGTTCTACCTCTAAGGAGATTAAGGAGCATGAACACAAAGGTGAGGTTGGAGTGAAAGTTTGATAAGCAAGAGAAGAAAGCTCTTTGCCAGCAGAGATAGGTGTCTGAAAGGGGTGCCCTCTGCGACGCTGGGGTCCAGGGTTTTTATGGATTGGGAAAGGAAGGGAATGTGCCTAGTTCACAGGCTGTCTTGAAAAACGTGTGGCTCAACTTGGCCCAGGACTTTGGCCCGGGAACAATAAGGAGCTGAAGGGATGATTGACAGAAGCTGCTTAGCTTGGCCCAGGACTTATCAGAAGCTAAGGTGAAAGCTTGGCGTGGGAGCAATCAGGGACTGAAGTAATTATTCATACAGGTCAGACTTACACAGTCCAAATAAAGGAGAGCATCGACAGGAACGTACCCGAGCCCACTGTGCCCATGCCCACAAAAAGAGAAGAAACTTTTTCCTGGGAGACCACTGACTGCACAAAGACAAAGGCATTTCTTTTTTTCTTTTTCTTGTCTTTCTTTTTTTTTTTTTTTTGAGATGTACTTTCTTTTTTTTTTTTTTTTTTTTTGAGTTGCAGTTTTGCTCTTTTTGCCCAGGCTGGAGTGCAATGGTGCGATCTCGGCTCACAGCAACCTCCGTTTCCTGGGTTCAAGCAATTCTCCTGCCGCAGCCTCCCAAGTAGCTGGGATTACAGGCATGCAGCACCATGCCCGGCTAATTTTGTATTTTTAGAAAAGACAAGGTTTGTCCGCCTTGGTCATGCTGGTCTCGAACTCCCGACCTCAGGTGATCCACCCACCTCTACCTCCCAAATTGCTGGGATTACAGGCATGATCCACCGTGCCTGGCCAAACAAAGGCATTTCTATGCTAGGTCGTTCTTGTTCCTTTATCTGAGTAAGCTGGAGTTTTGTACAAATTTTTATCAAAATGGGCCAGAGGTTTTTCTATCTGTGCAGCCACGGGCATGTCTCCAAGCACAACAACATATGCTAGTTCCCTTGTTAGTGTCTGCAGCTTGATTTTTTCCAGGCTTCTTTATATGTTATGCAGGGATGAGGCACTGACCAGGGACTTTCCAGGGACTCTTCTCTTGCTATCTACCTAAGGCAAGCTAACTAACTTCTTTCACAAGTAATGAGTATTCACTTTTACTTTTGTAAGACACAAATTATCTAAAACCTACTGCAAAACAATAGAACCATACTAACCACTTCTAAACCATATACTTAAAATGTCAGAAATGACAATGGCATGTTTTTAACTACAATTAGAAATTTAAGACTAACTAAAAGGCACAGTTAGAAAATCTTTCAAACATCACCTTCAAATAACAAAGCGTTCTTCTCACACAATTATATGGATTTAAACTATATGTTGATTGTAAATTTAAGATTATTTCCCTGATGACTCACCAAGATAGAATAAAATAATCACTGGACACCAAGAAAAGAGGGAAATTTATAGCACTAATGTCCACATTAAAAAGCTAGAAAGGGCTGGGCGTGGTGGCTCATGCCTGTAATTCCAGCACTTTGGGAGGCTGGGGTAGGCAAATCACTTAAGGCCAGATGTTCAGGACCAGTCTGAACCACACAGCAAAACCCCACCTCTACAAAAAAAATTCAAAAATTAGCTGGTTTTTGTGATGCACATCTGTAATCCCAGCTACTCAGGAAGCTGAGACAGCAGAAATCACTTAAAACTGAGAAGTGGAGGTTGCAGTGAGTGGAGATCATGCCACTGTACTCCAGCCTGGGTGACAGAGTGAGACTCTGCCACAAGAAAAAAAAAAAGAGAAACTAGACAGATCTAAAGTTAACAGCCTAACATCTTGATTAAAAGAACTAGAAAACCAAGTGAAAACTAACCAGAAAGGTAGCAGAAAACAAGAAATAACCAAGATCAAAGTAGAGCTGAAGGAGATAGAGACACTGAAAACTCTTCCAAAAAAAAAAAGTCAACAAATCCAGGAGCTGTTTTTATGAAAAAAAGTAATAAACTAGATGGAACACTAGCTAGGCAAATAAATAAGAAAAGAAAGGAGAACCAAACACAATTAGAAATAATAAGGGAGATATCATCACTGATCCCATGGAAATATGAACAACCATCAGAGAACACTATAAACATATGTATGCACATAAACCAGAAAATCTAGAAGAAATAGACAATTTCCTTGCAAAATAAACCCTCCACAAGACTGAACCCTGAATAGATCAATAATGTGTTCTGAAATTGAGGCAGTAATAACTAGCCTACCAAGCAAGCTGAATTTGACCAGAGGTACAAAGAGGAGATGGTACCTTTTCTCCTAAAACCATCCAAAAAAAATTGAAGACAAAGAAGTTCTCTCTAACTCATTCTATCGGGCCAGCATCATCCAGATACCAAAACCTAACATAGATACTACAACAACAACAACAACAACACATCATGCCAATGTCTTTGGTAAACATTGTGCAAAAATCCTCAATAAAATACTGGTAAACCAAATACAGCAGCACATTAAAAAGTTCATCCGCAACAATGGAGTTGGCTTTGTCCCCAAGATGCAAGGTTGATTCAACATATGCAAATCAATAAATGTGACTCATCACATAAAGAGAACTAAATACAAAAACCACATGATTATCTCAATAAATGCAGAAAAAGCATCCAATAAAATTCAGCATTCCTTCAGGTTTAAAATTCTCAATAAACTAGGAAGTGAAGAAACATACCTGAAAATAATAAGAGCCATATACAACAAACCCACAGCCAATATCATACTGAATGTGCAAAAGCTGGAAACGTTCCACCTGAAAACTGGCACAAGAAAAGAATGCCCTCTCTCACCACTACCATTCAATATAGTATCAGAAGCCTTGGCCAGGAAAATCAGGCCAGAGGAAGAAATAAAGAGTATTCTAATAGAAAGAGAGGAAGTCAAATTATCTTTGTTTGCAGATAAGCTGATCCTACATCTAGAAAACCTCATTGTCTCAGGCCCAAAGCTTCTTAAGGTGATAAGCAACAGTAGCAAAATCTCAGGATATAAAATCAACGTGCAAAAGTAGCTAGCATTCCCATACACAAACAACAGGCAAGCAGGGAGACAAATCATGAATGAACTTTCATTCACATTTGCTACAAAGAGAAAAAAATACCTAGGAATACAGCTAAGAAAGAAAGTGAAGGACCTCTTCAAGGAGAACCACAAACAACTGCTCAGAGAAATCAGAGTGGACACAAAACAGATGGAGAAAGATTCCATGCTCATGGAGTGGAAGAATCAGTATCATGAATATGGGCATATTGCCCTAAGTAATTCATAGATTCAATGCTATTCCCATTGAACTACTGACATTCTTCAGAGAATTAGAAAAATAAAAACTTTTAAAGTTCATATGGAACCAAAAAAGAGCCCAAATAGCCAAGCCAACCTTAAGAAAAAAAAAAAAAGCTGGAAGTGTCACTCTACCTAACTTCAAACTATACTAGAAGAGTACAGTAACAAAAACAGCATGGTACTGGTATAGAAACAGACACATAGACAAATGAAACAAAGTAGAGAACCTAGAAATAAAGCCAGAAACCTACAACAACCTGATCTTTGACAAAGTCAACAAAAACAAGGAATTAGGGAAAGGTCTCCCTATTCAAAAAATGGTGCTAGGAGAACTGGCTAGCCATATGCAGAGAATTTAAACTGGAACCCTTCCTAACACCATATACAAAAATTAACTCAAGATGGATTAAAGACTTAAATGTACAACCCAAAACTATAAAAGCCTTAGAAGAAAAAATCTAGATAATACCATTCAGGATATAGGCATGAGAAAAGACTTTATGACAGAAAGGCAAAAAGCAATAGCAACAAAAGCAAAAATTGACTAATGGGGTCTAATTAAACTAAAGAGCTTCTGCGGAGCCAAAGAAACTATCATCAGAGCAGACAACCTAGAGAATGGGAGAAAAATTATGCAACCTATCCATCTCACAAATGTCTAATATCCAGAATCTAGGAGGAATTTAACAAAATTTACAAGAGAAAAAAAAAAGGCCTTATTAAAAAAGGGTCAAAGAACATGAACAGACATATCTCAAAAGAGGACATACATGTGCCCAACAAACATGAAAAGCTCAACATCACTGATAACTGGATAAATATAAATCAAAACCATAATGAGATACCATCTCACACAAATTATAATGGCTATTAATAAAAAGTAAAAAAAAAAAAAACAGATGCTGGTGAGGTTGTGGAGAAAAGGGAACACATTTACACTGTTGGTGGGAGTGTAAATTATTTCAAGAATTGGAGAAGAGAGTGTGGAGATTCCTCAAAGACCTAGAAGCAGAAATACCATTTGACCCAGCAATACCATTACTAGGTATACACCCAAAGGAATATAAATAATTCTATTTTAAAAATACATGTATACATATGTTCATTGCAGCACTATTTACAATAGCAACATCATGTAATCAATCTACATGCCCATCAATGATACGCTGGATAAAGGAAATGTGGTACACATACACCATGGAACACTATGAAGCCATAAAATGTAATGAGATGATGTCCCTTGCAGGGACATGGTTGGAATTTGCAGCTATTACTCCCAGCAAACTAATGCAGGAACAGAAAACCAAACACCACCTATTATTATTCTAACTTATTAGCAGAAGCAGATCAATGAGAACACATGGACACATCAGGAAGAACAACACACACTGGACACCTGTTTCATGGCATGGGGGAGGGGAAGGAGAGCAGCAGGAAGAATAGCTGCGGATACTGGGCTTAGTACCTGGGTGATGAGATGATCTGTGCAGTAAACCACAGTGGTACGCATTTATGTATGTAAGAGACCTGCATACTCTGCACATGGACCCCTAAACTTAAAATAAAAGTTGAAAAATAAACTTTATCACATATGGACCCCTGAACTTAAAATAAAACTTGAAAAAAAAAAATGTGTTTCTGGTGGATTCTCTATGTTAGACCCAAACTGAGGATCTTGAAGCTCTCACTGGGGGAATCGGGGCTGGGGGCACACTGGGGAGCCGCTGCCAAGGCCATCCACCCTCCCTACAAGCCACCTCCCTTCCCTGCCAGTATGGAAAGGAGAAGGGGTATGTGAACAGCTGTGGAGGTCAGAATCTCGGGAACTGAATCAGGCCCCAGCCCATGCCCCCCAGCCCAGTCCAGCCAGCGTGCTTGCCAGTCTTCCCACCCAGCCAGCCCAGCCCTCAGGATTGTTAGATGGAACAAGGCTCCATCATCACCCAGGCATGGAGGGAAGATGCCCTGGTCCTTACCAAGCAAGGCCTGGTTTCCAAAGTCCTCTCCGAAGAGGCCTCATGTTTGTCACATCTTAAAAGTCCCCTTTCTGCTGTTCTTGCACCCAGCATGTTGGACAGTCAAGTTCCCCCGCTGAGCAATCCACACATAAGGAGGGAGTCAACACCATTGCTATGTCGGATCAGCTCCAGCCTCTCCATTATCAGTTTTATCAGATCCCAGGAACCTGCCTGCTCCCAGAGGTGACAGAGAAAAATCAAGGAAGGATCTGTATGGTCACTGACCTGGATGAAACCCTTGTGCATAGCTCCTTTAAGCCAATCAGCAATTCTGACTGCCTAGTGCCTGTAGAGCTTGAGGGGACCATGCACCAGATCCATGTGCTCATGAGGCCTTATATGGATGAGTTCCTGACATGAATGGAGGAAATGTTTAAATGTGTTTTCTTCATTGCTCTCTTCTTCCCAGCCTGAACAAGTAGGCAGATCCTGTGACGGGTGAGCTGGACGGGTATGGGATGGTCTGGGGCTGCCTGTCCCATGAGTCATGTTTGTTTCACCAGAGCTGCTATGTCAAGGACCTCAGCCATCTGGGGAGGGACCTGAGGAAAACTCATCCTGGACAACTCGCCTGCTTCTTACATCTTCCACACAGAGAATGCAGTGCCTGTGCAGTCCTGGTTTGATAACATTCCAGACAGCAGCTGCTGCACCTGATATCATTCTTTGAGGAGATGAGTGGAGGAGCAGAGGGTGTCTACACTAGCCTTGGGCAGCAATGGGCCCTTAACCTTCCCTGCTTCCCAGCAATGGCCATCACAGTAGGGGATTTTCCCGCACTGTCCTTTATGATCAGCCTGAAAGAGTGAAGCCTGGAACACCTACCCACATGGGCCTGGAAAGAGTGAGAAGTGATTGAAAAGAGCTTTAGGACAACTTAGATGCCCAGTGGGTGAATGCCAGACCAAGGATACCCAGAGCTACCTGCCATCAAGTTGTTGGGTTCCCGAGATGTGGGTGTGAGAGAAAGAAAGAGAGCATGTGTGTTTTGCTATGAACTGTGGCCCCAAGTATATAGTGTTTCAGTAGGGGAGAAGCTGAAGGACAAAGACTCTTCCCAAGCTAGCTTGTCTCCTCTCCTGTCACCCTATAAGCCCCTGAGATCCATAGGGATGAAGAGTATTGAAGGCTCCGTTGCAAACCTGGTCTTTCTTCAGTGCTGCAAGGTCTATGCCAAGGAGAAAGGAAAGGTATGCCTTTGGGTGTTCCAGGCACACATCTTTCTGAAATATTTCTCCAGCCAGTTGTTGCAGACAAAAGACGACATTTCTGGGAAGATGGGGACTTATGTTCAGACGAGTACCCAAACTATCAGGTCTTCTGGCCCAAAGGCTATTTTTACTTACCTCTAGCCAAGTGCCTGGGATGGATCCTTTCTGCATCTCCCCAAGGCTCACCACTTAGCCATAGCCTCAAACCCGTGGGGAAGGAAGGTCTCCCCGCCCTGCAAGAGGACAAATAACTGATTTTTGTTCATTTGACTCTGTTTTAAAATTCTCTTTAAAAAAAAAAAAAAAACAAAAAAAAGAAAAAGAAAGCGTATCTGAAACTTAAAAAAAAAAAAAAACAAGGAAAAAAGATGAAAAAAATGACACACTTACATAGGCGAAAAACACATAGATATATCTATAAGCAACAAACACGGCTAATTCACATATAAATTAAATATCACATTGTCATAAAGTGTACCGAGTTAAAAAATTATCATTCAACTCATGATATCAAGCTTTAAAAGCAAAAATACAATTAACTGATCTGAGAAAACATACCCACCCAGAAAAGAAACACAACAACACAGAATTGAAAATAAGAAGAGAGATTTTAATGCATAAAATCCTGAATACGACATAAATATACAATGAAAAATAAGCCCTTTTTATTTTTTTTTTTTTTTTTTGAGACAGAGTCTCACCCTGTCACCCAGGCTGGAGTGCAGTGGTGCCATCTCGGCTCACTGCAAGCTCCGCCCACTGGGTTCACACCATTCTCCTGCCTCAGCCTCTCGAGTAGCTGGGAATACAGGCACCCGCCACTATGCCCGGCTAATTTTTTCTATTTTTAGTAGAGATGGGGTTTCACCGTGTTAGCCAGGATGGTCTTGATCTCCTGACCTCGTGATCCACCCACCTTGGCCTCCCAAAGTGCTGGGATTACAGGCATGAGCCACCGTGCCAGGCTGAAAAATAACCCTTTAGATATCTACAGCTTTAAACTGTGTGCAGTCATGAAAAGCAGACATTGGAAGTCATTGGCATTTAATAAATTGCAGTAAAATTATACAGAAAATACATTACAATCATTAATAATAGGCTCTAATGAGAAGAATTTAATAAATAATCATTAAAAAGACAGCAGAATTTTATTCTGTTCTCAATATGTTGCTGCTCTTCTTATCAAATACTATAATAAAACTATATGACTATAATATAGCTTTCAGGAGCTAAAAAAAAGCCTTATATTTTCAAATAAAAGAACAATATAAATTTTGCAAAATACAATGAGCATTACTGAAGCATAAAGTAAATATTTGGAATTAAAATATGTGGTCATTTAGATACAGACTAAAAAAGAATAGAAATCTTAATGATTCCTTTCTGCCTACAGTGAGCTTAAAATTACAACCAAAAATTTTAATAAATATGTAGCACCTACAAGACATTTTATTAACAGCTTACATAATGTGTAAATTTGAGCAATTTATTTTAGAACTTTTGAATCTGAAAATCACCTGCTTGACATTCATTTGAGAAAGTGAAACATAAAGGAGAGTAACATAAGCAAGATGACAGAATGTGAGGTTCTGCATCCACATCCCCCACGACATAATGCAGCTGCCACAGCAAACATAAGTGAATTCATGAAAGCCTTGGAATCCAGTTCAGAGTTTGTGACACCCAGCTGGAGGCAAAGACCAAGGAAGACATCTTCAGAGGGTGAGCACTTGACCAAGTGGCAAGCTTACCAATCATGGTCCCGGCTTCAAAACAGAATACTGCCACATCTTACTGTAGACTTGGCTATAACTCATTTGACCTTGGTCCTGACACTGCAACAATCTGCCAAAAACACAAGAGAATTCATACTCACCTGAGACTTAGGTGACAGGCCTGCAGAACTTGGTTCTCTCTATAGTCCCTGAATCAGGCAAAACACACCTTCTTTCCTTCTCCAGCCATGGTCTGGAAGAAATCTTCACACTGATATGATGAAATGCTAACTAACAATATGAAAAATACTAAAGTATAAATGTCACTAAAAATGGTAAATACATACTGAAATTCAGAATACTCTAAATTGTTATCATCTTAAACTAGACTATTAAAATACAAGATGTTTTACATAAGTCTCATGATAACCACTAGGAAAAAAAAAAAAAAAAACCATAGTAAAGAAAAAGAGAAAGTAATTAAAGCATACACAAACAACAAAAATTACACATTGGATACGGTGGCTCCTGCTTATAATTCCAACACTTTGGGAGGCCAAGGCGGAAGAATCAAATCTCCTTGGGTGTTGTGGTACATGTCCAAGTAGTCCAAGCTACTTGGGTGGCTAAGTTGGGAGGATTATTTGAGCCCAGGAGGTTGAGGCTACAGTGAGCTGTGATATGCCACTGCACTTCAGTCTGAGAAAGCATAACTTTGTCTCAACAAAAATGAACAATACCACAGGAAAGACAGAACCAGAAAAAAAAGAAGCAAACTTAAAATGGACAGAAAACTACAAATGTACAATAGTAACTGCTTACCTATCACTACCTTACAAATAAAAAGATTAAAGTATCTACTAAACAGATACTGCTGTAGACTGAATGTCATCTCCAAAATTTAGGATAAAATTTAATAGCCAACATGTTAGAATTAAGAGGTGGAACCTTTAAAAATTAATTAAGCTATAAGAACTCTGCCCTCATGAATGGATTAATGTTCTTATTATAGGAATGAGCTAATTATAAAAAGAATGGATCTGTTATATATTTTTAAAAAAAGCTCTCTCTCCCTCACATCTTTGTCTATGTTATTATCCAGCAACTAGACCTTCAACATATACCAGTATCATGTTGTTTTGGCTTCCCAGCCTCCAGAATCATGAGTCAAATAAAATTCTATTCTTTTTTAATTACCAGTGTGTGATATTCTGTTATAGCAGCCAAAAGAGACTAAAGCAGACAGAATGGATAAATTAATCCTTTAAACCTCATAATATGCTGCTTACAAGAGACTCAATTATGAATTAAGACCATAGGCTAAAAGTGAAAGGATAGAAAATGATATTCCATGCGAATAATAACCAAAGGAGTGCAATGGTAATGCTTAAATTAGACAAAATAGACTTTCTAGCAATGTCTCTCACAAGCATGAAATGAGTTTACTATACAATAATAATAGAGGTTAATTTCTCAAGAGAATATAGCTTTATGTATTTATGCACCCAAAAGGGAGGCTTCTAAATATAAAAAGCAAATATTGCCAGAACTGTAGGGAGAAGTAGAAAGAAACCCAATAATAGAAAACTTTAATGAAATGTATAATAAAGGACATATAGTTAACAGCATTGTAAATTGGCAAGGGAAAGCTGGTCTCATGCGTTGCATTTGAGAATGCAGCAAAGAAAGTGGGAACCGATAATTTTACTGCAAGCCTGAGTTAGGATGAAAAACAGGGTGGTCGATTAGAGGTTCCATTTGCCATACATTAAAAAAACACAGGAGAAAACCAGTCCTCCTCTGGAGTGTTAAAATAATTAAAGATCAGAAAATTAGTCTAAAGTGGCTCTAGTGCCCTGTGTTCATAGGTAAAAAAAAAAAAAAAAAAATCTAAAACCTAACTCAAATACATTTCCTATAAAACCCTATCTTAGCCTGAAGCAAAATGCAGGTTTAACCCATGACAAACATGCAATTAACCTCTGAATATGTAACCAGGACATTTCCATCTGGATAGTTCAAATAAGGCTACCATATAACTGGAACCAATTATTGAATTTGGGTTGCTTTCTCATGCATCTTATAAAAGCCTTTCCTTTATGCCCCTCTGGTGGACCAGAAATCATGGCTGGGTGCTTTCCATTTCACCAATCACTCTTTGTTCAGATAAACTGATGAAACTTTTAACATAGACTCCCGTTAATTTTAACAAGAGAGACTGGGGACCCCACGGGCCGCAGCTCCTCCCACGCAAACACCCAGTCGCGGTTTTTCCCTGATGACCCATCTGGCCTCCTGAACAATCTGGGAAATACTCATGGCTGTGGGCGCAGAGCAGGGCGCTGCCCAGGGACAGGACCGGATGGGCCGGGCGGGACGTGGGGGCCTCGCTGCTGGCCCAGCGGCCATCTTGCAGCAACAGGGTACTGAGGGCCAAGCTGCGGGAGACTCGGAGCTAACCGTGGAGAGGCCGGTCCTGCCGGTTTCACAGCCTGTTCTCCCCTCTCGGGATGGCGAACCCCGTATACTCACCATTTCCCAGCTTCCAGGATGTCCTGGCACCTTAACTATGCGTCCCCAAGGACCTTCAGATCACAGGGCAACAAGGGCTGTGAGAGAGTAGCCCGGGGCTCCCAAGGTGGAGGAGGCGAAAGAGGAGACGGATCCCAAGCTCCTGTGCCAGCGCCAGCGAGAGACAAAGACCCCGCCAAATGCAGGAAGCCACGCCCTCCTTTCCTCGCCTCTGCCACGGCGCGCCTGATTGGGCGGTTCCCACATCAGTGTCAATGATTGGATAAAACTCCAGGACGCACCCACCCGAGCCTGACTCCTGCCCTTACCCCCACTCCCCCTCAGCCTTAGTGCATTTTTGTTAGTTTGTTTTTCTTTAAGTTCTGGAATACATGTGCAGAAAGTGCAGGTTTGTTACATAGTTTTACATGTGCCATGGTGGTTTGCTGCACCTATCAACCTGCCATCTAGGTTTTAAGCCCCACATGCATTAGGTATTTGTCCTAATTTTCTCCCTCCCCTTGACCTCAACCCCTTAACAGGCCCCAGTGTGTGATCTTTGGCTCCCGGTGTCCATGTGCTCTCATTTTTCAACTCCCACATATGAGTGAGAACATATGGTGTTTGCTTTCCTGTTCCCGTGTTAGTTTGCTGAGGTTAATGGTTCCCAGCTTCATTCACGTCCCTGCAAAGGACATGAACTCATTCTTTTTATGGCTGCTTATTATTTCATGGTGTATACGTGCCACATTTTCTTTTTCCAATCTATCAATGATGGGCATTAGGGTTGGTTCCAAGTCTTTGCTATTGCACACAGTGCTGCAATAGACATATGACTGCGTGTGTCTTTATGCTAGAATGATTTATATTCCTTTGGGTATATACCCAGTAATGAGATTGCTGGATCAAATGGTATTTCTGGTTCTAGATCCTTGAGGAATCACCACACTGTCTTCCATAATGGTTGAACTAATTTACACTCCCTCCAGCAGTGTAAAAGTGTTTCTATTCCTCCACAGCCTCACCAGCATCTGTTGTTTCCCAACTTTTTAATAACTGCCATTCAACATGGTGTGAGATGGTATCCCATTGTGGTTTTGATTTGCATTTCTCTAGTCTCCAGTGATGATGAGCTTTTCTCTTTTTTTCTCTTTATGACCATATAAAGGTCCTCTTCTTCTTCTTCTTCTTCTTCTTCTTCTTCTTCTTCTTCTCCTTCTCCTTCTTCTTCTTCTTCTTTTTCTATTTATTTTATTTATTATTATTATTTTTAAGATGGAGTCTTGCTCTGTCACCCAGGCTGGAGTGCAGTGGAAGGATCTCGGCTCACTGCAACATCTGCCACCCAGGTTCAAGTGATTCTCCTGCCTTAGCCTCCCCAGAAGCTGGGATTACAGGCCGCCGGCCAACACATCCTACTAATTTTTTGTGTTTTTAGTAGAAATGCGGTGTCGCCATGTGGCCCAGGCTGGTCTTGAACACCTGACCTCATGGTCCACCTGCCTCCACGGCTGAAAGTGCTGGGATTACAGATTTGATCAACCGTGCCCAGCCAAATATCTTCTTTTGAAAAGAGTCTGTTTATATTCTGTGCCCACTTTTTGATGGTTTTTGTGTGTGTGTGTGTGTGTGTGTGTGTGTGTGTGAATTTGTTTAAGTTCCTTGTAGATTCTGGATATTAGACCTCTGACACATGGATAGAGTGCAAAAATTTTCTTTCACTCTGTAGGTTGCCTGGTCACTCTGGTGATAGCTTCTTTTGCTGTGCAGAAGCTCGTTAGTTTAATTAGATCTCATTTGTCAATTTTAGCTTTTGTTGTGTTTGCTTTTGGTATTTTATTCCTGAAGTCTTTGCTCATGCCTATGTCCTGAATGGTATTGCCTAGGTTTTCTTCTAGGGTTTTTATGGTTTGGTGTTTTACATTTAAGACTTTAATCCATCTTAAGATAATGTTTGTATAAGGTGTAAGGAAGGGGTACAATTTCTGTTTTCTGAATGTGGCTAGCCAGTTCTTTCAGCACCATTTCGTAAGTAGGAAATCTTTCCCCATTGCTTGTTTTTGTCAGGTTTGTCGGAGATCAGATGGTTGTAGATGGGTGATGTTATTTCTGAGGCCTCTGTTCTGTTCCATTGGTCTATATATCTGTTTTGGTATGAGTACTGTGCTGTTTTGGTTACTGCAGCCTTGTAGTATAGTTTGAAGTCTGGTAGCAGGATGCCTCAAGCTTTGTTGTTTTTGCTTAGGATTGTTTTGGGTTGACAGGCAAACAGGCTCGTATATTTGGGGTCACATGCCCAGAGTATCACAGCTAATTAAGAAGTGAGCTGAGACTTGAAATGCACATGCTCTTTCCCTTACCTGGGTCTGTTGTATAATGCATCTTAGCAGCTATGTAACAGTAGGAATTAGAATATTTAGACATCTTTTTAGCAACTTTTTAACCTGCATTTTTGTAACACGGTAAAGACCTTCATCCCATCCCTGAGCCCCTCTCTCACAACACTGCACCCCACTGCTGACCACACTGTGGTGTGGCCATTAGGAATCAGGGGGGCAGCGGGGGCTGGAAATAAATAAGAAAGGATTATGTTGCCCAAGTTTGCTCACCTTAGAAAGTCTCCTCAACCATTCTGTGTGAGGTGATTTTTCCAAGGTAATTGTGCCCTGACTGCGCTGGATGTCAGTGTGTCTTGTCTTTTTGAAAATCACTGGATTACTCTCATGAACGGGGTATTTCTCTTTCTATTTGAAAATGGTCAACTGTCCTCTGCAGGTGTCCTGACTTGCTAGTTTAGACCCTGAAGGTAGCGCTGAGAAAATATTTGGGCCACATCAGAATACCTATTCTCAGCTGGAGGATATATAGAAATTTCTTAATAATATCTAACCATTTTCTCAATAACTATTATATTTAACATTGATAGCTTGGAGGGCAGGGAAGGACACAGATGACACAATCTTCAAAGTTTAATTTATTTATAAGGTTTTTTTTTTTGTTCTTGTTTAGTTTTGCTTAGTTTTTGGATACAAGGTCTTGCTCTGGTGCCCAGGCTGGAGGGCAGTGGCATAATGATAACTCATAATTTGGTTGTAACAGTTCTTTAAAATATATTTTTGCTGAGAGTGCTAGCTCACACCTGTAATCTAAACAATTTAGGTGGCCAAGGTGGGATTATCGCTTGATACCAGGAGTTCAAGACGAGTCTGAGCAACATAAGTAGGCTCAGTCTCTAGAAAAAAATTAAAAAATTGTCTGGGTGTAGCTTTGCATGCCTGTAGTCCCAGCTACTTGAGAGGCTGATTTGAAAGCATTACTGGAGCCTAAGAATTTGAAGATGCAGTGACCCATGATTCAGCCACTGCATTGAGAGAGTGAGATATGTGTGTGTGTGTGTGTGTGTGTGTGTATAAAGAATTTGTATGTGAAAAAAATTCAAGCACAGGAGAAAAGTGAAAGCCCATGGTGGGGGATGTGGAGAAATGTCAGTGTGGCTCCAGCAACTCAGTGAGAGTTGGTTTTCCATCTTGAAGGATTGCCCATCCACACTGAAACCATAGCCTAACATATGCCAGTTCTCACACTACACCTGCTGGGATACCAGTATGTAGCCTTTTGAAAAAAATAAAATCTTTCACCTAAGAGAAGGACAAGAGAAAACGAGGGTTTCACATCTAAAGCCTTCATTTTCTTTATGAATCAACAGCCACTTGTCATTTCAATTGTCCAGAGGCGACTGACAGCACTAATACACTTAATGAATCAACCAGGAAAAATGGGCCTCTCAGGTGAGGAGGAGGCACAATGGTCACAAAACCCAATCCGTTCTCAGCTTTGCATGGTGCTCGCATCTCAAGAAGTGGTGTTAGCCATGTGAACCGTGTTCACTGGACAAGGCCAGAGGAAAGAATATTTAGTACAACACAACTATGGGGCTGCAAATCAAACTGGTAGTGGGAGCATGCATGAGGCTTCAGTGGCCGAGACACTGGTGGCTACCCTTCGGTGTCACTTAAACCTTTGAGGTGAAGGACATCTTTTTTCCCAACTGGCTCAGAGAAACTAATCAACATTAAAATTGAGATTTGTTTTTCTTTTCAAAATTTCTAAGACATAGAGGACTCTCTAACACTCCAAAAGACATTCAGCTATACATGCAGCTGAGGACCTGCCTGCTCTGTAGAGGGATGGCAGAGCAGCAGCCACCAGCTTTAGTAGCTTTAAGCTCCTCCTCTCATAGGGACAGGCCACCCCCACACAACCCCCCTAACTTCATAGGCTCTGGCTGTCAGGTGTACCTGGGGGACTGTCTTCCTCCCATCTCATTAGCTCTCGAAGACAGTCCAGCTCAATCTAAAACCTACCTTAGGATGGCGAGTTGTAGGCTCTCCTCCATTCTCCCAGCGCAGTGTGACTTCTGGAGAGTGCTTCTCCATCCTCTTACCTCAGATGATGTGAAAAGAGCCGGTTCCCGGGCAGTTAGATGCTCAGTGACCTAACAGGCCCAGCATGCACAGGCCTGGCCCCACAGCCTGGCACCTCTCCCCTACCTGGCCTTCACGCTAGACTTTTCTCTTCTGCCACAAATATCAGGTGATGATCACCTCTGCCACACTCTCATGAGCTTGGTAAGTAGCAGGGGTGTAAACCCCAACAGATTTCCTGTGACTCTACCCTCTTACCACCCACTCAAGTGACATTATAAGCATAATTTTACATTTGATCTTATTTATGCATAATTTTTTTTATAACATTTCTGACAACAGCCCACACAAAGAAATGAGTCTGGGTTACAGAACACACGGGCGAGGCTGGGGTAGCAGGTTTCAATTACTTTATTTCAATGTGAAATGAAGATTGATGATTTAAAAACAAGACAAAGTTGTTTATCAGCTGTGGGGTGGCTACATTTGCTAGCTCATGCTCACTTCCTTTGAAACAAGGTATCTGGACAGACCATACTCATAAGTAGCTCTTCACAAAACCGCAGACAGAAGCCCCAGTCAGACACAGCTTCCTCAGGCTCAAAGGGCAGCAACATCCTCCTCCATGTTAGGCTCTGACAGCAGGCAAGGGAAGAAGCACAGGCAGCAGGGGACAGGGAGATGTCCCGGACTGTAGGGATCCCCAAATGCCCCAGAGCTATCCTCTGTAGAAGGGCGCACGCAGGTCTCACTGTGTCAGTGCAGTGGCTGAATCATGGGTCACTGCAGCCTCAAACTCTTAGGCTCCAGTGATGCTTTCACCTCAGCCTCTCACGGAGCTGTGTGGCAAAAAGCCTCCTATTTTTTTACTTAAAACCTGGACTTTAAGCCAGGTTGGGCCTGGGGATAGTGGCAGCAAAAACAGCAGCCAAATGTATACACTCCAGATGTCTACACTCATGGGCACAGGCATATTCCACACTTGCTGGAGCACGAGAGGCCTGAGAGGCACCTATTTCCCAGTTGCTAACTGATGTCCACACACCCCATTCACGTGTCTTCATTTAGGTCTCTGCATCGTGTATTTGCTCAGCCAGTGCAAACACATCTTCTGGGGGGCATCATTAGTTACAGCACCTGCCCCACTTGTTCTGGAAGGGAGTCAGGAGGAATCTGGTCAGCTCCTAATCCCCCAGGACAAAGGTGCTGCCCCCTTTTCAGCACTCACATCCAGCAATGCCATCTCTGGATGGGTTTTTCAAACACAAGCAGCATGAGGTAGCAAGAATGGTGTGACAGGCTCAGGGCCGTGGGCAGCCAGTTGCTGGAGAAGCAGCACAGGGCAGGCACATCTGTGGGTGGCACCATGACAAGCCAAGGCAGCCACAGCCCCTAATCCCAACAGCTCCAGCCCAGATGGCATTCAAATCTTCCCGGATAGTATTGGGGTACCCGATGCCCATCACTCGCCCTCTCATTAGCACGGCCTTGTTGGTTACTCAGGGACTAAGGAGAGGGGGTGGGGGATGTAGATCCAGGGTGGGCACTGCCTCACAGCCAGAATCCACCTGACTGCAGGCCAGCAAGCAAGCCCAAGCAGCTCAGCTCTAGTCACCTCTGGCTGTACTTTATGTGTATACATTACACAAAGGTAGAAAAAGAGGTCAACATTAGCTGTTGTGACATGAAAGTCTATGCCTCATTAAGACCTTAAAAGGCTATTGTCTTAAGCTCTCTTTACTCTAATAAAATTTATACAAATAAACACATGCAAGCTGAAACTACTATAAATGAAATATTAGGATTTTTTAAACCCATAAACAGACACGAAGACAGTCACTGTTTGATTGCAGAGAAAGTGAGATTCTAAAGCAGCTGACCACAAAACAGCCTCACCAAACCCCAGGCAGGCCAGGCAGTCTGAACACTACAAGGCCACGTGATGGTCACAGAGGATGACAGCTCCCATGAGTATTGCAAGGCACTGTGTTAGCTTCTCACTCACAGTCTCAGAATACCCTGTGAGGGGAGGCCCCATCTCACTAGAGCACAGGAGGTTCCGGAGCTCTTCCCAAAAAATGGTCATCAAATGATGGAGCAGGGGGAAGCCCAGACAGAACAAGTGAGTCCCTAGGGTCTCCTTAACCTCCCTCAGCTCCTCCACATGGGTCCCTGAGGGAAAGTGAGCAGCCTCCTAACCCCTTTGTTAGGGTTCCAGTCCTGCAGGTCTGGACTCTCTCATTTTATGCTACCATAGGGGGTGACAATGCAAACCCAGGCCCCTTATTTGCCATCCCTCAATGCCAGGCCAGGCCCAGAGTCCTTTGCTGACACAGCCCAGGGGATGCTAAAGGCCCACCTCGGCACAGTCACTGTAGTGTACTGAGATGAACAAGGAGGTGCAAGTAGACACAAATCCGCATGTGCTTGTCCTCAGCCATGTTCCACAGGCTCAGGGCCTCGCAGATGAGCTCACAGCCCTCCTTCAGGAATCCTGCAGATCACACCCTCAGGGAGCAGTGCTCAGATCAGCAGGCAGTCTCCACATCCCCCACCCCATGACGCTCTGTTCCACTTTGCAGGCTTCTGCATTGGCCAGTCCCCACTGCTTTCTGGTGAGATGTCCGAGTTGAAGTGAATGTTGAAGGCCACACAGCTGATGGAGCTCACTGCCTTGCACATGTTGTAAATCACCTCCTGGCTTCAAGGGTCAGCTGTGGAGACACAGCTTGATGGGAGGTAGGCCCACTCCACCATCAGTGGTGCTGGGTGGCCCTGATCTGCACCTTCCAGGTCCTTCCTGAGATGTCTGCATGCTTCTCTAAGGGACTGTGTCACGAGGCACCCCTGGCATGAATCAGGTGGCAGAACAGGCTGGACACTCTCCCTCAGCCTCCCCAGCAGCCCTGCCTGTGCTGTCATCTGTGCTGATGATCTCCGTTGTATGATTATGGGAAATTTTTTAAAGCATCTTTTCCCCGTTCATTTCCCTATTTTAATAACAGCACTAATGACTTTTAAGCCCTAGCAAGCTGAAACTGCAAGACACATGATCTTCTGCCTTAGAAGGGCCATGTTTGGGCAGTGTGCGCCCAGGTGAGAGCCCCATGGTTGTTAGTGGAAGCGGGGAGCTGGATAGGCCTGGCCCCATAGCCTAGTGAAAAGTAGGACCCTCTCCTTCCAGAGCATGAATGTCTCAGAGGCCAGAAAAGGGTCTTGGGTGGCCTGCCAAGAAGCAGAAGGCTAGAAGGCCTGGAAAGAACCCCAACAGCCTTCAAGCTGCCTGAGAGGGCTGGCTCATTCCAGCTTTCTTTGCTTTCATCCTGTTAGCAAGAAAACCTGCTCACAGATGGCAGGCGGGCCTGAGGCTGCCATTCCCTCATCAGGGGCTATAGGCACCTTTAATGTGGCTCTTTCTTGAAGCAGCTGCTCAGGCCGGTTCTCGAAGAGCAGTTCCCTTATTATCCACAGGTCCTTCTTCCAGCCCCGTGTCTGCAGAGGGACTAGGGAAGGAGACAAGGGCTCAGCTTGTGCCCCACAACCTGCTTTGAGACATCTCTTTTGTTACTTCCTCACAGACAGCCTGAAACTTCCAAATGAACAGACCAGAATGGAGCCTCCAGGAAAGTGTACAGAATTCTGTCTAGTACCCAGAGGGAAGGGGGTTCCCAGTGAAGGCAGGGCCAGGCTGCATGCACCTCTTCAAAAATGTTCTCCTCATAGTCCACCCTCAAGGTGTACATCCTCTGTGTGCTTGCAGTCCATGGCAGCCTCTGCCTTGGGAACCGTCCAGCTGCACACCTGCAATATGGTGGTGACCCTCTTGAATGGATGGTTCTGGGCCCCATTGCAGGCAGCAGATAGGGAGATGCTCAGCCCATCAAGCCCAGAGCCCTGCCACAGGCTTCGTTGAGGCCTCCACCTGCTCTGGGTTCTTGCCCTGAGAGGCTGCCCTGAAGTCAAACAGAAGCAGGTGGGCCTCTCTTCCACAGCTGCTCTCTCTCCCACTGACAGCTCCCTAGAGGGTAACTCAGACAGAGGGGATAGATTTCTCAGGCAGAAGGACTGGAGTTTCATCTGATGATTCATTCCATAGCCCCACATGACATGACACAAGGCAGGGGCTGTGGGACAAAGGCATTGCCTTTCCTTCTGGCATGAGGAATGGCTTAGGAAGCAGGTCTGGTGGGGCTAGGGTTGAGCGATAGGCTTCAGGCCACAAGGAGTGGACGGACACTGAGCAAGTGTCCTGGTTATCTGTCCACAGGCCCAGAACAAGTGGCATCCCAGGAGCCTGGGAGGGGCTGGCAGAGACTTACTGTTTCCAGCAAAAGCCCCATGTGGATGCGGTAATGCTGCCTGCTGGTCCTTGGCTGTAATTACAAACAGGTACATGAGGTCCCCATGCATCTTGCAGCTCTCAGGGAGTGGGTTCCAGCTGCTCATGGTAGGCACTTTTAGTCACTGAACATCCTTCAGGAATGGCCAAGTTTGATTAAGCCAGGCGTCTTGCTGTGAGACCCTCCACCCAACTGAGGATGCTCTTCCTTGTCCCCCCTGACAGTTTACCTTCCAGTTCTGGTTCTGGAGACACGATGGTCCTTCTTGGACCCCTGGGAGAATATGCTCAGATGACACACAGTCGACAGGGCCCATTTCCAAGCCATTCTTCCATTTCCCACTGTTTGAGGGGCCGAGGCCGGTGATCAGCATAGGGCCACCCAGGGCCAGCTGTCTGCACCTAAACGTCATGCTGGTCTGGATGTCTCAGGGCCAGAACTCTCCAGGTAAGATGGCCTGGTCCTCAGCACCTGGCCTCCATGCTCCTTTTTCCTCTGTTCAATCCTGGCCCCAATGCCTCCCGCAACTCTCAGGTCACCATTGGAGAAGATGCTCAGGAAGAAGAAGCCGCTGCAGTCAACCCTGCTGAAGGTGGCATATGGGTCCAGGCTCTTGAGCTGGTCTTGGACATGGTAAATGTGGATGCAGGCTTTGAGCAATGTGAGTAGCTCTTTCCGGAAGGAGGGGAAAAGTGTGTTACCAGGGTCCTACACCCTAGAACGACCCATCTAGCACAGAAAATAGTTTGCAACGTGCTATCATGTGTGATTTTAATTTTCGGCTTTAGGCTTTCATTTCCAAATTCCACAATAAACACATAAGGTAGGGTTCTGATTTCAACACACACACACACACACACACACACACACACACACACACACACATTCTCTCTCTCTCCCTCTCTCTTAGAATCTTCCAGTGCATTCACACTGAAAGCCAAAGTCCTCCCAGAATCTTGTGAGAACCTAAATGATCTGAATAGTTTGTCATTGCTTTTGGGGATCTGGGAAAATCTCTGCATATTTCTGGAGACCGCTGTTATGCCATTTTTAATAAATCTGTTGTGCTTCAATTCAGAAGTGTGTGAGGGGAGTTGTGGAGGAATTGGCATTTGGGTTAGAAATTCCAGGAACATCAGAGACAGATGACACCTGTTTTCTGCTTCATAATGTCAAGTTTTATGAAGGCTAAAACCTAATTCTACAAGAAAATTAGACTGAAAAACTTTATAGGCAAAAATTATCTTATTAAATAGGAAACTCTAATTATTTTATTTTAAAATTTTCTTTTCCTTAGTAGGACCTAATCATAGAAATTTAAACACTGTATGCCAACAGCCACTACTGTAGGATGATTTATTGTAAGTACTCATTTTACAGATTTCTTACAAAAACATTTTCCGTAAGGGAAATTAGAATATTGTTCAACATATATTGAATTCACAATTATTACCTTATTTCTCACTTATTATTTTATGATTCTGTTTTCTTTAACATGAAGATTACTAAGACTGTGTTTTCACTCTCTGAATTATCATGTGTCACATTTTTCTGTAATTTCAGTTTGAGAAGTTGTAAAATAGCATGCTCAAATGTATATGTTATGTATAAATTATATAATTAATTATTAAAATATTTGGCTTGTATGTTTAATTGACTCTAGGCACAATGTTACTACTAGCATTTTCTTCCAGTTTTCCCAACTTTTATTTGACTAATAGTACAATTTATTTCCAATTTTTATTTTATATGTCAATGTTTTATACTGTATTTACAATATTTATATTGTTACCATATATAAAAATGTAAGACCTTTCTATTTATTGTTACCATATATAAAAATGTAAGACCTTTCTATTAAAGGCTAGATTACAGCCTTACCCTTTTGTGTAAGGAAAGCAACAATGCATCAGTAGCATAATTTAAAACTTTCTCTAGTATTACTTAAATTTTTATTCCTTAAAACTTTCTTATCACATCCCTTTTTAATAATTATAATGTGGTTTCTTTGAAATGTTGTTGCCCTAACTGTATCCAAATAATTCAAAATTTATACTTTTTATGGATTCAAAGGAAGAGTTGAAAATTGTAGTTACCTAGGATTCTTTTTCAGTTGGACACTATGGTTATTCAGGATTTTATAGATTAAAGTTTCTCTTAGTTATGTTTTATAATTTTATGTTTCTGTATTTTTTAGAGTAGGCTGTCTCACAGCAGTTAATTGTGTTTTTACTTTCTACCTATTTATTATGATTTTGAATTTCATTATTCAAGTAAGAATTCGGAGATGGTTTCTTTTAAATTTGTTTAGCAATTTTACATTTCTGTGTTTCATGTTTTAGGGTAGGGCACCTTACATCAGATTATTGTTTTTAGTTTTAATTTATATAATATAATTTTCTATGACAATATTCAACTCTGTACACCTTAAGACAGTGTGAGGCAAAAGTCAAATATGAACCATCCCTATGGTCTTTTGTTAATATAATGATTTAATTGTTTGTTTGCTTGTATAAATATTGCCCCTATTTTGTTTATGACTTGGGTATTTTCTTCTTGTTTGATGGCCAATAATTGATTCTGTCTAAGTGAGTAATCATGGAAATTGTCTTAATTTCAACATCTATTGTTTATATTATCTTAGTGTGAAAGAAAGACTTATGCAATTTGAAGATAATTTTTCAAAAACTTTGTAACTCTCTCTCTTCGGGTGTCTTTATTTATTTATTTATTTTTTGACAGACTCTCACCCTGTCACCAAAGTGCAACGGCACAATCTTGGCTCACTGCAACCTCCAACTCCCAGGTTAAAGCAATTCTCCAGCTGCTGCCTCTTGAGTAGCTGGCATTAAAAGTGTGCACCACCACGCCTGGTTAATTTTTGTATTTTTCATAGAGCTGGGGTTTCACCATGTTGGCCAGACTGGTCTTGAACTCATGGCCTCAAGTAATCTGTAATCTGCATGCCTCAGCCTCCCAGAGTGCTGAGATTACAGGCATGAGCCATCTCTCTTCGCCCTTGGGTGTCATTTTCAATTTTGATTGTGGTAAAAATACATAACATAAAATTTAGAATCTTTAATATTTTTTCTTATGCAGTTCAGTCATGTTAATGTATTTACATTGCTTTGCAACATATTTGTAAAACTTTTTTCTTTTGCAAAACTGAAACTCAGTACACATGAAATGACAACTACCCATTTTCCTTACCACCTGGCTCCTGATAAAAATAATTCTATTTTCTGTTTCTAAGTTTCAATACTTTAGATATTACATATAAGTAGAATCATAGAGTATCTGTTTTATTGTGACTAATTTTACTTAGCATCATGTTCTCAAGATTTCCCTTTATTATGGATGGTACAAGATTTTCTGCCTTTAAAAGCTGAGTAATATTCCATTACTTTTGTATTACAAACTATATTTATTTATTCATTCAGTGAGGAAAGTTTGTGTTGCTTTCACCTATTGGCCTTTCTGAATAGTGCTGCAATCAATATGGGTGTGCAAATAACTATTTGCTCATATGTGCGAGGTTTATGTCTGTGCTACCTTCTGTTTTATTGGAAAAATTGTCTGTCTTTATGCTAGAAACAAACTGTTTTCATTGCTGTTGCTTTGTAATGTGCTTTGAAATCAGAAAAGTTGAGGCCACTAACATTGTTTTTTTTTTTTTAACATTTTTGGGCTCTTTATGGTCGCTTGACATTCCATATAATTTGTTGGTTCCTTTTTCTATTTCAAAAAAATTGCTAATTTAAAAGGGATTGCATTGAATCTGTAACTCTTTAGGCATCATGAGCATTCTTCATAATATCAAGTCTTACAACCCTTAAACATGAGCATGCTCAAAAGTGAGTTGTTTAATTTCCATATATATGTTGCTATTTTTGTTTTCTTCTGTTATTCATTTCTAGTTTTATTCCATTTTGATCAGAAATAATAGTCACTGAAAGGCTAAACCAGTCTGGGAAGTGACCCCATTATAGAACATTACAAAGATATGTGAGGGCACCACTTCTGCCCTGATGGGCTAGAGGGATGTGTTCTCTGGGATGACACATTACAGACAAATGCAGGGAACAATATAACCCCCTTTTCATGTAAACTCTTCCCTATTTTTCTAGAGTATTAGTGATAGTGGTGGCTTTCAAGTCTTGGAGAAGGTCTGGCAGTGCCGTGAAGCTGCCTGCTACAGGTGATACCAGGGGGGAATAATTAAAACCATACAAACTGTAGAAACATGAATAAATACAGCCTAGTGTAAAATAAAAACAACACAAAGGCCTTCTCTGGTATTTCTACAAGAATGTAAAAAGGGACTTTACACTTAACAAAGTTGCCTTTGGGACTACTTAAGGCTAGATTTTTGGGAGGCAGATCTTTGGGTCACTCATGGAAATCCCCTAAGAGAGAGCCCAGAGAAATTCCATATTTGGGTCTGGATCCTGGGCCCGTCCTGGTTTTGTCAGACCCCTGTCTGTAGAGACCCCCATGTGCCTGCTCTCACCGTAACTCACTGTATGCGATGCTTGGGGGTGTGGTGAACCTGCCAGTTGTCCAAGGAGATGGGTGACTTGAACCCATCAAATATCTGCTCAATGATTTTAATGAAACTCTACAAAGAGTGTTCCCAGCAGTGAAGCAGAAAAAAAAAAGAAAAAAGAAAAAAAAACTAATTGTCTCCTTTGTTTTTACCACCAGGTGACATCTCCATTAGAAATTCTGTTTCCTAGATCGGGAACATAGGAGTATCTGCATAGACCCCCAGCCAATGAAGAAACCCGAGGACAGCTTAAGGCCTTGGGATTCACATCTGAGTAGAGACACTTGGTCCACAATGCTCAACTTTTTATTCCACCAGCCATGACCTGGGTATGAACATGACATGCCCGCCAGGGTTCCAATGCCTTACAACCTGCCCCTGTGAGAAAGAGCCCTCTCCTTTCCTGCTCCCCTTGCAACACATGGTAATGGTAGGCAGGGTCGGGTTGCCTAGATTAGATGACACGGGTGGCCTGGCATGGACGGACCTGACCTGGGCTTCACTGTGTTACCTGTGTTTGCCTCTTGTCGAATGGCCAGTGGTATCAAGGATGTGGGCTGAGCCAATATGTACATTGTCAGAAAAGGCCCTCACTTTGAACCTTTCTCAGGCAACAGCTTAGGAATATAGCACACAATGAGAACACAGTGCTCTCTCAAGCATCTCCCATGAAATTAGCTAGATACAGGGCTGTCTCTAGAATGTGGGTGTCTGGTTCCCAAAGTTCTAAATTCTGTTAGGTTCTGTCACAAGGGAAGTCTGTTAACTTCTTCAAGGTTTTATCCCCTGAGCCCTTTTCCTCCATAAATCTATGCGAAGGCCCTGCTGGGCTGCTGATTGCTCACCCTCATCTCCCATGTTAACTCTTTTCCTGTAAACAGTTATGCAAACACAATTATGCCCCTTACTCCCCAAAAAGATCTAAATACAGCCAGGGCCCCAGGTTTGAGAGAACAGAGTTGGGTTAAAATCTTCTTTCCCTTTTCATTTCTGTGACCATATGAAAATGACTGTGTGCTTCAGGTCTCCCCAGCCCTGAAGTATGCATAATTGGATTAGGCTAGCATCAACTTCCAAAAACAGTCATTGGTGATATATGAGATAGAACGAATCAAAATCGGTTGGATGTAGTTGCTCTTGCCTGTAATCTTAGCAGATTGGTAGACCAAGACGGGTGGAACACTTAAGGCCAGGGGTTTGAAACCAGCCATGGCCAGCATGGCAAAAACCCTTCTCCACTAAAAATGCAAAAATTAGCCAGATGTGTTGATGCTTGCCTGTAATCCCAGCCACTCAGGAGGCTGAGTTGTAAGAATCACTTGAGCCAAGGAAGCAGAGATTACATTGAGCCATGATCGTGCCTCTGCACTCCAGCCTGGGTGACAGAGAGAGACTGTGTCTCAAAATAATATATATACTATGTATATATATATTTATATTTATATATTATATATAATATATAAAGTTATACATATACACCTTTATGTATAAAAGATACATATTTCATATATCTGTATACATAAAAGATATATATTTTATATATATGGCCTTATTTTTCCATTCTACAGCAGAAGAGGTTGAAATCAAAAGAAAATCAGATACTGTCTTCTGGCATTAAATATTCCAGTGCTGTGCATTATATTTGGAATCACATGTATATGCCTCATCTCAGCCTATGTGGTGGGCGCCCCCAACAAAGTCTCACAACAACACTAAGTTGTGAGTGACTCTGTTATTTAAAAACGCAGCTCACCTCTCAGTGCCTCAGAAGCAGGTACTATAACACCGAGTTTCCAACAAAGACATTGGATTCCAGCTGAAGCCTCTTTCCCTGTGCTTACTTAAAGGTAGTAATATTCTCAGAAAGGTTTAGGAGGTGGCTTCTTGTTTAGCAGGGAATTGCTGAAAGGAAAAATGTATGGAAAGTCATTGGGCATGAACAGCCATCTTTTCTTGCTACACACAGGTTATGTGCAAATTTGGGGACAGTTAGTACAAAACATGTGATGGAAATTTGGGCTCTCACATCAGTGAGCTTATTTCACACAGACTCCAGTTGAACATATTGGTTCTGACCAATTTTAGCCACTTTTTAGAAGTCTCATAAGTGGAATAAATTTTAATCTTTTGACAAGTTCTATCTTTTCTTATCTGTCATTCTGCAAACTGAAGAATTTCTGCTAGTCATTGGTTGAACTCTTTGGGGACCTGGTTCTAGTTTCTGTCAAAGAGAATACAACAAATGTGATAGGTTATCACTTCTGACTTAGTTCAGACTTCTATACCAAAAAACATAGACTAGGCAACTTATAAACACAATACTTTAGTTCTGGAGGCTAGAAATTTGAGATTGGCTTCCAGCATGGTTGGGGTCTGGTAAGGACTCTCTTCTGAGTTTCAAACTCCAGACTTCAGGTTGTATTCTCATTTAGCAGAGAGAGGGAGAGACAACCTTCTGCAGTTTCTTTTACAAAGACAGTAATCTCTATCACGAGGGCCTCATGCTTAGAACTTAATTACCTCTGACCTGCTAAGGCCATTACGCTGGGGATTAAGGTTCTGGAATGTGAATATGGTGGGGAATCACATAGTCTACTACAACTTCCAAAGTTACATTTCTAAAACAGCTATTATTTTCCTCCCACTTGCTCTGTCCTGTGTTTCATCTCTCAATCTCTCTGTCTCCCTTTCTCTTTTTTTGTGCATATGTCTGTCTATCTCTTTCATTTTCCATCTCTCTATTGTATTCTTCAAGATGAGGAAGCGATCTCCAGTGTCCTAAGATGCTCTAGGCACAGACCCTCATGATAGAGAACTGAGGAACTGCCCAGGCCAATCAACAGGAAGAAACTAGGGTTCTCAGTTCACACTGAATCATGCCAATTTCCATGAGGCAGATTGGAGGCTGATCTCTCCCCAAATCCAGCTTCAGTTGAAATCACAGCCCCAGCCTCATAGGGGACGTTGAGGCAGAGGCACCCAACTAAGCTATATCGAGATTCTGGTTCACAAAAATTGTGAGATAGTATTTGTTGTCAAAATGTGCTAAAATTCAGGGCAATGTTGTCAGAGACGGGCAAATGACTGACCTCCTCTTTCAGGCCCCAGGATACACCCTCTCCTCTGTTCCTTTCTTTCTCAGGCTGCCTGCAGCCACACTTGTCCCTTTATAACCTCCTCTGCTAAACTGACTTGTGCCTCTGAGTCTTTTCACAAAGAATGGCTTTTCCCTGACACACTTTCCACACCTGCGCAGTTGTCATTCTGGTCACAACATAATGTCAGCTCAGTGAGGTATTCATGTCCCCTCCAGGCAACCTCTCCCCAGCCCTCCCTCCCAACATTCTACTTTATTTCGATTATAAAATGCTCTTTTCTTTCGCATGTACTTGCTTTAGTGTTTTTGTCCTGCAGTCCTCAGACTGTGGGCTCCCCGCGGTGACGCAGGGATAACATAATCATTTTTGGTACCACATGGTGAACCAACCAAGGTTGCTGCCACAGGGTGAATGCTAGGGGAAGAGCCGCTGAGTAAAATAACATGGAAAATCACAAAGTCCTTCCTGCTTTCGGTCACCCAATAATGTGGAGATCAAGAATGATAACAGGAACTGCAGGACCTCAGCCTGTCTCTCCCCCGGCTCCAGCTACTCCAGTAAAGCCCAGCTGGCATAAGAAACACGTGGTCTGCCACCACCTAGAGACCTCCGCTAGCACTGTAGTCCCAGGCAGAAGCATCACAAAACAGGCACCTGCATTGGGGAATTCTCAAGGCAGTGGCTCTTCAGTGACCCCTGGGAAAAGGAGCAGTATCTGAAGGCTCCAAGGGCCATAAAAGTGACCTCGGAAGCCTCCCTTGATTTCTATTTTCCTCAGCCTCTTTGGGTGTGCTGTGCACTCATTAAACATTTTAACAGCATTCGGCGACATTATTTCCTTCCACTTCCGAATGAGGACCTCAAGGACAGCCCAAAAAACTAGTATTTTTTCTGGGCCCCACACTCCAGAGCCCAGTGCATTGTCACGTTCTGCTTTACTCCAAGTCCTCATCCGCCCAAGTCTCTAGGCCTCTCTCTTCTCTGAAGGACCTCTAGAAACTGAAAAGCCTCTTCCCAGAGTCTCAAAGCACAGTGAGTTACCAATGAAAACCCAAGGGCAGCAGACACCTATGAGTATCTAGAATCCTTGGTATTATTCCTTCTGAGTACCCCTATTTATGAAGGATAAAACAAAGGCTTTCTTTCCCATAGCCTCTCTTTATATCACACGGGGTGGTGGGTGGAGGGCATATCTCATTTTAGTTCCAGGTGCCCACAGAAGTGGGAGTCACAACCCCAGTCCTGTCCTCTTGAAACAGCTGGGAAGGTGCCCAGGCTTGGAAGAACCCAGGGAACCTGGAGGATCCTTCATCGCATGCTGTCAGCTCCTGGTAATGTAGCTGGGGGAGTGGTTGCCTCTGCCTCATGGCAAAGCTGCATCTACTGTTTCTTCCCCTTTTGTCACTTCTTTGGTTTCCTCTTCCCTAACCTCACTTTAGAATCTCCACTTTAGATCTCCACTTTAGAAGCCTGTGTGTGTGTGTGTGTGTGTGTGTGTGTGTGTGTGATGTGTTTGTGTGTGCATGCCTGCACGCCTACATGACAACTTTGAAGAGTAGAAAGCCCAGGTAGAAAGTAGAGCACAGGGTTTTCCAGGACTCATGGGCTCTCATTTCCAAAGCAAACCTGATGGGTGGGGTGCATGCAAGGCCTAGGAAGCTTGCTCCCTTCCTAATACTCTGTGCTCTGCCCAATTTCTGGGATATGGACCAGTCTTTGCCTTTTTTGGGGGCCTCTGTCTTCCTGTTGTAAAATGAAGAGTTGGCTACAAAACTGTATGAGCACATGCTCAGTGAAGACAGGGTGTCATGCTCAATACCACAGAGAATATTGGGATGGGGAAATTTTGGGCAGACTTAGGTGTCCACACATGCTCAGGACTCTGAACAGGGCCAATGCAGGCGAACATAAAGCATGGCACAGCCAGGTTTTCTTTCCAGGGCTACAGGATGAAACAGTGCACCACAGGATCTGCTCTTGAGGTCGGTCCCGCAAGATTTTCCCACCTTCAACCAGCAACTCTTTGATGAATTTCATGTCCTGTGAAGCCCATATCCACCCCCATTACAGTGAGGGGCACAGGGCACTAGACCTGTAAAATAATGTCTTTTGCCTTTTTTTCTTTTCTTTTCTTTTTCTTTTCTTTTTTTTTAACTGAGTGGATGTTTCTTCTTTCTCTTTTTCTGTTTTGTTTGTTTTTTAACTAATTTTTAGGAGATCTTTACAGGTCAGCTGTGGTGCCTCGCACCTGTAATTTCAACACTTTGGGAGGATGAGGCAGGTGGATTATTTGAGGTCAGGAGTTCAAAACCAGCCTGGTGAACCTGGTGAAAATCCATATCTACTACACTTACAAAAAAATTAGCCGGGAATGGTGGCACAAGCCTGTAGCCCCAGCTACTCAGGAGGCTGAGACAGAAGAATTGCTGAAACTTGGGAGGCAGAGGTTGCAGTGAGCCGAGATTGCACGACTGCACTCCAGACTGGGTGACAGAGTGAGTCTCTGTAAAAAAAAAAAAAAGAGAGAGAGAGAGAGGGAGAGAGAGAGTGCTCTTTATGGAAATGTGAGCCCCTTTGTAATTTCATGTGTTGAAAATATTTATTCCAATTTTGGAATTTCTTTTCTTATTGTGGTGTTCTCTTTAAGTTTGGTTTGGATGTTATTAGTGTTTTCTTTTGCTTTGTTTCTATGTAACTTCTCCCCAAATTGATTTATAGATTTCCATTTTCACAATACAATATTTTGGCAGAAATCTTGTGGAAACTGTCTAATCAGTTTAAAAATTTAAATACATATAAAAAAATCAAAGAACTGTAAAAACTGTCCTGAAGAATAACAAAGTTTGTGAGCTTACAATGCCATATATTCAGACTTAGATTAAAGCTATAGTAATAAAAGCTATCTATGGTAGTAATGCAAAAATAGGCACAAAGAAAACTAGAAAAACTCGAGAGTCCAGCTCAGACTCACACATTTGGACATTTTGTATATTACAAAACAGGCACAGAAGAGGAGTGGAGAGAAGACAGCATCTCGGTAATTAGCCTTGTGTCAACTGGTCATTTATGTGAGAAAGAAATAAACCTATCTTATACTGTTAACAAATTTCAAGACAAGTGGATTTTAAATTTTAAGGTGAAAATTGAAAACAATATTTCTAGAAGATAACATAGATAAATATGTCCATGACTTTGGCACAGGCCAAGATTTCTTGGGAGACAAAATGCATAAATTATCAAGACAAAAATATGACAAATTGGACTTTATTAGAATTAAAACCTTCTCTTCATAAAAAAAAACCTTCAGGAGAGCTGAAAGGCAAGAACAAAGTGGAAATCAACATTTGTCATATATTGATGTGGCAAAAGCTTTTTATCTAGATTATTAAGCTAAATCCCATCACTTAATAAACAAAGATGCATACATTGAACAAAATTGGCAAAGATATGACTAGGAGTTCCACATACAGAACCGAAGGGCCAACAAGTAGATGAACATATCCACATCCTTATGCATCAGAACAGTGCATATTAAAACTACAATTGAATACCACTATGCAATCATTAACATTTTTGAAAACTGACAAAATTAAGTACTAGTGATGATGTCAAGCAACTGGAACTTTCTTATACCATTCTGTGTGTAAACTGTTATAACCACATTCAAAACCACTTGAGTAGTATCTCCTTACATACACGATGTATGTAAGCACACTCTAGAAACCAGCAACTCTGCTACTAGGTATATACACCCAATAGAATTGCCAGCATATTTTCCAATGTAGTAAAGTGCTCGAAGCAGCATTATTTGGTACTTTTCCAAACTGAAAAAAACTCAAATGTGCATCAATAATAAAATAAATAACTAACACAGCTACTTATTCCTTTATAAGGGGACATTATACAGATATAAAATTAATTGGAGACATATTGAAATATACAAAAATCTAACAAACACAATTTAATTAGATTTAAAAGTCCTATCCACAGCAATCAGCCAATAGAAAAGAAAAAGGCATACAAATAGAAAAAAAAAATTGAATTCTCTTTCTCCATTTGCAATATGAGTCACTACGTAGAGAATGCTAAAGCCTCTCCAAAACTACTTTTGGGGAAAACTTGAAAAGCCTCCTGAAATGGATAAGCAAGTAAAGTTTTAGGACACAAAACCAAAGTACAAAAATCAGTAGCATTTCTATGCATCAACAACTTTGAATTCCTGAACATCTACTGGTTTTATTGCATTTTCAATTTCTTCCCTCTGTTAACTATATATTTTTTTCTTTTTTCAGCTAAACTAATTTATTCTTCTGTATAATTTCACCTTGTAAATAAACCCCAGGCCAAAAAGTGAGAATAAAGTATTTGTCTGCATCCTGTTTCCTCATTTTGAAAACTAGTCTAGATGAAATCTATACTTGTTCTAGGGAGTTGGCATAGACAGCATTTATTTCCGTTCTCAGCAGTGATGCCAGCGAGAAGATGGAGTTCCCCATTTTCACTTTGGTTAGACAGGACTCTGGATGGTTGTAGGGGAAAAGTTCCAGACTCTAAGGGAGCCAAATAGGACATTGCAAAGATTTATGTGTTTACTCCGGGAGTAATTATTGTGTTAAATTTTGTGCAAAACACTGCGCAAAGAGCAATTAAAGTGAAAATTATTAAGTCATTACCTTTACCTTGGGAAACTCACACTAGTCAGATTCTCCGAACCCCAGAAATTAACAGCAACATAGTAAAATCTTGTTCAGAGTGAAGAGAGGGTGAACAGCAACATAGTAAAATCTTGTTCAGGAAGGTAAGTTTAAAAATTAGGCTGGGTGAATGAGATAATTACCCCTAGTAATGCAGGGGAAGTATGGATGGCTTTGGGATGGGTGAAGACAAAAGAATCTCAGCAGAGAGTGCAGATAATAAAGGGCAGAAACCCAGGAGGCTTATGCAGAAAGAGGTATGAGTTTGCTGGACTGGGGAGAGTGACAGTAAAAAGCAGAGGATAGTAGGCATCTCTGGTCATCTAGGGACTATAGGGTGCATTAGTTGGGGGTTACAGAATCAGTGAGGTACTTTTTAACAGTAGGATGGATAAAGAAGAGGTATATTTTGGAATAATTATGTAGCAATGGTGGTTAGGAGCAATAGAAACTCAAAGTATTACATAAATATGTTTTTTTCTTATTCTCTCACACAAGCCTTTCGCCTTCCCTCTTAAACTGAGAAAGGAGTTGTTTGCTATGATGTTTTTAAATTCTCACAGGCAAGCATTACTCTGTGCTGCCTTTTAATAAAGGCTAATTTTAACCAAATTAAAGAAGATTGAATGGATTTTCTTGCTCATAATGGTTGAGTACAACATCTCATACCTTCTACTAGTTTTCAGTATAACTGAAGTAACAGAGTGTCAATACTCCATGGAGGGGTGCTCCTCTTGCTAAGGCTCCCTCCTCTGGGCTAGGCCTTCTACACAATGGCTGTCCTGCTGTGGCTGGAGCTGGAATTTGGATTGACCTCTGTGTGTCTTCCTAGCACACAATAGGTGTCCAATTAGCATGGGCAGAATCAAGCTCCTCCCTCTCACCATTTATTTCTCCATTTGTCCCTTGTTGGGAATGGAGAGTCCTGCAACTGAGTTCAGCCCAGGGTTGAAGTTCAAATCTCAGCTGATACTTGGTGGATGTTGACTTTTTTGAGAAGAACTTGGGAGAATAAAACATTATAAAGGCGCTGGCCAGGCACGGTGTCTCATGCCTGTATTCCTGGCATATTGATGGGCTGAGGAGATAGAATTGCTTGAGGCCAGGAATTTGATACCAGCCTTGTCAACATAGCGAGACCCCATTTATACAAAAAACTTGAAGCATTAAAAAAATTTAGCCAGCTGTGATAGTTCCAAACTGTTGCCTCAGCTATGCTGGACATTGAGGCAGAGGATCACTTGAGCCAGGAGTTCTAGGCTACAGGGAGCTATGATCGTGCTGCTGCACTCCAACCAGGGCAACCATGCAAGATGATTCAAAAATAAAATATTTTATTATTCTTCACCCCTATTATCTCTCCAGAACTTGTGCACTATGTAGCAGAAAGAATCAAACTCCCCAAGAGTTTGGTTCTTGCTTATGATTTGGTTTTCTGCTGCTTGGCTGCCCCCTCATTTCCCCATTTTGTATAAATAAGAACCCCCAGGTGAAGTGGAGTTTCTCCCCAGCAGAGGGTCTCACCAAGGCCCCAGGACTGGCACTTTAGGTGGAGGCTTGCCTTTCAACCTCTGAATAATAATTGATACTAAAATTGAGAAGTTTTCCAGACACCAGCTTCCTTAAAGGAGCACCCAGTCGAGACAAGATGAGGTCAGTAGCGAAGGTGACCCAGGCTGAGTGGGCCGTACATTCCTCTACTTTTCCCAAACTTTCCTCTGACATCCTCCAAACTTTCTATCTTCCCAGGACTTTCTTGCCAGGGAGTCTAATGAAGTAAAAGCTTTAAAATTGTTTGATTTTAAAAATAATTTTATTGGTTCTTAAAATGTACTGTTAAATATTACTGTTTTTCTTCCCCCAGGGGCTACGTGAACATAAGCTCATTTTTCACACTAGCAGCATTTAGAAATGTCTCTTATGGAGGAACACTGATGCTCTCAAATCACACGTGGTAATTCTCTCCTCCAGGCACAAAATGCAGTCTCAGCATCTCTGTATCAGGAGTCACTGTCTAAGAGTCTCTCCAGAGAAATAAACTACCTAGGCCGTCCAGCTGCTGGTGAGTTGCTTTGTGGTCATGAACTGGGTAGATTTCCTCATCTCATGCTCATTGGCCACATTCAGGATTAATGATTCAATGCTTTTGTTGTTCCAGAAGCTGTGGTCAGTGGCTATGCAGGAGTCAGTCTTTCAGTGCTGATCTTTGCTGAGAAAATAATAGTATTGTTCAAACAGTATATAGGATTTGCACTCAACATTTAATAATTTAGTGACAAAAATCTCTTAAATACACATTATACTGATATAAAATAAGTTACTCATCTATTACCAAATTTACTCTTTTATTTAATATAACCCTTGGGATAACATTTTCTTTTATGCTTCCATAAATATGCTACAAATGGATATATCACATATTGTGTATAATTTCACACAGTGTTAATATAGTTTCCATCTATTTAGATGTTTGCGCATTTATTTTATCTCAATGTTTGTTCTCAGGAAGAGTATTTTTCTTCATAAACTAAATTTTCAGCAAATTTTAAATGCATTTCACTGACGTAATTATACTGTTTACATTGTATTTGTGTATTAAGTTACATTTTGTCCTTAAACCTGAAAATAACTTTTCAAATATATGTAATTTTAAATTTACATGTTTTTCCCTCAGAACTTTGAAAACCATAACCCATTGGATTCTTGATCTTATTCACATATTGAGAAATGTGTTTCTTTTCATTGATTTATAATTAATTTGAATTTTATCTTAGATAGCTTTACGTGATTTTCTCTATTATGGTATTATGCTTTTAACTATTGTTTTTCTTTTGATCAGAATGTCTTTAAGCTATTATAATTAATTATTTTAATAATTATATATTTTTATTCCCTATTTGACATTCACTCCATTTTATTTATTCGAACTTGCACTTAAACAACATAACTTATTCTACATTTTTATGTATTTTAATTTTTCATATTGTTTATTTGTTTTATCCCTATTGGGACTTCTAAATATTCACTTCATCATATCTTCTAATTCATAATTTCTTTTTCAATTATGTAATTTTTCCATGTATTCTATCCTTTAAATTTAAAATTTTTACCTAATTATTTTGATAATATACCTTATTTTGATCTTACTTTTAAACTTTTCCTCTAATATATTTAAACATTATAACTACTTATATTATTTCTACAGTATATATACAATTTTGGGATTTATTAAGATGTAATGGTACAGCTGTGTTTTTCTTATAATTTTGTTTCTTAATAACTTTGATCTTGATGACTTTTACTTTGTATATTTTAAAAAGAATAGTAGACTTCATTTTATTATAAATGACTGACCTCAATTGATGGGGCCATTGAAGATTCTGGGTCGAGGTATTTTACTGCAGTGAAAAGTTATCTGTAATGTTAATAATGCACCCTTTACAGACACCTGAAAATGATTAAGTCTATATGTTTACCTAAATTGTCCTGAGTAAAACACATAGTGTACATATGAACCAGAAACTCATATGATGATTGGTGTTAATTCCCAAATCAACCAAAGAGGAGAAATACCACCTCCACTAACTAACCTATTTTTCTAAACTTTTGAAAATGTAAGGATTCTAGCTTTAGATAGCATAGTCAGATCCAAGTACTCCTGCATCTATGCTGCTGTTACATTATATTCACCAATCAGACATGTTAAATTCTAACAACCTGTGCTTCCATTATTAGCAATTCCCACAGGTAGCATCAACTTCCAGCCTAATTTTTATTCTACAGCTGTGCTTCTTTATTCTTTCCTGAAAAATTATTTGTGGAGGTACATGCCTTTGAAGTTTCTCAGCATATATTGTTATTTGAGGTTGAAAAGATAAGATTATCTAAATTTTTGCCAGAAACTCTGATACCCACATTATATCTTTGAAAGCATTGGTTGTCACACTGCTCCTGACATGTGCATGTAGGAGAAGCATGTAAATGTCAGTGCTTTGCAGTCTCTGAGGGGTTAAAATAAACAATACCGGAAATCTTGGCCACTGAGGCTCACATGTAGATTTTCATTCCCAGTCCAGGCATCTAGATTCAGGGGCACCTTCCTGAGGGGCTTTTGGTTGAGGCCTTCTTCAGAAACTTTTGTTCGGATCCCTGTTTCTGGAGAAGAAATAGAACTTTGATAATAATTTTTATACATTCCTATTAATATTCAATTCTCTTTAATCTTGCTCATACAGTCTCCTCTACGCTGTCCTGCCCCCTTTTCCACAAAATTGTGGGCCTGTTTTTTATGAGGGTGCCACCTCGGCAGTGAGACAGTGCCCCATGTTTGTGCTGATCCATCTGACCCTTTCCTGGTGCTTTTCCATGAGGAAAAAATGGAACAATGAAGAGTCGGTGCTTGATCTAATGTTGCCTGTTGTTTAACACAATCACAGAAAGGAAGACAAAAAGGCATAACTATTTCTTTGATGTGGGTCTCTTGCTTTAATTTAAAAGTCTGATATTAAGCAGGTTAGCTCTCCCCAGCTCAGCTCAGCTCTTGAAATTTCATGGAAGAAATTCTGTTTTTATTGGTCTAAATTTTGTGTCTTTTATATAGAAAAACGGTAATAAAATTGCATCGTATATTTAAAAATTGAATGCCTTCTGTTTTGCCATTTTACTGAAGAGAAAACTTGTGTAGCCTATTGGGATTATTAACAGTGAAGCTCCAAGTACTAATATTCAGAAAAAATAATGAATCAAAATCCAACTATTTCTCAGTAGCATTTTCTTTTTATAAACTTTCTATTTTATTGTCTGTAATTTAAAAACTTCTGTAGAAAAGAGTTTAAAATTTTCAAAGTTAATACAAAATTATTTTTAGAATTTCTTTTTGCATAATGTTTGTCGTAAGTAGCTAATATTAATAAATTGTAATCATCAATTCTTATCTAAGCTGCACCTTAAAAAATATGTTAATATTTGCTGCTGCCTAAAATATAATACATATTTACATAATCTAAGTTACTAAAAATAGTAATAAACACACATATAAATAATCAACATACTCAGGTCATTTTTTCTATTTCTTACTTATATTTTATGTTTCATATTTGTATCAGCACACTTTATGTCCTACTATTATATATGGAAATGTGCCTATTTTGCATCTTGTTATATTAAATAATAAGACATATGCTTAGCTTCCCCTAGGTTAAATATTTACATAATTGTTATTAACGTAAATAATCCAGAAATTAAAGTTTTTAAAAAAATTTCCAGTGCCCTCACTGTGCATAATATAATTCTATTTTTTAAAGTGTTAGTGCTGTTTGCATTATATAAAAGAATATTTTAATGTATCAACTAACTACATACCTGAAAGCATGGCTTACTTTTTCATTAGTGTATACTTTTGGTTGTGTTCGGCTATTTCTCTAAAAGTGCTTGCAAATCAGTTCCAGGCCACAGGGCTTTGTCTTCAACAAAATAAGAATGCCTCAGAGACCCACAGAAATAACTGTGCCAAGTACTCCTATAAACAGGCTTCTGATAGAATGACTTACATAACTTTGAAACACTATCAGTGGACTAAGTTATTTCTCTAATTGTAGCAGAGAAGCATATGTGCTTACAAGATAGAGTAAAACAAGTATGAGTAAAACAGGACTAAATGAACTGACGATGAATGATAATAGGTTTTGTTTGGAATGTGAACATAAAACATTCCTGCTATTATTTCCTTGGTATCTAAACATGAGCTAATGGGAGCCGTTGTTACATGTTGTACACCCTTAAGAAGGTTTACAGTTTTTCGTCTCACCTATATTCGTAGTTGTCTGTATTTGTGGTTTAGAATCTCAGCTCTTTTCATAGTTGTAGCTATATTTAGAGTTGCATGCAATGAGTTGCATGGTTGCACTCAGTAGCCAGGGGATGGACAGGGAGATGCAAACAATTCTTCAGAGTAAGTTATTATCTTCTGTTCCAGTGGAAGTTCTTGAGGCTTCATAGCTACCTGGCACTCATCTCGTATGAGTTCCTTTGTGTTTCTGAAGCCTCTGGCATACACCGAGGGTGTGGGTTTGCCTGGAATGTAGCATCAACCTGTAGAGAACAGGATTTTCCATGACCCAGTCATTGAATAAACTTGATATCTGCTTCTGCTGTTGAGAAAACATTATTTCTCCTTCAGGAATATCCACCCTCTTCATCAAGAACATCGTGTCATTTTTCAGGGTCACAGAATGCTCTACAGCCTACTTCCTGGTGTCCACCAAGGAGGAGATTAGTTGCATCTGAATTCAAGGAAGATTCGAGAGGGGTCACAGCTGCAGAATTCCAATCACGCTCAGTCTGACTGTGCTGATTTTAGAAAGACACATGGGGATCTGCCACAAGGAAGGCACTTTGCAGGGAGGCCTCAACCCCATGGCACACCGCTTCAGGAGGGTTCTTCTCCTTGTAACAGTCACTTAGCCACTTATAGAAAGGCAACTCTTAGAAAATTCAAATGGGGACCAAAATACTAACCCTAACCAGTTTATTATCTCAAAGAATTGGAAAAACAAAGTTTTCAAATACTACAGGATTAGAAGAGTAAACAAGATATGCCTTTTCTTTGGAGCTACATATATGTATTAAAAATGGGATGTACAAAGAATTTTTTATCACATGGAGAAGTGCTTATGAGATGATATACCATTAAACATATTAATTAAAGGCATACATTAAAAAGTATAACCAAACTTATACATTAGAGCTCAAAATTTAAAATGTGTAGAAAAATGATTGAGAGGAAATATGCCGAATTATAGGAATTGATGTGTTTCTTATAGGAATCAGGATCCTGTGAGAAATTAAATTGCTTTATTGATTCTCTTGTACTTTTATAGTTTCCAAAAGTTCTACAGAGAGTGTAATGTAGGACCTTAGTCAGGAATAAACATCTCTTTAAATAAGCAGCAGAGAAGTTCAAAGGAAGTGTGTGGTATGGGTTTATGTGTTTCTTTCAAGATCTAATTTTTTCCACGTTGTGCTTCAGAAAAGACAAGGTAATTTCAACAACTTAACCCCATCATCAAGAGGGTGTTACTTAAGTACATTATGGGAGGTCATAGATAAACAACCAGTCAGCTTCTAAGCATCAGAAAATCCGTGATGTCCATTGGCCTGTGAGATGATCTGCATTTCTTTGAAGGAAAAAAGCAGGTTTTAAAACACTAGAACTGAATCAAATCCTAAATTTGAATAGAAAGAGTAGAAAGGCTTATGCATGGGAAAAAGATTCAGGGTATTCAACGGTTAATTCTGACTATTTCTGAGTAATTTAAATTTACCTATAATTTAAAAAAAAAATTTAAGGTCAGGTGTGGTGACTCAAACCTGTAATCCCAGCACTTTGGGAGGCCGAGGTGGGTGAATCACTTGAGACCAGGAGTTTGTGACCAGTATGGGCACCATGGCAAAACCTCATATCTACTAGAAACACAAAAATTAGCCAATTGGTGGTGTGTGCTTGTAGTCCCAGCTATTTGAGAGGCTGATGCATGAGAATCTCTTGAACCTAGGGGGTGGAGGTTGCAATAACCCAAGATCTCACCACTGCACTCCAGTCTGGGTGACAGAGCAAGACCTTGTTTCAAAAAAAATTTTTTTGTATTTTAATTAGGAATCAATTAAGATAATTAAATGTAAACTTACACTTAACTTACTTTTTAAGCATTTTAGGAACTGGTATTCTAATTTTGTGTCGGTACATTTTAAGAATCAATAAAATTATTTTTAAAATCAAAGCAATTTTAAAGCTTTTACTTCATTAGACTCCCTGGCAAGAAAGCCCTGGGAAGATAGAAAGTTTGGAGGATGTCAGAGGGAAGTTTGGGAAAAGTAGAGGAATATATGGAGGGCAGAAGGAGTGAACATCAGGGAAACCCTCCCCTAGCTCAGTCTTCAGATATGCTGGTGGACTTCCCCACTCAGCCTGAGTCACCTTTGCTACTGACCTCATCTTGTCTTCTGACTGGATGCTCCTTTCAGGAAGCTGGTGTCTGGAAAACTTCTCAATTTTAGTATCAATTATTATTCAGAGGCTGAAAGGCAAGCCTCCACCTAAAGTGCCAGTCCTGGGGCCTTGGTGAGACCCTCTGCTGGGGAGAAACTCCACTTCACCGGGGGGTTCTTATTTTATACAAAATGGGGACATGACGGGGCAGCCAAGCAGCAGAAAACCAAATCATAAGCAAGAACCAAACTCTTGGGGAGTTTGATTCTTTCTGCTACATAGTGCACAAGTTCTAGAGAGACTATAGGGGTGAAGAATAATAAAAGATTTTATTTTTGAATCATCTTGCATGGTTGCCTGGTTGGAGTGCAGTAGCGTGATCATAGCTCACTGCAGCCTAGAACTCCTGGCTCAAGTGATCCTCTGCCTCAATGTCCAGCATAGCTGAGGCAACAGTTTGGAACTATCACAGCTGGCTAAATTTTTTTAATGCTTCAAGTTTTTTGTATAAATGGGGTCTCGCTATGTTGACAAGGCTGGTATCAAATTCCTGGCCTCAAGCAATTCTATCTCCTCAGCCCATCAATATGCCAGGAATACAGGCATGAGACACCGTGCCTGGCCAGCGCCTTTATAATGTTTTATTCTCCCAAGTTCTTCTCAAAAAAGTCAACATCCACCAAGTATCAGCTGAGATTTGAACTTCAACCCTGGGCTGAACTCAGTTGCAGGACTCTCCATTCCCAACAAGGGACAAGTGGAGAAATAAATGGTGAGAGGGAGGAGCTTGTTTCTGCCCATGCTAATTGGACACCTATTGTGTGCTAGGAAGACACACAGAGGTCAATCCAAATTCCAGCTCCAGCCACAGCAGGACACCCATGGTGTAGAAGGCCTAGCCCAGAGGAGGGAGACTTAGCAAGCGGAGCACCCCTCCATGGAGTATTGACACTCTGTTATTTCAGTTATACTGAAAACTAGTAGAAGGTATGAGATGTTGCACTCAACCATTATGAGCAAGAAAATCCATTCAATCTTCTTTAATTTGGTTAAAACTAACCATTACTAAAAGGCAGCAAAGAATAATGCTTGTCTGTGAGAATTTAAAAACATCATAGCAAACCACTCCTTTCTCAGTTTAAGAGGAAAGGCAAAACGCTTGTGTGGGAGAATAAGAAAAAAAAATTTATGTAATACTTTGAGTTTCTATTGCTCCTAACCACCATTGCTACATAATTATTCCAAATTATAGCACTTATTTACCCATCTTACTGTTAAAAAGTACCTCACTGATTCTGTAACCCCCAACTAATCCATCCTATAGTCCCTAGATGACGAGAGATGCCTATTATCCTCTGCTTTTTACTGTCACTCTCCCCAGTCCAGCAAACTCATTCCTCTTCCTGCATGAGCCTCCTGTGTTTCTGCCCTTTTTTATCTGCACCCTCTGCTGAGATTCTTTTGTCTTCACCCATCCCAAAGCCATCCATACTTCCACAGCTTGACTAGGGGTAATTATCTCATTCAACCAGCCTAATTTTTAAACTTACCTTCCTGCTCCCACCCTCTCTTCACTCTGAACAAGATTTTACTAGGTTGTTGTTAAGTTCTGGGGTTCGGAGAATCTGACTAGTGTGAGTTTCGCAAGGTACAGGTAATGCCTTAATAATTTTCACTTTAATTGCTCTTTGCGCACTGTTTTGCACAAAATTAACACAATAATTGCTCCCGGAGTAAATGCATAAATCTTTGCAATGTCCGATTTGACTCCCTTAGAGTTTGGATCTTTTCCCCTACAACCATCCAGAGTCCTGTCTAACCAAAGTGAAAATGCGGAACTCCCTCTTTCTGGCTGGCATCACTGCTGAGAATGGAAATAAATGCTGTCTATGCCAACTCCCTAGAATAAGTATAGGTTTCATCTAGACTAGTTTTCAAAATGAGGAAACAGGATGCAGACAAATACTTTATTCTCACTTTTTGGCCTGGGGTTTATTAACAAGGTGAAATTATACAGAAGAATAAATTAGTTTAGCTGAAAAAAGAAAAAATGTATAGTTAACTGAGGGAAGAAATTGAAAATGCAATAAAACCAGATGTTCAGGAATTTAAAGTTGTTGATGCATAGAAATGCTACTGATTTTTGTACATTGGTTTTGGGTCCTAAAACTACTTGCTTATCCATTTCAGGAGGCTTTTCAAGTTTTCTCCAAAAGGAGTTTTGGAAAGACTTTAGCATTCTCTATGTAGTAACTCATATTGCAAATGGAGAAAGAGAATTCAATTTTTTTTTCTATTTGTATGCCTTTTTCTTTTCTATTGGCTGATTGCTGTGGATAGGACTTTTAAATCTAATTAAATTGTATTTGTTAGATTTTTGTATATTTTAATATGTCTCCAATTAATTTTATATCTGTATAATGTCCCTTTATAAAGGAATAAGTAGCTGTTTTATTTAGTTATTTTATTATTGATGCACATTTGAGTTTTTTTCAGTTTGGAAAAGTACCAAATAATGCTGCTTAGAGCATTTTTCTGCATTGGAAAATATGCTGGCATTTCTATTGGGTGTATATACCTAGTAGCAGAGTTGCTGGGTCCTAGAGTGTGCTTATGTACATCGTGTATGTAAGGAGTTACTACTCAAGAGGTTTTGAATGCCGTTATAACAGTTTGCACACAGAATGGTATAAGAAAGTTCCAGTTGCTTGACATCATCACTAGTACTTAATTTTGTCAGTTTTCAAAAATGTTAATGATTGCATAGTGGTATTCAATTGTAGTTTTCATATGCATTGTTCTGATGCATAAGGATGTGGATATGTTCATCTACTTGTTGGCCCTTTGGTTCTGTATGTGGAACTCCTAGTCACGTGTTTGCCAATTTTGTTCAATGTATGCATCTTTGTTTATTAATTGATGGGATTTAGTTAAATAAACTAGATAAAAGGCTTTTGCCACATCAATATATGACAAATGTTGATTTCCACTTTGTTCTTGCCTTTCAGCTCTCCTGAAGGTTTTTTTTTTTATGAAGAGAAGGTTTTAATTCTAATAAAGTCCAATTTGTCATATTTTTGTCTTGAGAATTAATGCATTTTGTGTCCCGAGAAATCTGGGCCTGTGCCAGTCATGGACATATTTATCTATGTTATCTACTAGAAATATTGTTTTCAACTTTGACCTTAAAATTTAAAATCCACTTTTCGTTGGAATTTGTTAATAATATAAGATAGGAGTGTTTTTACTCACATAAATAACCGGTTGACCCAAGGCTGTTTACCGAGAAGACTGTCTTCACTCCTCTTCTGTGCCTTTTTTGTAATATACAAAATGTCCAAATGTGTGAGTCTGAGTTGGACTCTCGAGTTTTTCTAGTTTTCTTTGTGCCTATTTTTGCATTACTACCATAGATAGCTTTTATTACTGTAGCTTTAATCTAAGTCTGAATATATGTCATTTTAAGCTCACAAACTTTGTTATTCTTCAGGGCAGTTTTTACAGTTCTTCGATTTTTTATATGTATTTAAATTTTTAAACTGATTAGACAGTTTCCACAAGATTTCTGCCAAAATATTGTATTGTGAAAATGGAAATCTATAAATCAATTTAGGGAGAAGTTACATAGAAACAAAGCAAAACAAAACACTAGTAACATCCAAAACAAACTTAAAGAGAACACCAAAATAAGAAAAGAAATTCCCAAATCGGAATAAATATTTACAACTCATGGAATTACAAAGGTGCTCGCATTTCCATAAAGGGCACTCTCTCTCTCCCTCTGTCTCTCTTTTTTTTTTTCCACAGAGACTCACTCTGTCACCCTGTCTTGAGTGCAGTCGTGCAATCTCGGCTCACTGCAACCTCTGCCTCCCAAGTTTCAGCAATTCTTCTGTCTCAGCCTCCTGAGTAGCTGGGGCTACAGGCTTGTGCCACCATTCCCGGCTAATTTTTTGTAATTTTAGTAGAGACAGGGTTTCACCAAGTTGGCCAGGCTGGTTTTTAACTCCTGACCTCAAATGATCCACCCGCCTCGGCCTCTCAAAGTGTTGAAATTACAGATGTGAGGCACCACAGCTGACGTGTAAAGACCTCTTAAAAATTAGTTAAAAAACAAACAAAACAGAAAAAGAGAAAGAAGAAACAGCCACTCAGTTAAAAAAAAAAAAGAAAAAGAAAAAGAAAAGAAAAGAAAAGAAAAAAAGGCAAAAGACATTATTTTACAGGTCTAGTGCCCTGTGCCCCTCACTGTAATCGGGGTGGATATGGGCTTCACAGGACATGAAATTCATCAAACAGTTGCTGGTTGAAGGAGGGAAAATCTTGCGGGACCAGCCTCCAGAACAGAGCCTGTGGTGCATTGTCTCACCCCGTAGCCCTGGTAAGATAACCTGGCTGTGCCATGCTTTATGTTCGCCTGCATTGGCCCTGTTCAGAGGCCTGAGCTACCATGGACACATAAGTCTGCCCAAACTCTCCCCATCCCAATATTCTATCTGGTATTGAGCATGACACCCTGTCTTCACTGAGCATGTGTTTATGCAGTTTTGTGACCACCTATCCATTTTACAACAGGAAGACTGATGCCCCCAAAAAAGGCAAAGAATGGTCCATATCCCAGAAATTGGGAAGAGCACAGAGTATAAGGAAGGTAGCCAGCTTCCAAGGCCTTGCATGCACCCCACCCATCAGGTTTGCTTTGGAAATGAGTGCTCCTAAATCCTGGAAAACCCTGTGCTCTACTTTCTACCTGGGCTTTCTATCCTTCCTTATTCTCACATAGGTGTGCTGGCATGCACACACAAGCACACCACACACACAGGCTTCTAAGGTGGAGATCATGGAGGTGAGGTTAGAGAGGAGGAAACCAGAGAAGTGACAAAATGGGAAGAAATAGAAGAGGCAGCTTTGCCATGATGCATAGGCATCCACTACCCCAGCTACATGTCCAGGAGCTGACAGCATGGGATGAAGGATCCTCCAGGTTCCCTGGGTTCTTCCAGGCCTGGGGACCTTCCCAGCTGTTTCAAGAGGACAGGACAGGGGTTGTGACTCCCACTTCTGTGGGCACCTGGAACTAAAATGAGCTATGCCCTCCCCCAACCACCCCGTGTGATATAAAGTGGGGCTATGGGAAAGAAAACCTTCGTTTTCTCTCTCATAAATAGGGGTACTCAAAAGGAATAATACCAAGAATTCTAGATACTCATAAGTGTCTGCTCCCCTTGGTTCTTCATTGGTAACTCACTGTGCTTTGAGACTCTGGGAAGAGGCTTTTCAGGTTCTAGAGGTCCTTCAGAGAAGAGAGAGACCTAGAGATGTGGGCAGATGAGGACTTGGAATAAAGCAGAATGTGACAATGCACTGGGCTCTGGAGTGTGGGGCCCAGAAAAAATACTAGTTTTTTGGGCTGTCCTTGAGGTCCTCATTCAGAAGTGGAAGAAAATAATGTCTCTGAATGCTGTTAAAGTGTTTAATGAGTGCACAGCACACTCAAAGAGGCTGAGGAAAATAGGAATCAAGGGAGGTTTCCGAGGTTACTTTTATGGCCCTTGGAGTCTTCAGATACTGCTCCCTTTCCCAGGGATCCCTGAATAGCCACTGCCTTGAGAATTCCCCAATGCAGGTGCCTGTTTTGTGATGCTTCCACCTGGGACTTCAGTGCTAATGGAGGCCTCTAGGTGGCGGCAGACCCCGTGTTTCTTATGCCCGCTGGGCTTTACTGGAGTAGCTGGAGCTAGGGGGAGAGTCAGCCTGAGGTCCTGCACCTCCTGTTATCATTCATGATCTCCACATTATTGGGTGGCCAAAAGCGGGAAGAAGGGCTTTGTGATTTTCCATGTTATTTTACTCAGCGACTCTTCCCCTAGCACTCACCCTGTGGCAGCTACCTTGGTAGGTTCACCATGTGGTACCAAAAATGATTATGTTATCCCTGCCTCCCAGCGGGAGCCCACAGTCTGAGGACGGCAGGACAAAAACACTAAAGCAAGTACATGTGAAAGAAAAGAGCATTTTATAATGGAAATAAAGTAGAATGTTGGGAGGGAGGGCTGGGGAGAGGTTGCCTGGAGGGGACATGAATGCCTCCCTGAGGTGACATTATGTTGTCACCAGAATGACAACACAGAGCCAGTCCTGCACAGGTGTGGAAAGTGTGCCAGGGAAAAGCCACTCTTCGTGAAGAGACTCACAGGCACAGGTGAGTTCAGCAGAGGAGTTTATAACGGGACAATTGTGGCTGCAGGCAGCCTGAGAAAGAAAGGAAAAGAGGGGAGGGAGGATCCTGGGGACTGAAAGAGGAGATTAGTCATTTGCCCCTCTCTGACAAAATTTCCCTGAATTTTAGCACATGTTGACAACAAATACTGTCTCACAACTTTTGCGAACCGGAATCTCGATATAGCTTAGTAGGGTGCCTCTGCCTCAAGGTCTCTTATGAGGCTGGGGCTGTGATTTCAACTGAAGCTGGATTTGAAGAGAGATCGGCCTTCTCTCTGCCTCATGGAAACTGGCACGATTCAGTGTGAACTGAGAGCCCGAGTTCCTTCCTCTCGATTGGCCTGGGCATCTCCTCAGTTCTCTATCATGTGGGTCTGTGCCTAGAGCATCTTAGGACACTGCAGATCACTTCCTCATCTTGAGGATTACAATACAGAGATGGAAAATGAAAGAGATAGACAGACATATGCAGAGAAAAAGAGAGAAAGGGAGACAGAGAGATTGAGAGAGGACGCACAGGACAGAGCAAGTAAGAGGAAAATAATAGCTGTTTTAGAAATATAACTTTGGAAGTTGCAGTAGACTATGTGATTCCCCTCTATATTCACATTCCAGAACCTTATTCCCCAGTGTAATGGCCTTAGCAGGTCAGAGGTAATTAAGTCCAAAGCATGAGGACCTCATGATAGCGATTACTGGCTTTGTAAAAGAAACCGCAGAAGGCTGTCTCTCCCTCTCTCTGCTAAATGAGAAAACAACCTGAAGTCTGGAGTTTGAAACTCAGAAGAGAGTCCTTACCAGACCCCAACAATGCTGGAAGCCCAATCTCAAATTTCTGGCCTCCAGAACTAATGTCTTTTATTTATAAGTTGCCTAGTCTATGTTTTTTGGTATAGAAGTCTGAACTAAGTCAGAAGTGATAACCTATCACATTTGTTGTATTCCCTTTGACAGAAACTAGAACCAGGTCCCCAAAGAGTTCAACCAATGACTAGCAGAAATTCTTCAGTTTGCAGAATGACAGGTAAGAAAAGATACAACTTGTTGAAAGAATGAAATTTATTCCACTTATCAGACTTCTAAAAAGTGGCTAAAGTTGGTCGGAACCAATATGGTCAACTGGAGTCTGTGTGAAATAAGCTCACTGATGTCAGAGCCCAAATTTCCATCACATGTTTTGTACTAACTGTCCCCAAATTTGCACATGTGATCTGTGTGTAGCAAGAAAAAATAGTTGTTCATGCCCAATGACTTTCCATACATTTTTCCTTTCAGCAATTCCGTACTAATCCAGAACCCACCTCCTAAACCTTTCTGAGAATATTACTACCTTTAAGTAAGCACAGGGAAACAGACTTGAGCTGGAATCCCATCTCTCTGTTAGAAACCCGGTGTTATAGTACCTGCTTCTGAGGCACTGAGAGGTGAGCTGCATTTTTAAATAACAGAGTCACTCACAACTTAGTGTTGTTGTGAGATTTTGTTGGGGGCTCCCACCACATAGGCTGAGATAAGGCATATACATATGATTCTAAATATAATGCACAGCACTGGAATATTTAATGCCAGAAGACAGTATCTGATTTTCTTTTAATTTCAACCTCTTCTGCTGTGGAATAGAAAATTAAGGCCATATACATATAATATATATCTTTTAAGTATAAACGATACATAAACTATGTATCTTTTATATATAAAGATATATATGTATAAGTTTATATATTATATATAGTTATATATAATTGATATATATATAGTTATATATAATATATAAATAAAAATATTTATATACATAATATATATATATATTTTTTGAGACTCAGTCTCGCTCTGTCACCCAGGCTGGAGTGCAGTGGCAGGGTCATGGCTCAATGTAATCTCTGCTTCCTGGGCTCAAGTGATTCTTACACCTCAGCCTCCTGAGTGGCTGGGATTACAGGCATGCATCAACACATCGGCTAATTTTTGGATTTTTAGTAGAGAAGGGTTTTTGCCATGCTGGCCATGGCTGGTTTCAAACCCCTGGCTTTAAGTGTTCCACCCATCATCTTGGTCTACCAATCTGCTAAGATTACAGGCAAGAGCCACTGCATCCAACTGATTTTGATTCATTCTATCTCTTAAATCACCAATGACTGTTTTTGGAAGTTGATGTTAGCATAATTCCATTATGCATACTTCAGGGCTGGGGAGACCTGAAGCACACAGTGATTTTTATATGGTCACAGAAATGAAAAGGAAAAGAAGATTTTAATCGAACTCTGTTCTCTCAAACCTGGGGCCCTGGCTGCATTTAGATATTTTTGGGAACTAAGGGACATAATTGTGTTTGCATAACTGTTTACAGGTAAAGAGTTGACATGGGAGAGGAGGGTGAGCAATCAGCAGCCCAGCAGGGACTTTGCATAGATTTATGGAGGAAAAGGGCTCAGGGGATAAAACCTTGAAGAAGTTAACAGACTTCCCTTGTGACAAAACCTAACAGAATTCAGAACTTTGGGAACCAGAAACCCACATTCTAGAGACAGCCCTGTATCTAGCTAACTTCATGGGAGATGCTTGAGAGAGCACTGTGTTCTCATTGTATGCCATATTCCCAAGCTGTTGCCTGAGAAAGGCTCAAAGTGAGAGCCTTTTCTGACAGTATACATACTGGCTCAGCCTACACCCTTGATACCACTGGCCATTCGACAAGAGGCACCCACAGGTAACACAGTGTAGCCCAGGGCAGGTCCGTCCATGCCAGGCCACCCGTGTCATCTAATCTAGGCAACCCGATCCTGCCTACCATTACCCTGTGTTGCAAGGGGAGCAGGAAAGGAGGGGGCTTTTCCTCACAGGGTCAGGTTTTAAGACACAGGAACCCTGGTGGGTCTGTCATGTTCATACCCAGGTCACGGTTGGTGGAATAAAAAGTTGTGAGTTGTGGACCAAGTACGTCTACTCAGATGTGAATCCCAAGGCCTTAAGCTGTCCTCGGGTTTCCTCATTGGCTGGGGGTCTATGCAGATACTCCTATGTGCCTGATCTAGGAAACAGAATTTCTAATGGAGATGTCACCTGATGGTAAAAACAAAGAAGACAATTAACTTTTTTCGCTGCTGGGAACACTCTTTGTAGAGCTGCATTAAAATCAGTGAGCAGATATTTGATGGGGTCAACTCCCCCATCTCCTTCGACAACTGGCAGGTTAACCACGCCCCCAAGCATGGCATACAATGAGTTATGGTGAGAGCAGGCACATGGGGGTCTCCACAGAGAGGGACCTGACAAAACCAGGATGGGCCCAGGATCCAGACCCAAATATGGAATTTCTCTGCGCTTTCTCCTAGGGGATTTCCATGAGTGACCCACAGATCTACCCCCAAAAATCTAGCCTTACCTGGTCCCAGTGGCAACTTGGTTAAGTGTAAAGTTCCTTTTTACATTCTTGTAGAAATATCAGAGAAGACCTTTGTGTTGTTTTTACTTTACACTAGGCTGTATTTATTCATGTTACTACAGTTTGTATGGTTTAATGATTCCCCCCGGTATCATCTGTAGCAGGCAGGTTCACGGTACTGCCAGACTTTCTCCAAGACTTGAAAGCCACCACTATCACTAATACTCTACAAAAATAGGGAAGAGTTTACATGAAAAAGGGGTTATATTGTTTCCTGCATTTGTCTGCAATGTGTCATCTAAGAGAACTCATCCCAGTAGCCCATCAGGGCAGAAGTGGTGCCCTCACATATCTTTGTAATGTTCTATAATGGAGGTCACTTCCCAGAGTGGTTTAGCCTTTCAGTGACTATTATTTCTGATCAAAATGGAATAAAACTAGAAAAGAATAACAGAAGAAAACAAAAATAGCAACATATATATGGAAATTAAACAACTCACTTTTGAGCATGCTCATGTTTAAGGGTTGTAAGACTTAATATTATGAATAATGCTCATGATGTCTAAAGCGAGTTACAGATTCAATGCAATCCCTTTTAAATTAAGAGCTTTTTTTTTTTGAAATAGAAAAAGGAACCAACAAATTATATGGAATCTCAAGCGACCATAAAGAGCCCAAAAATGTTTAAAAAAAAACAATGTTAGTGACCTCACCTTTTCTGATTTCAAAGCACATTACAAAGCAACAGCAATGAAAACAATTTGTTTCTGGCATAAAGACAGACAATTTTTCCAATAAAACCGAAGGTAGCACACATGTAAACCTCACACACATGAGCAAATAGCTATTTGCATACCCATATTCATTGCAGCATTATTCACAAAGGCCAATAGGTGAAAGCAACACAAACTTTCCTCATAGAATGAATAAATAAATACAATTTGTAATATAAAAGTAATGGAATATTACTTAGCTTTTAAAGGCAGAAAATCTTGTACCATCCACAATAAAGAGGAATCTTGAGAACATAATGCTAAGTAAAATTAGTCACAATAAAACAGATACTATATGATTCTACTTATATGTAATATCTAAAGTATTGAAACTTAGAACCAGAAAATAGAATGATATTTATCAGGAGCCAGGTGGTAAGGAAAATGGATAGTTGTCATTTCATGTGTACTGAGTTTTAGTTTCGCAAAAGAAAAAATTTTACAAATATGTTGCATAACAATGTAAATACACTTAACATGACTGAACTGTATAAGAAAAAATATTAAAGATTCTAAATTTTATGTTATGTATTTTTACCACAATCAAAATTATAAATGACACCCAAGGGCCAAGAGTGATCACTCATGCCTGTAATCCCAGCACTCTGGGAGGCTGAGGCATGCAGATTACTTGAGGCCATGAGTTCAAGACCACCCTGGCCAACATGGTGAAACCCCAGCTTCAAGAAAAATACAAAAATTAGCCAGGCGCGGTGGTGCACAATTTTAATGCCAGCTACTCAAGAGGCAGCAGCTGGAGAATTGCTTTAACCTGGGAGGTGGAGGTTGCAGTGATCCAAGATTGTGCCACTGCACTTTGGCGACAGGGTGAGAGTCTGTCAAAAAAAAAAAAAAAAAAGACACCCGAAGAGACAGATTTACAAAGTTTCTGAAAAATTATCTTCAAATCGCATAAATCTTTCTTTCACACTAAGATAATATAAACAATAGATGTTGAAATTAAGACAATTTCCATGATTACTCACTTAGACAGAATAAATTATTGGCCATCAAATAAGAAGAAAATATACAAGTCATAAACAAAATAGGGGCAATATTTATACAGGCAAACAAAGAGTTAAATCATTATATTAACAAAAGACATAGGGATGGTTCATATTTGACTTTTGCCCCACACTGTCTTAAGGCATACAGAGTTGAATATTGTTATAAAATATTATATTATATAAATTAAAACTTAAAACAATAAACTAATATAAGGTGCCCTACCCTAAAACATGAAACACAGAAATGTAAAATTGCAAAACAAAGTTAAAAGAAACATTAAACCCCAAATTCTTATTTGAATAATGAAATTCAAAATCATAATAAATAGGTAGAAAGTAAAAACACAATTAACTGATGTGAGACAGTCTACTCTAAAAAATACAGAAACATAAAATTATAAAACATAATTAAGAGAAATTTTAATCCATAAAATCCTGAATAAACATAGTGTCCAAATGAAAAAGAATCGTAGGTAACTACAATTTTTAACTCTTCCTGTGAATCCATGAAAAGTATAAATTTTGAATTATTTGGATACAGTTAGGGCAACAACATTTCAGAGAAAACACATTATAATTATTACAAAGAGCTGTGATGAGAAAGTTTTAAGGAATAAGCATTTAAGTAATACTAGAGAAAGTTTTAAATTATGCTACTGATGCATTGCTGCTTTTCTTACACAAAACGGTAAGGCTGTAATCTAGCTTTTAAGTGAAAAGTCTTACATTTCTAAATATGGTAACAATATAAATATTGTAAATACAGTATAAAACATTGACATATAAAATAAAAATTGGAAATAAATTGTACTATTAGTCAAATAAAAGTTGGGAAAACTGGAAGAAGATGCTAATAGTAACATTGTGCCTAGAGTCAATTAAACATACAAGCCAAATATTTTAATAAATTGTAAATTATATAATTTATACATAATATATACATTTGAGCATGCTGTTTTACAACTTCTGAAAGGAAATTACGGAAAAATGTGACACATGATAATTCAGAAAGTGAAAACACAGTCATAGTAATCTTCATATTAAAGAAGACAGAATCATAAAATACTAAGTGAGAAATAAAGTAATAATTGTGAATTCAATATATGTTGAACAATATTCTAATTTCCCTTATGGAAAAAGTTTTTGTAAGAAATCTGTAAAATGAGTACATACAATAAACCATCCTACAGTAGAGGCTGTTGGCATATAGAGTTTACATTTCTATGATTAGGTCCTACTAAGAAAAAGGAAATTTTAAAATAAAATACTTAGATTTTCCTATTTAATAAGATAATTTTTGCCTATAAAGTTTTTCAGTCTAATTTTCTTGTAGTATTAGGTTTTAGCCATCGTAAAACTTGACATTATAAAGCAGAAAACAGGTGTCATCTGTCTCTGGTGTTCCTGGAATTTCTAACCCAAATGCCAATTCCTCCACAACTCCCCTCACACACTTCTGAATTGAAGCACAACAGATTTATTAAAAATGGCATAACAGCGGTCTCCAGAAATGTGCAGAGATTTTCCCAGATCCCCAAAAGCAATGACAAACTATTCAGATCATTTAGGTTCTCACAAGATACTGGGAGGACTTTGGCTTTTAGTGTGAATGCACTGGAAGATTCTAAGAGAGAGGGAGAGAGAGAGAATGTGTGTGTGTTGAAATCAGAACCCCACCTTATGTGTTTATTGTGGAAATTGAAAATGAAAGCCTAAAGTTGAAAATTAAAATCACACATGATAGCACATTGCAAACTATTTTCTGTGCTAGATGGGTCGTTCTAGGGTGTAGGACCCTGGAAACACCATTTTCCCCTCCTTCTGGAAAGAGCTACTCACACTGCTCAAAGCCTGCATTTACATGTACCATGTCCAAGACCAGCTCAAGAGCCTGGACCCATATGCCACCTTCAGCAGGGTTGACTGCAGCTTCTTTTTCTTCCCGAGCATCTTCTCCAATGGTGACCTGAGAGTTGCGGGAGGCATTGGGGCCAGGATTGAACAGAGGAAAAAGGAGCACAGAGGCCAGGTGCTGAGGACCAGGCCATCTCACCTGGAGAGTTCTGGCCCTGAGACATCCAGACCAGCATGACGTTTAGGTGCAGACAGCTGGCCCTGGGTGGCCCTATGCTGATCACCGTCCTCGGCCACTCAAACAGTGGGAAATGGAAGAATGGCTGGAAATGGGCACTGTCAACAGTGTGTCACCTGAGCACATTCTCCCAGGGGCCCAAGAGGGTCCATCGTGTCTCTAGAACCAGAACTGGAAGGTGATACTGCCAGGGGGAAAAAAGAAGAGGGTCCTCAGTTGGCTGGAGGGTCTCACAGCAAGATGCCTGGCTTAATCAAGCTTGGCCATTCCTGAAGCACGTTCAGTGACTAAAACTGCCTTCCATGAGCAGCTGGAACACACTCTCTGAGAGCTAAAAGATGCATGGGGACCTCATGTACCTGTTTGTAATTACAGCCAAGGACCAGCAGGCAGCATTACTGCATCCACATGGGCTTTTGCTGGAACCAGTAAGTCTCTGCTAGCCCCTCCCAGGCTCCTGGGATGCCACTTGTTCTGGGTCTGTGGACAGATAACCAGGACACTTACTCAGTGAAGCCCATCACTCAACCCCAGCCCCACCATACCCGGATTCCTAAGCCATTCCTCATCCCAGAAGGAAAGGCAATGCATTTGTCCCACAGCCCCTGCCTTGTGTCATGTCATGTGGGGGTATGGAATGAACCGGTCAGCCTAAACTCCAGTCCTTCTGCCTGAGGAATCTGCCCCCGCTGTCTGAGTCACCCTCGAGGGAGCACTCAGTGGGATAGAGAGCAACCCTGGAAGAGAGGCCCACCTTCTTCTGTTTGACTTCAGGACAGCCTTTCAGGGCAAGAACCCAGAGCAGATGGAGGCCTCACAGAAGCCTGTGGCAGGGCTCTGGGCTTGGTGGGCTAAGCATCTCCCTCTCTGATGACTGACATGGGGCCCACAACCACTCATTCAAGAGGGTCACCACCACATTGCAGGTGTGCAGCTGGATGGTTCCCCAGGCAGAGTCTGCCATGGACTGCAAGCACACAGAGGAGGCACACCTTGAAGTTGGACCATGAGGAGAACATTCCTGAAGAGGTGCATGCAGCCTGTCCCTGCCCTCACTGGGAACCCCCTTCCATCTGGGTACTAGACAGAATTCTGTGCGCTTTTCTGGAGGCTCCATGCTGGTCTGTTCATTTGGAAGTTTGATGTGTCCGTGAGGAAATAACAAAAGAGATATCTCAGAGCAGGTTGTGGGTCACAGGCTGAGCGATTTTCTCCCTCCCTAGTCCCTCTGCAGACATGGGGCTGGAACAAGGACCTGTGGATAATGAGAGAACTTCTCTTCGAGAACCTGCCTGAGCAGCTGCTTCAAGAAAGAGCCACATTAAAGGTGCCTATAGCCCCTGATGAGGGAATGGCAGCCTCAGGCCTGCCTGCCATCTGTGAGCAGGTTTTCTTGCTAACAGGATGAAAGCAAAGAAAGCTGGAATGAGCCCAGCCCTCTCAGGCACCTTGAAGACTGCTGGGGTTCCTTCCAGGCCTTCTAGCCTTATGCTTTTTGGCAGGCCACTCAGGCACCTTTTTCCAGCCTCTGAGACTTCCATGCTCTGGAAGAAGAGGGTCCCACTTTTCACTAGGCTATGGGGCCAGGCCCATCCAGCTCCCGGCTGCCACTAACAACCATGGGGCTCTCACCTGGGCGCACACTGCCCAAACATGGCCCTTCTAAGGCAGAAGATCATGTGTCTTGCAGTTTCAGCTTGCTAGGGCTTAAAAGTTATCAGTGCTGTTATTAAGATAGGGAAGTGAGAAAGGAAAACTTGCTGTAAAAGTTTCCCATAATCTTACCACAGAGATCATCAGCACAGATGACAGCACAGGCAGAGCTGCTGGGGAGGCTGAAGGCGAGTGTCCAGCCTGTTCTGCCAGCTGGTCCTTGCCAGGGGTGTCTCGTGACCCAGTACCTTAGAGAAGCATACAGATATCTCAGCAAGTATCTGGAAGGTGCAGATCAGGGCAACACAGCACCACTGACGGTGGAGTGGGCCTACCTCCCATCAAGCTGTGTCTCCACAGCTGACCCTTGGAGCCAGGAGGTGTTTTACGACATGTGCAAGGCAGTGAGCCCCATCAGCTGTGTGGCAATGAACATTCACTTCAACTCGGACATCTCACCAGAAAGCAGTGGGGACTGACCAATGCAGAAGCCTGCAAAGTAGATCAGAGCGTCATGGGGTGGGGGATGTGGGGCCTGCCTGCTGATCTGAGCACTGCTCCCTGAGGGTGTGATCTGCAGGATTCCTGAAGGAGGGCTGTGAGCTCATCTGCGAGGCCCTGAGCCTGTGGAACATGCCTGAGGCCAAGCCCATGGGGATTTGTGTCTACTTGCACCTCCTTGTTCATCTCAGTACACTACAGGTGACTGTGCCAAGGTGGGCCTTGAGCATCCCCTGGGCAGTGTTAGCAAAGGGCTCTGGGTCTGGCCTGGCATTGAGGGATGGCAAAAAAAGAGCCTGGGGTTGCATTGTCACCCCCTATGGTAGCATAAAATAAGAGAGTCCAGACCTGCAGGACTGGAACCCTAACAAAGGGGTTAGGAGACTGCTCACTTTCCCTCAGGGACCCATGTGGAGGAGCTGAGGGAAGTTAAGGAGACCCTAGGGACTCACTTGTTCTGTCTGGGCTTCCCCCTGCTCCATCGTTTGATGACCATTTTTTGGGAAGAGCTCAGGAACTTCCTGTGCTCTAGTGAGACTGAGCCTCCCCTCACAGTGTATTCTGAGACTGTGAGTGAGAAGCTAACACAGTGCCTTGCAATACTCATGGGAGCTGTCATCCTCTGTGACCATCACGTGGCCTTGTAGTGTTCAGACTGCCTGGCCTGCCTGGGGTTTGGTGAGGCTGTTTTGTGGTCAGCTGCTTTAGAATCTCACTTTCTCTGCAATCAAACAGTGACTGTTTTCATGTCTGTTTATGGGTTTAAAAAATCCTAATATTTCCTTTATAGTAGTTCAGCTTGTATGTGTTTATTTGTATAAATTTTCTTAGAATAAAGAGTGCTTAAGACAATAGCATTTTAAGGTCTTCATGGGGCATAGACTTTCATGTCACAACAGCTAACGTTGACCTCCTTTTGCTGCCTTTGTGTAAAGTACACATAAAAAGTGCAGCCAGAGGTGACTAGAGCTGAGCTTCTTGGGCTTCCTTGCTGGCCTGCAGTCAGGTGGACTCTGGCTGCGAGGTGGTGCCCACCCTGGATCTACATCCCCCATCCCCTCTCCTTAGTCCCTGAGTAACCAACAAGGCCGTGCTAATGAGAGGGTGAGTGATGGGCATCGGGCACCCCAATACTATCTGGGAAAATTTGAATGCCATCTGGGCTGGAGCTGTTGGGATTAGGGGCTATGGCTGTCTTGGCTTGTCATGGTGCCACCCACAGATGTGCCTGCCCTGTGCTGCTTCTCCAGCAGCCGGCTGCCCATGGCCCTGAGCCTGTCACACCATGCTTGCTACCTCATGCTGCTTGTGTTTGAAAAACCCATCCCAAGATGACGCTGCTGGATGTAAGTCCTGAAAAGAGGGCATCACCTTTGTCCTGGGGGATTAGGAGCTGACCAGATTCCTCTTGACTCCCTCCCAGAACAAGTGGGGCTGGTGCTGCAATTAATGATGCCCCCCAGAACATGTGTTTGCACTGGCTGAGCAAATATACGATGCAGAGACCTAAATGAAGACACGTGAATGGGGTGTGTGGACATCAGTTAGCAACTGGGAAACAGGTGTCTCTCAGGCCTCTCGTGCTCCAGCAAGTGTGGAATATGCCTGTGCCCATGAGTGTAGACATCTGGAGTGCATACATTTGGCTGCTGATTTTGCTGCCACTATTCCCAGGCCCAACCTGGCTTAAAGTCCAGGTTTTAAGTAAAAAGTAGGAGGCTTTTTGCCACACAGCTCCGTGAGAGGCTGAGGTGAAAGCATCACTGGAGCCTAAGAGTTTGAGGCTGCAGTGACCCATGATTCAGCCACTGCACTGACAGAGTGAGACCTGCGTGTGCCCTTCTACAGAGAATAGCTCTGGGGCATTTGGGGATCCCTACAGTCCGGGACATCTCCCTGTCCCCTGCTGCCTGTGCTCCTTTCCTTGCCTGCTGTCAGAGCCTAACATGGAGGCGGTTGCCACCCTGTGAGCCTGAGGGAGCTGTGTCTGACTGGAACTTCTGTCTGGGGTTTTGCGAAGAGCTACTTATGAATATGGTCTGTCCAGATACCTTGTTTCAAAGGAAGTGAGCAAGAGCTAGCAAATGTAGCCACCCCACAGCTGATAAACAACTTTGTCTTGTTTTTAAATCATCAATCTTCATTTCACATTGGAATAAAGTAAGTGAAACCTGCTACCCGAGCCTCGGCCGTGTGTTCTGTAACCCAGACTCATGTGGTTGTGAGGGCTGTTGTCTGAAATGTTATAAAAAAGTTATGCATAAATTAGATCAAATATAAAATTATGCTTATAATGTCACTTGAGTGGGAGGTAAGAGGGTAGAGTCACAGCAAATCTGTTGGGGTTTACACCCCTGCTACTTACCAAGCTCATGAGAGTGTGGCACTGGTGACCATCACCTGACATTGGTGACAGAAGAGAAAAGGCCGATGTGAAGGCCAGGTAGGGGAGAGGTGCCACGCTGTGGCATCAGGCCCTGCGCATGCTGGGCCTGTTAGGTCACTGAACATCTAACTACCTGGGAACCAGCTCTTTTCACATCATTTGAGGTAAGACGATAGGGGAGCACTCTCCAGAAGTCACACTGCGCTGGGAGAATGGAGGAGAGTCTACATCCCGCCATCCTAGGGTAGGTTTTAGATTGAGCTGGACTGTCTTCGAGAGCTAATGAGATGGGAGGAAGACAGTCCCCCAGGTGCACCTGACAGTCAGAGCCTATGAAGTTAGGGGGGTTGTGTGGGGGTGGCCTGTCCCTATAAGAGGAGGAGCTTAAAGCTCTTAAAGCTGGTGGCTGCTGCTCTGCCATCCCTCTACAGAGCAGGCAAGTCCTCAGCTGCACGAATATCTGAATGTCTTTTGGAGTGTTAGAGTCCTCTATGTCTTAGAAATTTTGAAAAGAAAAACAAATCTCAATTTTAATGTTGATTAGTTTCTCTGAGCCAATTGGGTGAAAAAAACGTCCTTCACCTCAAAGGTTTAAGTGACACCGAAGGGTAGCCACCAGTGCCTCGGCCACTGAAGCCTCATGCATGCTCCCACTACCAGTTTGATTTGCAGCCCCATAGTTGTGTTGTACTAAATATTATTTCCTCTGGCCTTGTCCAGTGAACACGGTTCACATGGCTAACACCACTTCTTGAGATGCGAACACCATGCAAAGCTGAGAATGGATTGGGTTTTGTGACCATTGTGCCTCCTCCTCACCTGAGAGGCCCATTTTTCCTGGTTGATTCATTAAGTGTATTAGTGCTGTCAGTCGCCTTTGGACAATTCCAATGACAAGTGGCTGTTGATTCATAAAGAAAATGAAGGCTTTAGATGTGAAACCCTCGTTTTCTCTTGTCCTTCTCTTAGGTGAAAGATTTTATTTTTTTTCAAAAGGCTACATACTGGTATCCCAGCAGGTGGAATGTGAGAACGGGCATTTGTTAGGCTATGGTTTCAGTGTGGATGGGCAATTCTTCAAGATGGAAAACCAAGTCTCACTAAGTTGCTGGAGCCATAGTCACCTTTCTCCACATCCCCCACCATGGGCTTTCACTTTTCTCCTGTGCTTGAATTTTTTTCACTTACAAATTGTTTATACACAGACACACACACACATCACACTCTGTCAGTGCAGGGGCTGAATCTTGGTTCACTGCAGCCTCAACCTCTTAGGCTCCAGTGATGCTTTCACCTCAGCCTCTCAAGTAGCTGGGACTACAGGCATGCAAAGCTACGCCCAGACAATTTTTAAATATTTTTCTAGAGACTGAGCCTACTTATGTTGCCCAGACACGTCTTGAACTCCTGGGATCAACCGATCATCCCACCTTGGCCACCCAAAGTGTTTAGATTAGAGGTGTGAGCTAGCACTCTCAGCAAAAACATATTTTAAAGAACCGTTACAACCAAATTATGAGTTATGATTATGCCACTGCCCTCCAGCCTGGGCACCAGAGCAAGACCTTGTATCCAAAAACTAAGCAAAACTAAACAAGAACAAAAAAAAACCTTATAAAGAAATTAAATTTTAAGATTATGTCATCTGTGTCCTTCCCTGCCCTCCAAGCTATCAATGTTAAATATAATGGTTATTGAGAAAATGGTTAGATATTATTAAGAAATTTCTATATATCTTCCAGCTGAGAATAGGTATTCTGGTGTGGCCCAAATATTTTCTCACCGCTACCTTCAGGGTCTCAACTAGCAAATCAGGACACCTGCAGAGGACAGTTGGCCGTTTTCAAATAGAAAGAGAAATACCCCCGTTCATGAGAGTAATCCAGTGATTTTCAAAAAGACAAGTCAGACTGACATGCAGCGCAGTCAGGCCACAATAACCCTGGAATAATCACTTCACACAGAATGGTTGAGGAGACTTTCTAAGATGAGCAAATTTGGGCAACATAATCCTTGCTTATTTTTTCCCGGCCCCCGCTGCCCGCCTGATTCCTAGTGGCCACCCTACAATGAGGTCAGCAGTGGGATGTAGCGTGGTGAGAGAGGGGCTCAGGGATGGGATGAAGGTCTTTCCTGCATTATCAAAATGCAGGTTAAAAAGTTGTTAAAAAGATATCCAAATGTTCTAATCCCTACTGTTACATAGCTGCTAAGATGCATTATACAACAGACCCAGGTAAGGGAAGGAGCATGTGCATTTCAAGTCTCAGCTCACTTCTTAATTAGCTGTGATACTCTGGGCATGTGACCCCAAATATACGAGCCTGTTTGCCTGTCAACCCAAAACAATCCTAAGCAAAAACAACAAAGCTTGAGGCATCCTGCTACCCGACTTCAAACTATACTACAAGGCTGCAGTAACCAAAACAGCACAGTACTGATACCAAATCAGATATATAGACCAATGGAACAGAACAGAGGCCTCAGAAATAACATCACCCATCTACAACCATCTGATCTCTAACAAACCTGACCAAAACAAGCAATGGAGAAAGATTTCCTACATAACAAGTGGTGCTGAAAGAACTGGCTAGCCACATTCAGAAAACAGAAACTGGACCCCTTCCTTACACCTTACACAAACATTATCTCAAGATGGATTAAAGTCTTAAATATAAAACACCAAACCATAAAAACCCTAGAAGAAAACCTAGGCAATACCATTCAGGACATAGGCATGAGCAAAGTCTTCAGGAATAAAATACCAAAAGCAATCACAACAAAAGCTAAAATTGACAAATGAGATCTAATTAAACTAACGAGCTTCTGCACAGCAAAAGAATCTATCATCAGAGTGACCAGGCAACCTACAGAATGACAGAAAATTTTTGCAATCTATCCATGTGTCAGAGGTCTAATATCCAGAATCTACAAGGAACTTAAATTCACACACACACAAAAAAAAAACCATCAAAAAGTGAGTAAAGAATATGAACAGACTATTCTCAAAAGAAGACATTTGGCTGGGCATGGTTGATCAAGCCTGTAATCCCAGCACTTTCAGCCATGGAGGCAGGTGGATCATGAGGTCAGGTGTTCAAGAGTAGCCTGGGCAACAAGGTGAAACCATGTCTCTACTAAAAACACAAAAAATTAGCATGGTGTTTTGGCGGGTGGCTGCGATTCCAGCTTCTTGGGAGGATAAGGCAGGAGAATCACTTGAACCTGGGTGGCAGATGTTGCAGTGAGCTGAGATCCTGCCACTGCACTCCAGTCTGGGTGACAGAGCAAGACTCCGTCTTAAAAATAATAATAAATAAAAATAAATAAAAAGAAAAGGAAGAAGGAGAAGAAGAAGAAGAGGAAGAGGAAGAAGAAGAAGAAGAAGAAGAAGAAGAAGAAGAAGAAGAAGAAGAAGACGACATTTATGTGGTCAAAAAATACACAAAAAGGAAAAAGAAAAAAGCTCATCATCACTGATGATTAGAGAAATGCAAATCAAAATCACAATGGGATACCATCTCACACCATTTGGAATGGCAGTTATTAAAATGTCAGGAACAACAGATGCTGGTGAGGCTGTGGAGAAATAGAAACGCTTTTACACTGCTGGAGGGAGTGTAAATTAGTTCAACCATTATGGAAGACAGTGTGGTGATTCCCCAAGTATCTAGAACCAGAAATACCATTTGACCCAGCAATCTCATTACTGGGTATATACCCAAAGGAATATGAATCATTCTAGCATAAAGACACATGCACTTATATATCTATTGCAGCACTGTTTACAATAACAAAGACTTGGAACCAACCTAATGCCCATCACTGATAGACTGGAAAAAGAAAATGTGGCACATATACACCATGAAATAATAAGCAGCCATAAAAAGAATGAGTTCATGTCCTCTGCAGGGACGTGAATGATGCTGGAAACCATTAACCTCAGCAAACTAACACGGGAACAGGAAACAAAACACTATATGTTCTCACTCATATGTGGGAGTTGAACAATGAGAACACATGGACACCGGGAACAAAACATCACACACTGGGGCCTGTTAGGGTGTTGAGGTCAAGGGGAGGGAGAGAATTAGGACAAATACCTAATGCATATGGGGCTTAAATCCTAGACGTCAGGTTGATAGAAGCAGCAAACCACCATGGCACATGTAAAACCATGTAACAAACCTGCACGTTCTGCACATGTATTCCAGAACTTAAAGTAAAACAAACTAACAAAAATGCACTAAGGCTGAGGGGGAGTGGGGGTAGGGGCAGGAGTCAGGCGGGGGTGGGTGAGTCCTGGAGTTTTATCCAGTCATTGACACTGATGTGGGAACCGCCCAATCAGGCGCTCAGTTGGAGAGGACAGGAGAGGAGGGCGTGGCTTCCGGCGTTTGGCGGGATCTTTGTCTCTTCCTGGCGTTGGCACAGGAACTTGGGATCCGTCTCCTCTTTCGCCTCCTCCACTTTGGGAGCCCCGGGCTACTCTTTCACAGCCCCTGTTGCCCTGTGATCTGTACGTCCTTGGGGACTCAGAGTTAAGATGCCAGGACATCCTGGAAGCTGGGAAATGGTGAGTATACGGGGTTAAGCATCCCGAGAGGGGAGAGCAGGCTGTGAAACCGGCAGGACCGGCCTCCCCACGGTTAGCTCCGAGTCTCCCGCAGCTTGGCCCTCAGTCCCCTGTGGCTGCAAGATGGCCGCTGGGCCAGCCCCGAGGCACCCACGTCCCGCCCGGCCCATCCGGTCCTGTCCCTGGGCAGCGCCCTGCTCTGCGCCCACAGCCATGAGTATTTCCCAGATTGTTCAGGGAGGCCTGGTGGGTCATCAGGGAAAAACTGCCACTGGGTGTTTGCGTGGGAGGAGCTGCGGCCCGTGGGGTCCCCAGTCTCTCTTGTTAAAAATTAAGGGGAGTCTATGTTAAAACGTTAACCAGTTTATCTGAACAAACAGTGATTGGTGAAATGGAAAGCACCCAGCCATGATTTCTGGTCCACCAGAGGGGCATAAAGGAAAGGCTTTCATAAGATGCATGAGAAAGCAACCAAAATTCAATAATTGGTTCCAGTTATGTAGTCACCTTATTTGAACTATCCAGATGGAAATGTCCTGGTTACATATTCAGAGGTTAATTGCATGTTTGCCATTGGTTAAACGTGCATTTTGTTTCAGGCTAAGATAATGGTTTATAGGAAATGTATTTGAGTTAGGTTTTAGTTTGTTTGTTTTTTTTTTACCTATGAACACAGGGCACTAGAGCCACTTTAGACTAATTTTCTGCTCTTTAATTATTTTAACACTCCAGAGGAGGACTGGTTTTCTCCTGTGTTTTTTTAATATATGGCAAGTGGAACCTCTAATGGACCACCCTGTTTTTCAGCCTAACTCAGACTTGCGGTAAAATTATCAGTTCCCACTTTCTTTGCTGCATTCTCAAATGCAACACAGGAGAACAGTTTCCCTTGCAAATTTACAATGTTGTTAACTATTTGTCCTTTATTATACATTTCATTAAAGTTTTCTATTATTGGATTTATTTCTACTTCTCCCTACAGTTCTGCCCATATTTGCTTTTTATATTTAGAAGCCTCCCTTTTGGGTGCATAAATATATATAGCTGTATTTGCTTGACAAATTAACCTCTATTATTATTGTATGGTAAACTCATTTCATGCTTGTGAGAGACATTGCTAGAAAGTCTATTTTGTCTAATTTAAGCATAACTACCATTGAACTCCTATGGCTATTATTTGCATGGAATATCATTTTCTATCCTTTCACTTTTAGCCTATGCTCTTTATTCATAATTGAGTCTCCTGTAAGCAGCATATTACGAGGTTTAAAAGTTTCATTTATCCACTCTGTCTGCTTTAGTCTCTTTTGGCTGTTATAACAGAATATCACAGACTGGTAATTAATAAAGAACAGAATTTTATTTGACTCATGATTCTGGAGGCTGGGAAGGTAAAACACCATGTTACTGGTATCTGTTGAAGGTCTAGTTGCTGGATAATAACATGGCCAAAGATGTGAGGGAGAGAGAGCTTTTTTTTTTTTTTTAATATATAACAGATCCATTCTTGTTAAAATTAGCCCATTCCCATAATAAGAACATTAATCCATTCATGAGGGCAGAGTGCTTATAGCTTAATTAATTTTTAAAGGTTCTGCCTCTTAATTCTATCACATTGGCTATTTTATCGTAAATTTTGGAGATGACATTCAGTCTACAGAAGTATCTGTTTAGTAGATAATTTAATCTTCTTATTTGTAAGGTAGTGATAGGTAAGCAGTTACTATTGTACATTTGTAGTTTTCTGTCCATTTTAAGTTTGCTTCTTTTTTTTCTGGTTCTGTCTTTCCTGTGGTATTGTTCATTTTTGTTGAGACAAAGTTATGCTTTCTTGCTCAGACTGAAGTTCAGTGGCATATCACAGCTCACTGTAGCCTCAACATCCTGGGCTCAAGCAATCCTCCCACCTTAGCCACCCAAGTAGCTTGGACTCTTGGACATGTACCACAACACCCAAGGAGTTTATGATTCTTCCACCTTGGCCTCCAAAAGTGTTGGAATTATAAGCAGGAGCCACTATATCCAATGTGTAATTTTTGTTGTTTGTGTATGCTTTAATTACTTTCTCTTTTTCTTTACTATGTTTTTTTCCCCCAGTGGTTATCATGAGACTTATGTACAACATCTTGTATTTTAATAGTCTAGTTTAAGATGATAACAATTTAGAGTATTCTGAATTTCAGTATGTATTTACTATTTTTAGTGACATTTATACTTTAGTATTTTTCATATTTTTAGTTAGCATTTCATCATATCAATGTGAAGATTTCTTCCAGACCATGGCTGGAGAAGGAAAGAAGGTGTGTTTTGCCTGATTCAGCGACTATAGAGAGAACCAAGTTCTGCAGGCCTGTCACCTAAGTCTCAGGTGAGTATGAATTCTCTTGTGTTTTTCACAGATTTTTGCAGTGGCAGGACCAAGGTCAAATGAGTTGTAGCCAAGTCTACAGTAAGATGTGGTAGTATTCTGTTTTGAAGCGAGGACCATGATTGGCAAGCTTGCCATTTGGTCAAGTGCTTACCCTCTGAAGATGTCTTCCTTGGTCTTTGCCTCCAGCTGGGTGTCACAAACTCAACTGGATTCTAAGGCTTTCATGAATGCACTTATGTTTCCTGTGGCAGCTGCATTATGTTGTGGGGGATGTGCATGCAGAACCTCCCATTCTGTCGTCTTGCTTATGTTACTCTCCTTTATGTTTCACTTTCGCAAATGAATGTCAAGCTGGTGATTTTTAGATTCAAAAATTCTAAAATAAATTGCTGAAATTTCCACATTATGTAAGCTATTAATAAAATGTCTTGTAGGTGCTACATATTTATTAAAATTTTTGGTTGTAATTTTAAGCTCACTGCAGGCAGAAAGGAATCATTAACATTTATATTCTTTTTTTTAGTCTGTATCTAAATGATGGTATATTTTAATTCCAGATATTTACTTTATACTGCAGTAATGCTCGTCATATTTTGCAAAATTTATGTTGTTCTTTTATTTGGAAATATAAGGCTTTTTTAGCTCCTGAAATCTATATTATAGGCATATAATTTTATTATATTTTGTGGTAAGAAGTGCAGCAACATATTGAGAACATAATAAAATTATCCTGTCTTTTTAATGATTATTTATTAAATTCTTCTCATTAGAGCCTGTTATTAATGATTGTAATGTATTTTCGGTATAATTTTACTGCAATTTATTAAATTCTAATGACTTAATTTGTCTGCTTTTCATGAGTGCACACAGTTGAATGCTGTAGATATCTAAAGAATTATTTTTTGGCCGGTTGTGGTGGCTCATGCCTGTATTCCCAGCACTTTGGGAGGCCAAGGCGGGTGGATCACGAGGTCAGGAGATCGAGAGAACCCTGACTAACATGGTGAAACCCCGTCTCTACTAAATATACAAAAAATTAGCCGGGCATAGTGGCAGGCGCCTGTATTCCCAGCTACTCAGGAGGCTGAGGCAGGAGAATGGCGTGAACTCAGTGGGCAGAGTTTTCACTGAGCCGAGATTGCGCCACTGCACTCCAGCCTGGGCGAAAGGGCAAGACTCTGTCTCAAAAAAAAAATTAAAAAAAAAAACGGTTATTTTCCATTGTAAATCTATGTTGTATTCAGGATTTTATGCTCGAAAATCTCTCTTCTTGTTTTCAATTCCGTGTTATTGTGTTTCTTTTCTTGGGAGTTATGTTTTCTCAGATCAGTTAATTGTATTTTTGTTTTAAATCTTGATATCATCAGTCAAAAGATAATTTTTAGCTTGGTACAGTTTATCTCAATGTGATGTTTAATATATGTGTGAATTAGCTGTGTTTGTTGCTTATAGGTATATCTGTATGTTTTTCACTTATGTAAGTATGACATCTTTTTCCTTGTTTTTTTGTTTTTTTCTTTTCAGTTTCAGATAGGCTTTTATTTTTTTTTAAGAGAATTTTAAAACAGAGTCGAAAGAACAGAAATCAGTTATTTGTCCTCTTGCAGGGCGGGGAGACAACTTCCTTCCCCACAGGTTTAAGGCTATGCCTAAGTGGTGAGTCTTGGGGAGATGCAGAAAGGATCCATCCCAGGCACTTGGCTGGACTTAAGTAAGCATAGCCTTTGGGCCACAAGACCTGATGTCTTGGGTACTGGTCTGGACGTAAGTCCCCATCTTCCCAGAAATATCGTCTTTTATCTGCAACAACTGGCTGGAGAAATATTTCAGAAAGATGTGTGTCTGGAACACCCAAAGGCATACTTTTCCTTTCTCCTTGGCATAGGCCTTGCAGCACTGAAGAAAGACCAGGTTTGCAATGGAGCCTTCAACAGTCTTCATCCCTATGGAACTCAGGGTCTCATAGGGTGACAGGAGAGGAGACAAAGCTAACTTGGGAAGAGTCTTTGTCCTTCAGCTTCTCCCCTACTGAAACACTATATATTTGGCCCACAGTTCATAGCAAAACACACATGCTCTCTTTCTTTCTCTCACACCCACATCTCGGGAACCCAAAAACTTGATGGCAGGTAGCTCTGGGTATCCTTGGTCTGGCATTCACCCACTGGGCACCTAAGCTGTCCTAAAGCTCTTTTCAATCACTTCTCACTGTTTCCAGGCCCATGTGGGTAGGTGTTCCAGGCTTCATTCTTTCAGGCTGATCATAAAGGCACAGTGCGGGAAAATCCCCTACTGTGATGGCCATTGCTGGGAAGCAGGAAAGGCTAAGGGCCCACTGCTGCCCAAGGCTAGTGTATACACCCTCTGCTCCTCCACTCATCTCCTCAAAGAATGATATCAGGTGCAGCAGCTGCTGTCTGGAATGTTATCAAACCAGGACTGCACAGGCACTGCATTCTCTCTGTGGAAGATGTAAGAAGCAGGCGAGTTGTCCAGGATGAGAGTTTTCCTCAGGTCCCTCCCCAGATGGCTGAGGTCATTGACATAGCAGCCTTGGTGGAACAAACGTGACTCATGGGCTAGGCAACTCCAGAACACCTCGCACTGGTCCATCACACCCATCACAATGTGTCTGGAATTGGTGGGTTCTTGTTCTCACTGACTTCAAGAATGAAGCCACAGACCCTCACGGTGAGTGTTACAGTTCTTAAAGGTGGCATGTCTGGAGTTTCTTCGTTCTGACATTCGGATGTGTTGAGAGTTTCTTCCTTCTGGTGGGCTCGTGGTCTCACTGGCTCAGGAGTGAAGCTGCAGACGTTCGCGGTGAGTGTTACAGCTCTTAAGGTGGCGCGTCTGGAGTTGTTCATTCCTCCAGGTGGGTTCGTGTTCTCTCTGGCTTCAGGAGTGAAGTTGTGGACCTTCACAGTGAGTGTTACAGCTCATAAAGGCATTGTGGACCCAAAGAGTGAGCAGCAGCAAGATTTATTGCAAAGAGCAAAAGAACAAAGCTTCCACAGTGTGGAAGGGGACCCGAGTGGGTCGCCACTGCTGGCTGGGGCAGCCTACTTTTATTCTGTTATCTGGCCCCACGCACATCTTGCTGATTGTTAGAGCCGAGTGGTCTTTTTTCACAGGGCGCTGATTGGTGTGTTTACAATCCCTGAGCTAGACACAAAGGTTCTCCACATCCCCACCAGTGTAGCTAGATACAGAGTGTTGATTGGTGCATTCACAAACCCTGAGCTAGACACAGGGTGCTTGTTGGTGTGTTTACAAACCTTGAGCTAGATACAGAGTTCCGATTGGTGTATTTACAATCCCTGAGCTAGACACAAAGTTTCTCCATGTCCCCACCAGACTCAGGAGCCCAGCTGGCTTCACCCAGTGGATCCCCCACAGGGTCTGCAGGTGTAGCTGCCTGCCAGTCTGGCGCTGTGCACCCGCACTTCTCAGCCCTTGGGTGGTTGATGGGACTGGGTGCCGTGGAGCAGGGGGTGGCACTCATCCAGGAGGCTTGGGCACACAGGAGCCCACGGATGGTGGGGAGGCTCAGGCATGGCAGGCTGCAGGACCCAAGCCCTGCCCTGTGGGAAGGCAGCTAAGGCCCAGCGAGAAATTGAGCACAGCAGCTGCTGGCCGAGGTGTTAAGCCCCTCACTGCCTGGGGCCGGTGGGGCCAGCCGGCGGCTCTGAGTGCGGGGTCTGCCGGGCTCGGGCTGGCCTGCAAGCACTGCATGCCGCCCTGGTTCCCACACGCACCTCTCCCTCCACACCTCGTCGCAAGCTGAGGGAGCCGGCTCCGACCTTGGCCAGCCCAGAAAGGGGCTCCCACAGTGCAGCGACAGGCTGAAGGGCTCCTAAAGTGCTGCCAAAGTGGGAGCCCAGGCAGAGGAGGCCCTGAGAGCGAGCAAGGGTTGTGAGGACTGCCAGCACGCTGTCACCTCTCAACAGGATCTGCATACTTGTTCAGGCTGGAATGAAGAGAGCAAAGAAGAAAACACATTTAAACAGTTCCTCCAGTCATCTCAGGAACTCATCCATATAAGGCTTCATGGTCCCCTCAATCTTTACAGTCACTAGGCAGTCAGCATTGCTGATTGGCTTAATGGAGCTATGCACAAGGGTTTCATCCATGTCAGTGACCATACAGATCGTTCCTTGATTTTTCTCTGTCACCTCTGGGAGCAGGCAGGTCCCTGGGATCTGATAAAACTGATACTGGAGACCCTGGAGCTGATCCGACTTAGCAATGGTGTTGACTCCCTCCTTATGTGTGGAGAAGTCAGTGGGGGAACTTGACTTGCCAACATGCTGGGTGCAAGAGCAGCAGAAAGGTACCTTCTAAGATGTGACAAATATGAGGCCTCTTCAGAGAGCACTTTGGAAACCAGGCCTTGCTTGCTAAGGACCAGGGCATCTTCCTTTCATGCCTGGGTGATGATGGAGCCTGCTTCCATCTAACAGTCCTGAGGGCTTGGCTGGCTGGGTGGGAAGACAGTGGGCACGTTGGCTGGATTGGGCTGGGGGGCATGGGCTGGGGCCTGATTCAGTTCCCGAGAGTCTGACTTCCACAGCTGTTCACATACCCCTTCTCCTTTCCATCACAGGCCGGGAAGGGAGGCGGCCTGTAGGGACAGTGGACGGCCTTGGCAGCAGCTCCCCAGGGTGCACCCAGCCCCAATTCCCCAGTAGGAGCTTCAGGATCCTCAGTTTGGGTCTAACATAGGGAATCCACCTCATACTCAGTGTTTTTTCAAGTTTTATTTTAAGTTCAGTGGTCCATATGTGATAAGCTTTTTTTTCAACTTTTATTTTAAGTTTAGGGGTCCATGTGCAGGATAAGCAGGTCTCTTACATAGATAAACGTGTGCCATTGTGCTTTACTGCACAGATCATCTCATCACCCAGGTACTAAGCCCAGCATCCACAGCTATTCTTCCTGTTGCTCTCCTTCCCCTCCCCCATGCCATGAAGCAGGTGTCCAGTGTGTGTTGTTCTTCCTGATGTGTCCATGTGTTCTCATTGATCTGCTTCTGCTAATAAGTTAGAATAATAATAGGTGGTGTTTGGTTTTCTGTTCCTGCATTAGTTTGCTGGGAGTAATGGCTTCAAATTCCAACCATGTCCCTGCAAACGACATCATCTCATTACATTTTATGGCTTCATAGTGTTCCATGGTGTATGTGTATCACATTTTCTTTATCCAGTGTATCATTGATGGGCATGTAGATTGATTACATGACGTTGCTATTGTAAATAGTGCTGCAATGAACATATGTATACATGTATATTTAAAATAGATTTATATTCCTTTGGGTGTATGCCCAGTAATAGTATTGCTGGGTCAAATGGTATTTCTGCTTCTAGGTCTTTGAGGAATCTCCACACTCTCTTCCACAATGCTTGAAATAATTTACAATCCCACCAACAGTGTAAAAGTGTTCCCTTTTCTCCACAACCTCACCAGCATCTGTTTTTATTTCTTTTTTACTTTTTATTAATAGCCATTATAATTTGTGTGAGATGGTATCTCATTGTTGTTTTGATGTGTATTTATCCAGTTATCAGTGATGTTGAGCTTTCCCTGTTTGTTGGGCACATGTATGTCTTCTTTTGAGATATGTCTGTTCATGTCCTTTGACCACTTTTTAATGGGGTTGTTTGTTTTTCTCTTGTAAATTTTAAATCCCTCATAGATTCTGGGTATTAGACATTTGTCAGATGAATACGTTGCAAAATTTTTCTCCCATTCTCTAGCTTCTCTGCTCTGATGATAGCTTCTTTGGCTCTGCAGAAGCTCTTTAGTTTAATTAGACCCCATTAGTCAATTTTTGCTTTTGTTGCTATTTCTTTTGGTCTTTTTGTCATCAAATCCTTCCTCATGCCTATATCCTGAATGGTATTATCTAGATTTTTTCTTCTAAGGTTTTTATAGTTTTGGGTTTTACATTCAAGTCTTTAATCCATCTTGAGTCAATTTTTGTCTATGGTGTTAGGAAGGGTTCCAGTTTTAATTCTCTGCACATGACTAGCCAGTTATCCTAGCACCATTTATTGAATAGGGAGACTTTTCCCTAATTCCTTGTTTTTGTTGACTTTGTCAAAGATCAGGTTGTTGTAGGTTTTTGGCTTTATTTCTATGCTCTCTATTTTGTTTCATTTGTCTGTGTGTCTGTTTCTATACCAGTACCATGCTGTTTTTGTTACTGTACTCTTCTAGTACAGTTTGAAGTTAGGCAATGACCCTTTCAGCTTTTTTTTTTTCTTAAGGTTGGCTTGGCCATTTGGGCTCTTTTTTGGTTCCATATGAATTTTAAAAAGTTTTTTTTTTCTAATTATCTGAAGAATGTCAGTAGTTCAATGGGAACAGCATTGAATCTATAAATTACTTAGGGCAATGTGCTCATATTCGTGGTACTGATTCTTCCTCTCCATGAGCATGGAATGTTTCTCCATTTCTTTTGTGTCCACTCTGATTCCTCTGAGTAGTTGTTTGTAGTTCTCCTTGAAGATATCCTTCACTTTCCTTCAGAGCTGTATTCCTTGGTATTTTTTTCTCTTTATAGCAAATGTGAATGAAAGTTCATTCATGATTTGTCTCCCTGCTTGCCTGTTGCTTGTGTATGGGAATGCTAGCTACATTTGCACATTGATTTTATATCCTGAGATTTTGCTACTGTTGCTTATCACCTTAAGAAGCTTTGGGGCTGAGACGAAGAGGCTTTCTAGATATAGGGTCAGGTCATCTGTAAACAAAGATAATTTGACTTCCTCTCTTTCTATTTGAATACTCTTTATTTCTTCCTCTGGCCTGATTTTCCTGGACAAGGTTTCCGAACGGGAGTTGTAATGGGAGTGGTGAGAGAGAGCATACTTTTCTTGTGCCGGTTTTCAGGGGGAATGTTTCCAGCCTTTGCACATTCAGTATGATATTGGCTGTGGGTTTGTTGTATATGGCTCTTATTATTTTGAGGTATGTTTCTTCAGTTCCTAGTTTATTGAGAATTTTAAAAGTGAAGGAATGCTGAATTTTACTGGGTGCTTTTTCTGCATCTATTGAGGTAATCATGTGGTTTTTTTTATTTAGTTTTCTTTATGTGATGAGTCACATTTGTTGATTTGCATATGTTGAATCAATCTTGCATCCTGGGGACAAAGCCAATTCCACTGTGGTGGATGCACTTTTTAAAGTGCTGCTGGGTTTGGTTTGCCAGTATTTTATTGAGGATTTTTACACAGTGTTCATCAAAGACATTGGCATGATGTGTTGTTGTTGTTGTTGTTGTTGTTGTTGTTGTTGTATCTATGTTAGGTTTTGGTATCAGGATGATGCTGGCCTGACAGAATGAGTTAGAGAGAACTTCTTTGTCTTCAATTTTTTTTGGATAGTTTTAGGAGAAAATGTACTATCTCCTCTTTACCTCAAGTCAAATTCAGCTTGCTTGGTAGGCTAGTTCTTACTGCCTCAATTTCAGAACACATTATTGATCTATTCAGGGTTCAGTCTTGTGGAGAGTTTATTTTGCAAGGAAATTGTCCATTTCTTCTAGATTTTCTGGTTTATGAGCATAGAGGTGTTTATAGTATTCTCTGATCGTTGTTCTTATTTCCATGGGATCAGTGATGATATCTCCCTTATTATTTCTATTTGTGTTTTGTTCTTTCTTTTCTTATTTATTTGCCTAGCTAGTGTTCCATCTAGTTTATTAATTTTTTTTTCATAAAAACAGCTCCTGGATTGGTTGAGTTATTATTTTTTTTTTTTGGAAGAGTTTTCAGTGTCTCTATCTCCTTCAGCTCTACTCTGATCTTGGCTATTTCTTGTTTTCTGCTAGCTTTCAGGTTTGTTTTCACTTGGTTTTCTTGTTCTTTTAGTCAAGATGTTAGGCTGTTAACTTTAGATCTTTCTAATTTTTTTTTTTTCTTGTGGGACAGTTTCACTCTGTCACACAGGCTGGAGTACAGTGGCATAATCTCGGCTCACTGCAACCTCCACTTCTCGGTTTTAAGTCACTTCTGCTGTCTCAGCCTCCTGAGTAGCTGGGATTACAGTTGTGAATCACCACACCTAGCTAATTTTTGTATTTTTTTGTAGAGATATGGTTTTGCTGTTGGCCAGGCTGGTCCTGAACACCTGGTCTCAAGTGATCTGCCTACCCCAGCCTCCCAAAGTGCTGGAATTACAGGCATGAGCCACCATGACCGGCCCTTTCTAGCTTTTTGATGTGGACATTAGTGCTATAAATTTCCCTCTTTTCTTCATTTCTAGTGATTATTTTATTCTATCTTGGTGAGTAGTCAGGGAAATAATCTTAAATTTACAATCAACTTATAGTTTAAATCTAAATAATTATGTGAGAAGAACCCTTTGTTATTTGAAGGGGATGTTTGAAGATTTTGTAACCGTGCCTTTTAGGTAGTCCTAAATTTCTAATTGTAGTTAAAAACATGCCATTTTCATTTCTAACATTTTAAGTATATGGTTTAGAAGTGGTAAGTATAGCTCTATTTTTTTTTGCAATATGTTTTAGATAATTTTTGTCTTACAAAAGTAAAAGTGAATACTCAATTAATTGTGAAACAAGTTAGTTAGCTTGCTTTAGTTAGATAGCAAGAGAAGGGTCCCTGGAAAGTCCCTGGCCCTTGGGTCAGTGTCTCATCCCTGCATAACATAAAAGGAATCCTGGAAAAAATCAAGCTGCAGACACTAACAAGGTAACTAGCACAGGATGTTGTGCTTGGAGACATGCCCATGGCTGCACAGACAGAAAAACCTCTGGCCCATTTGGATAAAAACTTGTACAAACCTCCAGCTCACTGAGATAAGGGAACAAGACCGACCTGGCATAGAAATGCCTTTGTTTGGCCAGGCACGGTGGCTTATGCCCGTAATTCCAGCAATTTGGGAGGCAGAAGTGGGCGGATCACCTGAGGTCGGGAGTTCGAGACCAGCATGACCAACATGGAGAAACCCCGTCTCTACTAAAAATTCAAAATTAGCCGGGCGTGGTGCCTCATGCCTGTAATCCCAGCTACTTGGGTGGCTGAGGCAGGAGAATCACTTAAACCGAGGTGGCGGAGTTTGCTGTGGGCCGAGATCACACCATTGCACTCCAGCCTGGGCAACAAGAGCAAAACTACGTCTCAAAATAAATAAATAAATAAATAAATAAATAAATAAATAAGAAAGTACATCTCAAAAAAAAAAAATGAAAGATTTAAAGAAAAGAAAACGAAAAAAAGAAACGCCTTTGTACTTTGTGCAGTCAGTGGGCTCCCAGGAAAATGTTTCTTCTCCTTTTGTGGGCATAAGCGCAGTGGGCCCTGGTGCATTCCGGTCGACACTCTCCTTTACTTGAACTGTAAGTCTGACCTCTGTGAATAATTACTTCAGTCCCTGATTGCTCCCGGGACAAGCTCCTGCGCCAAGCTTTCACTTTAGCTTCTGATAAGTCTTGGGCCAATCTAAATAGCATCTATGAATCATCCCTTCAGCTCCTGATTGGTCCCGGGCCAAAGTCCTGGGCCAAGCTGAGCCACACTTTTTTCAAGACAGCCTGTGAACTTGGCACTTTTCCTTCTCTTCCTTTCCCAGTCCATAAAAACCTTGGACCCCAGCCTCACAGAGGTCACCCCATTCAGAAACTATCTCTGCTGGCAAAGAGCTTTCTTCTCTTGCTTATCAAACTTTCAGTCTAACCTCACCTTTGTGTTCACGCTCCTTAATCTCCTTAGAAGTAGAACAAAGAACTTTCGATGCTATCTCAGACTATGAGAGACTGTTACATCTTGGTGCACTGCTGAGACTACAACACTTGGTTTCTTTGAGTTTGACTAAATATTTTACATAGGTGTAATTATACAGTTTTCCTTTTTGACTGTCTTGTTTTACTTAACAGAATGTTTTCGAGATTTGTCCTTATTGTAGTACTTTTCAAGATTTCCTTATTTTTAAGGCTGAATGCTATCCCAGTGAATATACATGCCCTGTTTGTTGAATCTACTCATCCTTAAAGGTACATTTGCTTCCAGGTAGTATGTTTGTGAGTAATGCTACAGTGTACATAATTGTGCATATATCTATTCCATGTTCTGCTTTGCCTGTTTGGGATATTTTTCACACCCTGATTTAGTACCATGTGTATTCCCTTGCTTTTGTTGTCTGATCCGTTGATGTTACATCCCCCAAATTATTGCCGAGACCAATTGTCATGAAGCTTCACCCTTCTGTACTGTGCTAGGAATTTTACAGCTATAGATTTTACATTATAGTGTTAATTTTTTAAAATTGACACATGTAATTGTACAAATTTTGGGGAAACAATTATGTATATATGTTGTATAGCAATAAAAATCAGAGTACTTAGTGTAATTATTGCCTCATACATTTGTTATTTTTGTGGTGAGAACATTCAAAAGCTTCTCTAGCTATTTTTTATATCTTTATGTATTAACTTTTTTTAGAGACAGGATCTTGCTCTAACACACAGATTGGAGTGCAGTGGTGCAATCCTAGCTCACTGTAACCTCAAACAATCTTCTAACCTCAGCTTCCCAATTAGCTGAGACTACAGGAAGCTGCCTCCATGCCTGGATAATGTTTTAATTTTTCATAGAGACGGGGTCACACTATGTTGTCCAGGCTCATCTTGAACTTCTGTCTTCAAGTGATTCTCCTACCTCATTCTCCCAAAATGTATGGATGGCAGGAATGTGCCACCACAACTGGTCTCTTTTAGCTATTTTGTAATATGCGATACCTTTTCATTAATTATTATTATTCTGCTGTGTAACAAAAAACAAAAACTTATTTCTCCTATCTAATTGTAACACAATACTTTTGAAGCTACCTTTTACCATCTCCCTGCTTCAGTCTCTGGTAACCCCTGTTGTACTCTTTGCTTATATCAACCCTTTTTTTCAGGTTCCTCAAATGAGTGGGATAATAAGATCATAAAGTATTTGTGTTTCTCTATGTGGCTTATTTTACTTAACATGGTATGCTCAAGGTTCATCCATGCTCCTTTAACTGACAGAATTTTATCCTTTCTTATGGCTGAATAGTATTTCACTGGGCATATATAGTACATTTTCCTTATCCATTTATCTGTTGCTGTACATTTGAATTGATTCCATATATAAGCTATTATAACTAGTTCTGTAACTAACATGGAAATGCAAATATCTTTTTGACACAGTGATATCCTTTCTTTTGTATATACATGCAGGAGTAAAATCGCTGGATCATGTAATACATCTATTTTTAATTTCTTTCAGAAACCTCCATGGTATTTTCTATAGTGGCCATACTAATTTACAATTCCACAAACAATGTATACATTCACTCATTTTATATCCTCATTAGTACTTGTTTTATTAATTTTTTTTTATTATAGCCATTCTAAATGGGAGTGAGGCAGTACCTCATTGTGGTTTGGATTTTCATTTCCTTGGTGATTAGTAATGTAGAACATCTTTTTATGTTCCAGTTAGCCATTTTTGTATCACTTTTTGACAAACATCTATTAAGATCTTTTGCATTTTTTAAATTAGATTATAAGTGTATTTTATTTTGAGATTTTAAAGTTTCTTATTTATTCTGAATATTAGCCTTTTGTCATATGTATAGCCTGAAAGCATTTTCTTTTATTGCCTAAGCTGTCTCTTCAATCTTTTAGTTTTTTTTAATATGGAAAAGCATTTTAGTTGGACATAATGTTGTTTGCTTATTTTTGATTTTGTTGCCTATGTTTTGACATGTTATTTTAATAATCCTTTTCCCGTCCAATGTTATAAAGCATTTTTTAGTTTTTCTCTAATAGCTTCATAATTGATAGCATTACATTTAAGTCTTTAGTTTGAGTTGATTATCACATATGGCAAGGCACTGGGGTCTAGTATAATTTTTCTGAATTTAAATATTTAAATGGCCCTGCACCGTTTATTGAAGAGATTAGCTTTTCCCTAAAGTGTGTTCTTGGCAATTTTGTTGACAATCAGTTGGCTTTAGGTGCATAAACTAACTTCTGGGCTTATTGGGCACATTAGTCTATGTGTTTGTTTTTATGCCAGTACAGTGCTGTTTTGGTTACTATAGCTTTGTAGCAAGTTTTGAAGTTTGATAAAGTGATGCCTTTAGCTTTGCTTACTTTGCTCAAAGTTATTTGTCTATTCAGAGTTTTTTGTGGATCCACATAAATTTAAAATATTTTTTCTATTTCTGTGAAAAAATGTCATTGATATTTTGATAAAAATCACTTTACGTCTGTAGATCACTTTGGGTAGCTATATTAACAGTATTCTTCCAGTGTATAAACACAAGATTTTTTCATTTATTCATTTGTATTTTATATTTTTTATCCATGTTATGTTTTTTATCCATGTTTCAGAGTAGAGATCTTGTACCTTTTAAGTTAAGTTTGTTGCTAGGTGTATTAGTCGGGCTCCCTAGAGAGATCGCAAGATCTCACAATAGGTTGTCTGCAAGTTTTAGGAGCAAGGAGAGGCAGTCCACGTCCCAAAGCTGAAGAACTTGGAGTCTGGTGTTTGAGGGCTGGAAGCGTCCAGCACAGGAGAAAGATGTAGACTGGGAGCTTAGGCCAGTCTCTGCCTGCTTTATATTCACTGGCAGCTGATTAGATGGTGCTCACCCAATTCAGAGTGGGCCTCCCTTTCCCAGCCCACTGACTCAAATGTTAATCTCGTTTGTCAACACCCTCACAGACACACCCAGGATCAATGCTTTCTATCCTCCAATCCAATCAATTTGACAGCCAGTATTAACCATCACATTAAGTATTTTAATTTTTGTACCTTTTGCTTATGGAGAAGAAACGTTGGATGAAATTCAACATTCATTAGGATGAAAACTCTCAACAAATTAGGAATAGAAGTTATGTTCCTCAACACAATAAAGGCCATTTATGACAAAGCAATGCTAACATTATACTAAATAAGGAAAAGCTGAAAGCTTTCTCTCTGAGATCTGGAACAAGACTAATCATCCCCACTTTCAGACCTCTTATTCAACATAGTACTGGAAGTCCTAGCCAAGGACATTATGCAAGAGGTAGAAATAAAGTCATACTAATAGGAAAGGATGAAGTCAAATGGTCTCTGATTGTGGACAAAATAATCTTATATGTGAAAAACTCTAAACACTACACCAAAACCTAATAGAACTACTAAACAAATTCTGTAACATTGCAGAAAATCAACAGAGTAGCAGCTTTCTGTATGCTGATAGCAAAATATCTGAAAAATAAAGTTTAAAATTCCATTTTAATAACTAACAAAAATTAGTTATTTTGAGTTTATTTCCTTATATGAGGTGGAGTCTTTCTCTGTCGCCAGGCTGAAGCACAGTGGTGTGATCTCCGCTCACTGAAACTCTTGCCTCCCGGGTTCCAGAGACTCTCCTGCCTCAGCCTCCTGAGTGGCTGGAACTATAGGCCTGTGCCACCACCACCAACTAATTTTTGTTTGTATTTTTAGTAGAGACGTTGTTTCCCCATGTTGGCTGGGATGGTCTTGATCTCCTTACCTTGTGATTCACTTGCCTCAGCCTCCCAAAGTGCTGGGATTACAGGTGTGAGCCACCACACCCGGCCTTGAGTTTATGTTTTTATTGGTGCAAGGTAAGGTCTAACTTTGTTATTTTTTCCTTGTAAATTTTTATTATTCCCAATACTGTTTGTTGAAGAGACTGTTCTTTCCTTATTGTGAATTCTTGGAACAGTTTTTAAAAATACGTTTACTAAACCCATGAGGTCTTATGTCCGAACTCTCTCATCTGTTTCATCATTGATTTGTCTTTATGTCAGCACCAAACTGTTTTGATTACTATACCTTTATAGTATGTTTTGAAATTAGAAAGTATGATGCCTCTATCTTTATATTTTTTTCCCAATATTATTTGGCTGTTTGCAATCACTTGAAATTCCATAAAAATTATAGAATATTTTAAAACTTCTGCAAAAAGTTTCATTGGTATTTTGATAGAAAGTATATTGAATCAGCTAGGGGTGGTGGCTCATGCCTGTAATCCCAGCACTTTGGGAGGCTGAGGAAGGTGGATCACCTGAGGTCAGGAGTTCGAGACCAGCCATGGAGAAACCCCATCTCTACTAAAAATACAAAATTAGCCAGGTTTGGTGGCACTTGCCTGTAATCCCAGCTACTCAGGAGGCTGAGGCAGGAGAATGGCTTGAACCCAGGAGGTGGAGGTTGCAGTGAACTGAGATCACACCATTGCACTCCACCTTGGGCAACAAGAGCAAAAACCCATCTCAAGATAAAAAGAAAGAAAAGAAAAGAAAGAGCATTGAATCAGTAAACCACTTTCGGTAGTAGTGACATGTTAAAAATATTAAGTCTATAACCTCTTGAACAAGAGTGTGTTTGAGAATTTGTTGTTTAATTTTTACTTATTTGACATGCTAGTGTTTTTAACTTCTTGTTTTATTGTATCATAGTTAGCAATAATTTTGTAATTCCATCTGCTTAAATTTGCTAAGATTCGTTTTTTAACTTAACAGGTGGTCTATCTGGAATATTGTGGCATGTGTGATTGAAAGTATTGCAGAGTCTACTGTTGAGTGGAGAGATATAAATGTGACTGTTAGGTCTAATTGTTCTATCGTGTTGTTGAAGTCCTCTGTTTACTTATCCATCTTATGTTTGTTTTTTAATTTACATTACTAAAAGTCAGATATAAAAGTCATTTACTGTTATCAGGTGCTGGCTACTTCATGTTTCAATTCTGTAAAATGTTGCTTCATATGTTTGGGAACTGTGATGTAAGGCACATGCGTTACTGTTGTTGTTTTATTGTTGTATGTTGTTTTAATGTTGTTGCTTTTATTGTTGTATGTTGCTTTATTGTTGTTGCTTTTATTGTTGTTGTTTTTATTGTCCTTTTCCTCTTGTCTCTTGAGGAAGTTTTTGATATAATATGTATTTTGTCTACCATGACAGTATTTGATTTTGCATTTAATATTTTTTATTATTCTTTCATGTACAGGTTATATGTGTTCCAGATCATAATTTGGTTATTTGTAGGAAGCAGAGAGTTGAATCTTGTTTCATGAATGTATTTAGTGAAAGTATGTTTTTGATTGACATAATTAATTTATATTAAAAAATTACTAAAAGGGAATGATTTCGTATTGTATTTTGTTTCTTTTTTGTTTTAGGTCCTGTAGCTTTTTTTTTTTTTTTTTTTTGAGATGGAGTCTCTCTCTGTCGCCCAGGTTGGAGTGCAGTGGTGAGATCTTGGCTCAATGTAAGCTCTGCCTCCCGGGTTCATGCCATTCTCCTGTCTCAGATTCCCCAGCAGCTGGGATTGCAGGAGCCTGCCACCACGCCCGGCTATTTTTTTTTTTTTTTTTTTTTTTTTGGTAGAGACGTGGTTTCACCGTGTTAGCCAGGATGGGCTCGATCTCCTGACCTCGTTGATCCACCCACCTCAGCCTCCCAAATTGCTAGGATTACAAGCGTGAGCCACCGCCCCTGGCCGGTCTTGTAGCTATTTCGTTCCTATTTTTCTCTCTTGTTCTCTTTCTTAGTGTACTATTGATTTTTGTAGTGGCATGTTTTAATTCCTTTCTCACTACTCTCTGTGTGTGTATGTCTTTGTGTGTGTGTACTATAGGTACTTCCTTTTTTTTTTTTTTTGACAGGGTCTTGCTCTGTCACCCAGGCTGGAGTGCAGTGGCACAATCTCTGCTTACTCAAGCTCTGCCTCTCAGGCTCAACTCAAACAATCCTCCCACCACAGCCTTCTGAGTACCTGGGACCACAGATGTGCACCACTACTCCTGGCTAACAGTTGTTATTTTGCATAGAGACAGGGTTTTGCCATGTTGCCCAGACTAGTCTCAAAATCCTAAGAACTGTAGGTATTTTCTTTGTTGTTACTATAGATATTACCAAGAAAAACTACTATTGCATATAAAACCCTGCCTCTTTATGGCTCCCTATGTGTTTTATTGATGTCACAAATTATATCATTTTGTGTTGTGAATCTATTGGCACAGATTTATAGTCATTTTTAAGTCTTTGTTATCTCAAATATATAGCAGAATTAAAGCATTCTGTGCATCTTCATTATAATTACAAAGAATATTATGATTGTGTACATAATTTTCTTTATTACAAAACGTCATATTTTACATAATTTTGTGTTGCTCTCATCATTATTTCATTTTTTAATGTGAATGACTAGCATTTTTTAAGACAGGCCTAGTGGGTATAAATTTATACAGTTTTTGTTGATCTTGAATATTCTTTATTTTTATTTTTTAATTCATTTGAAATGATAGTTTTGGCAGACATAGTGTTCTTGGCTGGTACTTGCCATTTTTTCAGCACTTTGAGTATGTCATCCTACAACCTCTTACCTGTAAGTTTTTTTGCTGAGACATCTGCTTGTCATCCTGCAGGGGTAAACTTGTACATGCTAAGTCACTTTTTTCTTGCTGACTTCAAGATTCTCGGTGTTTTAACTTTTGAATCTCTGATTATAATGTGTCTTGTCATGGGTCTCCCTGTGTTGTTATTAGTTGGAGTTGGTAAAGTTTCATTATATTTTAGGTCATTTTCTCCCTCAAATTCTGAGTTCTGTGTCACTGTTTGTTTCTTGAAATAACTTTGCTGCTCTCTTTTTTCTTTTTATTTTAGAATTCCCATTATGAGTATATTGGCCATCTTAATGGTATCCTATAAGTCCCTTAGGCTCTCTTAATTTTTTAAATTATTTTTAGCCTCCTCACCCTATAATTTCAAGTGACTTCTTATGAGGCTTGCTGAATTTTTTCCTGCTAGATCAAACCTGTTGTTGGACCTTCTAGTGAATCTCTAAACTCAGGTATTTTACTTTTCAGCTCTACACGTTGTTTCTATTTTGCACTTTTAATCACTTCTTTGATAATCTCATTATCTTCATGCATTGTTTTCCTTTTCTGTTTAGTTTTCTATATTCTTCTTTAGCTGACTGAGCATCTTTAAGCTAGGTGTTTTAGCCAGGCACAGTGACATGTACATGTAACTCCAGCTACTTTGAAAGCTAAGGCAAGAGGACTACTGTATTAATCCATTATCATGCTAATAATAAGGACATAAACAAGACTATGTAATTTATCATGAAAAAAGGTTTAATGGCCTCACAGTTTCACATGGTTAGGGAGGTCTCACCATTATTGGAACAAGCAAGAGACTTTGTTCAGGGGAACCTCCACTTATAAAACCATCAGATCACATGAGACTTATTTGTTATCATGAGAACAGCACGGGAAAATCCCACCCGCATGATTCAATTACCTCCCACAGGGTCCCTCCCAGGACATATGGGGATTATTACCATTTAAGATGAGATTTGATTGGGGACACAGAGCCAAACCCTATCAATTACTTAAAGCCAGGAGTTTGAGACTCCCCTGGGCAATATTGTGAGAAGCTATTGGTAAAAAATATTTTCACAGATTAGTCAGGCATTGTGGAATGTTCCTGTAGTCTCAGGAAGTTGGAGGCTGATGTAAGATTATTCCTTGAGTTCCCCAGGAACTTGAGGCTGCATTGAGCTATAATCATGGTATTGTGTTCCTGTCTGGGTGAGAGAGTAAGACCTCTTTTTAGAATTTCAAATTTATTTTAGATTTAGGAGGTACCTACACAGGTTTTTTACATGGGTATTTTGTATAATCCTGAGGTTTGAATTATGAGTAATTCCATCACTCAAGTAGTGAGCATAGTACTAAGTAGACAGTTTTTCAGTTCTTGGTCCCTCCCTCTCTCCACCCTCTAAGAGTTGTCTATTATTTTTGTTTTTCTGTCCATGTGTACCCAGTGTTAATTTCCATTTATAAGTGAGAATATGCAGTATTTTCATTTTCCATTTCTGCATTAATTTGCTTTGTATAATGGCCTTTAGTTGTGTTAACGTTGCGCAAAGGAGGTTTTTTTTGTTTGTTTTTGCTAAGTAGTATTGCTGTACATGTGACACTTTTTAAATTCAATTTACCATCAATAGGCTGGACACGGTGGCTGATGCCTGTAATCCCAGTGCTGTGGGAGGCCAAGGCGGGTGGATCATGAGGTCAGGAGATCGAGACCATCCTGGACAACGTAATGAAACCCCGTCTCTACTGGAAATACAAAAGTTAGCCAGGCTTGTTGACATGCGCCTGTAGTCCCAGCTACTCGGGTGGCTGAGGCAGGAGAATTGCTTGAACCTGGGAGGTGGAGGTTGTAGTGAGCTGAGATAGTGCCACTGCACTCCAGCCTGGGCAACAGAGTGACACGTCATCTCAAAAAAATAAAAAATTACCTTTAATAGGCACGTAGGTTGATTCACGTCCTTCCTCTTATGAATCGTGTAGTGATGAACCAACAAGGGCATGTGCTATTTTGGTAGAATAGTTTATTCTCTTTTGGGTATATACCCAGCGGTGAAATTGCTGGGTTGAATCACAGTTTAACTCTCAGTTATTTGGAAAATCTCCAAGCTGCTCTCCACAGTGGCTGAACTAATTTACATTCCTATTAACAGTGTATAAGTGGTTTTTTCCCTCTAAAACCTCATCAACATCTATTATCATTTTACTTTTTAACAAAAGCCATTCTAACTGGTGTACGATGGTGTCTTATTGTGGTTTTTATTTACATTTCCTTGATGGTTAGTGATGATAAGCTTTTTTCATGTTATTTGGCCACTTGTATGTGTTCTTTTGAACAGTGTCTGTTATTGCCCACTTTTTCATGGGGTAATTTTTTCCTTGTGAATTCTTTAAGTTTCTTATATATTCTGAGTATTAGATTTTGTCAGGTTCATAGGTTATGAATATTTTTCCCATTCTGCTAGCTTTGGGGTAAGTTAGTTTTTATTTTTCTAGTTTCTCTAAGTGTGAAGTTAAATTGTTAGTTTGAGATCATTCTAACTTCTTGATGCAGGTATTTAGCACTCTCAACTTTCCTCTTAAAAGAGCTCTTCCTACAACCCAGACATTTTGTTATATTGTGTCTCTTCTATTTCAAAATCTTTTTAATTTTCTGCCTTAATTTTTTTGTTTATCCAAAATTCATTCAGGAGCAAGTTGTTTAATTTCAATATCATTCTGTGATTTTGTGAGATTTTCTTGGTATTGATTTTTGTCTTTGTTCCATTGTGGCCTGTCATATTCTGTGAGCAGATGAGAAGAATTTACTTTCTTTAGATGATGTGTCGCATATACTATAAATGTCTGTTAGTTTCAATTGATCAAGTGTCGAATCAAACTCCAGAATTTCTTTGTTAAGTTTCTGCCTAGATAATCTGTCGAACACTTAGTGGGGAGTTGCATTCCCCTACTATTATTGTGTGTCTACTTGAGTCTTATTGTAGGTCTAGCTGTACTTGTTGTATAACTCTATGTTCCCCAAAGTTGGGTGCATCTACATTTAGGATAGTGAAGTCTTCTTGTTGAATTGAACCCTTTATCGTTACTCAATACCTTTCTTTGTTTTATTTTACTGTTAATGATTTAAAGCTCTTTTTTCTTAAAAGAGAAACAATTCCAGGTATGATGGCTTGTGCCAGCACTTCCAGACTGAAGCAGTCAGATTGCCTGAGACCAGGAGTTTGAGACCAGCTGAGGCAACACAGCAACATACTGTTTGTACAAATTTTTTTAAAGAAACTATACAGGAGGGGTAACGTGCACAACTGTGGTCATATTTACTCAGGAGACATAGGTGGCATGACTGCTTGACTTCCGAAATTTGAGGTTACAGTGAGCTGTGATTCCACCAGTGTACTCTGTCCCAGGAGATAAAGTAAGATCCTGTGCATAAAATGAAAAAGTAAATGAAAATAAAATGATTTTAAGTTAAAAAAATAATTCCTAGATCTCCACTTCTTTAGTTTCACTTGAATATATATTTTTCTCCTTTGATTAGGTTATATTTCCTGGTTGCTTTTACATACTGTAGTTTTGTTAAGGTTTTGATCAATTAAGAAACCACTACCTATTTTATCTTTTATGAAAGAGCTTTATACATGGGAAAATTGACAACATTCAGCCACAGTAGTCATACTGGGAGCTTCTCCAATCTGTTGTCAAAATGTGTCTTCTTTGGACTACTGTATGTATTTTCTTGTTAATAAGGTTTACCTCTGTTTCCTCTTAGGAGCCTTTAGTCTCTTCCCTTCGTCACTGTTGTAGGCACTACAGTCTCTGTTGTTGTAAGAAGCATTTATCTTTATTCTCGGTTGACCCAAGCTGTCATTTAAACTCTGTCTCTATTCTCGTCAACACTAAATGTTAAAGGAAGCAATTTCCAGTCTTTGGATAACCCCGGTAGGACTCAGTAAGTCAGAAGTTTGCGTATGCATTTCACTCTTTTTTCTTTCCCGAAGGAGAATCATGGAATGGACAGATTTTTATCTAACTGCACTGTTCTGTAGTGCACAAATGTGACCAAATTTTCTTCTAAATTGGTTATGGTTGGCTTTTTTCTCATGTGGGGTGCTACAAACTCAACTGGCTTTGCTCGCCCAATTGTAGTTAAGTTCATATGTCAATTGAGAGAAACAGGATCTCAGGTTCCGCTTCAACTGTCATTGTCTTCTCAGCTGACCTCATTTTGTACATTAGATTTATAAAATATATTTACTTTAATCTCATCACCGAATTTTTTAAAAAATTATTATTTTTCAGCTCTTTTAGCAATATATCCAATCAAGACCCAGAGAAAACAGTACATAGAAGCTTCTTTTCAAAAAGTAATATTGGGAAGATATGGGAGCTCTGGCCTTGAACTTTTACACTTAAGGAGAGTGGGAAATTGAAGGATAAGTGTAAACGGCACAAAGGATGCTATGATGAATATACCAGATATACAGCAATTACCTACAGCAAAAATGTCACTGCTAGAAGAGCTCAAAACCATAAAGTATTTTGGAAAAAGCATAATTAATGTTGATTCTTTTTTCTGAACTATATATTTATATAATTACATACCAATAACAATTTTTGAAACATATCATGTTTTTGAAACAAAATTTGGAAAATCTAAATAATGGCCTAGGCCAGGAATATTTCTTCTAATGCTATCCCTCCCATAGTCCCCCACTTCCCGACAGGCTCCAGTGTGTGGTGTTCCCCTTCCTGTGTCCCTGTGTTCTCTTTGTTTAACTCCCTATTATGAGTGAGAACATGCGATGTTAGCTTTTCTACTCTTGTGTTAGTTTGCTGAGAATGGTGGTTTCCAGCTTCATCCATGTCCCTGCAAAGGACATGAACTCATCCTTTTTATGACTGCATCGTATTCCATGATGTGTACATGCCAAGTTTTCTTTATTCAGTCTATATTGATGGTCATTTGGTTTGTTTCAAAGTTTTTGCTCTTGTGAACAGTGCCATAATAAACATATGTATGCATGTATCTTTATAATAGAATAATTTATAATCCTTTGGGTATATACCCAGTAATGGGATTGCTGGGTCAAATGGTATTTCTCATTGTGGATCCTTGAGGAATCACCACACTATCTTCCACACTGGTTGAACTAATTTACACTCTCACCAACAGTGTATAAGTCTTCCTATTTTTCCACATCCTTTGTTGTTTCCTGATTTTTTTAATGATCACCATTCTAACTGGTGTGGGATGGTTTCTCATTGTGTTTTTGATTTGCATGTGTCTAATAACCAGTGATGATGTCCTTTTTTTCATATGTTTATTGGCTGCATAAATGTCTCCTTTTGAGAAGTGTCTGTTCAAATCCTTTGCCCATTTTCGATGTTGTTGTTTCTTTTTTTCTTGTAAATTTGTTTAAGTTCTTTGTAGATTCCACATATCAGCCCATTGTCAGATGGATAGATTGCAGAAATTTTCTCCCATTCTTTAGGTTGCCTGTTCACTCTGATATAGTTTCTTTTGTTGTGCAGAAGCTCTTTAGTTTAATTATATCTCGTTTGTCAATTTTGGCTTTTGTTGCCATTGTTTTTGGTGTTTTAGTCATGAAGTCTTTGCCCATGCCTATGTCCTGAATGGTACTGCCTTGGTTTTCTTCTGGGGTTTTTATGGTTTTAAGTCTTATGTTTAAGTCTTTAATCCATCTTCAGTTATGTTTTGTGTAACGAGTAAGGAAGAAGTCCAGTTTCAGTTTTTTGCATATGGCTAGCTAGTTTTCCAACACCATTTATTAAATAGGGAATCCTTTCCCCATTACTTGTTTTTGTCAGGTTCATCAAATATCAGATGATTCTAGATATTGAGTGTTATTTCTGAGGCCTCTGTTCTGTTCCATTTGTCAATATATCTGTTTTGGTACGAGTACCATCCTGTCTTGGTTACTGTGGCCTTTTTGTATAGTTTGAAGACAGCTAGCATGATGCCTCCACCTTTGTTCTTTTTGCGTAGTATTGTCTTGTCTATGCAAGATCTTTTTTGGTTCCATATGAAATTTGAAGTAGTTTTTTTTCTAATTCTGTGAAGAAAGTCAACGGGAGCTTGATGGGGATAGCAATGAATTTATAAATTACTTTGGGCAGTATGGCCATTTTCACAATATTGATTCTTCCTATCCATGAGCATGGATTGTTTTCCGTTTGTTTGTGTCCTCTTTCATTTCCTTGAGCAGTGGTTTGTAGTTCTCCTTGAAGAGGTCCTTTACATCATTTTTAAGTTGGATTCCTAGGTATTTTATTCCCTTTGTAGTAATTGTGAATGAGAGTTAACACATGATTTGGCTCTCTGTTTGCCTATTATTGCGTATAGGAATGCTTGTGATTTTTGAACATTGATTTCGTATCCTGAGACTTTGCTGAAGTTGCTTATCAATTTAAGGAAATTTTGGGCTGAGATGGTAGGGTTTTCTAGATATACAATCATGTCATCTGCAAACAGAGACAATTTGACTTCCTCTCTTCCTATCTGAATACGCTTTATTTCTTTCTTTCTTTGGCTGATTGCCAGAACTTCCAATACTATAATGAATAGGAGTGGGGAGAAAGGGTGTTCTTGTCTTGTGCAGGTTTTCAAAGGGAATGCTTCCAGTTTTTGCCCATTCAGTATGATATTATCTGTGCATTTGTCATAAATAACTCTTATTGTGTTGAGATAGGTTCCATCAATACATAATTCATGGAGAGTTTTTACCATGAAGAGGTGTGGAATTTTATTGAAGGCCTTTTTTGCATCTATTGAGATAATCATGTGGTTTTTGTCATTAGTTCTGTTTATGTGATGGATTTTATTTATTGATTTGCATATGTTGAACCAGCTTTGTATCCCAGGGATTAAGCTGACTAGATCGTGGTGGATAAGCTCTTTGATGTGCTGCTGGATTCAGTTTGCCAGTATTTTATTGAGGATTTTCACATCGATGTTCATCAGGGATACGGGCCTGAAATTTTCTTTTTTTGTTGTGCCTTTGCCAGGTTTTGGTTTCAGGATGATGCTGGCCACATAAAATGAATTAGGGAGGAGTACCTCTTTTTCTATTGTTTGAAATAGTTTCAGAAGGAATGGTACCAGCTCCTCTTTGTACCTTTGGTAGAATTCGGCTGTGAATCCGTCTGGTCCTGGACTTCTTTTTGTTGGTAGGCTACTAATTACTGCCTCAATTTTAGAACTTGTTATTGGCCTATTCAGGGATTCGACTTCTTACTGGTTTGCACTTGGGAGAGTATATGTGACCAGGAATTTATCCATTTCGTCTAGATTTTCTAGTTAATTTGCAAAGAGGTATTTATAATATTCTCTAATGATACTTTTTATTTCTGTGGGATCAATGGTTATATCCCCTTTATCATTTCCTATTGCATGTATTTGATTCTTCTCTTCTTCCTTATTTGGCTAGAAGTTTATTTACTTTCTTGATCTTTTCAAAAAACCAGCTCCTGGATTCATTGATTTTTTGGATGGGCTTTTTGTGTCTCTATCTCCTTCAGTTCTGCTATGATCTTAAATCTTGTCTTCTGCTAGTTTTTGAATTTGTTTGCTCTTGCTTCCCTAGTTTTTTTAATTGTGATGTTACGGTGTCAATTTTAGACATTTTTCTGCTTTCTCTTGTGGGGATTTAGTGCTGTAAATTTCCCTTTACAGACTACTTTAGCTGTGTTGTATTTTACTTTTTAAGCCCTCAATCTTTCTTTTTCATCATGATAGTCTTGACTGTTTTATGTTTATGTAATGTAAAATTGACTACACAATTTTTACAAAGATTTTATGAAAATATTTTATTGAGAATGTACAAACCTGTCAGTCAATTGGAGGAGAAGTTACACTGTAGTAATAAATAGTCACAAAGCAAAACAGCAAAAGACATCCAAATCAGAATAAAACAAAACATTTTAACAAAAACATAAAGAACAAACTGGCAACAAATATGTGAAGTTTATATTACAAAGATGCTCACTTATCCACTCTAAAGAGAGCTTTTAGAATTTGATTTAAAATATGGCAAAGACATTATCCCACACTTCACAGAAAAAATAAATTTAAGCAGCTGTTAACACATGAATGTATTATCAAGCTCAGATATAATCAAAATTAAATATTTGACAAGAGATTCTACAGTTTGGGAGAAATAGAAGTGTTTTTTTCTTTTCCCCAGGCCCACAAGTCTAGTTTCTTGGTCTTCCTCACTATAATGGGGTTTGTCATCAGCTCCCCAAAATATGGGAAGCACAGAGCAGGTGCTGGCTGAAGGTGGGGTATCCTGTGAAACCATATTTAAGATCAGAGCCCTTGGTCCATTGTGTTGTAATCAGCTGGCTCAGGAAAGAACACCTGGCTGTCCAGAGCTCTACACCTACTGCACTGGGTATGACAGGAGGCCTGAGAACCCATGGTTCCCAAACCCACCCCACTCCAAAATATCATCCAGTATTGAGAACTCTGACACCAAATTCTCACAGAGCATATGTTTATGCAGTTTTACATTTAATTTCTCATTACATTACAATTGGGAAACTGAGGCCCCAGAAGAGGCAGAGACTGGTCCAGATCTCAGGAGGTGGGCAGGCTCCAGAGCATTAGAGAGGGCTCCAGCTTCCTAGGCCTTGGCTCCGTCCCACCTATCAGGTTTGTTTTCGAAATTAGAGTCTGTAGCTATACATTCAGGAGCACAGAAAATGAGCAGATTCAGGGTTCTGTTCACATGGGAACCTCTCCATGTCAGTTTCAAGATAACAGGACTGGGGTTCTGCATCCAGCTCTGAGGGCACCTGGAAGTAAAATGAGCTATGCTCCACCTCAGCGTAATGTAGACAATGCCTACAGGAAAGCCTGTTTCCTTCCTCATAAATAAGGGTGCCTGAAGTGGGTGACGTTGATGATTTCACATACTCATAAGTGCCTGCCAGCCTGGATTCTTGCTCTGAGACTGCAAAAATGCACCCACTCTCTGCAGATCTTTCAAATCAGAGGGAGGCATGGCCACTTGAGAGGCATCTTGGGTAGATGAAGATGAGACAGAGTTAAATGTGCCAGAGCATTTGACTCTGAGGCTGAAGTCCACGGAAAATCTCAGCTACTGTTGGGTTCTTAAGGTCCTCATTTGAAAGTGGTAGAAAATAATTTCACTGGATAAGGGGAGGATATCTCATGGATAAATAGCACAACCCAAAAGTTGGAGGCAAAGAGAGGGCAAAACGGGATTCCTAGGTCACTCATTATACTTGGGGCCTTCAGATCCTGCTACTTTATCCCCTAGGACCTTGAAGAACCAGTGCCTTGAGGACAGAAAAATCAAGGTATCAGATTTGTTCCATAGTGCTCCTGCTTGGGGCTGTAGGGTTAGTGATGGCCAGGAGGTGGTTACAGCCTGCTGTGTTTCTGCTGCCCACTGAGCTTTGCTGGAGCAGCTGGAACAAGTAAGAGTCACACACCTCATGTTGTTATCAGTGATCTCCACATTATCATGTGGTCAAAAGAGGAAGGGATATTAGAGATCCCCCATATAATCACTTAGCCAGTCTTTTTTCCCTTGCACTCACCATTTGCCAGCTACCCTGGTGGGTCCAACATGTGGTACAGAAAATTATTACATCATGCCTGCACCCCCCAACCCAGGACCAAACAGTCTGAGGACCGTTGGACAAAAGCACTAAAGCAAGTATATGTGAAAGAAAAGAGCAAGGACTATAATATAAAGTAGATTATTGAGAAGAAAACCTGGAAAATTATTGCATGGGAGGACCTCAGGCCTCACTGAGGTGACTTTTAATCCATGATGAGGATGACAGCAGGGAGGCATCTGCACAAGCATGTGTCAGGGAGAAGCCACCCTTAGTGAAAAGACTCATAGGTGTGAGTTTGGCAGAGGTAAAAAGGGACTAGTTTGGCTGCAGACAGCCTGAGGAAGAGATAAGCAGAGGGGTGGAGAATCCTAGGGCCTGGGAGATGAGGTTAGATATCTGCTCCTTTCTGAACAATATTGCCCTAAAACTCAGCACTTTTCAACAACATATAATATCTCATAATTTGTGTGGACCAGAATCTGGACACAGTTCAGCTGGCTACCTCTGCCTTCAGGTCTTTTATGAGACTGGGGGCTGTGGTCTTAACTGAAGCTGGACTGGGAAAGCATGAGCCTTTAAGCTGACTCATGTGAAAATTGACAGGGTTTAGTGTGGACAGAGAGCCTGACTTTCTTTCTCTCTACTCGTCTGAGCACCCCCTCACCCTTTGTTATGTGGGTCTCTACATGGAGCATCTCATAGCATTGGAGCTTGCGTCCTGTGTTTGAGGAATACAATAGACAGAATTAGACAAAAAGGTTTACACAAAAAGAGACAGAGAGAAAGATCGAGGGCGCAAACGAGAAAAACCAAGTAGGAGAAAAATTAGAGCTTTAAAAAAATCTTGACAGGGTGCGGTGGCTCACACCTGTAATCCCAGCACTTTGGGATGCTGAGACATGTGGATCGCCTAAGGTCAAGGGTTTGAAACCAACCTGGACAACATGGTGAAACCACCGTCTCTTCTAAAAATACAAAATGAGCCAGATGTGGTGGCGTATGCCTGTAATCCCAGCTACTTGGGAGACTGAGGCAGGAGAATCAATTGAACCTGGGAGGCGAAGGTTCCAATAAGCCGAGATCACACCACTGCACTCCAGCCTGGGATACAAGAGTGAAACTGTGTCTAAAAAAAAAAAAGAAAGAAAGAAAGAAAGAAAAAAAACTTGAAAGTTACTATAATTTTTCTTCTATATTTGTGTTAAAATTGTAACCCCCGGCTATAAGGAGGTAGAATGTAATTAACCCCTTAGGGTGGGACCCTCATAATAGAGATTACTGGCTTTATACAAGAAACCGCAGAGGAAAATCGCTTGAACCTGGGAGGTGGTGGTTGTAGTGAGCCGAGATTATACCACTGCACTCCAGCCTGGGGGATAGAATGAGACTTCATAGCAAAAAAAAAAAAAAAAAAAAAAAGAAAAGAAACCAATGCTGGGGACCGACTCATATTCAGAGAAGGACTGTGTGGTAGATAGAGCTCCCTCTCCCCTCTCCCCTCTCCCCTCTCCCCTCTCCCCTCTCCCCTCTCCCCTCTCCCCTCTCCCCTCTTTCCACGGTCTCCCTCTGATGCCGAGCCGAAGCTGGACGGTACTGCTGCCATCTCAGCTCACTGCAACCTCCCTGCCCGATTCTCCTGCCTCAGCCTGCCGAGTGCCTGCGATTGCAGGCGTGCGCTGCCACGCCTGACTGGTTTTCGTATTTTTTTGGTGGAGACGGGGTTTCGATGTGTCGGCTGGGCTGGTCTCCAGCTCCTAACCACGAGTGATCCGCCAGCCTCGGCCTCCCGAGGTGCCGGGATTGCAGACGGAGTCTCGTTAACTCAGTGCTCAATGGCGCCCAGGCTGGAGTGCAGTGGCGTGATCTCGGCTCGCTACAACCACCTCCCAGCCGCCTGCCTTGGCCTCCCTAAGTGCCGAGATTGCAGCCTCTGCCTGGCAGCCACCGCGTCTGGGAAGTGAGGAGCGTCTCCGCCTGACCGCCCATCGTCTGGGATGTGAGGAGCCCCTCTGCCTGGCTGCCCAGTCTGGAAAGTGAGGAGCGTCTCTGCCCAGCCGCCATCCCATCTAGGAAGTGAGGAGCATCTCCGCCTGACTGCCCATCGTCTGGGATGTGAGGAGCCCCTCTGCCTGGCTGCCCAGTCTGGAAAGTGAGGAGCATCTCTGCCCGGCCGCCATCCCATCTAGGAAGTGAGGAGCGCCTCTTCCCGGCCGCCATCACATCTGGGAAGTGAGGAGCGTCTCTGCCCGGCCGCCCATCGTCTGAGATGTGGGGAGCACCTCTGCCCTGCCGCCCCGTCCGGGATGTGAGGAGTGTCTCTGCCCGGCCGCCCTGTCTGAGAAGTGAGGAGACCCTCTGCCTGGCAACCGCCCCGTCTGAGAAGTGAGGAGCCCCTCCGTCTGGCAGCCACCCCGTCTGAGAAGTGAGGAGCGTCCTCCCTCCTCGTCTGGGAGGGAGGTGGGGGGGTCAGCCCCCCGCCCGGCCAGCCGCCCCGTCCGGGAGGTGAGGGGCACCTCTGCCCGGCCGCCCCTACCGGGAAGTGAGGAGCCCCTCTGCCCGGCCAGCCGCCCCGTCCGGGAGGGAGGTGGGGGGGTCAGCCCCCTGCCCGGCCAGCCGCCCCGTCCGGGAGGGAGGTGGGGGGATCAGCCCCCTGCCCGGCCAGCCGCCCTGTCCAGGAGGTGGGGGGGCGCCTCTGCCCGGCTGCCCCTACTGGGAAGTGAGGAGCCCCTCTGCCTGGCCAGCCGCTCTGTCTGGGAGGGAGGTGGGGGGGTCAGCCCCCGGCCCGGCCAGCCGCCCCATCCGGGAGGGATGTGGGGGGGTTAGCCCCCCGCCTGGCCAGCCGCCCCATCCGGGAGGTGAGGGGCGCCTCTGCCCGGCCGCCCCTTCTGGGAAGTGAGGAGCCCCTCTGCCCGGCCAGCCGCCCCGTCCGGGAGGGAGGTGGGGGGGTCAGCCCCCCGCCTGGCCAGCCGCCCCGTCTGGGAGGGAGGTGGGGGGGTCAGCCCCCCGCCCGGCCAGCCGCCCCGTCCGGGAGGGAGGTGGGGGGTCAGATCCCAGCCCGGCCAGCCGCCCCGTCCAGGAGGGAGGTGGGGGGGTTAGCCCCCCGCCTGGCCAGCCACCCCATCTGGGAGGTGAGGGGCGCCTCTGCCTGGCCGCCCCTTCTGGGAAGTGAGGAGCCCCTCTGCCCGGCCAGCCGCCCCGTCCGGGAGGGAGGTGGGGGGGTCAGCCCCCCGCCCGGCCAGCCGCCCCGTCCGGGAGGGAGGTGGGGGGTCAGCCCCCCGCCCGGCCAGCCGCCCCGTCCGGGAGGGAGGTGGGGGGGTCAGCCCCCCGCCCTGCCAGCCGCCCCGTCCGGGAGGGAGGTGGGGGGGTCAGCCCCCCGCCCTGCCAGCCGCCCCGTCCGGGAGGGAGGTGGGGGGGTCAGCCCCCCGCCCTGCCAGCCGCCCCGTCCGGGAGGGAGGTGGGGGGATCAGCCCCCCGCCCGGCCAGCTGCCCTGTCCGGGAGGTGAGGGGCGCCTCTGCCCGGCCGCCCCTACCGGGAAGTGAGGAGCCCCTCTGCCCGGCCAGCCGCCCCCTCCGGGAGGGAGGTGGGGGGGTCAGCCCCCCGCCGGGCCAGCCGCCCCGTCAGGGAAGTGAGGGGCGCCTCTGCCCGGCCGCCCCTACTGGGAAGTGAGGAGCCCCTCTGCCCGGCCAGCCACCCTGTCCCGGAGGGAGGTGGGGGGTCAGCCCCCCGCCCGGCCAGCCGCCCCGTCCGGGAGGGAGGTGGGGAGGGTCAGCCCCCCGCCCAGCCAGCCGCCCCGTCCGGGAGGTGAGGGGCGCTTCTGCCCGGCCGCCCCTACTGGGAAGTGAGGAGCTCCTCTGCCCGGCCACCACCCCATCTGGGAGGTGTACTCAACAGCTCATTGAGAATGGGCCATGAAGACAATGGCGGTTTTGTGGAATAGAAAGTGGGGAAAGGTGGGGAAAAGATTGAGAAATCGGATGGTTGCTGTGTCTGTGTAGAAAGAGGTAGACATGGGAGACTTTTCATTTTGTTCTGTACTAAGAAAAATTCTTCTGCCTTGGGATCCTGTTGATCTGTGACCTTACCCCCAACCCTGTGCTCTCTGAAATATGTGCTGTATCCACTCATGGTTGAATGGATTAAGGGCGGTGCAAGATGTGCTTTGTTAAACAGATGCTTGAAGGCAGCATGTTCGTTAAGAGTCATCACCACTCCTTAATCTCAAGTACCCAGGGACACAAACACTGCGGAAGGCCGCAGGGTCCTCTGCCTAGGAAAACCAGAGAACTTTGTTCACTTGTTTATCTGCTGACCTTCCCTCCACTATTGTCCTGTGACCCTGCCAAATCCCCCTCTGCGAGAAACACCCAAGAATGATCAATAAAAAAGAAAAAAAAAAAAAAAAAGAAACCGCAGAGGGCTCTCATCCTCCTGCAAAATGAGGGTAAAACCTGAAGTGTGCAGGCTGAAATTCAGAAGCGAGTCATCACCAGATCTCAACCATGCTGACACCCTGATCTCAAATTTGAACCTCTGGAGGTATGAGAAATTAAGTCCTGTTGTCTATATGCTGCCTATCTATGGTTCTTTGGTATAGCAGCCTGAACTAATACAAAAGTGATATCCTTTTCTGTATTTCATTGGACAGAAGCTGAATTTGTACCCCCTATACTGTTAAAAAAAAAGACTTAAAAAATCGATCTTCAGAATGAAAGATAGGAAATGGCTTGTTGAAACACTAAAATTTTAACTGCTATAAGTTTTTTAAACATTGGCTGAAATTGTTGGAACCAATATGGCCAACTGAAGTCCATAAAGCATCAGTTTGCAGATGTTGGAGCCCAAATTTCCATTGTGTGCTTCATACTAACTCTCCCTGAATTTGTATGTGACCTGTGAGGAAACAAGAAGAGATGACTGTGTATGTCTCATGACTTTCCATATTCCTACTTTCCTTCCAGCAATCCCCTACAGAACCCACCTATTAGGCCTTTTCTAATCAGTGCCTTAAAGCCAGTATGACAAAACAAATTTGATTTGAACTCCTATCTCCTTGTTAGCCACCCTACAAGATGATATTTTCCTCAAAACCGAAGGGCCATAGTACTGGCATCAGGAAATATTCCATTTTATTCAATAAAAAACTGAGTCACTCAATACCTAGTACTGGGAGACTTTGTGAAGACTTCCTCTGTCATAGACGTGATAAGGCACATGGATATGATTCTAAATATAAAGAGAAAGCACTAGAAAGTTGAATTCCTGTATTAGATCCTTCTCATACTGCAATGATGGAGTACCTGAGACTGGGTAACTTATAAAGAAAAGAAGTTTAATTGACTCACAGTTCCACATAATTGGGGGGGCACCTCAGAAACCTTCCAATTACAGTGGCTGACAAGTGAAATGAGTGAGAGCAGGGGATGTACCAGATGCTTATGAAACTATCAGATCTCGTGAGAACTCACTATCACAAGAACAGTATGAGGAGAACCCGTCCCCATAATCCAATCATCTCCCCTCAGGTTTTCCCTTAACACCTAGGGGTTATAATACACAATGAGTTTTGGGTGGGGACGCACAGCTAAAATATATGAATGCCAGAGGACAGTATCTACATTTAATTTCAACTTCATACTGGAGCAGAATGAAAATGAGGCCCAGTGGAGAAGTGATATTCCCGAGATCACCCTGCCAGACACCAGGACTGTTTGAGTTGTGGCCCATGCTATCTCCCACCTATTCTCCTAATGCTTCCATCTCTAAGTGTGTGCATTATCTACAGGTGACACTACATCATTATTTTTATGTCTTATCTTATATACACCTAATACATTCCCTAGGAAGTAGATGTTAGCATCATCACCACTGTGCATGTTAGGAGGCTGGGGAAGCCTTGAATACAGTGACTTTTACTGGGTTACCCAGGTTGCATTTAGGTCTTTCCAGGGAATTAAGGGGAAGTTGTGTTTGCATAATTGTGTACAAATAAAGAGTTGACATGGAAGAGGAGACTGAGCAATCAGTAGCATAGTGGGGCCTTTCAGTATCTCTTACAGAAACATGGGGCCCAGTAGATGGAACCTTGAAGAGTTTAACACACTTTCTTGGTGTCAGAACCCAACAGCAGTTAAGAAACCAGGAATCCACATTCTTGAGACAGCTCTGTATCCACCTCTGTTGGTGAGGGTTGCTCAAGAGAGTGAGATGCTCTTTCATTGTGCCCTGAAATTTCTGAGTTTCAGCCTTACAAAGGCTCAAGGTAAAAGTCTTATCTGATAACACAGATGTCAACTGAGCCCTGATCACTGATGTCCCTGGCTATTGGCCGGGTGCACCTACAAATAACACAGGGCAGCCCAGGACAGGCCCCTCCACGCCAGCCTCTCTTGTCAACTCATCTGGGCAGTCCCACACCACTTCTTAGTACCATGAGTTGGATGGGGAGCAAGAGGGAGGGCACTCTTCTTGGACTGAAGTAGATTGTCGGGTGTTGGAACTCTTGTGTACCTGTCATGTTCATACCTAGGCCATAGTTGACAGAATAAAAAGAAGAGGGTTGGAGAACGAATCTGTGTACTCAGATGTGAATTCCAAGACTTTAACTTCTCCTCTGGTTTCCTTCCTTCATGGAGATTTATACAGATTCTCCTTATGTGCCTAATGTGAAGAGCAGAATTTCTTTTCTTTTCTTTTTTCCTTTCTTCTTTTCTTTTTTCCTTTCTTCTCTTTTCTTTTCTTTCTTTCTTTCTTTCTTCTTTCTTTCTTTTTCTTTCTCTTTCTTTCTTTCCATCTCTCTCTTTCTTTCTTTCCTTCTCTCTCTCTTTCTTTTTTATTTATCATGAAGTCTCACTCTGTTACCCAGGCTGGAGTGCAGAGAAAAGCAGAATTTCTAATGGAGGTGTCACATACGGTCAAAGCAAGGCAGATCACAGACTTTTCTTTGTGTGGTTTCTAGGCACATTTACAAAGCTGCATTCAGATTGATGAGGAGCTTCATCATTCAGTTTGATGTGGCCAACTCCTCCCTCTTTTTGGAAAAAAAGCAGGTGCACTAAACCAGCAAACACAGCCAGCACTGGGCTGTGCTGAGAGCAGCCACATAGGGGTCTCTACAGACAGAAAGCCGAGAAGACCGGGACAGACCCAGGACCCAGACTCAAATATGAAAAATCTCTGGGCTTTGTCCTAAGGCCTTCCCATTAGTAACTCATAGTCTTGTTGCCATGGAATCTGGCCTTCATTAGTCTCAGTGGCAAGTTGGTTATGTGGAAAGTCTCTCTTTACACACTTGTGCGAATAACAGTAAAGACTTTTGTATTGTTTTCACTCTACATTAGACCATGAGTATTTATGCCTGTGGCTGCAGTTTGTGTTAGTTTCCTGCCCCAGGTATCTCCTGCAGCATGCAGCTTCAGTCCTATCGGACCCTCAAAACTTAAAAGCTAACACTATTACTAGGGAGGATTTCGCAGGAAAATGGTGAAAGGGTTACACACCAAAAAGGTTAAACTACTCTATGCATGTTTCTGCAATGTGTTATCTCAGGAACTCATTTCTGTAGCCCATCAGGGCAGGAGCTGGGCTCTCACCTGTTGATAATATTCCATAAGGGAGGTTCTTCCCCACAGTGTTTAGTCTTCCAACGCTGGTACAGCCTGACATGATGACATTCTACTTTCAAGTCGGTCATGCTGCAGGGAAAATTCTGTGAGTGTCCTAATAGGCTGGAATCATTTGCTAGGGTGAATCCCATCTTTGGTGCTCACTTTTCTGTTATCTTGTAATTAGCTTTATTCTCAGCAAATCCATGTCTATTTTATTTATCTGTTTATTTACTTATTTTTATGTATGGAAAAACACTTTTCTTTATTTACTTATTTATTTAGAGACAGGGTCTCCGTCTGTTACCCAAGCTGGAGTACAGTGGTAGAGTGCTGTGATCATGGCTCATTGCAGCTTCAAACTCTTGGGCTCAAATGATTCTCTCACCTCAGCCTCCTGTGCCACCATGCCCTGCTAGTTGATTTTAATTTTTGATAAAGAAGGAGACTCATTATGCTGCCCAGGCTGGTCTCAAACTCCTGGGCCCAAGCAATTCTCTCATCTCAGCCTCCCAAAACACTGGGATTAAAAACATGAGCCACTGTACTGAGCTGTGCCTACTTCAAAAGACTGAAAATAAAAAATCAATAAATCTTTGCCAAATTAAAAAACAAAACAATAGTTTCCAGGTCTTAGACAAAGACAATTCTGTATCATGAAGAGTGGCAAAAGGCTTATTTAGCTGTTAAAATGATTTGCTTATATTTCAAAGAAGCAGAGAAAAAAAGATACATATAAAAGTTTTCCAGGCCAGGCACGGTGGTTCATGCCTGTAATCCCAACATTTGGGGAGGCCAAGGCAGGAGGATCTCTTGAAGCCAAATGTTTGAGTCCAGTACACGCAACATGGTGAAATTCTGTCACCATAAAAAAATAAATAAAATAAATGTGGCTGGGCATGGTGGTTCACGCTTGTAATACCAGCACTTTGGGAGTCGGAGGCAGGTGGATAATGAGGTCAGGGGTTCGAGACCAGCCTGGCCAAAATGGTGAAACCCTTTCTCTCCTAAAAATAATAACAATAAAAAATTAGCCAGGCATAGTGCTGTGCGCCTGTAATGCCAGCTACTCAAAAGGTTGAAGCAAGAGAATTGCTTGAACCTGGGAGGCGGAGGTTGCATTGAGCTAAGATCATGCCACTACACTCTAGCCTGGCCCACAGAGCAAGACACTGTCTTGAAAAAATAAATAAATAAATAAAGTTAGCCAGGCCTGGAGGTGCATGCCTATAGTCCTAAGTAATTAAGAGGTTGATGCAGGAGGACTGCTCAAACCCAAGAAGTTAAGGTTATAGTGAGCTATGATTATGCCATTTCACTTCAGACTAAGCAAAAGAGTAAGATTCCGTCTCAAAAAATTAATAAAAAAGTTTTCTAAATTACATTGTTTAAGAAAAGGGAAAAGAAAAAATATCTTTTTAAATTTTCAAATGGGAGAATAGAGCCTCTCATTTCTAATTTGTATTTCCTTCTGTAAAAACATGGTCTAGGCCCATGGTCTTGAACTACTGGACATCTGGATTTTAGTAGGTGCTGGATTCAGGCAACTAAGGGGTGGCTTGGACACACTGAGTGCACGTAAAAAAAAGGTTTGAGGTGAACTAAAAGGTAAAAGAGGGGAAGGTGTTATTAAGAACCCACAATTGGGAGACAGTACAGGGTTGGTGGAAGGACTGGTTCATGCTACAGATACTGCCCCAGGTGAAACTTTGCTCTGACTTATTTTTATGTCCATGCAGGAAGACGAGATTATGATCAGGTGGCACAGAAATCTGGGATGGTGAAAAAACCAGGTTGCCCCTGCAGATTCCGTGTCTGAGGTACAGCATATGCCAGGGGTCTTTTAGGCACATGTGTGGGTTTTTGGTGGGAAAGTCTATGAGGATAGGTAGCATGGGCAATAATCTTGATGCTGAAGCCCTGTGCTGGGAGGGGCTTGACCACATCAACATGTGGTGCATATGTTCAGTGGGTGAAAAACATGTGGTGGCCTCAGGTTGGCAGGAGGGTAGAAGGCATCTGTTCTCAGAACTTCTTCCCTCAGAGTCGTCGGTCCTTTTTACCATGGGAGGATGCGTGGAACCACAGGGCAGTGCATGGTGTAGCAGCCTGTGTGCAGAGCAGAGCCTACCTTCCCCGAGACACCTGGAGTCTCTCTCCAGCAGAGGCCCCCACATTGTCTTTCTTTTTACAATGCTTTTGATCCTAAATGTAGAAAGTTCCCTGAAAACCCACTGATTCTCCAACACCCATTTGTTGCCCCAAAATTTAATTCTGACACAACTTAGAGTTCGCATAGACCCCAGAAATTCAGGGCTCAGTCCCACATCACCTGTCTCACTGTAGAGGAGAGTTACACATCCCTGCAGCCCATCTACACTTCTGAGCTACCTCCTATAAATCTAAGACTAGCATAAACCCCTTTTCAAGTTAAATAATTTGATAGAATTACTAAAAAGAAAACCTCAACAAATAACTGTAATTATATACACTACTTTATTATAAAAATGTAACTCAGAAACAGCCAAATGGAAGAGATGTCTAGGGCAAGGAACAGTTGTAGGTGAAGGTAATCCTGGAAATAGCTATATTTAAAGAAATTCCCCCATTCTTTGCATTCTCAAAGAACAGCTTAGTGAAGAGAAACGTGCTTCCCCTGATGACTTTGAGGATGCTCCCCGCTGTTTTTTTAACCTATCACAAAAATGGACACAAATTGCAAATTCCCATTTTTAAAAATGAACAACCATTCAGTAATTTAGTCTTCAGTGGTCAAAATAACATACTCTTTACAGAAACTTTGCTTGTTTCTCTTCTTCCAACCAGCCCCTGAACTTTGACTCACCCACAGCTTCAGCAAACCTACAACCCTTATTTATACATACCCCTCCTAAGAACAGGCTGACTTCAAGGTGAAACATTCTTATCTGGGATCAGATTTTGCTACCCTCCATCTTGTGCTTCCTTTCCAACCTTCTTTGTAAACTTGTTTTCTCCTCCCTATGAAATAAGGCCCTTTTCCACCTAACCTTTGAGATCCTCAAAGATCTAATCATTTGTACTTTTTCTTTGTTCCAATACTTCTTAGGTAACTTCTTAGACCAAGTCTAGAAACAGTTTGAGGACAATAACAATTCCATTCTAAGAAGAATCTCCCAACATTTCTTCTATCTCAACCTCAACTGCATCTGCCTGTGAACTTCCAGCTTACCAAGGCTCTATATCTTCTGGCAGTGACAAAGGCTCTTTCCACTTACCAGTTAGTCATTCAGTTAGTTTTCAATTCAAAAAATACTTCATGTTTGAAGAATCCAGCAAAAATTATTCAAATCTAAGGTATAAAAGAGAGGAAATTACAGCCAGGCATGGTGACTCATGCCTGTAATCCCTGCATTTTGGGAGGCCTAGGCGGGCAGATGACCTGAGATCAGGAGTTTGAGACCAGCCTGACCAACATGAAGAAACCCCGTCTCTACTAAAAATACAAAATTAGCCAGGTGTGGTGTTGTATGCCTGTAATCCCAGCTACTCGGGAGGCCGAGGCAGGAGATTCGCTTGAACCCAGGAGGTGGAGTTTACAGTGAGCAGATGTCTTGCCATTGCACGCCAGCCTGGGCAACAAGAGTGAAACTACATCTAAAAAATAACAGAATAAAATAAAATAAAAACATTTTAAGGGGCTTATATCTTATAATTCATCAAGAAAAGCCAAAGTATCTATCCCTTTCAGAAAATAAACATGTAATTTAATTATGTTCATAACAAATCATTTAGTAAACAATTAATCATATGTGAACACTTCAGGAGGTGCAAAGTCCCAGCTCCTAAAACTTAACATTACCCTCAAACACCCAGATGGCAGCATATGGAATAGAGTTATTCACTTTCACAAGTTCTCTGTTTTGAAAAAAAGAATAACTTATGTGATAAATTTATGTAATTTGACAATTAATCTACCTCATGTGCTTGCAGATATGTATTCAATTCCTACCACCGTAGTGGAAGAGAGGCTATCCCTATCTTTACAACTGATAGCATTTCCAACAGTAAGCTGTGAGATTCTGCTTGAAATCACCTCTCAAACAAATAAAAAACAGACCTGGGAGACACACTACACTCATTCTGCTGAAGAAATAGGTAAGTAACAATTTTTAACAAATGAAATATATTACTACTTAATTTTATTCAAAATTCACCAACTTAATGTGCTTTATAAATATTCTCATACCTTTGAAGCTCTACTGATAAAACATAATTTACAGTTAATGAAAAAGTGAAGTTAAAATAAATACAATCATATTTTCAAGGTGACAAAATTAGAAGGTGACAATGCTGATTGAAACACAGACATATCTGACCCAAGGGTCAAGTCAAGCCATTCTATTACTTGGGATATTTTCCCTGCTCCCATCTGGTTCAGTGAAGTGGGTCATGAGCGTCCTCCCAGGAGCTGCTACACCCTGCTCCACTGTGTCTCTGAGGTGCATTTTACTTTGCAGGTTTTTGCACTGCCTCACTAGGTTGGATTTCTTTGTCCTTTGAAATATTTTCTCTCCCTTCACCAATCTGAGGACATTTTTTCCTCAATATCAGCATCCAGTTGCCTGGCCTGCAGTGTGTCTCTAAGGAATGGAAACTAAGCATTGGGGTAAGAAATTCTTAATGTCCTAAGGGGTTTGCTTTTAACGCAAAGGTATACCTGGAGATTCCTTCCAGGTATAGTGCATCCAACCACTCCAAAAAGAGGCTGCATTCCCATACTTTGGGCTGTTCCCTGAGAGGAGATGACACAAGGGATGCTATTTACTAGACACTTCAAGAGTCATGGCCAGTGTTGGTATCTTGGGGATTCTCAAGCAGTTTTGAAACCCAAAACCAAGAAAATAACACAGGATGGCTGAGGATGTATTGCCCTGTGAGGTTTCCGAAATGAAACCTCAACCCAAAGACATTCTGATGAGGTGTCTGTGCCAAGGGAAGATTAAAGAAAGGGGCACAAATATTTTCTTTTCTTTTCTTTTCTTTTTTTTTACTGTGGATTGTCAGGGGATTATTATCTGCTTTCATGTCCTGTAAAATGTTTACAAATGAAAAATATTTTTTTAAGTGTCATCCACTGCTTTTTGAAAAAATGCAGAATTAAAATACTGTGTCTAAAATGTACAATAAAGAACAGTTGATAATGTTGTGAGTTACACAAGGTTAGTTAGTGTTGGTAAGTGTCAGGAAAGAACTGGAAATTTAAACTCTGACTGCAAGCCAGAGTTAGGCTGGGGTAACAGGGTGGTAGATTTGAGGCTCTTCTTGCCACACATTTGGAAAATGCATGAGAAAACTAATTCTCTTTTGGAGTGTTAAAACAACTAAAAAACAGGCGATTGCGTTGAGGTGGCTCTAGTGTCCTGAGCTCTGAGTGGAGAGACAGGCAAAGGCATCCCTAGATCCAAAAATCTGCCCATTCTTCTCCAGCTGTGCACCTGATTAGATAATTTGCACTCCAGAACCCATGATTGGATATAGTTCAATTCCCCACCACGCCCCCTCAGTGACATATGTGATTTGACACTGGATTGAATAAAGCAAGAATTATAGGTTTTTCCTGGATCCTTTTCTGGCAGGGCTTCCTTCATGCACTGGACACTGGCCCTGCATGTAAAATACTTGCATTTTCATTTGTGTGTAAGATTATTTGTATTTATGAAAAATATATATGTGTTATTCATACATGGAAGCAATATAATGACAATTATTTTAAAATTTCAGATTTTTTACTTTCCTGGCACACCCAGGTTTTAGAGCAGGCAGCCTGAGATTTCAAAAATGAGGCAATTCTCTAAGAAATAATATGTGAGGCACATGTGAATTTTAAATATTCTAGTAGCTACATTTTAATAAATACACCAGGCATGCTTGCCTGTGCCTGTAGGTTGAACTCTTTGGGAGACTGATGTAGGTGGATCATTTGAGGCCAGGAGTTTGAGACTAGCCCAGGCAGCATAGAGAAAGCCATCTCCACAAAAAAAAAAAAAAAAAAAAATTGAAAAATTAGCCATGCCTGGTGTATGCCTTCAGTCCCAGCTACTCAGAAGGCTGGAGCTGGAGGATCACCTGAGCCTGGGAGGTCAAGGCTGCAGTGAGCCATGATCACACCACTGCACTCCAGCCTCACTGACAGAACAAAACTCTGACTCAAAAAACTGATCTCTGGAAAGGCATTTTCTTTTTCTGCAACGTAGCCAACTAGCTAAGTATGTATTGAAGCCATCCTTTAATTTTTAACAGGGCAAGAATATTTTCTAAGACCCCGAACTCCAGATATGTGATGGGGCAAATCCTGAAGTGTACATGGCTATCTCTCACAGCTAAAGCATCCCTCACCCCTATCCAGCGCTTCTTACCCCTGGCACAAGAGAATCACCTGCGGGGAGGAAAACTTTCAAAATCCCTTAAACCCAAGTTGTAACCGCACAACTCAATCAGAATCCTTGGAGCTGGATCTGAAAAAAATACGGTTGAAAGTTGTGCAGGTGATTACAATGTGTAGGCAAGCCAGAAAACCATGGCTTTAATGAGCAGCTTTTGTTAGAAATGATTTCTCAAATGAATGTAAAAACATATGCTGCTGAATTGTGACCTTTCAATTTTACCTGCTTTTCCTGCAAAGTATATTTTGCAGACCCAGGCTGGCTTCTCCTTCTGTTCCTGGTTCACCCAGTGCCGTGTGTGCTCAGTGCATCCTGTGCACGGGTCACTGTGCTGTGTGCGCTGGCCTGGGTGAGCATCATTCTTCGGGGAGAACCTTTCTGAAAACAAAGCTGCATTCCAAAAAGTTAAAACCATGCTACTTACTGTACTGAGGTAAAAATTAAAAGACCTAGGGGACTCTTCCAAAAGTTAAAATGTAAATAAATATCTTGGAACATTAATATACACCTGATGATGTCCTGAGTGAACACGCCCCACTTTAAAACAAAACAAAACATTACTATTATTCTAAAATATTAATTTAGGATTGTTATGCAAATATGTACTATTTAAATATTTATTGATGAATAACATGCATACAGCAATATAGGAACAAAATATTTATGGAATGCTTGATGAATTATTACTAAATAAATACACTTGTGTATGTAAGAATCAGATTTGCTCATGCCCTTGACACTTTCCCCTTCCCAAAGGTAACCAAGACCTTAAGAGCTAAGTGTAGATAAACTTTGTCATTTTCTACAAGTGTTTTATTACAGAACATTAAAAATGTATACACAATACAAAAAAAAAAGGATAACAGACCAGTCACCCAGCTTTAACAGCTACTAGTCATGTGTCATTTTTGTTTCACCTATACTTCCAGCCATTCCCACCCCAATTTCATTATTTTTTAGGCTTTTTGGATAAAATGTATATTCATTGCAAGGTACAATGTGAACTGTAAATAGTAGAGAGATGGGGTTTCACCATGTTGACCAGGCTAGTCTTGAACTCATGTCCTCAGGTGATCCACCTGCTTCGGCTACCCAAATTGCTGGGATTACAGGCGTAAGCCAATATACTCGGCCTGAGAATTCTTATTTCTAACAAAGTACAAATCCATAGGGCACATGACAACTGCAATGTCCATCTACAGTAAATACAGTTTGATGAATAAAATGAAAGGCAATTGACCTAAGGTGAAAAAAAAAACAAAAAACAATCAAAGCATGGGTACTATGTGTCATCTGTAAGAGCATTTGGTTAAGAATAACAAACAAACCAGTTTTATCGTTTTAATAGCCGAAATTGGCAAAATTTTTAGTTTTTCTTTCATAGGAATGCTCTTTGCAAGAAAAAATTTTCATATAGTGAGAGCAAAAATGGCAACCATTTGCAAGTAAATGTCTTATGAAATTAAGTAGCAGATATCAAGCTCATGAACTTCAGATAGTTACCCCTAACTCAATCATTTACATAGCAAGTGCAGATAATTTTCATAGCTCCCTATTAAATTTATATTTGAATGCCCTTACAAATTGTGACTGTTTTTAAATAAAGTTGACCAACTAAAATTTTGTATATGACATATGATAAATTCCCCTTCAAGTCACCTTACATTTACTTAATTTTATTAGGCAGTGTCTGTCTACCACCCAATAATACTTGAGGATTCTCCCTCCATTTGCACAGGCATCATACTTGGGGAAACAGGGATTCACAAGACCCAGGCTGTTCCCTACATATGTTTCCTCCTCCGACATCAGTTCATCAGTCAATCAAGTCATGTGAGAGTGGAGGCCTTGTATTCCCTATTATTCTTGGGCACTCTCCTCCAAGGAGGGAAAGGCCAGGAGGTCCTTTTAGAGGATGCACTCTGAGAGCCCGGGCTCCCTAAGGTATGAGAGTTCTAACCAGCAGGTGTAGACTTTTCAGGAGTGAGGAATGAGGCAGGCATTCCAAACCGGTACCTTCATTACCTTTTGTTTCATCTCAAGACAATTCTGAGGGGCTGTTTTGGAGCGTGTCTGGAAGGTGAACGTTGAAGAAGAGTGTGGGCTTTGATATGACTCAGTTGAGATCTTTCATGGGGAGGCAGGAATTCAATGCCCAGAATCTGGGCTGGTGTCTTTGAGGTCAGTAGGTTGCATCTTTTTATCCAAGTCCGTTGTTACTAGGTTGGAGGCTGGAGATTCTAAATGGCTTCCAGACTGCCTCTCTGATTCTCTTTGGGAGATGTGGTCTGAAAGACAATGTCAGTATTTTTGGGAAATTCTAGAAAGTCTGCTTGGAAACGTGGGAAGAGCTCTTGCCTAGTGCCTAAATGCTCCATTTGCAGCTCTAGCCAAGTAGATACTTGGTAGGTATAGAGCCGGGTTTGCATTTATATCAGCAAAACCTATGTCAGAGTTGAAGAAGTAGTCAGGAAAAAGTGTCTTGGTCACAGGCCGGGGAACGTCTTAAAAGCAAACTTCTAGCCTGCTGACTCTTGGCAATGAGTGTTGGATCCTGGCTAAAGTGCCTTGAATGCAGCATGAGTCCAATCCATGAATCCAACTTCTCATGGAGAAATGTTAATATTTTTTCTGTTTGAATCAATCAGGGTGAAACTACCATGCTATTGGTTTGCTTACTTTTTATTATTTCATATAAAATCTAAGACAAAATACATTAAATGCTTATTGACATATGTATTTATTCTTCACTGGGCTGATAATATCTGCCTAATTTTAAACTTTCTTCCATTTTGTAGGTTTCAACTTATTTTATTGTAAGATATTGTTAAATCTAATACAGGCATTGTCACTTTTACATATAATTTTATTTTATTTCATATATTTCCTATTGGCTTTTTACATTTAAATTATGGACCACTTCATCATATAAAAAGCTTCAATTATATTTAAACAGTAAGTCTTTGGATTTTTTTGTCTTGTAATTTCCATATTACATAATAATGAGATAAACATTAATGTTTTCAGGGTACTTTAAATTTTAGATAATTACTCATTGTATTCATGTGAAATTTGTTTTTACTGCATGTGTGGGTTGGAGGACTGTTTTCACTTCTGATTCATCTTTACTCTTATCTCATCAGAGCTCATACCTCTTGTAGTTGGGGGATTGCAGTTTATAATTCCGATAAATGGGGCAAATTCAATAATAACATAATACAGATGAGTTTGAATGCAGGACATGTCTTCAAAGCATACACAACATGGGCCAACATATGTATAACAATAATAATTTATAAGTTACAGTTTGTATGGAAAGTAAAAGTACAGAAAATTTGTTAAAGGAAATTAAAATGGAGATCATGTCTCAATAATCTCAGAGCAGACAAAATTAGTTAGGTCTCATAAGTGATCTCAACCTTGCTTGATTTGCAAATACAAACAAAACTTAAATTATTTCTTGTAGCTGCATATTTAAAAAAGAGAAATGAAGCTCAACCAATCAGAAGTAGCCAACAACCTTATATAAATAGAAACTGTCCAACAAGGTAAACAGACAAACACAAAACAATAAAAAAAGTTGTGCTACCACCAATCAAATGATTTCTTTGTTTCTACATTTTTCAAATAAATACTTGCTTCTCACACTGTCAATGAAGCACTCAATATCTTTCCGTCTGATATTTTATAATTTATCAATTGCTCTTACTCAAATAAACACTTTGCAATTTCATTGTGTCTCAAATTACTTTTTAGCAGAATAAACTAGGAATAAATATTACAAAAGTGTCTACGGAATATGGAAAAACCACAGAAAGTTTATGAAATATATGAATGTAGACATAAGCAAATAGACAATTTGTATTATATTCTTAGGCAGAAAAACTCAATATTATCAACATCAATTGTCCTTAAAGTTATTTATAAATTCAATTTTGTTCCTATACAGGTAACATTAAATATTGCAAGTACACGTTACTATAAAATATTATATAGATGAAAACGCAAACAAGAATAGACAAGAAAACTCTGAAAAAAAAAAAAAAAAAAACACTGGCAAGCCCTGTGTAAAATCTTGATTGATTAAAAAACTCATGGATCACTGAAACTAAAAATTCAGAAATAAACCAAAGTGCCTAAGAAAGTGTCATAGTGCATCTTGGCTGTTATAACAAAATACCTTAGACTGGGTAAAGGATAAATAAGAGAAATGTATTTTTCACAGTTATGGAGTCTGGAAAGTGCAAGATCAAGGCAGCAGCAAATTTAGTATATGGTGAGAGCCCTATTCCCCATAGATGGTACCATCTCGCACACGGGACAAGGGCATTCCCTTTAACTTCCTTTGAAAGAGCACTGATTCCATTCATGAAGATGAAGAACTCTTGGCTTCACCACTTTCCCAAAGGCCTCACGCCTAAAATTATACACATATGAATTTGAAAGGGGACATAAACTTTCAGGCCATAGCAATAAAAAGTACATGGGTGATGGCATCATTTATACATGAGGTGTAAAAATGTGATGTTCTTATCACAAAGGAAATAAATGATTTATTCTTCATGGCATATATCAAAATAAAGGTCCAATGAAAATATTTTTTATAAAGATAAATCTATATGGCAAAAAATTAAGTGTTGATAAGTTTAACCCTACAGGTTGCATCAGGATTTTCAAGGTTTCCAGGGATGAGCAAGGCCCTGGACTTTCCTCCTGTGACATTTTCCTGGAAATTGCTCATGCTATTATTCAATTTGAAAGTAGATAATATTGTTTGTTTCTCTTCCAATATTTACTAAATTCAAAATAATATAGGGCTCTTTACTCATAATTCTCAAACAATCATTCAGTCAGTGGGGCTCTGCTGAAGAAGAACACAGACACATCCACACACGTATAATGTTCCTCAAATAGAGGACTTCTCCTTGTGCTGGAGCCACCTATGATGCACTCGATCAGAGGCTTTCCCAGGATAGCATTTCTCTGCAGCCCTACCACAGACTTAACCCTGAAAATCCCACTCAGAAGGCGACGGATGTACACCCACCCTAGCATTCTAATCTAATGGATCCTCTCTTAACAGTCCCTTCCAGGGATCTGGGATCTTTCCTGGATTCGTCGGCCACACACAGCTAGGCTCAAAAATTTGGACAGAAACTTTGATCCTCATTGGCCGTCCTGCCCTGTCCTACCAGCTTCTCTAGAAGTATGCTTCTCTAATTGCTCCTGAGAGACACTATCTAAGGGTATCAACCTGTGCCAATATAATTGATCTCATAAAGTGAGAAGGGAAATAGGCAAGAGTCCAGCTAGCCTAGAAGCAGTGTCTAGGGTTCCTTACCTGATTTATGTCTCTGATTTACCTAAATATTGACAAATACAGATTCACCTCTAAGCAGTAGAAAAACAGAAGGAGAAATCCCAGTTCATAGAGGAAGAAGAAAATGCAATCAATGCTGTCTAGAGTCCCGCTTAAGCTCAGCCACAGGGTACTAAGTCTCTTCAGGAAAAAGCAATTGTTGTCCATCATCTGAAAAACTGTGGCCTGGAACTATGGGCACCGAGAGTGCACACTGCCCACTAGAGTTCCATGCCTACATCACGGAGAGATAGAATAGTCTCAAGGGATTCTTAAGAGTAATGTGGGGGCAAAAGGAGATGAATCCACAGCCTCTGTCTTACCGTCTGATCTAACTAATATATTTCCAGACCTTTCTGTGGGCTGCACCAGGGGTTGTTCAGAAAGAAAAAAAGTTGTTAATGTCCCACCGTTTCCCGTAGCTTCCGAGGTCTGTGTTGTTCATACCCCAGGTTCCAGGTTGTTCTCCCACTACTTCCACAGAATCAGTGTGTCTCATTCCGGTACCTATAATCTCATCTTTATTCTAGTCGCCCTCTACTTTTTTCTAGACACTTTATCTACTAGAGCCAGGTAAAATAGAGACAAGGATATTTACATAAAACTTAGCTGGAACTAAGTTGGAGTCCCATAACTGCTACTAGGCTGAGATGCAACTCAGAGGATACAAAAGCCAGGCTTGCCTAGAATTGCAGTTATGGGAAAGAAAGTCACATTTCACCCAGGAATTATTAGCACGAAATTCCAAGTTTGTGAAATAGATTCCTAGATCCCCCAAACATTTCATCCTTATCTTGGAGGCAATCAGGAAGAGAAAATAAACCATACCTAATCAACACATTATCTAACCAACATGTGTGGAAAAGGAGGGAACATCATAGAGTTGGCTTGTTTTAGTACGTGTGGTGAAAAATGCCACGAAGTCAGAGCTCAGTTGGTCTCAAAAGCCTAAAAGATGGCACAGATTAGCTTCAAGGGACACATGGTATGGATGGAGTCGGCATACTGTTATGCTGAAGATGTCAAGAGTGGTGACTGATATCTCAAGAAGTGGGCCAAAAGTCCACTTCTGGTTATTCTGCTAGGTATGGTGTAGGAATTTTTCAACCATGAGACAAATAGGCCAACTTTCACCAGCAACCCCAAGTCTGGCTTGCAGTATTAGACTCTGCGTTAGACACAGATTTAGGTTCAATCTGCAGCTTGATTGTTGTCACTCTCTAGAAAACAAACCCTTACCATGGACTTCTAGATGAGTGATCCAGTTAGATCAGCATCTGAGATTGCTTCCGGTTTGCAACCCAAAAGACATTCAGACAGTCTACAGTTTCCATTGTAGATAACCAAACAGATAGAATATGTGCAATTACCACAAACCCTGAGTTCTGACCTTTGAGAGGAGCAACCACTCATTTCAGGTTCTGTATGACTGGCACAGATTAAACAGCCACAGCGGCACAGTGGACATCATGAGGTTTCACCTTCCCTGACTCATCTATGAACCAGGACCAGTCATATAGGAAATGCTCAGTAAATTGGGGGCCCCACAGAGACAGCAGCTTTGCTTCAGAGGATAGAAGGAGGCATAAAATCTCTAGCAGTTGGGGATGCTCTAGCCCTCTATGGGTGAAACTGAGTTTGGCAGGAGTTCTGCAGCAGGCTCTTAGCTGACTTTCAAATCAGTGTAACCAGTAGTGTGTCACTGAGTCCAAAAGCCCAAAGAACACCTCTGGGAGGAGGCTAGTCCTTTACTGGAGGCTCCAAATGCCAAAATCAAGATTTTCTTGACCTCAGGATGAATTGATCAATGCAAGTCTCCCCAAATATTTTCACTAAACCTTAATTGGAAAGTAAGACTCCAGATTTTTTAACTCTCACTAAACATAAATATCTGATTTTCTCACCTGAGATCTATGTATGTGTGTTGGAGCATGCCTTTACCAATCAGCATAAAGTTACAACTCTCCTTGTGCCTCTACTTTCTACTTGTGCAGAGTTTAAAATGCAGAGGTGAGCGCTTAGGGTTTTCTGGGTCTTTTGCTAAGCATGTACCTGATCCTGAGCATCCCCAATTCCCCATTTCCTTCTTGATCCCAAAGACTGTTATCACAGTCCTAATTCCCAGCAGCTTTTCCTCCTGGAGCTTTTTGACATGATTATTCTTAGAGCCAACTGATATCCTTTGTTCCTGGTAGACTGCGTAGCTCATTTCCATTTAAATGCTTTTACAAATATTAAACTATTGATTTAAGATTTATCTGTTTTTTAAATTAAGTAATGCTGCTCTTAGCCTTCCACAGGACTTGAGGGTTATAAAAAAAAAGGAAGAAAATAATTATTTTATACCAATAGTATGAAAAAGAGACTGGGAATGACTACGTTAATAGCAGACAAAATAGACTTAAAAACTTAAAAGAGACAATAAGACATTATATAGTCATAGATTGTCCATTTGGCAGGAAGATAGAAATAGTTTAAACCCATACCTAATAATAAAACATTTAGATATAGAAAGCATAAGTTGACAGAATTAAAGGGGCAAAAAGGCGGTTCTAAAATAATAGTTGAAGATGTTAATACTCCACTCTGAGTAATGAATAGAAAAATGAGATAGATGATAAATTAGGAAATAGAGGACTTGACTAACTCAATGAACCAAATTGATCTAACAGATATATACAATATACTCCATCCAACAAAAGAGACTATACACTTTTCTCAAATGCACATGGGGAATTCCCCACGATGGGCTGTATAGTAGATCTCAAATTAAATCAATAACAGAAGAAACGTTAGAAAGTTTACAAAACTGTATAAATTAAACAACATACCCTTAAACAACAAATAAGTAAAAGAAGAAATCACAGAGGAAGTAGGAACATACTTACAGAGGAAGAAAAATGAAAACAAAACACATCAAAAGTTAAGGGAAACAGCAAAAAGAATGCTAAGATGTAAAGTTTGCAGCTAAAATACGTTTAAAAAGAACAAAGATTTCAAATAAATAATAACTTTATCACCTAGTAAATTAGAAAAATAACACCAAATTAGATGCAAAGCAAAGACAAAGAAGAAAATATTAAAGCTTTTAGCAGAGATAAATGCAATGGAGATTATACAAACCACAGAATTCCAAAAAACCAAAAGTTCATTCTCACTTCTTCAAAAAATTAACAATTGGCAAACTTTCAGCTACATGCAAAAAAAATTAACAGCATATTCACATACTAAAATGAGAAATGAAAGTGGGACATTGCTACTAATTCAAAGAATTAAAATATTTTAAAAAGTGTACTGTGAACTATGATAGGATGATAAATTGGAAAACCTAGATAAAGTGGGCAGATTCCTGGGTATACAAGACTTGATTACAAAGAAATACAAAATCTGAATAGATACAAAACTACTAAGGAAATGGAATCAGTAATTAAAAGCCTCTTCATAAAGAAAAGCCCTTATTTTGTTGGCTTCACTAGTGATTTAGATCAAGCATTTATAGAACAAAAATCCTTTCCAAAGTCCACCAAAAGCCTGAAGAGAGCAGTTCCAAACTTATTCCATGAAGCCACCATTAGCTCATACCGAAGCCAGACAGAGATACTACAAAAACCCATAGACTAATATGCGTTATGAACACGGATGCAAAACTAGTCAGCAACAACCTAGCTAACTACATTCAGCAGCATACTAGCAAGATTACAACCCATGACCAAGGGGAGTTTATTATTGGAATGAAAGGAAGTTTCAGCATATGGGTGGTTTCAGTGCAGTGGTGTTTACAAATAATTGATCACAACCAGTATAGATTTCTTTATTCTTTTTCCAGTCTCACTGGTTCACTTAGCTAGCCTTTCTTAACAAAAGTTTAAGCATATGAAAATTAATCAATGCATATTCCACATTGTCAAAATTTTTAAAAAGTATTCTCTCATTAATACAGATAACGTATTTTACAAAATTCAAAATATTTTATAATAAAAACAATAAATTAGGAATAAAAGGAAACCAGCATTGTAAAATTCACATATAAAAACCCACAGCAAACAACATATTCCAGAGGAATAGATCAAAAGTATTTCCTCTAAGCTCAGAAGACAGAGTGAATATCTGCTCTTGCCAGCCACTTTTATTCAACACTGTATTAGAAGTTTCATTCAGAGAAATTAAAAAAGACAATGAAATAAACTGCATCAAAGTGTGTACAGAAAATATATTCTTATATTTGGAAAATCTTTAAGATTCCACACAAAAAATATTACAACTAATAAATTCAGCTGAGTAGTAGCATACATAATCAACACACAAAAACAAACTGCATTTTATGTAGTAACATGAATAATCTGAGAAGAAAACTCTGAAAACAATTCAATTTACAATAGTATCAAAAGAATAAAGTAGTTAAGAAGTAACCAAGAAGTAAAATGCCAATTACTTTTGTGTAGATATTAAAAAATCAATTTTTAAGTTTATGGGGAATCTCAAAGATCTTTAAATTGCAAAAATAATTTTGAAAAAAAATACCAAAGTTAGAGAAGTCACACTTAATGATTTCAAGACTTACTACAAAATTCCAAAATAGCATGCTACAAAGAGACTAATGGAGTAATATAGAAAGCCCATATAAATAAACCCTCATATATAAGGTCAAATGATTTTTATGGGAAATGAACTGCCTTTACAACAATTAGTGCTGGGGAAATTGGGTGCCCACATGTAAAAGAGTGAAGCTGGGCCCTTAACTTCTACTATAAGAAAAAATTAACTAACTGGATCAAAGACCTAAATGTAAGAGCTAAAACTACAAAATTCTTAGTATAAAATGTAGGTAAAACATGACATAAGGCTGGATTTGGCAGTGATTTTTTTTAACAGGACACCAAAAACGCAAGAAACAAAAGAAAAATAGATAAAGAGGAGTCTATCCAGAATATACAAAGAACAGTTCAGCAATAATAAAACAAACTACTTGTTTAAAATATGGGCAAAATACCTAAATAGATATTTCTCTAAAAATTATGTGAAGTGGCTTATAAGCCCATGAAAAGGTACTCAACAAAACCTTTTCATTTTCATTAGTAAAATGAAAATCTAACCCCAAATGACATATCACCTAATACACATCAGCATAACTAGTACCAAAAGAAAAAAAAAACAGAAAATCACAAGTGTTGGTGAGGAAGTGGAGCAGTTAGAACCCTTGTACACTGTTGGTGGAAATGTAAAATGCTGCAGCTGCTATAAAACAACACCATAGTAACGAAATAATTTACACTCAAAATCACCATATGATCCAGCAATTTCACATCTTGGTATATTGCAAAAGATGTGAAAGCGAAGACACAAAATAATACACGTACACCTAAGCTCATAGCAGCATTACTCACATCACTCAAAAGGTTTTTGAATTACCTGTGTTGTTCGAATTATCATTAATGAATAAATAGATAAAATGTGATTTATACATACAGTGGGATATTATTGAGTTATGAAAAATAAGGAAATTCTGACACATGGTACGTCATGCATGAACCTTAAGGACATTGTGCAAAGTGACATGAGCCAGTCATAAAAGGACAAATACTGTATCATTCCACTTATGAGATACTTAAAGTAGTTAAATTCTGGAAACCCACGTAGAAGAGTGGTTCCTAGGAGCTGGAGGGGGAGTAACAGGGAGCTGTTATTTAATGTGTATTGAATTTTGGTTTGGAAGTTGAAAAAAGATCCTTATGAATGGGAATAATAGTTGCAAAACAATGTGAGTGTAGTTAATTTCTCTGAGCTGAACACTTAAAATAGTTAAAATGGTTAATTTTATGTATACTTTGCCAAAATGTAAAAAATATTTTTTAAATAAACAAACTATAGCTATCTGCAATAGCAAGAATTAATATCATAAATATAAAGTTGCCTAGAAGAAAGTAGATGTAAAAGTATACATATTATATAATTTCACTTATATAAAATCCAGAAAGTGAACACAACTGAGGTTCTGGCTTCCAGTAATAATGAAGTAGACTAGTTCGTTGAATAACTATTTCACAGATAACAATAATAAAGCTTAAAAAAATACTATATTTTGCTATATAGAGAGGCACACTGTTTAGAAGACTGAATGAAGATTTTATCTATGCCACTGTGGAAGAGATAAGGATTGGGGTTTGAATCTATTCAAATTAACTCCCTCTTAAAATAATAATTTTCAAAGAAATACAACAGAATCCAGAGTCCCTGTAGTTCCTATCACACAATTTAAAAATTCATGAGATGCGTGAAGAAGCATGAAAGTGTAATCGATTCACAAGATAAAAAGCAGACAATAGAACCTATTCTCAAGATGTGCAAGATGCTGTAATCACTAGATAAGATTTGAAAGAAGCTTTGGTAAGTACGTTCATGGGGGTAAAAGAAAACAGTCTCATGACAAGTGAACAGAAGTGTAACTGTACACTTTCGTGCGTGTCCGTGTGAAGAGACTGCCAAACAGGCTGTGTGTGAGCAACATGGCTGTTTATTTCACCTGGGTGCAGGCGGGCTGAGTCCGAAAAGAGAGTCAGCGAAGGGAGATAAGGCTGGAGCCGTTTTATAGGATTTGGGTAGGTAAAGGAAAATTATAGTCAAAGGGAGTTTGTTCTCTGGTGGGCAGGAGTGGGGGTCGCAAGGTGCTCAGTGGGGGTGCTTTTTGAGCCAGGATGAGCCAGGAAAAGGACTCTCACAAGGTAATGTCATCAGTTAAGGCAAGGACCGGCCATTTACACTTCTTTTGTGGTGGAATGTCATCAGTTAAGGTGGGGCAGGGCATATTCACTTCTTTTGTGATTCTTCAGTTACTTCAGGCCATCTGGGCGTATACGTGCAAGTCACAGGGGATGCGATGGCTTGGCTTGGTCTCAGAGGCCTGACATACACTCCCAGTGTTTTGGTCACAGGGCTCTGGGACTGAGGAGGGAAATTAAAGAAAAATAAAATTAAAAAGAAAGAGAAACAAATTTTCTTGTATTGGGCTGACTTGTCCCAGAGGCATCAACAGGCACAGCCCAGAACCAGGAAAAGTCTTGATAATATTATCTAATGTGCTCTGGAGTCTCTCCCAATTTTCCCCCAACATACGGAAAAGAAAAACAAATTTCCTTTTTTTACGGAATGAGTTTATAGATTATTGTTCTCTGTAACCAGTGACTTCAAGTATTCTGTTTTATCTAAGAAGTACGATGTAAGTCATGAGAAGCCTGAGTAGGCTGAACTACAGCTGTTTGGTCACCATAGTGAGGGTTATAGGATAAGCCCATGCCCAGGGAAACCTACAAAATGGACGTGTGGGTTGCTTGGCAATGGTCATGTGCAATCCTGTCTGTCCTGCCTCTGTATCCCTGCTTTCACGCCACTGTAAGCTTGCTTCAAGCTAGCCCACCTCCTTTTGTGAAGTGTGTATAAAAGTCAGGTTCTGTCTTTGTTCCGGGCCCAGTCTTTTTGACGTGAGTTAGCTTGTCCTCAGTTTCATGCGCGTCCATGTGAAGAGACCACCAAACAGGCTTCGTGTAAGCAATAAAAGCTTTTAATCACCTGGGTGCAGTCAGGCTGAGTCCGAAAAGAGAGTCAGCAAACGTACATAGGGGTGGGGCCATTTTATAGGATTTGGGTAGGTAAAGGAAAAAGGGGGGTTGTTCTCTGGCGGGCAGGAGTGGGGGGTCACAAGGTACACAGTGGGGGAGCTTTTGAGCCAGGATGAGCCAGGAGAAGGAATTTCACAAGACAATGTCATCAGTTAAGGCAGGAACAGGCCATTTTCACTTCTTTTGTGGTGGAATGTCATCAGTTAAAACAAGAACCGGCCATCTGGATGTGTACGTGCAGGTCACAGAAGATATGATGGCTTAGCTTAGGCTCAGAGGCCTGACACTGAGTGCACTCAATAAAAATTCTCCTGTTTCAACCCGAGGTCTCTCTCATCCTCCTGAATCCCACAACAGGAGAATTCCAGCATGCACCAGGTTCACGGGACAGTGCACGGTCACTGAAGGAAAAGTGGGGCGGGGAGGGTGGTGTGCGGCTGTGAGCACCTCTTGTGCTTGCTGGGAGATGTAGTCTTATAAAGACTCCCAGCCCTTTGGTCACAGGGCTGCAGCACCGCAATTCCAGCATACACCGGAATCAGAGACAGTGCGCGCCGGCAGAGGAAGAGGTAGAGCTGTGCGTGACTCTCTGGGCTTGAAGGAAAATGTAATCTCATGAACACTCCTTAATGAACAGTGCGCCTCACTGGAGGAAAAGGCGGGGCTGTGTAGGCCTTGCTTTGCTTGCTGAGAGATGCGGTCTCATAACACTCCCAGCCCTTTGGTCACAGTGCTGCAGGACTACATTCCCATCATGCACCGGGATCAGGGATAGTGCATGTGCCTGGGCGAAGAGACAAAGTTTTGAGCGCCTCCTTTGGCTTCCTGGGAGATGTAGTTTCATAAAGACACCCAGACTTTTCATTACAGGGCAGCAGGACTACAATCCCAGTATGCACCAAGATCAAGGATAGTGCGCGTAACTGGAGAATGAGGCGGGATTGTGCACGCCTCGCTGGACTTGGTGGGATATGTATTCTCATAAACATGCCCAAACCTTTGGTCACAGGGCGGCAAGACTACAATCCCAGCATGCACCTGGCTAAGAGACAGTGCCTGTCACTGGAGGAAGAGGCGGAAGACTACAATCCCAGCCAGCACCGAGCTCAGGAAAATTGTGCGTCAGTGGAGGAAGACGCGGGGTTGTGTGCTACTCGCCAGGCTTGCTGGGAGTTGTATTCTCATAAACCCTCCCAGCCCTTTCATCACAGGGCTGAAGGACTACACTTCCAGCCCCAGCATGCACTGGACTCAGGGACAGCGCGCGTCACTGGAGGAAGAGGTAGGGCTTTGCGCTTCTAGCTGTGCTTTTTTGGGAGATGTAGTCTCATTAATGCTCCCAGCCCTTTGGTCACAGAGATCCAGGACTGCAACCCCAACATGCACCCAGCTCAGGGATAATGCGCTAGTCACTGCAGGAAGAGGCAGGGCTGTGTGCACCTCCTGGGCGTACTGGGAGATGTATCCTCATAAACACTCCCATCCCTTTGGTCATAAGGCTGCAGGACTACAATCCTAGCATGCACCCAGCTCAGTGACAGTGCGCTAGTCTAAGGAGAAAGAGGCAGGGCAGTGTGCGCCTTGCTGGGCTTCCTGGGAGATGTAGTCTCATGGCCTCTCCCTGCCCTATGGTCACAGTGCTATAAGACTACAATCCCAGCATGCACGGGGCTCACGGAGAGTCCACATCACTGCAGAAAGAGGGGCAGGTTGTGCGCACCTCGCCGCGTTTGCTGGGAGATGTTGTTTCATAAAGACTCTCAGACCTTTTGTCACAACGCTGCAGGACTACAATCCCAGGATGCATCGGGATCAAAGCAGTATGCGTCACGGAGAAAAGATGCGGAGCTGTGTGCGTCTCCCTAGGTCTTCTGGGAGATGTAGTCTCTTGGCCCTTTGGTCACAGGGCTGCAGGACTACAATGCCAGCATGCAGCGGGTTCATCGACAGTGTGTATCACTGGAGGAAGACGTGGAGCTCTGCGTGTGCCTCGCTGGGCTTGCAGGGAGATGCAGTCTCATAACTACCCCAGTCCTTTGGTCACAGGGCTGCAGCACTACAATTTCAGCATGTCTCTGGCTCAGGGAGAGTGCACTAGTCACTGGAGGAAAAGGCAGGTCTGTGCGCACCTCTCTGGGCATGCTGGGAGAGGTAGTCTCATAAACACTACCAGCCCTTTCATCACATCGCTGTAGGACTACAATTCCAGCATGCACGGGGCGCCGGGGCAGTCCGCCTCACTGGAGGAAGAGAAAGGGGTGTGAGCGCCTTGCTGGGCTTTCTGGGAGATGTTGTCTCTTTATTTCTCCCAGCCCTTTGGTCACAGGGCTTCAGGACTACAATCCCAGCATGCATCCTGCTCAGGGACAACGCGCGTCACTGTAGGAAGAGGTGGACCTGTGCTGTTCTCGCTATGCTTTTTGGGATACGTATTCTCGTAAACACTCCCAGCCCTTTGGTCACTGGACTGCATCACTACAATCCCAGCATACATCGGGATCAGGGAGAGTGCGCTAATCAGTGGAGAAAGGGGCGAGGCTCTGCACGCCTCGCTGGTCTTGCTGGGAGATGCAGTCTCATAAACAATCCCAGCCCTTTGGTCACTGGGCTGCAGCGCTACAATCCTAGCATGGACCGGGCGCAAGGAAAGTGCGCGTCACTGGAGGAAGAGGCAGGGTTGTGCACGCCTCTCTGGGCTTGGTGGGAGTTGCAGTCTCATAAACACTCCCAGACCTCTCATCACCGGGCTGCAGGACTACCATCCCATTATGCACTGGGGTCAGAGACACGGCCCGTCAGTGGAGAAAGAGGCGGGGCTGTGTGCGTCTCCCTCGGCTTGCTGGGAGATGTATTCTCATAAACACTCCCAGCCCTTTGGTCAAAGGGCTACAGGACTACAATCCCAGCATGTGCCAGTCTCTGGGGTGAGGTACAGTCCTGGAAGAAGGGGCAGAGTGGTACACGCCCCACCTAATATGCTGGGAGCTGTAGTCTGTTAACTGCTCTCAGCCTGTTTGTCGGTAGGCTTCAGAACTATAATCACAGCATGTACCGGGATCCGGGGTGCATAGCCCTGGAGGGAGGGGCAGAGCGGTGTGGACTTCCCGGTGTCCAAAGCACTGCTGAGTTCTTATGCTATGCCGACTCTTTGCCAAGGAGAATGAGTACATAGGTGGACCTAGAGGACAGGTCTGCGCTGAGCATTGAGGAGGGTATTACCCTACGTAGGCACCTTACCTTTGCCCAAATCGGGCGGGTTGTCCTCAACTGATTGGCCCTATCCTTCTCAAGTTCCTCTTTCAGCTGCACCCAGGGTTCTTTCCAGAGCATTGCGCCTTCTGCAGCCCAGGGCGCTGCCTTCTTTCCTAAACTGCTGTGGAAACTGTCCTGATGTCTGAGACACTGTCCATTGTGCCGCGGCCCTCTTTTTTCTCTAGCCAGGGCTCATGCTCAACAGCTTTTGAGAGAAATCTTCCATGTGGCCTGCTTATGAACAGCTTCAGAATTCTGTAGGGGGTGACAAGGTCTGTGCCTTCCTGGAAATGTCACTCTCAATGGCGCCTTTTTCACGAATGTGAAAGTTGAGGCATCAGGAAGGTTAATTATTGGGTTGCACAAAATCTGCTAACAGCAAAGGAGAAAACCCCATTTCCGAGGCATCGGTCTTGTGAGCCATTTTCATCAACCCATTTAAGTGGACAAGCTCCAAAATGAAACCTGAAGCTGCTGACTATTTAGGCATTTTACACTTGAAATCATCGATCTCATCTCAAGTCACGCCTGACTTGCCAGTGTCTCAGAAACACAAATGGGACCTGATCCCTCAGGAGCAGATAGTGTTCCAGCTTTGTTGGAGCGACATTTAAGACGTGGAGCACTTGGGCTCGTTTGAAACCCGCTATCTTCAGTAGGGACTTTTACTTCTAGAGAGCATGTGCATTTTGATTTTATCTGTCCTCAAACTGAACTTTTGCTCATTTTAATAGTAAAAACACATTCCTAGGTGGAGACTTAAGATGCTAATGAGACATGCAATGTATGCACAAATATGTACAGTTAGTGCACATGTGCACCCAGAAGACCACTCAAAACATGCTTACACTAACACTTCTTTCCACCTTCTTATGAATAATCGTGCAAAACCCCCAGAAGGAGGGTTTCTCCAGTAACAATTAATGCTGTCTCACTCTTATGAGCAGCCTGCCCTGGAATCTCTTTCTCAGAATGTACCGTCTGTTCTGCACTTAATTTTCAAAGTAGTCCTTTCTTTTTTTGTGTGCAATAAATTACTCTATGCTGTACTTATTTTGCTGTGTGTTTCTTGTTTAAATTCTTTTAAACTAAGAAAATAAGAATCAAGGTGTTACATCAGCCATCAACATTTCTTTTGCCATGGCCCGGAGAGAGGTCTGTCCGCTTCACTGATTTCACTTTCCCTTTACTTGCCGTGAATACTGTGCCACTTCCAGACTACCTAGTTAACTATCGCTGGTTCTTCCAGCACTGTTTCACTAAAGTTCTGGGGAAACCCTGTCCCTTCAGGCTTTATGCATTTCCCAGCTCCTTGAAATTGTTCTTCAACAGGCTTTCTTTGCTGAACAAAAGATGCACAGTCGTGTATATGCCCAGTCATAGGGTTTGAATCTGAGCATTGCAGGTGTTATAATTGGGCATCATAAATGGCAAACCACTGAATTAGGGAAAGGCTTGTCAGCCAGACATCTGCTCCCCAGCGAGCAGTGGGGGTCATCTCGGCAGGGCTGGAGATGTCCAGCGCTGGTGAGAGCTAGGACAGTGCATGGTAAATGCCTATGACCTCCTAGAGCTTCAGTTAATGGGGTTTCAAGGGGATGAGTTGGACAACTTGGTGGTTCCACTTGGCCCATGGGGCTGCCCACAGCCTCCTGGACTTTAGCACATGTTCTGTCATTTGCAGGATTCTTTCGGCACCATGGGAATCACTTCCTCTACTGTCACTGAAACACACCTGGGATGTATATTTAAAAATTGAAACAGCTTTTGGCTAAATGAAGCAAAAAAACAATTATCTTCTTTTGTAAAACTATTTAGCCTGCATACAGATTAGCTGACAAAACATGGCTGGAGAATGAGACTGTGAAATTTAACACCATCATACAGCTAGATCTTTTCTGTAGTAATCAGGGAAAATGGTCTGAAGTATCCTATATGCAAGACTTTCTGGCCCGACAACAAAACCCAGCTCTATGCAGCACCTGTGGGCTAAAGCCTAATAAGCCACAAAGCCCCTCAGAACCATTAGAAGATCATTTGTTTTATGGGCAAGGGACCCCAGACCCTACAGCCCAATTCCAGCTCCAGATAGGGGCCCTCAGAGGCCTACACCTGCTTTAGAATCCCCAGCGTCCCCACACTATCAGAGTCTTCTGTAGAATCTAAGCTTGTTTCATCTCCTCCTTATGCTCCTCTATCAGCCTTTGCCAGTTACAATAGAGACCAGTCCAGCTGCAGTTACTCACAGTGGAGCTTCACACCATGCAGGGCCAGAGAATTTGATCCACTTACAGAAAGTCTCAAATGGAGAGAGGACCATCAGAGTGCTTGTTCTCTTCTCAATAAATGATCTAATCCAACGTAAGCAACAGCTCTGATGGCTCTCAGACAACTTCAGTGCATTACTGAAGCCTTTCAGTCTCTAACTTTGACCACCGTTCAACTTCACCATCCATAAATGGACCCAATGACTGCTGCCAACTCAGCTGCACAAAACTTTTTCTTATTTGCGAAAAATAGAAAAGATTTAAAACTTTTGCTGCTTTCACCATTTTAAAGCAGAATTCTTTTGCAGCACAAAGGTCACCATAAGTTGGATCCTTGGGAATCCAGTATAAACTATCTCAGAAAATCTCAGTGTGTCCCCAACAGGGAGCAGAGGGCCTCAATAGACTTCAACAACATCTGGACTACCATGGCCACTGTAGTCCAACAAAACCAAAGAGCCTGGGATCTTCTCCCAGCCAGGCAAAGAGGAACATGTTTATATCTAAAAGAAGAATGCTGTTTTTTGAGATCAATCAGTCTGGTTTAGTCCTAGAAAATATTAATAATATCATCACCCAGGCAGACAAAATTGAATCTCTAGGAACTTCCATGGGAACATGAAAGTGATGTCCATTGCCTGCCTTGCTCTCTTTAATAGTACCAGTCATTATTATATTTTCAACTTTTACTTTTGTTCCAATTTTGTTTAAAATGTTAACTGATTTCCTGCTATCTTGCTTGTGGCAGCTCCATGTTTGCATGATGGTTTGCAAGGCTTTCAATCTTTGGCTGCCAACATCTTCCCACTGGTTCCACGAACGACATGGTTTACACCCTGTTAGATCACACAGGAAGAAACTTTAAGGCCCAGGCTAGGCAGAAGTAACACCCACTCAGCAGGAAACAGCTCCAGAAAAATTGGTCTAACCCCTCAACCTCCAATATGGTTATTGCCCTAAAATCTCTTAGGGGGAAATTGAGGCAGACTAGATAGTCCAGAAAATGACCATGATCTCGGGATACAGAAACCGTGGTGACTGTACAGCCAAAACAATAAGCCTTAGCATTGGCATTGTAATTGGGCTTATTCGAGCAAAGCTATCCTTATTAAGGACTTTCTGTTCTAGAGAGCATGTGTATTTTGATATTACCTGCCCTCAAACTTAAATTTTGCTTATTTTAATAGCAAAAAATGCACCCCCTAGCCAGGCACGGTGGCTTATACCTGTACTCCCAGCACTTTGGGAGGCTGAGGAAGATGGATCACTTCAAACTAGAAGCTTGAGACTAGACTGGCCAACATAGTGAAACCCCGTCTAAATGAAAAATACAAAAATTAGCAGGGTATGATGGTGAATGCCTGTAATCCCAGATACTCAGGAGGCAGAGGCACGAGCATGGCTTGAACTCAGGAGGCAGAGGTTGCAGTGAGCAGAGATCACACCACTGCACACCAGCTTGGGCAACACGGCGAGACTCTGTCTCAAACAAACAAACAAACAAACAGAAATACACTCCTGGGTGGAAATATAAGATGCTAACGAGACATGCAACATATGAACAAGCATGTACAGCTACTGCGCATATGCACCCAGAATACCACAGATAACATGCTTACTAGCAACTCCTCTTCCCTCCTCCTTATTAATAATAATGTAAAACTGCCATAAAGGGGTTTCTCCAGTGACAATCCACGCTGTCTCACTCTTATGAGCAGTCCGCCCTGGAATATCTCTCTCAGGGTATACTGTATTCTGCACTTAATTTTCAAATATTTTCTTTTCCAATAAATTATGCTGTACTTTTTTTCTTGGTGTCTCTTGTTTAAATTCTTAAAATCTAAGAAGACAAGAACAGAGGTATCACATCAGTTGTCAACACAGTAATAAGTCGGCCTCCTTCTTGTAAGCATGGCCCATGCAGAAAAGGAGAGTTGCATCACCTAGGTGCTGGATCCAGAGGTATGTCACAATTTATCCCATGCACAAAGTTAAGGTCATTGAGGAGAGTCGTATTAAATAGTTTCTGGGCCCAGGGATTAGTCACAACGGCTCCTGTGAGAAGAGATCAGGCAGCATAATCACATAACCGGTGTGCTGGACACAGCGATAAGCCACCTTTCATCTGCGGGCATGACCCAGGCAAGAAAGAAGAGTCACGGCATTTAGGTGCTTGCTGCAGAGGTACGTAACAATCTCTCTTATGGGCAAAGCTCAGGTAAGAGAGAAGAGTCAAATCTCCAAGGTGATTCATGTAGAAATTTGTCACAAGAGACTTTTTAGGCAGGGCCCATGCTGGATCTTCTTATCTTCCAGAAGTTAGGTACAGGGATATGTCAGAATACCCAAAATACACGGGGCTCAGTCAATAAAGAAGAGCCACATCACCCAGGTGCTGGATCTAGACATATGTCACATCTCTTTTATGGGGAAAGCTCAGGTAAAAAAGGAAGGTCACATCAAATAGTTGATAGACCCAGAGATATGTCACATTGCCTCCTGCTTGAAGTGTCTAGGCCAAAGACTCACATCACATTGGTGCTAGGCCCGTGTTCATATATAAACATTCAACCAGAGTTGAAATGGTGGCTCGTTTCTAAACCCAGCTTATAGGCAAGGGATGAGTCTCCTATCCTGACCTAGTTAATTGTAATGATGTTGACTCTCATCCTTGGGCTTAATGCTACAAGTATGATCATGGGTCCCTACGATTAGGAAGGTCTCAAAGCTGATTACAACTCTCATGCATACTGTATAGGGCCATTGGGTAGTACACAGAGAGTGCTAACTGGGCCGAGCACACAGGTGAGATTGTGACACTCATATGCACACCCAGCCAACAGTAACTATTGTCATCCTCTCACGGGAACACAGGTCAGTCTGCAGAGGAATTGAGGCTCTCATGCGCAAATCCAGTCTGGTGTTGAGATGATTATTCGTGGGCTTAGACCCAACATACAGGAGGTGTTGAATGTCATGCCTACAACTGAGACAGCTGTGGGATTGTTAATCTAATTCCTGGACCATTCTGCAGCTTCCATTGTGAAATTTCCGGTGCCTAGCACCTGAGTGACTTGATGATCTCGCATGGACCCAGCCCACAGATGGGATATTAACATATTGCTGGATCCAGCACATTGAGGGTGTAACTCTATTCTCCTTCCTTGGCACTGCCCACAGTGAGTATTTTGACATATCGCTAGACCTTACACCCAGGTGATGTGAGTCTCCTCTTCTGCCTTGGCGCTGCCCTCAGGAAGCGTTCTTATATATAGCTTGGCCTCGCATCCAGGTTATGTGACTCTCCGGCTTGTGCACTGCCCATATGGGACACTGTGTTATATTGCTGGGTCCACTACTCAGGCGATGTAACTCCCCTGCCTGGGCCCTGCCTTACAGGGGCATTGTGATATATCTCTGTGCTCATCAGCCAGGTGATGTGATTCTCTTCTCCTGCCTGGTCCCTTTACACAGAAGGGATTGTGACACGTTGCTGGGCTTAGCACCAAGTTGATGTTGATGTGAATCTTCTGCCTGGATCGAGTTCACAGAAGGCATCGTGACATACCTCTGGGTGCATCACCTATTTGATGAGACTCTCCTCTCTTACCTGAGCATTGCCCATAAGAGAGATTGTGGCATATCCCTGGGTCTAGCACTGGGATGATGTGAATTCTCCCTGCCTGGGTCATGCCCACAGAAGGAAGTGTGACTTATAACTGGGCACAGCACACGGGTGATGTGATTCTTCTGCCTGGTTCCTACATACAGGAGTCGTTGTCAAATGCCTCTGGGCCCATCATCTAGACTATGTGACTCTCTACTTCTTCCTAGGGTCTGCTCACATAAGGATTGTGACATATTACATGCCCTACATCATGTGAGATTTCTCTCACGTCTGGGCTCCGTCTTGGAGATGAATGTGACACATACCTAGGCCTAGCCCCTAGGTTCTGTAACTTCTCCTTTTTCAAAATCCTACCCACCGGGGCATTGAAACATCTCTGTGGGCACTTCACTTAGGTAATGTTACCCTGTTGCCTGGAGCCTCCCCTCTGGGGGGTATGGTGACATATTGCTGGACACAGTACCTATGTGATATTCTCTCCTTTCTTGCCTGGGCCTTGTATACATTATGTATTGTAATATATGGCTGGGTTCAATGACTAGGTGATGCAACTCTTATGCATAGACCCTACCCACAGGGATAGTATGACATTTCTTTAGCTCTGACTCTCCTCTTTTTCCTTAGCCCTGCCAAAAAGGGAGGTGGTGACATATAACTGGACCTAGCAACCAGCTAATATGAGTCTCCTCTTTTGTCTGCACCCAGCATATTTTAGGTGTTGTATCATATCCTTTGTCTCAAAACCTGCAGGATGAAAGGCTCCTGCCTGAGCCCAGCCATCTGTCAAAATTGTCATTCTCCCACACGAACATGGACCATAATTGAGGTTCTGAAACTCACACCCAGAGGCAGTCAAAAGTTGGAAAATTGGCTCTTAAAAGTGGATATTGTCCTTAAGTGGGTTTGTGACTCCCTGACCAAGATCCAAAACGCTTGTGAGGCTGTGAGTCCACTAAGATAACTCCGTTTTCAAAAGGGATTAAGGCTCTCATGGAAAAAACCCATTCCTCCATTGAGATTGTGATTTATGCACATAGATGCAACATACAGGAGGCGTTCACTCTCATACCCAGAACCGGAACTTATGTGGGATTGTTAATCTCATCCATGGACCTTCCTGCAGGTGTGATTCTGACGTACACCTCTAGCCAGCACCTGAGTGATTTGACATTTTTGCCTGGGTGTAGCCCACAGATGAGATTGTGATATATCCCTGAATCCAGCACCTAATTAATATGCTTCTATTCTCCTGTCTTGGCACTGCCCATAATGGGTATCCTGACCTAACACTGGTCCTGGCACTTTGTTATGTGACTCTGTCCTGTGCTTTGCCCACATGAGCCATTGTGACATATTGCTGGGTCCAACACCCAGGTGATGTAACTCTTGTCTAGGCTTTGCCTACAGGGGGCATTGTGACATATCTCTACACTGACCACCCAGGTGATGGGACTCACTTCTCCTGACTGCTACCTGTTCATAGCAGGGATTGTTACAAATCATTGAGGGCAGACTCTAGGTAATGTGACTGTCTTTTTACTGAGCGCTACCCACAGGAGCCATTGCAAAATATCTGTGAGCCTCTCACCTAAATGTAGTGACTCTTTGCCTGGGCTCATTTCTCAGGGGTATTGTGACATATGGCTGACCTCAGCACCGAGGTGAACTGAGTTTTTCTACTGTAGGGCTCTGACCAAAGAGAGATTACAATGTATCACCGGGCCCAGCACCTGAGCTATTTGACTCTCCGCTCTTGGCTGCGCCCTACATATATTGTGTATTGTGACATATCACTGGGTCCAACACCTAGGTAATGTGACTCACCTGCATGGGCCATTTCCCCATGGGTACTATGAAGTATCTTTTTGTTCATCACTTAGGTGATGCAACTCTCCTCTTTGCCTTGGGCCCCACATAATTTAGCTATTGTGACGTATCACTGGGCCAATCACCTAGACAATAGGAAGCTTCTGCCAAGACCCTGACTACTGGGGGCCTTGTGACATAGCTCTGCATTTATCACCTAGAAAATATGATCCCCCTCACCATTTCTGCCTGAACCATGCTCACAAGAAAAATTGTAGCATATTTCTGGGCCCAGCAAACAGGTGATGTGTTTCACCTGCCTGTGCTTAGTTCACAGGGAAAATTGTGACATATCACTGGGCCCAGAACCCAGGTGGGGTAACTCTGCTGCATGTGTCGTGCTTTCAGGAGGGAACAAGAACATATCCCTGGCAGAACACTTAGGGATGTGACTCTCTTGCCTTGTCCCTGTCCTCAGGGAAGACTGCAACATGTCCCTGACACAGACCCAGGTGATGAGACTCTCCTGCTTCTGACTACCCAAATGTGAGATTGTCACATATATTTTGGCCTAGCATGTAGGTGTGATGATGACATTCATACCTTAAACCAACCAATAGCAGAGATGCTTTCTCTCACAGCCAGGCTTAACAAAACTTGCAAAATTATGGGTCTTCTCTTACTATGAAGGTCAGAGAAAGTAAGCACTCTTGCATATCCTGTAAAGCACTCAGATGGTACAGTGACATCACAGGGCCCAGAACACAGGTGAGATTGTTTTCTCTGTATACACACCCACCAATCATCAGAATTCTCATTCCTACACAGGAACAGAGGTGATTAGGGAGGTCTAAAGCTCATACCTGAATGCAGTCCACAGTTGGAATTGTAACTATCATATGTGAACATCCAGTCACAGTTGGGATAGTGACTTATTTCTGAACCCAGTTTACAGCCAAGTAAAGATCCTCTTATCTGGATCCAGCCAGCTGGAGAGATGTTGACTCTCATACCTGGACTTATGGCCACAGGTGTGATCATAGGTTCATATCAGCATGAAGACCTCAGAGTGGATTATGTTTAATGCATACTCTACAAGGCCCACAGGAGGTACATAGTGTCCTAACAGGGCCCAGCAAACAGGTGAGATTCTAACACTCATGCACACTCTGGTGACAATAAAAGTTACCATCCTCAAAAATGGGCACAACCGGTGTGGCTCAGTGGCTCATGCCTGTAATCGCAGCACTTTGGGAAGCCGAAGCGGACAGATCACGAGATCAAGAGATCAAGACCATCCTGGCCAACATGGTGAAACCACGTCTCTCTACTATTTATGATGATGATGATGATGATGATTATTATTATTATTATTATTTTGAGACAGAGTCTTGCTCTGTCACCCAGACTGGAGTTCAGTGGCACCATCTAGGCTTACTGCAACATCCGCCTCCCGGGTTCAAACAATTCTCTTGTCTCAGCTTCCCGAGTAGCAGGGACTACAGGCTCATGCCACCATACCCAGCTAATTTTTGTATTTTTAGTGGAGACGGGGTTTCACCATATTGATTAGGCTGGTCTCAAACTCCTGACCTCAGGTGATCCCCCCACCTCGACCTCCCAAAGTGCTGGGATTACAGGCATGGGACACTGTGCCTGGCCACCCCATCTCTGCTAAAAATACAAAAATTAGCTGAGCGTGGTGGCACGTACCTGCAATCCCAGCTACTCGGGAAGCTGAGGCAAAAGAGTTGCTTGAACCCAGGAGGCAGAAGTTGCAGAGAGCCGAGATCGCCCCACTGCACTCTAGCCTGGTGATAGAGTGAAACTCCGTCTCAAGGGACCAAAAGAAGAAAGAAGGAAAGAAAGAAAGAAAGAAAGAAAGAAAGAAAGAAAGAAAGAAAGAAAGAGAAAGAAAGAGAAAGAAAGAAAGAAAGAAGAAAGAAGGAAGGAAGAAAGAAAGAAAAAAGAAAAGAAAGAAAGAAAGAAAGAAAGAAAGAGAAAATTGACTCTCATATATGGATTTTGTCCACAGGTAGGTGTGTGACTCTCAAACCAAAATTCATTACATCTGTGAGACTGTAACTCTCCTAAGGGGAGAAGTTCTTCTCAGCCAGAGAAGACTCATTTATGAATCCAGTTCACTGTTGAGATTGGGACTGGTGTACCTAGGCCAAACATACAAATTCTCATACCTGGAATCCGGACATGTGTGGAGTTGTTCATCTCATCCCTGTCGCTTTCTGCAGGTGGGATTGTGACATACATCTCTGCCCAGCTCCTGAGTGTTTTAGCTCTGTTTCCTGTGTCCAGCTCACAGATGGGATTCTGATATATCACTGAAGCCAGCACCTAAGTTATGTGACTCTTATCTCCTGCCTTGGTGCTGCCCACAGGGGACATTGGGACATATCACTTGGCCTTGCACCTAGGTAATGTATGTTTTCTGTCTTGCATTAGTGCTACTCACAGGGGTGTTGTGATGTATTGCTGGGTCCCACATCCATGTTATGTGACTCTTCTGCCGGTGCCCAGTCCACAATGGCCATTTTGACATATTGTTGCATCCAAAACCTAGATGATCTACCTCTCCTTCCTGAGCTTTGCCTAAGGGGACATTGTGAAATATCTATGAACCCATCACCCATGTGGTGTGATTTTCTTCTCCTGCCTAGTCCCTGCTTAAAGAAAGGATTGTGACGTATCACTGTACCCAGCACCTAGCTCATGTTACTCTTCTTTTGTATTTTAGGATTTGTTTGGAAGGAGATTGTGATACATTGGTGGGTCCAACTTCTCAGTGACATTACTCTGTTGACTTTGCTCTGCAAGCAGAAAGCACTGTGACACATTATTGGGCCCAAACCAAGGTGAGTCTCCTGCCTGAAGCCTGCCTACAGCAATTTGGGACATATCTCTGAGCCCATCAACTATTTGACAAGATTCTCCTGTTTTAACAAAGGCTTTGCCCATAGGAGAGATTTTGACATAATTCTGAGCCCAGAAAATAGGTGATATTTCTTTTGTTTTCTGCTTGAGCCCCACATTGTGATGTATTTCTCCTCCCAACAACTGAGGGAAGGGAAAGTCCTGCCTGGGTCTTGCCTACAGGGAGCCTTGTGAAATCTTTCTGCGTTTATCACCTTAAATATGTGACCCTCATCTTCTGCGTGGCCATGTTTACAGAAGGGAGAATGGGTTATTCCTAGACCCAGCACACAGGTCATGTGATTCTGCATCCTGGTGTCTCCAGAGGGGTCATTTTGACATATCTCTAGACTCATCAACTAGATAATGTGATGCTCCTCTTCCCCCTGAAACCTATCCATAGTGGAGATTGTGAAATACAGCCTGGCACAGCACCTACATGATGGTACTCTCTTCTCACACTTGGGTGCTGCCCACAGGGGTGATTGAGACTTATAGCTGGGTACAGTCTTCAGATGATGTAACTCTCCTCTATTTTTGGGCCCACACACACAGGGCACTACCGTATAGCTCTGCTCCTCAGACCTAGGTGATGTGACTCTCCTGTCTGTTACCTCCTCTTAGAGGGAATTGTGATATATTGCTGGGCCCAGAAAGGAGGTGATGTGGCCTTTTCTCTTGCCTGGGCCCTGCATACATGGTGTAAAGTAACATATATCTGGGTTGAACACATAGGTGATGTGACTCTTCTGCATAGGTCTTGCCAACAGGGGTATTATGACATACTCTTCTATTCATTGCCTAGGCGATGTGACTCTCCACTCCTACCTGGGCCCTTCCAAAAGAGGGGATTGTGACATATCACTGACCCTACCACCAAGGTGATGTGACTGTTCTCTTTTGCCTGGGTTTGCATATTTTGGGTATTGTGACATATCCCTGGGCCCAACACTTACGGAATAAAAGGTTTATTCCTCTACCTTACGCGCAGTGAAGCTTGTGACATATTTCTGCATTCATCACCAAGAAGATTTGACACTTCTGCCTGCATCCTGACCACAGAGAGGATTGTGACATATTGCTAGATCCAGCATGCAGGTGATGTGTCTCTGCTGCCTGGTTCCTAATGTGAGGAGTGGATTGCAACATACCGATGCCTGAACATTCAGGTAATGTGACTGTTGCCTGGTCCCTGTCCTCAGGGAAGCCACATATCACTGGCCCAGCGTCCAACTGATTTTACTCTCCTGCTCTCTTCCTATATGCAGGTGTAATTGTGACATATATCTTGGAACACAACACACAGGTGCAATGATGACATTCATATGTCAAACCAGCCAATAGAAGAGATATTGCTTCTCCTAGCTACACTTAGGGAAATGAAAAAAAGCCCTGGGTCTCCTCGCTAAAATCATCCACTCTCTCACATATTACAGAAAGTCCTCGGGTGGTAGAGAGTCTTATCACAGGGCCCAGCACACAGGTGAAATTTATTACTCCTATGCGCACCCTGCACCCTCCTGACCATTATGATTTTCACCCTCACATATAAACAGAACCCACTGGTGAGGTCCTGAATTTCACACATGAATGCAGTTTACAGTTGGAATTGCGAATCTCATATGTAAAGATCTGGCCACAGTTGGAATGGGAACTTCGTTATAAACCCAGCGCATAGAAAGGTGATGATTCTCTTATCTGGACCCCGCCAATTGTAAAGATGTTGACTCATATATAGGCTTAGGGCCACAGGTTTGATCATGGGTCCATACCAGCATGAAAATCTCTGAAAGAATTGAGACTGTCATGCATACCACATAAAGCCCTCAGGTGCAACACAGAAAGTCCTAATAGGGCTCAGCACACAGTAATATAATGACATTGGGATGCACACCCAGCCAACATTAAAGATTGTCGTTCTTTCACATGATCATAGTTCACTTTTGAGGCTCTGAATCCCATACCCAAAGGCAGATTGAAAAGTTGAAAAATTGACTCTCATATGTGAGAGTCACAGATGTGTTGATGACTCTCAGATCATGAGTCAGCATACCTAGGAAGCTGTGATTTCAATTAGGGGACAAAGTACGCAAGAGAAAATGGGGCTGCCATGCACAAATTTAGTCCACTATTGAGATAGCGACTTGTGTACTTAGATCAAACATACAGAAGGTGTTCACTCTCATGCGTAAAACCAGAATATGTGCAGGATTCATCCCATATCTGGACTTTCCTGCAGGTGTCATTGTGACAAGCATACACATTTGTCCAGCACCTGAGTGATTAGACTCTTCTGTTTAAGCCCAGCTCACAAATAAAATTGGGACATATCATTATACCTAGAACATAGGTGATGTGGCTCTATTCTCTTGCCTTCGTGCTGCCCACAGGGAGCATTGTAACGTATCACTGAACTTAACACCTAGGAGATTAGAGGCTCCTTCCTGAACTCTGTCCACAGTGAGCCTTGTAGCATATTTCTGCTTCCAACACCAGATGATGTGACTCTCCTTTCTGCCTGCACCTTGCCCACAGGAAAGATTCTGACATATCACTGGTCTCAGTAATCAGTAATCAGGTGATGTTTCTCTCCTGCTATGGCCTTGCCCTCAGGGAGTGTGGTGACATATCACTGAGCTCAATATTCAGGTGATTTGACTCTGCTGTTTGTACTCTGATTTCAGGAGGGGATTGTAACATATCCCCTGTGAGCACACAAGTGATGGGACTCCCTTCCTAGCCTCTGACCTCAGAAAACATTGTTACATATCCCTGGCCCAACCTTAGGTATGTGACTCTCCTACCTGTTCCCTGCCATCAGGGAAGATATTGACAGATCTCAGGCCAAGCATCCTGGTGACGTGACTCTCCTGCTCACTTCCTACCCACAGGAGAGATTCAAACATATATCTTGGCCAGCTCACAGGTGTAATAATGACTCTCATACCTCAAACCTGCCACTAAGAGAAATGCTATTTTTCATAGGGAGGCTTCGGGAAACCGGTAGGTCTTAAGTCTTCCTTTTGTATGAAGGTCTTAGAGGAATACAACTCTCTCATATTATATAAAGCTCTTAAATGGTACAAAGAGTGTTATCACAGGGATATGTTGCATAACCTAGGGGAGGGGCCCAGTTATATGTCACAATTAACCCAGGGGGCAGGGCACAGGCATGAGAAGAGAGTCACACCACATATGTGCTGGCCTAAGTGATACATCATCATCCCCACTGTGGACAGGTCACAGTAAGAACAGGAGAGTCACATCATTCTAATAATGGTCTCAGAGATACATCACAATGACTCCCCTGGGCAGAAACAAGGGATAAGATTCACATCACCTGTGGGCTAGGCCTGGAGATGTCACTCTTACTTCTGTGGGCATGTCTCAGGCTGGAGAGGAGAATCACATTACCTAAGCACTGGATCAAGAAATACGTCACAATCTTTCTCACGGGCAAAGCCCAGGTAAGAGAATAGAGCCATATCAAATAGTTCATGGGCTCAGAGATATGTCACAATGCTCCCTGTGGGCAGGGTTCAGGTAGGACAATCACATTACCTTGGTGCTTGTTCAGCAATATATCCCAAAGCCTTCTGAGGGCAGAGCCAAGACAAAAGAGTAAAATCATTTTGGTGTTTTACAAATCGATATGTCACAATCTCCCCCGAGGGCAGAACCTGAAAAAAGGGAAGAGTCACTTTAGGTAAATGCTGTGCCGGGTGATAACTCACAATTCACCCTGTAGGCAGAGACTAGACAGAAGATAGAGTCACATCATCTAGTGGCTGGTGCAGGGATATGCCACCATGCCCTCTCTAGGCAGAGTTCAGACAGGAGAGTTATGTCACCTGTGTTTTGGACCCAGAAATATGTCACAAAAGCCCATGGACAGAGCACAGGAAAGACAGTCACATAACCTGAATATCAGGTTCAGTGGTATGTCCCAATGCCTCCTGTGAGCATTCCAAGGCAGGAGAGGAGACTCAGATTACCTGTGTGCAAGACCCAGTGATATGTCACATGGAGGAGTACCACTGTCATGCATATTGTGTAAACTATGGTAGAGAAATTGTCACCACAGGGCTCACCACACTGGTGAGATTATGCTTCTCAGATGCACACCCCACCAATATTCAGGATGGTCTCTATCACACGTGGAGAGAGCCCACTCTTGAGGTCCTGAATTACACATGCAGACACAGTCCACAATTGGGATTGTGACTTTCATATGTGAACATCCAGCCACAGGTGGGATGGTGACTCATTTTTAAACACAGCTCACAGGCAGTTAAGAAACCTTATTTGGACCCTGCCAATTAGAAAGATGTTGACTGTCATACCTGGGCTTAAAGCTAAAGGTACAAGGAGGGTTCCACTTAAGGAGGTGCCTGCTTAAGGTTTCAGAGAGGATTTTTACATTCATGCATACTTTATAAAGACTTCATGTGGTGAAGAGAGTGTCCTGACAGGGCCCAGAACAAAAGTAGGTTGTGACACTCATATCTACTCTGAGCCAAGAGTAAAAATTGTCATCTTTTCACATGAACACAGCCCACTGTTGAGGTTCCAAATCTCACACCTGGAAGCAGTTGAGAGATGAACAATTGACTCTCATAAGTAGATGCGATCCATGTTTGAGTCAGTGACTCTAAAACCAACATTCAGCAAACACGTGAGGCTGTGACTCCATTAAGGGGCCATGGTCCTCGGGAAAGACTGAAGCTGCCATGCACAGATCCAGTGCACCACTGAGACTGTGACTTGTACACTTAGACCCAACAAACAGAATGTGTTTGCTCTCACACCTAGATATGGGACATGTGCAGGATTGTCAGTCTCAACCCTGGACTTTCCTGGAGGTGTAACTGTGAAATATATCTCGGCCCAGCTCGTGAGTGACTTGACTCTTCTGCGTAGCCCAGCCCATGATAAAATTGTGACATTATTGAAACCAGCACCTATGACCCTCCTCTTCTGCCTGGGTCCTGTCAAAAAGAGAGATTGTGACAAATCACTGGGACAAGCACCCACATGATGTGACTCTCCTCTTTTGCCTGGGCCCTGCATATTTTGTATATTGTGACATACTGCTGGGCATAATACCTAGGGAATTGATGGCTACTGCCTGAACCCTGTTCACAGGGGGTCTTGTGACATCTCCCTGCATTCACCACCTAGAAAAAGTGTGTGCACCCTGCCTACAAAGAAGATTGTAGCAGATCACTTGTACTAGCAACCAAGTGATGCGAGTCTCCTGTCCTGCCTTGGTGCTGCTCACAGGGGACATTATAACATATACTTGGTGCTGCACCCATGTTTTGTAATTTTTCTGCCAGGGGTCTACAAAATAAGCTATATTGCTGGGTCCAACACCCAGGTTATGCAGCTCTCCTTTCTGTGCTCTGCCTACAGGGGACATTGTGACTTATCTCTGTACCCATCACTCAGGTGATGTGACTTGCTTCTGCTGACTGATTCCTGTTCAAGTGGAGATTGTGACATATCAATGGGGGCACCATCTAGCTGATGTAACTATTCTCTTCTGCCTAGGTTCTTCCTGCAGTGGAAATTGTGATGTATCACTGGGCTTAACACCAAAGTGACATTGATTTTTTGCCTTGGTTCTTCCCTCAGAAGACATTGTAACATATTGCTGGGCTCAGCACCAAAACGATGTGGATTTCCTGTCTGGACCCTGCATACAGGAGTCCCTGTGACATATCTCTTGACTCATCAACTATTTGATGTGACTCTCCTCTGTTCCCTGAGCTTTGCCTTTAGGAAAGCATCAGCCTGCGCTCCAGAGTCAGCCACCCACCCCTGCACAGACAAGGAGAGGTCTCATTAAGCTTCAGCACAGTCTGGGACCATAGCTTTTTTTGTAACGATTTGTTCGGCATGAGGCCCACTCACAAGGGCCCTTCGTGACTGGACTCAAGGAAAACGAAAAGGCCAACTTGTTTTTGCGATTTTCTGTTGTTTTTCAATAACTATTTCTCAGAAACAGTGCTGGATGAATTCCACAAGGGGTTCACACAACCCGTTCCAGGACTTAGTGACCATTGTTTCTGTCCATGTTCATTTAGTTCAAATTTAATATTTAACTTTTCCTCCTCATTCAGCCTCAATTTGACACTGAATCATAGGAAAATATTTTTACAGATATGGGGGAAGGCACAACTGGTATAGATTACAGATAAAGCAGAGGAGAATTAAAAGCACAATTAATAGAAACCACACCTACCACGGCCAACGCCAATGCCAGTTTGACAGCCAGTCCATGATGGGGTCCTGACAGGTAGATTCTGTTTTACTTGTCCTTGCATGTCTTGGGCAAGGAGAGTAATATTGTGAGAACTGTCAGGGATATACACACAACATTCAGTATGCAGCAAAGTTCAAAGCCCTCCTTGGGCTGTGGTAAACATACCTAATGCCATTCGATTTTGCAACACAACAGTGCACAGCTGAACAAGTTCTTCTGGTAACAACAGAAGTCCAGTGCTACTATCTTAGGAGCTTTTTCTACATGTAGACTTAATATTTTAATTTGTTGCTGAAGCAGGATTGTACCAGGGGCAAGGGAGAATACCGTGATAGGTTTCCACCACCAGGGAGTCTGTCACGTTCATAACCAGCTATCTTTGTAAGCATCTAGATTACTGGGGAGGAGAATATTAGCCTGGATGGTGAATGGAATTAATGGCACCCCCAAGTGAATCTCCCCATCCAATAAGGGGGCAGGTACGGCCACCCATAGGGTCTGCATACCCAGAGGGCCACCCAGGAGACAGTAATGGTTATACCACAATTATAGTGTATTTAAATGTAATTAAAGTAGCAAAGGAAGTCCAGGTTGGATTGCAAGTGTTGTTGTTTTGGCCCCATTGGTAGTGACAGAGCCATTCAGAAATATTGGCAAGGACAACTCTCCAAGGTAGTCCATTTCCTGTGGCCTCTGGCAATTTGATGCATAGCCAGCATTGACTGTGGTTGGCTTCTGTTGCAGTGGTGGCTGCCCAGTTGATGAACTCATTCTCCACCTCAGACACGATGACCCAGGTACTGATTACTACTAGACAGGTTATTCTCTGTAACAACAAAACTGAAGGGGAACATGATATTGTTTTTCATTTTTAGGAAATTGTACTACCCTTTTATTTTCTGCTCCCATAGCTACAAGGTCACCCACCTTAGGGGCAGAATCTGATGGAGGCTGTATCCATATTTTCGCTCCAGGATTTAAGCTACCTATACCAGTGGATCTTAATTTCCCAGTTCTGTAAGTAGCCTCTGTTGGGGCAGAGATTTCCTCAGGGGTTAATTGTTAACAAGGTACCAGGTACCACTGACAATTGAGCAATCCGAATCTGTAGTCTTGTAACAAAAGAATGTGGAGTGGTATTGTGTAAAGTGAACTTTAACTCTTCCCGGTAATCATTATCAATTATACCACCATACATTATAATGTGTCCCATTGCCAGGCTTGAAATTGTTGTAATCCATTCACCCACATTCAAGTTTGCATTTATGCTGGAAATTTTGGCCTGTTGATCTGCCTGCTGATTAGTCTGTCAAGAGAATGCAGAGATGCATGAGAATCAATATGGAAAACAGCAATAATAGTAATGTGCCTCAGGATTCAGGTATCTTCCTAGTATTGTTTTCTCCAAACCTCTTTATTCGTAATTCACCATTTGTTTCATTGCCATTCGGGCAACTAGGTAGTAAGACTATTTTCTGCTGACCAACAGTTGGTATACAAGCAACAAATCGCTCTGGCCTCCTCCTGAATAGTTCAGAGGATGGCTTCTAGTTCAGCCAGCTGGCTGCTCACACCCCTCCCTTCATCAGAAATGCTTGTGTTTTTAACAGGATTATAAGCCATGGCCTCCCAGCATTGGGTCCCATCAATGTATTTGGTGGAACCATCAGTAACCAAGCGTGTTTCTGACCCTCTGGGCTTAGTTCTTTAAAGGATTTGCCCCATTGGGCAGGGGAGGTTTCCTTCCCTATCTGCAGGACTTCCCTTGTGGTTTCCTGAGTTGGGAAGTTTTGCACATCTTCATGTAAAAATGATACCCCTTTTAGTTCTGGCTTAGCCTGGTCTTGTATGTACCATTTCCATTTTATGATACTGCATTCTTGAGTGTACCCTATCCAATGGGTTTTGAGGGAGCTCACGACCCAAGTCATAATAGGAATTTGGGGCCTCATAAAAACATAATGATTAAAACAAACATGTTCTCTTTCCTGTACAGCCCAGTAGCAGGCCAACAGCTGCTTCTCAAAGAGATTATAAGCTTTGCCAGCCTCTGGCAGCTTCTGGGTCTAAAACCCCAAAGGTATTTTCTTCCCATCTTGTTTCTACCTAAGGCTCCAATTAGCATGTTGATCTAGGACAGTTACTTGCAGTTCTGTTGACCCATCCTGTAAGGGCCATAGATCCAGGGCCAGTTGTTCAGCTTGTTTGGCTTGTTGAAAAGCCAGGCTGTCTTTCTCTCTCCAGTGATATTCATAGTGTTTTCTAGTGACTGCATGCAGAGGTTGTAATATGTTACCCTAGTGGGGAATATGATGTCTCCAGAATCCAAACAAGCCAATACAATTTTGGACCTCCTTTTCAGTGGTAGGGCTGCAAATTCTAGTATTTTAGCCTTAGCCTTTGGTAAAATGGACTGTGTCCCTGCATTCCATAGGATGCCAAGGAGCTTTACAGTTTGTGCAGGCCATTGAATTTTACTAGAGTTAACTTCCCATCCTTGAGATAGGATTTGGGTTTTTACCCTCTTCAAGCCCTGAAAACTGACTAGTTCTTCAGTTTTACCCTGACTGGGCCGCTCGGACAGCTGCTTTTTCAGCAATAGGCTGATAGCTTTGAGCCTGATCAGTTAAGACAGGCCTGGCATGGGGCCAGGGCCAGTCTGGAAGTCAGATTAAAATTTTCCTTTTCCAGCTTATATTTCTCTTGTAGCAACCAGTCCCTATATTGACACTTTAACTTATAAGCAGTAAGCAAGCATCATCAATGCTGGGAAATTCCCTTAGCATTCCAATTACCAGCTGGGATTCCCTGCAGCACCTCACGCACAGCCAGTGATTCAAAATGCACTAATATAGATTCCCAATTTTCACAAAGGCCAGTTCCCTTGGACCAGTCAATGACCAAAGGTAAGAACTGGAGGAGCTTCCATCCGAATACACGGGAAGTTCCTGAGCTCCCTGTCTGGTTCCTGCTGCCAAAAAAAATGGCAAGCTTTCACTTTTGAATCCTGTTCGTGACGCCAAAAATGTGCTGTGCGGGAAACATGCAAGGGGAGAAGAAAACACACACACACACACACACACACACAACAGCTTTAAGGGTAAACAAATTTTATCCCACTTAAATGGCAATGCAGATATAATAAGCAAATATATAAGCAAGTTGCAATGGGACGGGGAGAAGGGAAAAGATACATATATATATTTACACTCACCAAACTATGGAGGATTCACCACCAGACTGCGAAGCAACAGCCTGGGCTCCAGATTGGGCCCTCGTCCGTGCTCAGACGAGGAGAGATCTCAGGAAGCTTTGGCACAGTCTGGAACCCCCGCTTTTTTTTGGAATGAGTTATTTGGCATGAAGTCCAGTCAGGAAGGCTCTTCACCACTGGGCTCAAGCAACACAAAAAGGTCAACTTTTTTTTTTGATTGTCTATTGTTTTTCAATAACTAACATATAGGAATAAATTGAAATAGAGATATATCTGAAACAGCGCTGCATGAAGGCTTCAAGGGGCTCACAAAACCTGTTCCGGGACTTGGTGACCATTGTTTGAGTCCATGTTCAATTGAGTTGAAATTTAATATTTAACTGTTACTCCACAAAGGGTCCGAAGTAATTCCTTCAAATGCAGGAAATTATGTAGCTACTTACAAACTAAATTTCTCAACCAAAATTCATAAATTGAGTACAGAGATAAAAAATAAAATAAAATCTAACTACATCTGTCTACAGGGGACTCAATTTATTTATTGATTTATTTATTTTAGAGACATGGTATTGCTTTGTTTCCCAGGCTGGTCTCAAACTTCTGGGCTCAAATGAACCTCCCACCTCAATCTCCTAAAATGCTAGGATGACAGATATGAGCCATCCTACTCTATAGTAACAAAAACAGACTAAATGTGGCAAGATGCATCCAAAACAATTTTATGCAAATTGTAATCAAATGAAGACAACGTCACAAGCACATTATGCAAAATACTTTTTAAATAACTGTCTTAGTTTATAAAATATACTATAAGAAGTTAAAACTGTCAAAGAAAACAAAGGACAAAATAATAAAAGAGTTTATTCACTGGAAACCTAGGAAAATTATATACATTTATATAATATACATTTATACAATCGTGTGTACTTATCTAATTATATATACACACACAAATATATAAGCACCTCACATGAGGATTTTAAAATAAATCAACAATATTTTGTCAGAACATAAACAAAAAACTGCAATATACTGAGAACAATATTTTAATACACCAGTTCTGTAATTAATAATAAAGCCAGAGAGAATGTTAAAAAGAAAACAGAGGACATGAAAATACTGTAAAACAGTTAGATGTCACAGATGCATAGAGACCACTCTACACAACAACAAAACTCACAGTCTTGTCAAAAGCTCATAAAACATTGCCCTAAAAATAAATATAAGGAAAAAAAATTTTTAACAGAATTTAAAAAAATTGAATGTTACAGAAAACCCTTCAAAAAATCAATCAACCCAGGAGCTGGTTTTTTGAAAAGACCAACAAAATAGATAGACTGCTAGTAAGACTAATAAAGAAGAAAACAGAGAAGAATCAAAGAGACGCAATAAAAAATGACAAAGGGGATATCACCACCAAACCCGCAGAAATACAAACTACCATCAGAGAATACTATAAACATCTCTACGGAAATAAACTGGAAAACCTAGAAGAAATTGATAAATTCCTGGAAACATACACACCTCCAAGACTAAACGAGGAAAAAGTTGAATCTCTAAATAGACCAATAGCAGGTTCTGAAATTGAGGCAATAATTAGTAGCTTACCAACAAAAAAATGTCCAGGACCAGACGAATTCACAACAGAATTCTACCAGAGATACAAGGAGGAGCTGGTACCAACCCTTATGAAACGATTCGAATCAATAGAAAAAGAGGGATTCTTCCCTAACTCATTTTATGAGGCCAGCATCGTCCTGATACCAAAGCCTGGCAGAGGCACAACAGAAAAACAATATCCCTGATGAACATCAATGCAAACATCCTCAATAAAATGCTGGCAAACCAAATCCAGCAGCACATCCAAAATCTTATCCACCACGATCAAGTCAGCTTCATCCCTGGGATGCAAGGCTGGTTCAACATATGCAAATCAATAAACATAATTCATCACATAAACAGAACCAATGATAAAAATCTCATGACTATCTCAATAGATGCAGAAAAGGCCTTCAATAAAACTCAACAGCCTTTCACGATAAAAACTCTAAATAAACTAGGCATTGATGGAACTTATCTGAAAATAATAAGAGCTATTTATGACAAACCCACAGCCAATATCATGCAGAATGGGCAAAACCTGGAAACATTCCCTTTGAAAACCAGCACAAGACAACAATGCCTTCTCTCACCACTCCCACTAAAGATAGTATTTGAAGTTCTGGCCAGGGCCATCAGGCAAGAGAAAGAAATAAAGGACATTCGATTAGGAAAAAGAGGAAGCCAAATTGTCTCTGTTTGCAGATGACATGATTGTATATTTAGAAAATGCCATTGTCTTAGCCCAAAATCTCCTTAAGCTGATAAGCAGCTTCAGCAAAGTCTCAGGATACAAAATAATGTGCAAAAATCACAAGTATTTCCATACACCAACAACAAACAGAGAGCCAAATCATGAGTGAACTCCCACTCAACAATTGCTACAAAGAGAATAAAATACATAGGAATCCAACTTACAAGGGATGTGAACGACCTCTTGAAGGACAACTACAAACCACTGCTTGATGAAATAAAAACGGACAAAAACAAATGGAAGAACATTCCATGCTCCTGGAAAGGAAGAATCAATATCATGAAAATGGCCATGCTGCCCAAGATAACTTACAGATTCAATAGTATCCCCATCAAGCTACCAGTGACTTTCTTCACAGAATTGGAAAAAAACTACTTTGAAGTTCATATGGAACCAAAAACAGCCTGCAAAGGCAAGAAAATTCTAAGCAAAAGGAGAAAAGCCTAAGCAAAAGGAGAAAAGCTGGAGGTATCATGCTACCTGACTTCTATCTATTCTACAGGTCTATAGTAACCAAAACAGCATGGTACTGGTACCAAAACAGATATATAGACCAATGGAAAAAAACAGAGGCCTCAGAAATACCACCACACATTTACAACAATTGGATCTTTGACAAATATGACAAAAACAAACAATGGGGAAAGGATTCCTTATTTAATAAATTTTGCTGGAAAAAATGGCAAGGCATATGCAGAAAACTGAAACTGGATTTCTTCCTTACACCCTATACAAAAATTGACTCAAGATGGATTAAAGACTTAAATGTAAAACCTAAAACCATAAAAACCTAACAGAAAACCTAGGCAATACCATTCAGGACATAGGCATGGGCAAAGACTTCATGACTAAAACACCAAAAGCAATGGCAACAAAAGCCAAAATAGACAAATGAAATCTAATTAAACTTAAAAGCTTTTACACAGCAAACGAAACTATCATCAGAGTGAACAGGCAACCTACAGAATGGGAGAAAATTTTTGCAATCTACCTATCTGACAAAGGACTCACATCCAGAATCTACAAAGAACTTAAACAAATTTACAAGAAAAAAATGAGCAATCGCATCAAAAATGGGCAAAGGATATTAACAGACACTTCTCAAAAGAAGATATTAATGTAACCAACAGACATGAAAAATTGCTCATCGTTACTGGTCATTGGAGAAATGTAAATGAAAACCACAATGAGATACCATCTTACACCAGTTAGAATGGGGATCATTAAAATGTCAGGAAACAACAGATGCTGGAGAGGATGTGAAAAAATAAAAACGCTTTTACACTGTGGGTTGGAGTGTAAATTAGTTCAACCACTGTGGAAGACAGTGTGGCAATTCCTCAAGTATCTACAACCAGAACTACCGTTTGACCCAGCAATCCCATTACTGGGTATATATCCAAAGGATTATAAATGATGCAACTATAAAGACACATGCACACATATGTTTATTGTGGCACTGTTCACAATAGCAAAGTCTTGGAACCAACCCAAATGTCCATCAATGATAGACTGGGTTAAGAAATTGTGGCACATATACACCATGGAATACTACACAGCCTTAAAAAAGGATGAGTTCATGTCATTTGCAGGGACATGGATGAAGCTGGAAACCATCATTCTCAGCAAACTATCACAAGGACAGAAAAACAAACACTGCATGTTTTCACTCACAGGTAGGAGTTGAACAATGAGAACAGATGGGCACAGGACAGGGAATATCAAACGCTAGTGCCTGTTTGGGGGTGGGGGTTTATGAAAGGGATAGCATTAGGAGAAACACTTAATGTAAATGATGAGTTGATGGGTGCAGCAAACCAACATGGCACATGTATACCTCTGTAACAAACCTGTACGTTCTGCACATGTATCCTAGAACTTAAAGCATAATAAAAATTGAAGGTTACAGACTATAATTTCTGACCAAAATGGATTAAAACTAGGAATCAATAACAGAAGAAAATTCATAAAATTCACAAATACATGACAATTAAACAATTTACTCTTCAACATGCTTTTGTTCAAGAGGTAAAAATTTTACATTTTGAACGTGTCTATAACACCCAAAGTGAGCTACAGATTTAATACAATCTCTATGAAATTCTTAATATTATTTTTGACAGAAACAGAGAATGTGACTCCCCAAAGTATACGGAATTTCAGGGGACCACATAAAAAAAGTTGGAAGCATTACAATTCCTGATTTCAAAACATGTTAGAAATCTACAGTAATCAAAATCGTTTGTTACTGGCATAAAGACAGACAACTAGACTAATAAAAAAATCTTTGCCAATTCTGCAGACAGTGCCTGCATCATCCTGCAGACTGACAACGATCATTTTGCTGCTGATGACTTTAAAGTGTGAGACAGAGCTGGCCATGTGCCAGTTTGTGGAGAGCGACATTACTGATAATACCAGTGTCACTGAGCCTCTGCTGGAGACAGAGATGGAGGCCCTCAAGGAAGAGCTGCTCTTCATGAAGAATCATGAGGAGGAAGTTAAAGGTCTATAATACCTGATTTCCAGCTCTTGGTTGACCATGGAGGTAGATGTCCCCAAGTCTCAGGACCTTGGCAAGATCATGACAGGCATCTGGGTCCAATATGACGAGATGGCTGAGAACAGCTGAGAGGAGCTGGACAAGTACTGGTCCCAGCAGACTGAGGAGAGCACCAGAGTAGTCACCATGCAGTCCGCTGAGATCGGAACTGCTGAGAGGATGCTCAGGGGGTTGAGATGTACAGTCCAGTCCTTGGATATCGAACTGGACTCAATGAGATATCTGAAAGTCAGCTTGGAGAACAGCCTGAGGGAGGTAGATGCAGATGGAGCAGCTCAACAGGATCCTGCTGCACCTGGAGTCAGAGCTATCCCAAAACCGGGAAGAGAGGCACCACGCCCAAGAGCACGAGGACCTGTGGAACATCAAGGTCGCGCTGGAGGCGGAGATTGCCACTTACTGCCGCCTGCTAGAAGACGGGAAGGATTTCAATCTCCTGGATGCTCTGGACAGCAGTAAATACCTGCAAGCTATCCAAAAGAACAGCCCCCGCAGGATAGTGGACGGCAAAGTGGTGTCTGAGACCAACAATACAGACGTTTTGTTGTGCTAAGCCATGAGAAGCAAGGTCCCTTTGGGGAGCAGGAGGCCAGTAAAAAGTTCAGAGGTAAAAAAAAATTACCTTCAAATCACAGAAGTGTTTCCTTCAACACAAAAGTAATATAGATTCATTAACATATAGAAGTGGAAATTAAGACAATTTCCACAACTACTCACCCAGAGAGGATTAAAAAAATAATTGACCACCAACTAATAAAACAAATAAACAAGTCATAAATAAAGAATGAGTAATGTTTATACAGGCAAATGAACAGAGAATTATGTTGGCAATAGACGTGTGGTTGATTCATATTTGACTGATTCATATTCAACTGTACACAGTTGAATATAGTCATACAAAATTATAATATATAGGCAGAATCTAAAAACACAATTAAATAATGTAAGGCAGCCTATCCTAACAAGGAAATACAAGAATATATAATATTAGAAAATAAAATTAAATAAACATTAGCCTGTGAAATACCGAATAAACAAAGCATGCAATGGAAGAAGACTCTTTCTATATAACAAGCATGTTCAACCATAACTGGGCTCCCATAAAGAGCAGATTTTGAATTCTTAGCATATGGTTACAGTAACAAAATTGCACAACAAATACATTATAATCTCCCATAAAGAGCATTTAGAAGAAAATTTTAATAAAGATTTCAATGATATTAGAGACACTTTTTATTATGTTCTTAATATATTACTCCTCTTTTTATACAAATGGAAAGGCTATAATTTATTTATTTTTTTTTAAGTTTTTGAGATGGAGTCTCGCTTTGTCACCCAGGCTGGAGTGTAGTGGCGAGACCTCGGCTCACTGCAACCTCCCCCTCCCGGGTTCACACCATTCTCCTGCCTCAGCCTCCTGAGTAGCTGGGACTACAGGCGCCCACCATCACGCCCGGCTAATTTTTGTGTATTTTTAGTATAGACGGGGTTTCACCGTATTAGCCAGGAAGGTCTTGATCTTCTGACCTCGTGATCCACCCGTCTCGGCCTCCCAAAGTGCTGGGATTACAGGCTTGAGCCACCGCTCCTCGCCGGCGATATTTTTTGTAGTTTTAGTAGAGACAGGATTTCACCATGTTGGCCAGGCTGGTCTTGAACTCCTGACCTCGTGATCCACCCATCTCAACCTTTTAATGTGCTGTGATTACAAGCATGAAACACAGCACTGGCCTATAATTTATTTTTTTCAAAGCAAAGAAAAGCCTTACATTTTTACATATGGGAACAACATGAATATTGTAAAATATGCTGTGGAAAACTACAATATAATAAGCAATTAGAAATAAATTATACTATCATTCAGATAAATGTTGAGGAAAGTAAATGGAAACACTAATGATAAGTTTTTCTATGCAGTGAACTTAGACACAAACTAAAACTTTTCTTAATGTGATGTGCATACTATCCAATTCACTTTTTATATAACACACAAATTCAAGTATGTTTTCTGAAACCCCTGAAGCTAAAATTATAGGCTAATTTGACATACATAAAAACAGGATAGGGAAAACGTACAGATCACAGTCCCACTAAGCTTTATATAAGATTAATTAATAAAATAACTCATTAAGAAATAATGTAACAGTTAAGAATTTGTTCTATTCCTGGCATGTTTCTAAGTTTTTCTATGGATTAAGATCTTTAAAAATTCTTTGAGATGAGTAGATACAATAAACTATTCCACAGGTGAGATGTTTGGCATAGAGAGTTCACATTTCTAAGTTAGTTTCTACTAAGGGAAAGAAAACTTTTTGACCTACATTACCAGAGATGAAAAAAAGAATAAAGTGAAATAGAAGATTCAACTTTATCATATGTGCTGAGGTGCTTTGGGCTCTGATAAATTTTTTTTCTGATTTTTTTGCAGGAACACATTTGAAATCATAGGACTGAAAATTATGAGGAAGAAACATTTGTCCTTGGAGTTTCTGAAATATGTGAACCAAACCCCAATGCCTGCACTTTTACTCTCACAAACTTCTGACATGAGGCACAGATTTTTACAAAACAGCTTAACATAGAAGTCTCACAAAATGTGCAGATTTCCTCAGATCCCAAAAACAATGGAAAAGCACTCAGACCACAAGGGCTTCATGGGAATATCAGAAAGAAGAGGCGAACTTTGGGTCTCACTGTGAATGCCCTGAAATGTTAGTGGATGAACAGGAGAAGCCTTAGAAGATTTAAGAGCATAATAAGCATAGGGTAGGAAATTTCCACCTGTGGCAGCAAAAGAAGTAAATTTATAATTTTCCAGAACCAATTTCTTTGAAGCAGAACTTCCCACACCACATTTTTAAGGTTTTCTCCTTGGCCTTTGCACCTCACATCTTTGTTATTTGTTCATTCTTCCCTATTGGGGTGATGCCTATTATTTTCTCTCTTTTTACATTCCAAAGATATTTCCTTTACTGTAGAACAGGGGCATCCATGGGAGACTACAGCCATGAGTTCTTAGTTTCTGTTTCTGGTTGAGCCAGTAAGGCCCTTTCCTCATCCCCCTTTTCCACTTATGACTAGAGACAGAACCCAAAAACCATTGCTGCAGGCTGCTAAAAACCTAAAACAAAACAGAGCCATAACAAAAACAAAACAAGGTGGGTTGGAAAAGCTTGCTGTACAAGGCAACCAGGTCTGGCTTATATTCACCACATCCCTTCTTCTTTCCCAGAACAACAATTGGGCTCAAGAGAAAGCGTCCAACTTTTAGTATCTCCCTCAGTATAGAATGAGAACAGTGGAACATATGTTCAAAGGTTTGGCTTTGTGGGCTACCGCTGATGACTAGATTCTGTCTCCCCCAACAGGGAATGCTAAAGGAAATGGCAGAGTAATGAGAATGACAACTTATGACTGCTGAGAAGAGAAGTTACATGCTTATCACAGCCTCAGAGAAACAAACACTACAATCAACTGCGGAAGCAAAGGACTACAGTGTCTGGAAAACAATGGGAAAAATATCTTTACCTTAAAAATACACACACAAGCCCAGAGAAGACACATTGAAGACACTGTTAATGAAGTACCAGAATGTACAGCCTCACTGATTGTTGTATTATCTTGTAGTAAGCAAGTTTGTACATACTACATTACACAGTTGTTTTATAAATTTCTGAATCTCATCAAAAGATTGCAGGGCATACAGAAAAGGACGAAAACATGTCCCAATTGAAGAAATAAAATAAACCTACAAATATTGACCTTTAAAAATCTTTGTTGACTTTTAAAGGTCAAAATTTGTAGGTTTATTCTTTGTTGTTGTTGTTTTTGAATTATATAATTTTAAAAATCAAAATAATTATCAAAGCTCCTTAATAATATGAACACTCCTCCGGTCCGCAGGGCTCCAGCAAGGGAGGAGCCTAGACACCATGCGGGACACCCGGGTGGACCCCCAACCCACGCCCGAGGCTCAGAGCAGGAGCAAGGACCTGGCTGCACCAGGCCGAAGCCACGTCCACCCCCAGCGGTCGCAGACTCCAGGAGCTCCAGACCTGGGGTCGTGGTGAGATTCGTTGATTGACTGCGCGATGGTGGCTGAGTTGCAAGCAAATGGGTTTCATCACCTTAAATGGTTTTGAACCAATGAAGCTATATTCCCTTAAAAAGACGGACAGCCCGTCGTGTGAACTATAGAGTTTGTGAACAAATTTATATTGGGTTCATAGTGGCATCATGCACACAGACTCCTGCGAGTTCCCCTAAGTTCTTAGAGGACTGCTTTACCTTTTGATCTGAGAGTTGCAAAGTTCCGTAAAGAATGGCCCTGTGGATAAGCGCTAAGTCAAGAGACAGCGATTGGACAGAATTTGTGAAGGAATTCGCCGCCAGATCATGAAAGACCCCCCAAGCCCCCGCTCACTGGCAGCGGTCCTGGTCGGCCGTGACTGCACCGTGGACATGCCCATCCTGAAGGACCTGGCCACCGTGGCCTTCTATGATGCAGCCCACGCAGGAAACCCACGAGAAAGTTCTAAACAGAGCCGTGGGCGCCATGATGCACCACACAATCACCTCACCAGGGAGGTTCTGGCAAATTTCAAGTCCTTGAGAGTGATCGTGGGGGTGGGCAGTGGCTATGACAACGTGGACATCAAGGCTGCCAGTGAGCTCGGAATTGCTGTGTGAAACATCCTGTCCGCAGCCGTGGAAGAGACAGCCAATTCCACCAACTGCCACATTCTCAACATGTACCGGAGGAACACATGGCTGTACCAGGCACTGTGGGAAGGCAAGCGGGTTCAGAACATGGAGCAGATCTGCGAGGTGGCCTCGGGAGTGGCCCGCATTCGTGGGAAGACGCCGGACCTCATCGGCTAGGGTCGCACGCAGCAGGCTTTTGCAGTTCCAGCCACAGCCTTTGGATTCAGCATAATATTTTATTACCCCTACTTGCAGGATGGGATCGAGCAGTCCCTGGGCATGCAGAGGGTCTACACCCTGCAGGATTTGCTGTATCAGAGCAACTGCGTCTCCTTGCGCTGCAGTCTCAACGAACATAAGCATCACCGCATCAATGACTTTACCATAAAGCAGATGAGGCAGGGAGCATTCCTTGTGAACGCAGCCCGTGGTGGCCTGGTGGACGAGAAAGCCTTAGCACAGGCCCTCAAGGAAGGCAGGATACGAAGGGCAGTCCTCGACGTGAATGAGTCGCAGCCCTTTAGCTTTGCTCAGGGTCCGTTGAAAGATGCCCCCAATCTCATCTGCACTCCTCACACTGCCTGCTACAGCCAGCAGGTGTCACTGGAGATGAGGGAGACAGCTGCCACCGAGCTTCGCCGAGCCATCACAGGTCGCATCCCAGGAAGCTTAAGAAACTGTGTGAACGAGGAATTCTTTGTCACATCTGTGCTTTGGTGGGAAATAGACCAGCAAGAAATTCATCCAGGCATCGTGGGCGTGGGTCCAGGAGGACTTCCTGCATCCATGGAAGGGATCTTCCCTGGAGACATCCAGGTGACTCATAAACTCCTGACAGTGGCACATCCTTCCCAAGCACCCTCTCCCAACAGCCCTCAAACACGGGGACAATCGAGAGCACCCCAACGAGTAATAACAGAGAATGCCGGAAGGTAATCATTCAGATACACTTTTGAAGAAGAGACAGTGAAAAATAGACAAACTAGAGAAAAAGAATCTGACGCTCTTTTTAGCTGATTCTGGACATATGCTCATTGGTATTGCAGTGTTAAAACTGCAAGACCTAGAAAACTGAAGATGTCGTCTGCTTACGGAAGCTCTGAAAGACTAGGATGTGATTTATTAACCACCAACTTCCGTTATTATGTGTTTAGTTTTTCATCTGTGCATCAAATCACAAAGAATAAATACAACTTTTTCCTTTATCAGTCCCTTGGGCACAGCAGGTCTGGAACACCCTGCTCAGAATGTTGCATCAAGACTTCAAACATCAAAATAAAAACCATGAGGAGGAAATCCCCATCTTGTGACTTGAGTCCCTTCAGTCTACAGGGACTGGTTACCGTGTTTTGCTAATAGGAAGATCACATTACTAGAAAATATAGAGTAAACTGTTTGCCTGTGGTAGACACCTGCAAGCATAGGATTGAAGACAATACCGGCTCCTGTGCAGAGAAGCGTCTCTCACATCTGAACTGCATACTGAGCGGGCAAGTTGGTTGTAAGTTCAGTAAAAGCCTCCGATAATACAAAAAAAAAAAAAAGTATTAAGTTTCACAACCTGTTTGTAATCAAGTATATTTTCTCAGTTTCATATCCTCTGCTATTTTATCGAGTGGAAAGTCTTGCACTAAAAGCGTTCAAGAAAAATAATATTGCATTTTCTTATGTCACAGGAAACACTTTGAATGGTAATTTGTCAGATGGTCTATGAAAAACCCACTTTTTAAGACACTGATAAAGTTTTCTTTTCTTCACGTTGTGTTTTACACAAGAACAGTTCAGACGTATTCGATGTGACTGATTTTAACAAATTCTATTAGATTTGCATCAATTAGTTACATGTTCTATTCATAGTCTTTTGTGAATCATTGTCTTTTTGTTTAAAAATGGCCTATTTTGATCCTTTGATTAGGTACATTCCCGTTTTTGTAAGAAAAGAAAAATTTTTTAAATTGTCCCAAGCAGAAAAATAATGGCTATCGGAAGTACGTTTTGTTTTAGTGTAGTGAGAGTTACCGTTACTGTAGTTGTTTATTGTAAAGATGGACATTTAGCATTCAGTGCAGTTTTCAATAAAATGTAATTAGAAAAAACTGCTTAATGAACAAAAACAGAACATAGACAACAAAAGAATATTAGAAGAAGTGATACATAAAGAAAATGAGATATTGATAAATAGATTTTTAAAAACCAACAATTGTGAATCTGAAGAACATAATAGCTATATTAAAAATTTAATCAACAGTCACAAAAGCAGACTAATACAGGAGAAAAAATTACACAATTGACGACATTGTAGTTATAAATACTGAGTGATGAAAACAAATTATTTAAGCAGAATGAAGAAAAAAGTATGGGACGTATTGCACACCATCAAGTGGACCATTATATTTATGAAAGGAGTCTTACAAAAACAATATAGGAGAAAAGTAATAAAGAGGTTATTTTTAAAAAGTAGCTGAGAAATCCCCAGATGACAACGTAACTAAACAAGAAGAAATACTTCCAAACAAAAACCTTCAACTGGAGTAATATCACTTCAGAAATAAAAAAACTAAACCTTTCCAAAATAAATAAAAGTTGAGTGTGTTACTAACCACTAGAATCGTCCTAAAGGAAATGTAAAAGAGTCTATCACGTCCAAAAATGAAATGATGCTGCACAGCATCATAACAGCACATGAAAATAGAAAGCTCTCTATTAAAGGTAAATATATAAACAGGTAAAGAAATCTCTACTGTCATAATCATGGTGCACAAAACTTTCAAAATATTGCCATGGAGTTTAAAACATGAAGCAAATTCTGCATAAATTTGTGTTCTTAGACCATAAGGAAAGATAATATGTGATATTAATAAAACAGTGGGGGTGTGAAGAGGTACATCTTTGCATTCAGTTGAAATATAGTTGTTATATACTGTCATAACTTTAAGATGATTTATGAAGTCTTTATTTCTCAGGATGATTACCAAAAAAACCTGTAGAATGTAAGCAAAGGCAAATGAGAAAGAAATTCAATCACGTCACCACAAAATCAACAAACAGAAATAAAGCAGTAAGAGAAAAAATGATAAATAACACATCTACAAGAAACACAGAAGACAATTACAAATAATAAAGTAACTTCATTAACTGCAGTAATTACTTCAAATATAAAAAGTTAAATACCTTAAAGAAAATTAATAAATAATTTAATGGAATAAGAACAAAGAAGATCCAGCAATGTGCTCTCTACAAGAGTCACTTCAGCTCTAAGGACTCAAATAAGTTGAAAGTAACAGTATAAAGAAAATATATTTTATGCAAACAGTAGCTACAATTGGAGGGCCATGGTCATAATTATACTAAACAAAATATATTTTAAATAAAAAATATGAACAAGAGACAGATTGGTATTGTGTTTTTGTTTTTGTTTTTGGAGACAGAGTCTCATTCTGTCACCAGGCTGGAGTGCAGTGGCACGATCTCGGCTCACTGCAACCACCACCTCCCTGGTTCAATCGATTCTCCTGCTTCAGCTTCCCGAGTAGCTGGGACTACAGGCACACACCGCCACCTCACCCAGCTAATTTTTGTACTTTTTAGTAGATATGGGGTTTCACCTTGTTGGCCAGGATGGTCTCGATCTCTGGACCTCATGATTCACCCGCCTCGGCCTCAGCCTCCCAAAGTGCTGAGACTACAGGCGTGAGCCACTGCGCTCGGCCGAGAGAGATTGGTATTATGTAATGCTGAGATGGATTAACTTTCCAGGAATCTATAACAATAATTTATAAATCATATATATATAATTTGAAAAATCTGCAAAAATATACCATTGAGATTTTGACAGAAATTACATTAAATTTTTGTATTACTATAAATAGCACTGACATCTTTCTTTCTTTTTTTTTTTTTAGAGAGAGTTTCTTTCTCTCAGGCTGGAGGGCAGCGGCACGATCTCGCGATAGGCTCACTTCAACCTCCTCCTCCCAGGTTCAACTGATTCTCGTCTTTCAAATATGTAAAACAAATATTGACAGAAGTCAAGCAAGAAATACATAGCAACACAACAATGGTGGACTTCAAGACTCCACTTTCAGTAATGACTAGAATAGTCAGAAGTAATATCAGTAAGAAAGCCAAACCTGAACATTATAGACCCAACTAGTATTTACAGAACTCTCCAATTTAAAGGAGCAAAATCTGCAATATTCTAAATCACACATGGTACATTCTGTTAGGATACATGTCTTATTAAATTTAAGAAAATTGAAGCCATACAATGTAAATGAAACTAGAATACAAAAGCAAGAAAATGTGGCAAATATGTAAATAAGAGAAAATTAAGCAAAATCTTTCATATAGTCTTGCTCAAGTGTCAGGTGACTTAATATTGTTAAGATGTCAGGGCCGGCATGAGGCTCATGCCTGTAATCCCAGGACTTTGGGAGGCCAAAGTGGGTGGATCACTTGAGATCAGAAGTTTGAGACTAGCCTAGTGAATATGGCAAAACCCTATCTCTACTAAAAATACAAAAGTTAGCTAGATGTGATGGTGCACGACTGTAATCCCAGCTACTCTGGTGGCTGAGACTGGAGAATTGCTTGAACCTGGGAAGCGGAGCCTGCAGTGAGCACATCTCACACCCCTGCCCTTCAGCCTGAGTGACTCACTAAATCTCCATCTCCAAAAAAAAAAAATGTTGTCAGTACTACTCATGATGATATAAAAATGTAAGGTAATTTTTGTCAAAATCCCAATGGTATTTTTTTTGCAGAATTTTTGTGTATAATTCTAAAGGTTGCTTAGGAAAGGTGACTAGCCAAACACCCTTTAAAAAGAACAAAGAGGTATTACATTTTCTGATTCAAAATCATGATACAAAGCTACAAAAATAAAAACAATATGGTATTGCCACAAAAACAGATACATAGATGATGAAACAGAATAGAGATCCCAGAAATAAACCCTTGCATATGTGATAAAATAATCTTCCATAAGTTTTCCATGACCACACAATAGAAAAATAAGAATCTATTTAACAAATAATTTTCCAAATTGAATATTTACAGAGAAAAAAATAAAGTTGGATGCTTCCTTTGTATCATATATAAAAAGAAAAGTTTTTAAAATAAATTCAATACTTAAACATAAAACCTAATAAAATTCTTAGAAGTAGACATAAGGGAAAAGTTTATGACATAAGTCTTAAAACTCTTTCCTTAAGTTTGACATCAAATTCATAAGCAACAAGGAAAAGAACAACGACCAAAAAAAGGGACTACATTAAGCTTCAACTATTCTACACATCAAATAAAACATTTAGTGCCATACAAACGTCACCTAATAAGTGGGTGAAAGCTAGGCATGGTGTCTCATGCCTTTAATTCTACAACTTTAGGAGGCCAAGGCAGAACAATCACTTGAGGCCAAAACTTTGAGACTAGCCATGAAAACATAGCAAGACCCTGTCTTGTATAGGGTTACAGATATGCATACATACATACATATAACAAAAAAGAGTAAAAATATTTTCTAATCACATATTTGGTAGGTGTTAATTTTCAAAATATATAAATTCCTAAAACTCAACAACAAAACAAGTTAATAACTTGATTTAGAATGGCACATGTTTGAAATGACTTTCTCCAAAGAAGACATAGAAATGACTAGGCATTTAAAAGGATACTCGACAACTCTCTTCTGGAAAAATACAAAGAAAAGTCACAATAATCTATCACCTCAAACCTATTTTTAAAAAAGTATGAAAGCTCTTCAAAAAATTTAAAATGAGATTATTATACAATCCAGCAAACCCCATTCTGGCTATGTATTTAAAATATACAACACATGATCCGGAAGAGATATTTGCACACCCAAATTTATTGCAACATTACTAACACAAGCCAAAAGGCAGAAACAATCCAGATGTCCCTTGACCAATGAACAGATTAATAACAAGTGGCACATACACAAAGTGGAATATTATTCAGTCTTTAAAAAGTCACATTATATGATAATTCTGGAGAATATCACGTTAACTGAAATAAGCCAGGAACAAAGTGACAGTCTATGATTCCATTCATAATCAGGTATCTTAAGTAGACAAACTCATAGGAAAAAAAAAGTTAGAATGGTGTTTGTCAAGGGCTCAAGAGATGGTAAAATGGGCAATTGTCTTAAAAGACATTTAATGTTAGTTTTGCAAGACACAGAAGTTCCGCAGGTCTTTTGCATAACTATGTGAATGTACTTAACGCTAATGAAATATACACTTAAAAAGAATTAAAATGGTAAATTTTACATTATGTGTTTTTACCACGATCAAAATTTTTAAAAGGAAAGATATGGACTTATAAAGCTTTCCAAAAATTAAATTTTGTTGACAAAAGATTTTCTCTCACACAAAGGAAGTATAGATTTATAATTAAACACATTGTGAAATTAAGACTATTTCATTGACTATTCATCCACACAAGATAAGACAACCACTGAAAATCAGCCAAAAAATATGGAAGATAAGCCATGAGCAAAGTTGGGGACATATTTATAGAGACAAACAAACACATAAATAATTTAATTTTCAAAACGTATGACCGATTTATATTTTAATTAAACCCAACATTAGTTTCCCGAGTGAAATTTGGTTTTCAATTTGGGCAAATGAAGACCTTTCTGTGGTTAAAAGGATTCTTTCTTCTCCGTTTCTTGATATGGACCTGTGCTGGGGACTGGTCAGCTGTTCAAGTGCAAAGCATTCAGTTTTGGTTCTGTGCCAGGATTAAACCTACGATACTTCACGTTTCATATATAAACCCCGATGAAGTGTTTCTAGGAGATGGCTGCCTCATTACCTATATTTTGCCAAATGTTTACTATGAATTTCACCACCATCCTCTTGAAGGTGGTATTGTAACTAAAACTCTTCAGGACATTCTACTTAAAACTAAAATCACGTATATCTCAAGAAACTGCTTTCTGATTTGAAATGCCTCTGTCGTGTATTGTCTGCAATCAGCATGCTCTTTCAAAGAAAGTAGAAAGGACAGATGAGGAAACTGATAGTGTTACTGCATGGGAGACAGAGGTGAGGATACACATGGCAGATGAAAACATGGAAGTTATTTCTACAGCAGGATCTTGTAAGTGTCTGATTGCTATTCTCCCTTGCATATCAAATGATGTTCCTTTACTGGAAGAGAAGACAGTGCGCTGTTTACCTTGACATTGAGAGGCAATTTTGAATCTCTGTCGTGATTGCTTAGGACTGAGGATTTAATGTGCTATTTTGTGGAAATCTTAGAAGCAGTAATGGGATTTAATGATCTTAACTATCATCCATCCGAAAAACCTAACGCGATTTTAAATAAAATGGCCTGCTGCTTCCACCGTTCCCTTTTTAAACCAGGAGCTGCCATTGCTTTTAACATTATGAAGTTGAATCTATGAATAGTTTGTACTATTAAAAATTTTTTAAAAATCCACATTGACTTGAAGTGTACAGGCAGAGTTGGAAATTATAACATCCAATGTTATAATACATACGTAAAACCGAAAATAAAATCAACAGCTGCCCTGAAACCTATTATAAATAATTGAGACAGTAATATGGAATTGTAAAGAAAAACAAGAAACATATTTACTCATAAAATCTTGCAAGCAAAGATTTTTTTCTTTTTTTGAGACAGAGTCTCACTCTGTCACCCAGGCTGAAGTGCAGTGGCGAGACGACGGCTCATTTCAACCTCCGCCTCCTGAGTTCAAACAATTCTCCTGCCTCAGCCTTCACTGAGATTACAAGCACCTGCTACCAGACCAGGCTACCTTGCATATAAACTTGATATATCATTTATAAAAATATTTTTTAGATAACTAAAATATTCTACTGTGACTGTGCAGTCATGAAGTTCGGGTACCTTGAATCATTGGCATGTAGTGTATGACAGTAAAATTTCACAGAAAATACAGTATAACCATTAATAAAAGGCTCTAACAAGAGAATTTTAATGGATAAGAATTGAAAAGACACCATAAATAATTTCCGTTATATTTTTAATACACTGATGCTATTCTTACACAAAGTAAAAAGGCTGAGTAAGTTGTGGTGGCTCACACCTGTAATTCCAGCACTTTGGGAGGCCGAGGTAGCAGACTGCTTAAGCACAAGAGTTCACAACATGCCTGGGCAGCATAGGGAGACCCTGTCTCTGCAAATAATAATAAACATCCAAGTGTGCTAATACACATTTGTGGTCCCAGCTGCTCAGGAGGCTGAGGCAGGAGAATTGCCTGAGCCTGAGTCGTCAAGGCTAGAGTGAGCTGTGATTGTGCATTGCATTCCAGCCCAGGTGACAGAGTGAGACCCTGTTTAAAGAAAAAAAAAAAAAAAACTAACAATTAGCCAGGAGTAGTGGCATGCACCTGTACTCTCAGCTACTTCAGAAGCTGAAGTTAGAAAATCATTTGAGCCTGAGAGTTTGAGTCTGCAGTGAGCCATAATTGAGCTACTGAACTCCAGTCTGGGTGACAGAGCAAGGCCTTGTCATAGATAGATAGATAGATGATAGATAGATAGATAGATAGATAGATAGATAGATAGATAGAATACACCTGGAGAAACAGTAGATTTAAGAAAATGTAGTGTGATGTAAATTTTAAAATAAACTTTATGTGTATCACTTAGAAATTTATAGAACAGGCAGGGCGCGGTGCCTCACGCCTGTAATCCCAGCACTCTGGGAAGACGAAGTGGGCAGATCAGGGGGGCGGATATTGAGACCAAGACCATCCTGGCTAACACGGTGAAACCCTGTCTCTACTAAAAATACAAAAAATTAGCCGGGCGTGGTGGTGGACACCTCTAGTCCCAGCTACTCGAGAGGCTGAGGCAGGAGAATGGCGTGAAACCAGGAGGCAGAGCTTGCAGTGAGCCGAGATTGTGCCACTCCACTCCAGCCTGGGCAACACAGCGAGACGCTTTCTCAAAAAAAAAAAAGAAAGAAAGAAATTTATACAACTTAGCCAGAAGAATAAAAAACAACCTCTTAACAGTTTTTTCAAATAAAAAAAAGTGAGTTTGAAGAGAAGGGAATAAAGGGGACTTTCAGTTTATTATGTCTTTATTTTTTGAGTCAGGGTCTCACTTTGTTGTCCACATGGAAGCGCAGTGGTGTGATTACAGCTCACTGCAAATTTGGCCTCCTAGGCTCAAACAATCCTCCCACCTCAGCCTCCCTAGTAGCTGGGAATACAGATGTACATCACCATAACTGGTTAATTTTTGTATTTTTGTAGAGAGAGGGTTTTACCATGTTGCCCACACTGGTCTTGAGCTTCTGGGCTCAAGCAATTCACCTGCCTTGGGCTCCCAAAGTGCTGGGATTGAGCCACTAGGCCAACCAACTTTTTGTTTTGTTTTGTTTTTGAGATGGAGTCTCACTCTCTTGCCCAGGCTAGAGTGCAGTGGCACGATCTTGGCTCACTGCACCATTCACCTCCTGGGTTCAAGTGATTCTCCTGCTTCAACCTCGTGGGTAGCTGGGATTACAGGCACCCGCCACCAAGACCAGCTAATTTTTGTATTTTTTAGTAGAGACGGGGTTCCACCATGTCAGCTAGGCTGGTCTGAAATTCCTGACCTCATGATCCACACACCTCGGCCTCACAAAGTGCTGAGATTACATGCATGAGTCACTTCTCCCGGCCACCAGCCAAGAATTTTACTTTATAAAGATATTTATGATGTGTTCTTTTCTTTTTACAGTATGTATTGCATTTATAATTGGAGATACAAAAAAAAGTGACTGTTACTGTTTGACAGCAAGGCAGTAGTATTATCTTCATCAATATTTGCAACTTCATTCGCAGGAACCTGTAAGAGAAAGCCCAGACAAAACTTTAAGGCAAAGAAATTACACTTGTAAAAAGTGAGAGGACTATTTTTTTTATAATAACAAATATTCCAGGTGAGGACTGGTCAGGATCTACCACTGCTCCATCTCACCTGATAAATCTCACACCTGCCAGGGTAAGAAGCAGCAGAGAGAAGGACAAATGCCAGTGAGTTTTCTCTCCCACTAAGGACCTGTTTGTCAAGTTTCCTACCATCAAGTAGTAGATGTACTAAAAATAAAACATGTACGCTTGCAGATGCTAGAAGAGAGGCACAAAATAGAAAAGGAGGTAAGCCCACACACTGTGGAGGCAGAGATTCAACTTAAGATTCAAAATGCACCAGAAAGTTGTGTAAAATTCATTAAATTACTCAAAATCCTGGAACATTGGTTTCCTCACCTGTAAAATGGGGATCATGTGCCTACTTCATAAGTTGTTTTGACAGCTAAATTCACAAAGATATTTAATAGTGCCTGCTATGGCAAGTGTTCACATTAACAAAGTAGTATCAAACTTCAAAATATGGGAAAGGTATTTTGAATAATGTCAATGAGGCCAAGGACAACATGCCCATCTTCGTAATCAATCCCAGCCACATTACACTGAGGAGATCTGCAGGTAACTATATTTCTTCCACAAATTCCATTAGAGAGGAAGTGCGTGGAGTCTGACAACATGACACAAATGTGACCAGTGTACAGTGACTTAGGTAGTGGGGGGTGGAATCCGCACATATTCTCTGAATTGCAGTTACACAGTGAGTTACCAGGAAACAAATGGAATAGAAAAGGCAACACAAAAGATACTACCATAAATGCGGTGAGCATAGCAGGTTCACAACCACAAATCTAAGCAGGAGACTCAAATCACAAGGAGCACCTAGATCTGTGAACAGCAGGTGTGGTGGCATCAGGTTCAAATTTCTGAGGCCACCGCTGTGGGCAGTGTCTTTGCAGGCACATACTCAGCAGCAGTGCATCTGAATACAGATCTCAAGGCTCTTCTCTTCATTAATTATTAAGATGATAGACGATGGATACCCTCACGTTACAACATCCCCACTAACGCTCTGGACAAGTGAATTCAGAAAACCCCACCTAAATACACAGTGAAGAGTAGGATGAGAATATTGCAGGATAGCTTAAGAATGCAGGCATTCGACCCCATAGAGTCTATTTAAAATAAGAGAATGGCCCTAGTTTTGTTCTGTGGTCTCCCTATATATAGTTCTTTATTTTTCCAATTTTATAAAGGCCATACAGTTTTTCTTCCTTTCCTTACAAATGTGCTGATGAACCCATGTGTAATTAATCCTGAAGGGGTTAATTCCTCATAAAGTACAGTAACGTGATTCAATTGCTATGATGAGGTTTTTCAGGTTTTTTAATAGTGTCCTATACTCACTAATCACAAGTGAAAATTATAAGAACATGTAATTTGAACAAAGTATTCTTTTCACATAGAGAATTACACAGGTTTGTACAGATTAGATGCATGATGAAAGTTGGTAACATCTGGGAACAAAAGGAACCATCCTGAGGACATAAGGAACTTAGGGACGTCGATTATTAAGAGGCTACCTGCAAGTGGAATTTCTGGGTTTTCATTGTCTAGACAGAAAAATTTAACTGATAAGCCCCAGTATATTAAGGTACATCCCCAACGGCTGTGGGTGATCAACTTTCCATCCAAAGCAGAGATGTAAAACATGAATGACTTCAAATACTGCTCAAGTGCTCTGCACCTTGAAAGTCATCCCCACAAAGCTGGAGCACCACCTGTTCCTGAGGGATCAGGTCACCAACTGCGTTTTTGAGACACTCGTCAGTCAGGACTCAGTTGAGATAAGGCTGGTGATTTCAACTGTAAAATATCTAAACCATCATCTTTAGGTAGATTCTTATGCCTGGGAATTGTGGTTTTCTCCTCTGCTGTTAGCAGATCCTGGGTAACCCAATAAATACCCTCTCTCACGCGTCAAGTTCTATATCACAAGAAAGGCGCTGCAGACGGTGACATTTTCACGAAGGAGCCACAGCCCGCATCACCCCCTGAAAGCTATGGAGTTGCTCACGGGTGGGCCACGCAGCAGGTGGATGTCTCAGTTCCCATGGAGTTTAGCAGAGCAGGCGGCTTCCTGGGCTGGAAGAGGTGCGATGCTCTGGAAACCCTCCGCGGGTGTGTATGTGAGAGGACACCGAGATGTGCAGTGGGCTGTGCAGTGAGGACCAGACACCTCCGATTTGAGCAACGGAGGTGCACTTCGCAGGGTCACACCGTCCTCATCGCCCAGCCTAGACCTGCCCCTCAAGTCCTTCTGCGGTCTCCCTTGGCGAGGGGTTGGCACAGAATCAGCATGTGGCATCGCTTAGGAAAGGACCAGGTCCACACTGCCCTGTCCCTCCCTCCAGGGCTGCGCACCACGGGGGAGGACAGACAGCGCATGCTGGTTTTGTAGTTAGCAGGTCGGCGACCAATGGGCTGGAAATCGTTAAGACACCATAACTCCCAGCACTCCTAGCTAGGGACGCGCCTCCCTATCCTTCGCTTCCATACTACACACCGCCCCCAAACCCAGCGCATGCTGAGATTGTAGTCCGTTAGCCTCGCGACCAATGGGCTGGAAATACTTAAAGGACTATGACCCCCAGGATGCCTTGCGAGGTACCCGCCGTCCCAATCCTTCCTCTAGGGCTGCGCACCGCCTCCAAGCCCAACGTATGCTGGGATTGTAGTCAGGTAGCCCTGAGACCAACTGACTGGAAACTGTTAAGAGACTATAATTCCCAGCACGCCTGGCAAAGGTCGCACCTCCCTGTCCTTCCCTTCAGTGCTACACACCGCCTCGAAGCCCGGTGCTGCTGGGATTGTAGTCTGCAGGCCGGGGGCCATCGCTGGAAACCGTTAAGAGACCATAACTCCCAGCATCCCTGGCCAGGGACGAGCCTCTCTATCCTTCCCTCCAGGGTTACACACCGCCCCAATCCCGGTGCATGCTGGGATTGTAGTTCGGTAGCCTTCCGATCAACGTGCTGGAAACCGTTTAAGGACTATGACTCCCAGGATGCCTTGCGAGGGACCCACCCTGTTGACCCTTCCTCCAGGGCTGGGCACCTCCCCTAAGCCCAGCGCATGCTGGGATTATAGTCCGACTGCCGCGACAAAAAGGCTGGGAGTGGATCTGAGACTACAGTTCCAACACTACGGGGAAAATTTCATCTTCTCTGAGACTACAGTTCCAACACTGCGGGGAAAATTTCATCTTCTCCTCCGCCCCTCCATGTTTCCAGTGCAATTCCGCCCTGCTGAGGGGAGCCTATCTGTTCCCAAACTTCTCCTGCGTGCGAGGAGACAGCGTGGCCAGGGCAGGTGGTCTCACTTGTAATTGTGACACAGTCTCCCCACTTGCCAGTTGCACGACTATTTGTGCCTGAAGTTTGATTTCTCTCTGACAAGACAGAGCCCGGGAGCTTCCGACAGCCTGCTCAGCGTTGCCATAACGCTTGCTCTCGGGGAGCTGGGCGGGCCCAGACCTTTGCAGGGCCCCTCCCTCAGCCCCGACCCTCCTCCTCGCCCCTCCCCTGCCACGCCCCTTTCGACATGCTGGAAAGTCATCTACCTTTAATAACAGTCATCTTTGCAAAAAAAAAAAAAACTCTGAGAATAACCTATCTCCCATTCTATTTATTATTTATTTCCATAGTATCCATAAATAGTAGCAATTAGATATCATAGCAAGTCAAGCAAAAGCCCTGCATTGCCTGTTTCATAAACCACGATATGGCCTTGCTGTGGTTTTATTTGTATTTTGTTTTGTATTTATTGACCTTTTGGATATAAATATTTAGGTATTTGGACAGTTTTTGGAAGTATTCCGCTATTAGTTGTTGATTTACTTTTGTTCCCTATTTAATTTTTTTTGTCTCTCCCTTCTCCTTAGACTCAGTCATTCCACAGGTCTCGAGAGCTCTGTTCATTTCCTTTAAACTTTTTGTACCTTTTTTTCCCCCAGACTGGATAATTTTTATTGCTGTGTCTTCTGTTTTAAATCTGTGGCTAAACTCAAAAGATTTTTTTCATTTCCTTATCTATTAGTTTTTTTATATATAAGTTCATTTCTCTGCTGAAGTTCCACATCTGTTTGTTTATGAAGAGAATATTTTCTTTTTTCCCCATGAACATATTCATAAAAACTGCCTTCAAATTCTTGTCTGCTGATTGCAACATCCTGGGATAGCTTCTACTGCCTGCTTTTGATATTGTGTATGGATGACATTTTCACGTTTCTTTACAAGTCTTATGAATTTTAAAATTGTGTACTAGAAACTATAAACGATAATTATAGAATAGAAATTCTGGATTTTGTTGTTTTACCTTGAAGACTTTTGTTTTATAAACAGAGTTCATTGGGCTAGTGTCAAACCAATGCTTATCTCCGCTACAGTGGGCATAGCTGAAATCTTCATTCAGTTGTTAAACACACATATCATATATGTATTACGCATAGGCGTTTTTCTATAATAATATATTTTATTCAAGTTTCATCATTGTTATTTGTGAGAGTTCAACAAGCTACTCCACACTTAGTGGAAGTCAGAACCTCAGTTTTATTTGATTGTAGTATTTTATATAAATGAAATTATATAGTATGTATACTTGTACATCTATTTTCTTTATTTCCTTTTCTGTTTTCTTTCTTTCTTTCCTTTTCTGTCTTCTTTCTTTCTCTCTTTCTTTCTCTTTTCTTTTTTCTTTCTTTCTTTTCCCCAGGTTGTTGTGCAGTGGCATGATCTCACTGCAACCTCTGCCTACCAGGCTTAAGATATCCTTCCACTTCAGCCTTTTGAGTCACTGGGACCGCAGCCTTGCACCACCATGCCCGGCTAATTGTTTTGTATTTTTGGTAGAGATAGGGTTTCACCATGTTGCCCAAGCTGGCATGTCTGCTTTCTTTTATGCAACATTACATTTGTGATATTCACCCACCAGTTGCAAATAGCTATAGTCTGTTCATTTTAGAAAGTAGTTTTTACCTTTTAGTAAAATATAAAAATACATAAAATTAACCATTTTAGTATTTTTTTGTGTGCAGTTTAAAGAAATTAAATACATTCACATTGTTTTGCAACCATTGTCCACGTTCATAAGGAACTTTTTTTCAATCTTTTAAAACTGAAACTCTGTACCCAGTAAACAACACTCCCCTCCCATTGCCCTTTGTGTAGTCCCTGGAAACTACTCTTCTACTTCGTGTTTCTATGAACTAAACTGCTGTAAATATCTCATATGAGTGGAAAGAGACAATATAGCAAAAAAATCATGAGGAATAATAATATATACTATATAACATATGTTTATCCATTTAAAGGAAAATGCTAGCAGAGATCAGGTCATGGTGATTATAGAGAAAGGTAGGTAACAGTGAAAAGGGGATTGGGTGCATTAAATTTATGACGTGATGCCTCAAGTGCCAGAGCAGTGAGCTTTCTGCCCCACTCGCAGGGCTGGTCAATGGTGAGGCTGGGACCCTATTCGAGCTGCCTGACTTCCAGAGCCCATGCTTAGTACAAACTTCAATGAGCCATGAAAGCAATTCCAACAACAGGCACTTAATGGCTCTGAGATTTTATCACAGACTGCTCTTCATGGCTAGCAACTTCAGAGAAGAGTGACAGCTGTGAGGTTCCAGAAGCCACACCTCAGGTCCCCCAGTTCCTCCCCAGCAGCTGGAATCCAGGTGCAACAGGACCTGATGCCAGCCAGGGAACCATGGCCACAGGCTGTGTGAGGCTGGCGGCAAGACAGTCTCCCCTCCTACCCTATGCTCATCTGCTAGGTCTTTGCCTTTTATTCTGATTGTGCTGCTCCAGGCTTGGAACCAAGCCCGAAATTCCTCTTGAGTCTGAAGATGATGATGGTTTCCAGCTATCTGGAACCGCTGCATCTCCTGGAGGACTTTAATCTTCTAGAGACAGAGGGAAAGACAGGATGCTGACAGGGCCTGGGTGAAAGACTCTGTAGGGGACTTATAAAAGAAGAAGGGAGCAGGGCTGGTCTCTGGCTTGTTTCTTTTAAGGGGCTCTCACCTCCCCTCCAATATCATGGAGCCCTAACTGGTTCTAAGAGTTGAATGTACACGGCCCTTCCTCTAGGAAGTTGTCATCAACTTCACTCCCCTGATTGCACTCTGCATTAGGATAGGTCTCCTCCTTCTCTGTGTATTACTCCCTTTCAATAAATCTTAGATGCGGAAGAAGGGACCAGGGAATGTCCTGCCCAGGGTGATTTCTGATTTCCACCTCCACCCTCCCGCAAAGTGAGGACTTCAGCTACTGCTCACCTTTCAGTTTTTCTGGGTTTTGATCACATTTCTCTGGAAGACAGAAAGCCAAAGACCATCAGAAAGGTCTGCTGGTCCATAAGTAGCCTCCATTTCCAGCGATTTCCAAGCTTCACCACCATCAGAGCCACCAGGGTCAGGGAATGTGCACAAAAGAGGCCTTGCAGCTCTGCAGCTTCACCACTCAGGGAGTGGGACTGATGGCTGCTGTGGAGCCTCCGTCACTCATGAGTAAAATACCCTGTTTGTGGGGTGGGGAGGGCTGTGAGGCCCTCGCAAAAAATTTTGGCAAGGACTGAGATCTAGGAGCTCAGTTCAAGACTCTCTTCTCCCAGGCCTCAGGATCCTGGTCCCTGACCTGTCTGCTCCAGGCTCACTCACATCCACACACTCCTTCATGGGAATGTCAAGCATCACCACATCAGTGAGGAATGTCCCCAGAGAGGGCATGACACCTGCACCATCAGAGTGGTAGTGGTGAGGAGCACCTGCTCTCAGGTGCCCACCCAAGTCCTGTCCCCTGAAATCTTATAAACCCCTGCCTCCTGGCGCCCTCTACCTAGGTTACCCACTTGGAGTAGCTGAGAACCGTCAGGTGCCTTTTCCCAAATATCTATGTCTTCCCATTAGCTGGCCTCTATGGCCACCAACCTCACCATAATTACTTCCTTGGTGGGATTTTAAGAAGCCACAAGGTCATGTGGTCCCTGGCTCCACCTGTTTTAAAAGCCACACGGAGCCCAGCTCTCCCAGGCCTTGCTCTGCTCTGTCTAATGAAGGTGTTTTAGGCACTGCAGCCCCAGGAGAAAAGGGCTGGAGTAGAAAGGCCCTCTGCTTTTTTGAGTTGGAGGTTTCCAGCTGGGAGAAATAAGCTCTGTTCTCTGAAACCCTGGAGCCCTTCCCCACCATAGGCACATTCACCTTCTGCTGTCACAGCATCATCTGGGCTCCCTGGGACTCTGCTACAGGGTAGACAACTTGTAGGTCTCCACCTGCTAGGATGAGGGACAAGGTCAGTGAAAATATGCTTCTTTCAGTTATGCCGCAGCCACGCTAACCTTGGACACGGATAAGTGGCCTGAGTCAGCTTGTCCAATGCTATGACCCCCTCCAGTGAGCTCTGACTCTAGACTCACTCCCAGGTCCAACACTCCCTGGATGTGTCATTTTGGGCATGCAGTCGGGTTTTCTTGAGCTGTTTCCTCAACTGGAAATTGTGGTGGGACCCAACTACCTCACAAGGACTTTTAACACCTCGGTTTAATGTGGCTGTCACGATTGCTCTCTCCATCATCCCTCTCAGGATGAGCCAGACACAAGCACCCTCAGATTCTCTTTCTCTCTGAGCCCCATCATTGCCTTGTGAGGCCTGCCCAATAGGCTCATTATTCCTACATTTTCCACATAAGAAAACAGAGACCCAAAGGGGAAATGACATGCCAAGGACCCCACAAGAGAGGCCAACTCCTCTGTCAACCTGGAGGGACTGTCCCAGCTGCCTTCACCCAACACCCTAGCATCACCACTGACCAGCATTCCATCTTCTAAACTCTATGAGTGACAATATTCCCAGCCAGGCCCTGTGGCGGTGGACATGGTTCTGAGAATTGGGAATCTAATATGGAGGAAAAGTTAAATATTTAATATGAACTCAATTGAACATGGACACAAACAATGGTCACCAAGTCCTGGAACAGGTTGCATGAGCCCCTTGAGGTGTTCATCCAGCGCTGTTTCAGAGAAATCTTTCAATCCATTCCTATACATTAGTGATTGAAAAAACAACAGACAACTGCAAAAACAAGTTGATCTTTTGTGTTCCTTGAGCCCAGTTGTGAAGGGCACCTGTGACTGTGCTTCATGCCATACAACTCATTACAAAAAGAGCTGGGGTCCCAGACTGTGCCGAAGTTTCATGAGACCTCTCCTCATCTGTACGTGGACAGGTGGCCGACTCTGGAGCCCAGGCTGTTGTTTCCCAGTCTGATAATGAATCCTCCATAGTCTGGTGAGTGTAAATATACATATATATATGTATATTTATATATATATGTATAAATATATGTGTATATTTATGTATAAATATACATATATATATTTTCTTTCTCTCCTTCCCATTGAAATTTGCTTATTATATTATTTGCTTTTAATGTCTGTATTGCCATACACTTGGGATAAATGCTGTTTATCCTTAAAACTATTGTGGCTGCCTTTTCTTTTCCCCTCGTGCATTTCCCGCACAGGAGCCCAGGTGATGGAATCTCGAAGTGACCTCCCTTCCTTAGTTACAAAGTCAAAGAAAGTTTAGAACTCTGGTAACCTGGAGCCCTCATTCTAGAGACGGCCTTGTATTTACTAAGGAGACTCTGAAGACAGCAAGATGTTCTACTGCTATGTCTTGAATTTCTGAGGCCCTCATCTCAGGAAGGCTTGAACTGAGAGAGTTTTTTTTATGATGGAGACATTGCTGATTCTGCACCGCTGGCTCTTCTGGCCATTTGGAAAGGGTTACCCATAGATAACACAAGGCCACCCATGGCAGGCCTATCCAGGCCAGGTCTCACCTTTGATATCATCTCAGTAGCCACACACCCGTCATCTCCACGTCTTGTGGGAAATAAAGAGATAATGGGTCCTTTCTTGATAGGAGCAGGTTTCCAGGTATTCGGAGGCTAAAAGTCTGTCAAATTTATACCGCAGGTTACAGCTGGCAGGAGGGGAAGGTGAGTGCTGGGGGTCATCTTTGTCTGTTCAGACGTTTATTCTAAGGCTTCAAGCTGTCATCTTGTTTTCTCCGTGGCTGGAGGTCTACGCAAATGCTCCCATATGCCTGATCTGGGAAGTAGACTTTCTAACTGGAATTTCCCCTGTGGGGAAAGCCAGGATGCCATTGATGCCTCTTGGCCAGGCTTCCAGCCACTTTCTTTGCAGAACTCTATTCAGGAGATCCCTGAGGAGCTGTTTGATGAGTCCAACTACTCCATCTCATTGAACAAAAGGAAGGTGCACCATGCCAACAACCATGGCCCGTGCTAGTCTGGAGTCAAGGTGGGCACAGAGAGGTCTCCAAATGGAAAAGACCAGGGAAGCCCAGGACTCTGACCCAAATGTGAGGATTCCCCAGAAACCGTTTTAGGGTTTTCTCATTTAAGGACCCACAGTTCATTCCCAGAGGAATCTGGCCTCCATTAGTCCATAATGGCAACTTAGGCGCACAGTCACCGGTCATATGCTTGCAGGAATGCCAAAAGAAACACTTTTGTGTTGTTTTTACTTTACATTAGGTTGTGAGTATCTTTGCATGTTGGTATTATTTTTATTGTTATATCTACCCACCCCAGATACTTCCTGTAGCAGGCAGCTTCGCTGCCTTGCCAGACCTTCTCTAATTCTTAGAAGTTCACACTGTTACTAGAGAGACGTTTTACCCAAAAAGTGGGAGTTATGCAAAAGGGTCTTATATAACTCTTTACATGTGTCTCCCAGAGCCCACCTCTATAGCCCCATCAGGACAGGAGCTGTGCCCTCATATGTCTTCATAAGATTCCATAAGTGGGGGCCTTTCCCTCAGTAATTTAGGCTTTTAATACTGGTGGAGCCTGACATAATAAATTCTATTTCCACTTCAGCCATGCTACAGGGAATAACTTTTTTTTTTTTTTTTTTTTTTGAGACGGAGTCTCGCTCTGTCGCCCAGGTGGGAGTGCAGTGGCGCAGTCTCGGCTTACTGCACTCCGCCTCCTGGGTTCATGCCATCCTCCTGCTTCAGCCTCCTGAGTAGCTGGGACTACAGGCGCCTGTCACCACGCCCGGCTAACTTTTTTTCTCTGTGTGTGTGGTTTTTTTTTTTAGTAGAGACAGAGTTTCACCGTGTTAGCTAGGATGGTCTCAATCTCCTGACGTCGTGATCCACTAGCCTCGGCCTCCCAAAGTGTTGGATTACAGGTGTAAGCCACAGCGCCCAGCCGCTACAGGGAACATCTTATCTGTGTCCTAATAGGCTGTAACGGTTTGCTATGACTTCCATGATACAGTACCACAGGCTGAAGTTCTTTAACAACAAAAATTGAATGTCGCACAATTCTGGAAGTTAGAAATCCAACCTCAAGCTACTGGCTGTGTGGTTTCTCTGAGGTCTCCATCCTTGGCTTGTAGATCATCATCTACTATCTCTGTGTTCACAAGATCTTCTCTTGTGCTTTTCTGTCCTTCCTCCCTCTTCTAATAAGGGCTCCAGTCATCTGGAATTAGGATGCACCCCAATTAATTCATTTAAACTTAACTACATTTGCAGAGGCTATATGTTCAAATATAGTCACGTTCTGAGGCAATAGGTGTTAGGACACGAACATATAATTTTTAGGAAGGGAATGCAATCTAGCTCACAACATTTACTAATCCCTTGTAGATTATAGTCTCCCAGGAAAATGATTACTCAGTGAAACAGTAGGAAAGTGTAAAGTTTTAATAGGTAAAGCCGGAATATATTCCAAAAGGGTTGTGAAAGGTATACTGTAAATAGCAGTTTCTGAATTTATCTGCTTTTATGTATCCAGACCCTCTTGGATGTCAACATTCTTTTAATTTTTTTGTCAATCTGCTAGCTATGTGGCAAATAAATATGTTTCTATTTCAATTTTTCAACTGATATATTTGAGTTACCTTTCAGTTGATTTATACCTATTTGAGTTTTCTGTTCCCTCAGTTAATCCGCTCAATTCCTTGGCCCTGTGAGGGGTTTCTCTCACCTTGGAGTCCCCGAGCACTGACACCTTTGTCAGGTGTGGGGTTGCTGTAGTTGTTTCTCAAGACTCCCTTTAAGGTTTTAAAAGACCCAATTAAGTTGCTTTAAGTCAAAAGGGTTGTCTTAGGGTATCTTATCCTGTGCCCTGTCTCTAAAATAGAAAGAAAGTCAGGCTTCCCCATGCCCTTCTCCCTATGTCAGGGACAGACATAGAGCCTCAGGTAGCTTAAAGGGAATTTCATGCAACCCTCACCGTGGAAGATTCTCATTCTTACCTGTGTTTTTCTGAGCAGCCATTTGACATCACAAAGCTTTGTTTTCTCATTTGTAGGCTGAGTATTTTCTTTGGGAATTCTCTGGGATAATGCTGTTCATAAAGATTATTAATAAAAGTGGGTGCTGTTGTCTTACAGCTGATATGATATCGTGAAGGCCTTGAATGTATTCATGGATTAATTATTCTCTACCTCCACATTAAATTTGATATCAGAGGCCTAAAATCTTTTTCACCATAAACACCCATGTCCTCCACGTGCCCAAGTCTCTGAAGGATGGAGATTTCCTCATCTAAGCTCTACATTCCAAGCCTCTGGTGTTTCATGGTCTTACCATGAAAAGCCTTGTCCCCTCCCCAGGAGGAAATGAGTCTATTCTTAACCTAGAGGTGTGAATGATGCCAATGCACCAAACCAGGCACAACGGAGAAGCTGACGAAGTCCCTGACAGCAGCCTTCCAGGGTCAAACTCTCTTCTTATCATTTTTCTCAACTTTTACCAGGACTTCCTCACCACTTTGTGGTTCCTGGCCCAGCTGTCTAGTAGTTGAGCATATGTCTTCTTCAAGGCACAGTGGTGACTCTGCCAGCTACTAACTATGTCTTAGCATACCAGTGCATCTTTATCAGCCTCAATTTTCATCTTTATAGAGAATTGTAAAATGAACCTCTGTTCTGTACGAGAGACATACAAGGAGAGAAGAAAACACACACACAAAAAACCTTTAAGGGTAAACAAGATTTATCTCACATAAATGGCACTGCAGCAATAATAAGCAAATTGCAATGGGAAGGGGAGAAGGGAAACATATATACATATTTATGCTCACCAGACTGCGGAGGTTTCATTACCAGACCGGGAAGCAATAGCCTCGACTCCAGAGTAGGTCACCCGTCCGTGCAGACAAGAAGAGGTCTTAGGAACTTTCGGCGTGGCCTAGGGCCCTAGTTCTTTTTGTAATGAGTTGTTTGGCATGAGGCCCAGTCACGAGGGCTATTCACAACTGGGCTCAAGGGACTTGAAAAGGTTATCTTGTTTTTGCAATTGTCTGTTGTTTTTCAATAACTAACACATAGGAATAGATTGAAATAGACATTTCTCCAAAACAGTGCTGGACGAATGCTTCAAGTGGCTCATGCAATCTGTTCTGGGACTTAATGACCATTGCTTTTGTCCATGTTCAATTGAATTCAAATTTAATATTTAACTTTCCCCCACAACCTTATATGGTTTTTGTGACAAATGAATGGCATAAAACATGAAAAGTCATTCCCTAATGCTCAGCTTTGTGGAAAGGCTGCTGGGGCATGCTCTGATTGTTCATATTTATTATTTTTTTCTCTTCTTTCACCCCAGAAGGCCTTTCATGTCACAATGACTCATGTTCCTCTATAATTGGACATTCATATAGAAAACAAACATGTTCTTACATTTGTAAAGGGCAATTGGGCTTCCTGTTAGCTGGACTTTGTCTTTGAAACAGAGAGATCCTGTAGGAAAGGGGCCCCAGGCACACTCAGACATAGCTAAAGAAGTTGTAGTTAGGGCTTATTTATCATCACATATATATAAAACGCATTTTCCCAGACAATTGGCCTAATTCAGTGAAGACAGCAGATGACAGTTCCTGGGCCACAATTTACTTCAGGGAGTCAGACACTCAGAGTGGACATCATAAGCAGGTCATGTTCACAGAATGTGAGAACTGATGTTCTCATGCTGTCCTCTAGGAATGGATGCACCTGTCAGCTTCTGATCAGAACGACAGACCCAGGATCAAGCATAACATTTAAATAGACGAAGAAAACTTTTTTCCAAAAAGTAACATCGCTTTATGATAAAAACTCTCAACAAATTAGGTGTAAAATAAATTCACTTCAAAGCATTAAAAGCCATGTATTACAAATGAGTAGCTGGGCGGGCAGATCTGTCATAAGGCAAGGGCATCCACTTCCCTAGATACATATCCGGGGCACAGAGAATGAGCAGTTCCAGGGTTGTGCTTCACCTGGGGTCCTCTCCAGGTCGGTTTCAAGAGGACAGGACTGGGGTTCTGCATCCACCTCTGTGGAGAGCTGGAAGTAAAATGAGCTATGCTCCACCTCAGCCTAATGTAGACAATGGCTACAGAAAAGACTGTTTTCTTCCTCATAAATAGGGGTGCTCGAAGTGGGTAACCTCGATTGTTTCACATACTCATAAGTGTCTGCCAGCCTTGGTTCTTCATTGGTGAACTAAGACTCTTTGCTCTGAGACTCTGCAAAAATGCTTCTACTCCCTGGAGGCCCTTCAAATCAGAGAGAGGCATGGCCACTCCAGAGGCATTTTGGGTAGATAAAGATGAGATAGAGCTAAACGTGTCAGAGCACTGGACCCTGAGTCTGAAGTCACGGGAAAATGTCAGTTCCTGTTGGGTTTTTGAGCTCCTTATTTGAAAGTCGTATTAAAAAATTTCCCTGGATAAGGGGAGGGTGCCTCATGAGTAAATAGCACACTCCAAATTGTGGCGGCAAAGAGAGGGCAATAGAGGATTCCAAGGTCACTCATTGTACTTGGAGACTTCAGATTCTTCTCCTTTGTCCTCTGGAACACCAAAGAGTCAGTGTCTTGAGGACACCAAACAATGGTACCTGATTTGTTCCATAATGTTCCCGCATGGGGCTGCAGTGTTAGTGACGGCCTTGAGGTGGTTACAGCCTGCTGTGTTTCAGGTGCCTATTGAGCTTTTCTGAAGCAGCTGGATCAAGTAAGAGTCACACACCTCATGTTATTATCAACAATTTCCACATTGCCCACTTAGCCAATCTTTTTTCCCTTGCACTCACCCTTTGCCAGCTACCCTGTTGGGACCAACATGTGGCACAGAAAATGATTACATCATGTCTGCATGCCCCTCCGAGGACAGAACAGTCTGAAGACAGCTAGACAAAAGCACTAAAGCAAGTATATCTAAAAGGAAAGAGCAAGGACTATTATATAAAGTAGAATATTGAGAAGAAGAGCTGCAAAGTCATTGCATGGGGGGACCCAAAGTCCTCACTGAGGTGATCTTTAATCCATGATGAGAATGACAACAGGGAGGCATCTCTGCACAAGAATGTGTCAGCGAGAAGCCACCCTTGGTGAAGAGTCTTACAGGTGTGAGTTTGGCAGAGATTAGAAAGGGACCAATTTGCTACAGACAGCCTGAGGAAGAGATAAGCAGAGGCATGGAGAATCCTGGGGCTTGGGAGATGAGGCTACATATCTGCTCCTTTCTGACAACATTGCCCTAAAACTTAGCACCTTTCAATAGTATATACTATCTCACAATTTGTGTGGACCAGAATCTGGACACAGTTTAGTTAGCTGCCTCTGCCTTCAGGTCTTTTATGAGATTGGGGCTGTGTTCTCAACTGAAGGTGGACCAGGAAAGCATCAGCATTTAAGGCCATGCTTGTGAAAATTGGCAGGGTTAAGGGTAGACTGAGAGCATGACTTTACTTCTGTCTACTGGCCTGAGCACTCCCTCCGTTCTTTGTTATGTGCATCTGTACATAGAGCATCTTATAGCATTGGAGCTTGCTTCCTCCGTTTGGGAAATACAATTGAGAGACAGAATTAGGCAAACAGTTTCACACAAAAAGAGACAGAAAGAAAGGGAAAGGCTGAGGAAGCAAATAGGAAAAACCCAGTAGGAGGAATAATGACAGATTTAAAAAAAAACTTGAGAGTTACAATAATTTGTATTAAAATTGTAACCCCCAGTGTAATGCTATAAGGAGATAGGTTGTAATTAACTCCTGAGGTTGAGGCCATCATGATTGAGATTACTGGCTTTATACAAGAAACCCCAGAGGGATGTCTGTCTCCTTCTACCAAATGAGAATACAATTTGATGTGTGCAGTCTGAAATTCGGAAGAGTCATCACCAGAGCTCAACCATGCTGATACCCTGATCTCAAATTTCCAACCTCTAGGAGCGTGAGAAATTAAATCCTGTTGTCTATAAGCTGTCTAGTTCATGGTTCTTTGGTATAGCAGCCTGAACTAATACAAAAGTCATACACTATTCTGTATTCCATTTGACAGAAGCTGAATTTGTGCCTTCAAACTGTTATAAAAAAAAAGACTTTAAAAATTGGATATTTAGAATGAAAGATAAGAAACAGCTTGTTGAAACACTTAAATCTCCTCTGCTTGTAAGATTTTAAAAAATTGGCTGAAATTTGTGGAAGCAATATGGCCAACTGAAGTCCATGGAGAATGAGTTTGCTGATGTTAGAGCCCAAATTTCCATTGCATGTTTCATATTAACTCTCCCTGAATATTCATGTGACCTGTGAGGAAGCAAGAGGAGATGACTGTGCATGTCTCATGACTTTCCATATTACTACTTTCCTTCCAGCAATCCCCTCCTAATCCAGAGCCCACTTATTAAGCATTTTTTAATCAACACCTTAAAGCCTATATAAGAAAACCGATTTGAGCTGGACTCCTATCTCCTGTTGGCCAACCTACAACAAGATGCCATTTTTCTCAAAACCCAGGTGCCATACTACTGGCATCGAGCAGTAGGCCATTTTGTTCAATAACAAACTGAGTCACTAACCACCTAGTGCTAGGAGACTTTGTGAAGGCTTTCCCCGACATAGGTGAGATAAGGCACATGGATATAATTCTATATATAATAAGAAGGCACTAGAAAGTTTAATGGTTGTATTAGTCCATTCTTATACCGCAATGATGGAACACCTGAGACTGGGTAATTTATAAAGAAAAGAGGTTTAATTGACTCACAGTTCCACAAGATTGGGTGGGGGAGGTTCAGAAAACTTCCGATTTTGGTGGCCAACAAGTGAAGTGAGTGAGAGCAGGGGATACACCAGATGCTTATGAAACCATCAGATCTCATGAGAACTCACTCACTATCACAAGAACAGAATGAGGAGAACCCGTCCCCATAATCCAATCAACTCCCCTCAGGTTTCTCCCTTAACACCTGGAGGTTATAATACAAAATGAGGTTTGGGTGGGGACACACAGCTAAACCACATCAATGCCAGAGGATGATATCTACATTTAATTTCAATCTCGTACTGCAGCAGAATGAAACTGAAGCCCAGTGGGGAAGTGACTTTCCCAAGATTACACTGCTAGACCCCAAGCCTACTTGAGTTGTGGCCCATGCTACCTCCCCCCTATTCTCCTAATGCTTCCGTCTCCAAGTGTGTGCGTTATTTACAGGTGAAACCACACCACGATTTTTACGTTTTATCTTATATACATCTGATAAATTCCCTAGGAAGTAGATGACATTATCCCCTCTGTGCACGCTAGGAGGCTGGGGAAGCCTCAAATAGAGAGTGACTTTAATTAAGTCCCAGAGATGGTAAGAAAAACCAGGTAATGTTCCAGCTGTCTCATATCCTGGAACCTAGACTGCATTTAGGTCTTTCCAGGGAATTAAGGGGAAGTTGTGTTTGCATAAGTGTGTACAAATAAAGAGTTGACAGGGAAGAGGAGACTGAGCAATCAGTAGCATAGTGGGGTCTTTGGGTAGGTCTTATAGAAAGAAGGGGCCCAGTGGATGGAACCTTGAAGAGTTTAACACACTTTCCTGGTGACAGAACCCCACAGCAGTTAAGAAACCAGGAACCCACATTCTTGAGACAGCTCTGTATCCACCTTTGTTGGTGAGAGATGCTCAAGAGAGTGAGAAGTCCTTTCATTGTGCCCTGATATTTCTGAGTTCTAGCCTTACAAAGGCTCAATGTAAAAGCCTTGTCTGATAACACAGATGTCAACTCAGCCCTCATCCCTGATACCCCTGGCCATTGGCCAGGTGCACCTACAGATAACACAGAGCAGCCCAGGACAGGTCCATCCAGGCCAGACCTCTCTCATCATCTCATCTGGGCAGCCCCATGCCATTTCTTTGTACCATGAGTTGCAGGATGGACAAAAGGGAGGGCACTCTTCTTGGGCAGAAGCCGATTGTCAGGTGTTGGAACTCTTGTGTGTCTGTTATGTTCATATTCAGGTCATAGCTGGCAGAATAAAAATAAGAGAGTTGGGGACTGAGTCTGTATACTCAGATGTGAATAGCAAGACTCTAACCTGATCTCTGGTTTCCTTCCTTGCTGGAGATTTATTTATTTATTTATTTATTTATTTATTTATACTTTAAGTTCTGGGATACATCTGCAGAATGTGCAGATTTGTTACATAGGTTTATATTTGCCATGGTGGTTTGCTGCACCTGTCAAACTGTCAGCTAGGTTTTAAGCCCCACATATTAGGTATTTGTCGTAATGCTCTCCTTCACTTTGCCCCCGACAAGCCCCGATGTGTGATGTTCCCCTCCCTGTGTCCATGTGTTTTCATTGTTCAAATTTCACTTATGAGTGAGAACATGTAGTGTTTGGTTTTCTGTTCCTGTCAGTTTGCTGAGAATGATGGCTTCCAGCTTCCTCCATATCCCTGCAATCTGAGGTCTCTGTTCTGTTCCATCGGTCTATATATCTGTTTTGGTACCAGTATGACTTCCTCTCTTCCTATTTGCATACCCTTTATTTCTTTCTCTTGCCTGATTACCCTGGCCAGAACTTCCAATACTATCTTGGATAGGAGTGCTGAGAGAGGACATCCTTGTCTTGTGCTGGTTTTCAAAGGGAATGTTTCCGGCACTTGCCTATTAAGTATGATATTGGCTAGGGGTTTGTCATAAACAGCTCTGATTATTTCGAGACTTTTTCCATCAATACGTAGTTTATTTAGAGGTTTTAATATGAGGGGATATTAAATGTAATCAAAGGCCTTTTCTGCATCTATTGAGAAAATACTGTGGTTTCTGTCATTGGTTCTGTTTATGTGATGGATTACATTTATTAATTTGCATACGTTGAACCAGCCTTGAATCCCAGGGATGAAGCTGACATGATCATGGTGGATAACATTTTCGATGTGCTGCTGGTTTCGGTTTGCCAGTATTTTATTGAGGATTTTTACATCGATGTTCATCAGGGATATTGGCCTGAAATTTTTGTTGCGGTTGTGTCTTTGCCAGGTTTTGGTATCAGAATGATGCTGACCTCATAAAATGAATTAGGGGGGAGTCCCTCCTTTTCAATTGTTTGGAATAGTTTAAGAAGGAATGTTACCAGCTGCTCTATGCATTTCTGGTAAAATTCGACTGTGAATCTGTCTGGTTCTGAGCATTTTATTATTGGTAGGCTATTAATTATTGCCTCAATTTCAGAACTTGTTATTGGTCTATTCAGGGATTCAACTTCTTCCTGGTTTAGTCTTGGGAAAGTGTATGTGTCCAGAAATTTATCCATTTCTTCTATATTTTCTAGTTTATTTGTGTAGAGGTGTCTATAGTATTCTCTCACGGTAGTTTTTATTTCTGTGGAATCAGTGGTGATATCCCATTTATCATTTTTTAAAGTGTCTATTTGATTCTTTTCTCTTTTCTTCTTTATTAATCTAGCTAGTGGTCCACCTATTTTGTTAATCTTTTCAAAAAACCAGCTAGTGGAGTCATTGATTTTGAACAGTTTTTCTTGTCTCTATCTCCTTCAGTTCTGCTCTGATCTTAGTTGTTTCTTTTCTTCGGCTAGTTTTTGAATTTGTTTCCTCTTGATTCTCTAGTTATTTTAATTGTGATGTTAGGGTGTCGATTTTAGATCATTCCAGCTTTCTGTTGTGGGCATTTAGTGCTAGCATATCCCCCCTTAAAACTGCTTTAGCTGTGTCCCAGAGACTCTGGTACATTGTCTCTTTGTTCTCATTTGTTTCAAAAAAACGTAATTTCTCCCTTAATTTTGTCATTTACTCAGTAGTCATTCAGGAGCAGGTTGTTCAATTTGCATGTATTTATGTGGTTTTCAGTGAGTTTCTTAATCCTGAGTTCTGATTTGATTGCACTGTGGTCTGAGAGACAGTTTGTTATGATTTCCATTCTTTTGCATTTGTTGAGGAGTGTTTTGCTTCCAATTATGTGGTCAATTTTAGAATATGTGCTATGTGGCAAGGAAGAGAATGTACATGCTGTTCGTCTGGCATGGAGAGTTCTGTGGTTGTCTATTAGGTCCGCTTAGTCCAGAACTGATTTCAAATACTGAATATCCTTGTTAACTTTCTGTCTCATAGATCTGTCTAATATTGGCAGTGGGGTGTTAAAGCTTCCCAGTATTATGTTGTGGGAGTCTACGTCTCTTTATAGGTCTCTAAGAACTTGTTTTATGAATCTCAGTGCTCCTCTGTTGGGTAGGTATATATTTAGGATAGTTAGCTCTTCTTGTTGCGATGATCCCTTTACCTTTATGTAGTGCCCTTCTTTGTCTTTTTTCATCTTGGTTTAAGGTCTGTTTTATAAGAAACTAGGATTGAAACCTTGCTTTTTTTTTTTTTCTTTTTTTGCTTTCCATTTGCCATTTCTCCTTCCCTTTATTTTGAGCCTATGTGTGTCTTTTCATGTGAGGTGATGTGTCTCCTGAATACAGCACACCAAAGGGTCTTGACTGTTTAACCAGTTTCCCAGTCTGTGTCTCTTAATTGAGGCATTTAGCCCATTTACATTTATGGTTAATAGTTATGTGTGAATTTCATCCTGTCATCATGATGCTAGCTGGTTATTTTGCACATGCGTTGATGCAGTTTTTTCATAGTATCGATTTGTCTTTATACTTTGGTGTGTTTTTGCAGTGGTGTATCATATTTTCCTTTCCATATTTAGTGCTTCCTTCAGGAGCTTTTGTAAGGCATGCTTGGTGGTGACATAATCCCTCAGCGTTTGCTTGTCTGTGAAGGACTTTATTTCCCCTTTGCTTTTGAAGATTAGTTTGGCTGGATATGAAATTCTGAGTTGAAAATTCTTTTATTTAAGAATGTTGAATATTGGCCCCCATTCTCTTCTGGCTTGTAGGATTTCTGCAGAGAGATCTGCTGTTAGTCTGATGGGCCTCCATTTGTACATAACCTGACCTCTCTCTCTGTCTGCCCTTAACATTATTTCCTTCATTTCAACTTTGGAGAGTCTGGAGATTATGTGTCTTGGAGTTGGTCTTCTCGAGGAGTATCTTAGTGATGTTCTCTGTATTTCCTGAATTTGAATGTTGGCCTGTCTTGCTAGGTTGAGGAAGTTCTCCTGGATAATATCCTGAAGTTTGTTTTCTAGCTTGGATCCATTCTTCCCGTCACTTTGAGGTATACCAATCAATCGTAGGTTTGGTCTTTTCACGTAGTCCCATATATCTTAAAGGCTTTGTTTAGCTCCATCAGGCCATTTACGTTTCTCTCTAATCTGGTTATTCTAGTCAGCAGTTCCTATAACCTTTTATCAAGATACTTAGCTTCTTTGCATTGGGTTAGAACAGGCTTCTTTAGCTCAGAGGAGTTTATTATTACCCACCTTCTGAAGCCTACTTCTGTCAATTCTTCAACCTCATTCCCCATCCAGTTTTGTGCCATTGCTGGAGAGGTGTTGTGATCATTTGGAGGAGAAAAGGCATTCTGGTTTCTGGAATTTTTGGCATTTTTGTGCTGGTTTTTCCTCATCTTCATGGATTTATCTACTTTCAATCTTTGGGGCTGATGACGTTTGGATGGGTTTTTATTTGAGGGGGCCCTTTCTGTTGATGTTGATGTTGTTGCTTTCTGTTTGTAAGTTTTTTTTCTAACAGCAAGGTTCTTCTGCAGGTCCAATGCAGTTTGCTGGAGGTCCAATCCAGACCCTGTTCACCTGGGTATCACCAGTAAAGGCTGCAGAACAGCAAAGATTGCTGCCTTCTCCTTCCTCTGGAAACTTCATCCCAGGAGGATACCCGCCCAATGCCAACTGGAGCCCTTTTGTATGAGGTGTCTGTCCACCCCTGTTAGGAGGTTTCTCCCAGTCAGGAGTCACGGGGAACCCACTTGAGGAGACACTCTGTCTCTTAGCAGAGCTGGTGCACTGTGCTGTCAGAATCCCTCTAGTCAAGATCAGCTGCTCTCTTCAGAGCCGGCAGGCAGGAATGATGAAATCCACTGAAGCTGCACCCACAGCCGCCCCTTCCCCCATGTGCTCTGTTCCAGGGAGATGGAGGTTTTCTGTGTAAGCCTCTGACTAGGGCTGTTACCTTTCCTTCAAATATGCCCTGCCCAGTGAGGAGGACTGTAAAGAAGCAGTCTGCCACAGCCACTTTGCTGCACCCAACCCGGACCTCCCAGCCTCCTTGGCACTGTCGGGGAAAACTGTCTACTAAAGCCTCAGTAATGGTGGACTCCACTCCCCCCAACCGAGCTCAATTGACCCAGGTCAACTTCAGACTGCTGTGCTGGCAGCGAGAATTTCAGGATGAGGAACGCATTAGCTGTTTGTGATTTTCATGTCTGTTGCAGGGATTTGACCTATTGTTAGTGCTAGATTTGGAGTCTTAAAAAACAGATTTATCTTACTGAACTCAAAGTACAACTTGAAGATGTACTCAGCTGTTTAGTTAAATTGCAGCAGGAGAAAATGTATCTTTGCAGATCTATTTTTATGTCACTTGCTTTTAGAGACGAGATTGTCTCTGGCACAGTAATTCAACTTAGTCTATGTGAAAAACATAGCCTGAAAATACTCAAAAAAATATATGAATAGCGGATTGCATTCTATGTGTTTTCAAATTTCTTCTATGATGTAAAATAAATAACATAATGTTTTACCTTGGATTTCTAACCTCAGTCCTCAGCCATTTTCCCAAATTTTTTTTTTTTTTTTTTTTTGAAACGGAGTCTTGCTCTGTCTTCCAGGCTGGAGTGCAGTGGTGCTATCTCGGCTCACTGCAAGCTCTACCTCCCGTGTTCATGCCATTCTCCTGCCTCAGCCTCCCAAGTAGCTGGGACTACAGGCACCTGCCACCACGCCCAACTACTTTTTTGTATTTTTAGTAGAGACAGGGTTTCACCATATTATCCAGGATGGTCTGGATCTCCTGACCTCATGATTCACCCATCTCAGCCTCCCAAAGTGCTGGGATTACAGGTTTGAGCCAGCTTGCCATGCCCCACTTTCCCAAACTATTAAAATACCTTCCAAGGTGGTTCAGAAGCATTTTTCAGAGGAGATTATTCCTAATGGTAAAGGATAATAACAGATGGATAAAAATCTCAAATAAATTATGCCTCTATTTGCAGAAGTGTCACTCTCCAGAGTCTCCAAGATCCAGAGAATTTCCATGAGGTAGAGTAGTTTATGGACATTTAGCAAAGTTGGTCCTGACTGCTATCTCAGCCTCTTAATAGCTGTGCAGCTATAGAAAATTTCCTGGACCTAGAACAGCTATATAAACCTGGGCTGCAAGAAAATGCATAACACTGATTGCAAGAATGGCAACCACTTCTCATTCCTCTCTAATCTGGGCCCTCTGCAATGTACACTTGAGGCTGCTTCCATGGAGGGAAACATTTTCTTTTCCTAAATCTTGGATATGGCTGGCCTTATTTGCTCTGCCTCATTCATACTTTTTGTACTAATAAAATAATTAACATGTTTAGCGTCTCATCCCAGCCTTTATCTTGTTAAAACTGTATCTTATAATATGTCATCTCTCTTTACTATATTTGGTTATATTCATTCTATTCAATACTCAGGTAATCTTTTTATCTCTGTTTAATTTAGTGTTTCACCTATTCTTTACATTCTACCGAGCTGTGATTCAAATATGCTATTTGAATATGGAAAATGGTGGCCTAGTTTTTCTTCAGAAATTTCTTTTTATTTACTTGTGCTCTTCAGTTTTTAACTTGGTTCCTATATTTGGGAAATATCACATTTGAGATGTCTGTAGTCATGTTATTTCTGTGCTTATTCCATTTTCCCTTGGAGGAAGGTGGACAGCACACAGACTTGACATCCTTGTGATCTATCAGTATCTGAAGGGACCACTTTTTTTCAGTTTGATTACTTCTCTGGCTTATTCTCTTGATTTACTTTATCTTTCATCAAGTGCTTATATATTTTTAAACTGTAGTCATTATTTTCATGGTTCTTGTAACTTCTTGAGAACTTTTACTTGTCTACACTAAAATATTTAAAAATATGTAGCCTTTTCTTCTGAAAGCACAAATATCCAGTGTACACATGGGTAGAATATTTCATAGGCATTGGGCAGCATACAACCACATCTTATGAGATATTCCATTTCTTCATTCAAAACATCTCTCTCAAATGTGTAGTAATAGTCACTTGTAAAGTGTAGTTCTTTTGATCCTTAAAATTTTCTTTTATGTGCCTTTATGAAAATATATACTTAACTACAGAGAACAGAACTCTGTGCTTCCTTTTAGTATGTCCTTGACCTCACAAAAATAATTCATGGAATCTTATATTTATTTTATAAATTAATTTAAAGAAACAAAATTTGTGCATGGCTAAATATTACTTGTTGAGTACAATTTAGAATTTCTACTGTCATTTTAGTGTCCTAAAAGATACGACCTGTTGAATTTCTGCTCTCATAAAATGAATGATATTGTTAGGCCTAAACCCTTGCCATTTATTTTCCCCCTCTGTCATACAGTGTGTATCTTTGGTTCACTGCTGAAAAATTTTATTAATTTTTCTCTCTTGCTAGAAGTCAGACTTTCTAATAAAGTTATTTATCATTACTTGTGTTTAGTTACTGTATGTTAAACATTTGATTTCTGATGGTCCTAATGTCATTTAATATAATTGTAAATATTTCAATTTGTCATTATTAACAAATTTCTGTATTATATATTTTAGACTCTTAGCTATTAAGTATATGTGGGTAAATAAATTAGAATAATTTCTAAAACATTGTAGGGGCTACTAAGTACTAATAACCCTGATTCATTAAACTTTTCTTCCTTATAATATTCTTTATTTACTAAATTATTTGGTAATGTTATTTAAATTTATTATTTTCTTTTCTAAATATTTGTGAAAAAGGGGGTAGGCTAATGTCTCATTTTGATAAAACTTCATGTCAAATGGTATGCTTCACTGTTTTCTTTTAGATGTAATAGCTTTTTTGACTCAGGCAATACATGCAAGTATGAAGTATAAAAATTATAGTCTCAATCCTTAAGCTGAGGAAAAACTTGGCTATTTATTGATTTTAACAAAGCTACATTATCCCACATAATACATAAAACTTTCACAAAGCTACATTATCCCACATAACAGGCATGCCAGCTGCCTAGATCTGGAAACATGGATTGTTACAAATTAGAAGTAAATAACTTTTTTTTTTTTTTTTTATTGATCATTCTTGGGTGTTTCTCGCAGAGGGGGATTTGGCAGGGTCACAGGACAATAGTGGAGGGAAGGTCAGCAGATAAACAAGTGAACAAAGTTCTCTGGTTTTCCTAGGCAGAGGACCCTGCGGCCTTCTGCAGTGTTTGTGTCCCTGGGTACTTGAGATTAGGGAGTGGTGATGACTCTTAACAAACATGCTGCCTTCAAGCATCTGTTTAACAAAGCACATCTTGCACCGCCCTTAATCCATTCAACCCTGAGTGGACACAGCACATGTTTCAGAGAGCACAGGGTTGGGGGTAAGGTCACAGATCAACAGGATCCCAAGGCAGAAGAATTTTTCTTAGTACAGAACAAAATGAAAAGTCTCCCATGTCTACCTCTTTCTACACAGACACGGCAACCATCCGATTTCTCAATCTTTTCCCCACCTTTTCCCCCTTTCTATTCCACAAAACCGCCATTGTCTTCATGGCCCGTTCTCAATGAGCTGTTGAGTACACCTCCCAGATGGGGTGGTGGCCGGGCAGAGGAGCTCCTCACTTCCCAGTAGGGGCGGCCGGGCAGAAGCGCCCCTCACCTCCCGGATGGGGCGGCTGGCCGGGCGGGGGGCTGACCCCCCCCACCTCCCTCCCGGATGGGGCGGCTGGCCGGGCGGGGGGCTGATCCCCCCACCTCCCTCCCGGATGGGGCGGCTGGCCAGGCAGGGGGCTGATCCCCCCACCTCCCTCCCGGATGGGGCGGCTGGCCGGGCGGGGGGCTGACCCCCCCACCTCCCTCCCGGATGGGGCGGCTGGCCGGGCAGAGGGGCTCCTCACTTCCCAGTAGGGGCGGCCGGGCAGAGGCACCCCTCGCCTCCCGGACGGGGCGGCTGGCCAGGCGGGGGGCTGACCCCCCCACCTCCCTCCCGGACGAGGCGGCTGGCTGGGCAGAGGGGCTCCTCACTTCCCGGTAGGGGCGGCCGGGCAGAGGCGCCCCTCACCTCCCGGACGGGGCGGCTGGCCGGGCGGGGGGCTGACCCCCCCACCTCCCTCCCGGACGAGGAGGGAGGACACTCCTCACTTCTCAGACGGGGTGGCTGCCGGGCGGAGGGGCTCCTCACTTCTCAGACATGGCAGCCGGGCAGAGACGCTCCTCACATCCCGGACGGGGCGGCAGGGCAGAGGTGCTCCCCACATCTCAGACGATGGGCGGCCGGGCACAGACGCTCCTCACTTCCCAGATGTGATGGCGGCTGGGAAGAGGCGCTCCTCACTTCCTAGATGGGATGGCGGCCGGGCAGAGATGCTCCTCACTTTCCAGACTGGGCAGCCAGGCAGAGGGGCTCCTCACATCCCAGACGATGGGCGGTCAGGCGGAGACGCTCCTCACTTCCCAGACGGGGTGGCTGCCAGGCAGAGGCTGCAATCTCGGCACTTAGGGAGGCCAAGGCAGGCGGCTGGGAGGTGGTTGTAGCGAGCCGAGATCACGCCACTGCACTCCAGCCTGGGCGCCATTGAGCACTGAGTTAACGAGATTCCGTCTGCAATCCCGGCACCTCGGTAGGCCGAGGCTGGCGGATCACTCGCGGTTAGGAGCTGGAGACCAGCCCAGCCGACACATCGAAACCCCGTCTCCACCAAAAAAATACGAAAACCAGTCAGGCGTGGCGGCGCGCGCCTGCAATCGCAGGCACTCGGCAGGCTGAGGCCGGAGAATCGGGCAGGGAGGTTGCAGTGAGCTGAGATGGCAGCAGTACCGTCCAGCTTCGGCTCGGCATCAGAGGGAGACCATGGAAAGAGGGGAGAGGGGAGAGGGGGGAGGGGGGAGGGGAGAGGGGAGAGGGAGCTCTATCTACCGAAGTAAATAACTTGATAGGCCCAATTTAACAAATGAAGCTCAAGAAGTGGAAGATATGAGACCTATAATAAAAGATTAAATTATTTTAAAAATCTTACCACAAAGAAAAATCAGAGTCAAATACTTTAACTGTTAAATTATACAAAATATTTCATAAAAATACCAATCCTTTACAAATACACACCATACATAGAGAAGAGATAAACAACCCCTAATTACTTTATGAGGCCAATATTACTATACCAAAGCCAGACAAACCCATCATGTGTTAGGATTAATATGGGTACATACGGCTGATAAATAAAGACACATAATTCTCAAAAAGTACTAATAAATTAAATACAGAAACACATAAAAGTAATTATACACCATGGCCAAGTACAATCTATTTACAAATGAAATGGCTTAATATTTAAAAACCAGTAATTTAATACACAACATTGATAAACTGAAGAACATAAAATGATCCTTTTAATAGACACAGAAAAGCTTGTGATGCAAACAACACTGATTCATTATAAAATCCTTAACATACTAGGAAGGAAAAACTAACTAGAACTACTAAAAAGCATTCATAAAAATTTCCCACTAATATTACACTTGCTGATGAAAGACTAGGCGCTTTGCCTCACAGTGTGGGAAACAGATAAGCATGGCTACTTTTGCTACTCTACTAAATTGAACTAAAGATGTTAGGCAGGGAAATTATATAATAAAAACAAATAAAACAATTCTAAATTTATAAAATATACTTTTATTGTAAATGGCATCAACTTATATTCAAGAATTTTTAAAGAGTTTACAAAAATCAACTGGAACTAATAAATGAGTTCAGCAAGTCACAAGATACAAGATAAATGCACAATATTAAATTGCACTTTTATACAGTAACTAGGGGCAATCAGTAAATAAAATTAGAAAAAATAATTCTACTCATTAGCTCAATGTGTAGTGGCTTAAAATTCCAACTATGCATTATGTCATATTTTCTGTTGGCCACAAATACTGACACAGCTTAGTTGAATGGGTCTACCACAATGTCCTCATGTGTCCGGAATTGGTGGGTTCTTGGTCTCACTGACTTCAAGAATGAAGCCGCGGACCCTCACGGTGAGTGTTACAGTTCTTAAAGGCAGCGTGCCTGGAGTTTTTCCCTTCTAATGTCAGTATGTGTTTGGAGTTTCTTTCTTCTGGTGGGTTCGTGGTCTTTCTGGCTCAGGAGTGAAGCTGCAGACCTTTGTGGTGAGTGTTACAGCTCATAAAGGCAGTGTGGACCCAAAGAGTGAGCAGCAGCAGGATTTATTGCAAAGAGCGAAAGAACAAAGCTTCCACAATGTGGATGGGGACCCGAGAGGGTTGCCACTGCTGGCTCGGGCAGCTGCTTTTATTCTCTTATCTGGCCCCACCCACATCCTGCTGATTGGTCCATTTTACAGAGAGCCAATTGGTCTGTTTTACAGAGAGTTGATTGGTCCGTTTTCACAGGGTGCTGATTGATGCATTTACAATCCTTGAGCTAGACGCAAAAGTTCACCACGTCTCTACTAGATTAGCTAGATACAGAGTGTTGATTGGTGTATTTACAAACCCTGAGCTAGACACAGGGTGCTGATTTGTGTGTTTATAAACCTTGAGCTAGATACAAAGTGTCGATTGGTGTATTTACAACGCCTTATCTAGACATAAAGTTTCTCCAAGTCCCCACCAGACTCAGGAGCCCAGCTGGCTTCACCCAGTGGATCCCGCACCAGGGCCACAGGTGGAGCTGCCTGCCTGCCAGTCACACGCTGTGCTCCCGAACTCCTCAGCCCTTGGGTTGTCGATGGGACTGGGGGCCATGGAACAGGGGGTGGAGCTCATTGGGGAGGCTCGGGCCGCACAGGAGCCCTTGGCCTGGGGGGAGAGGCTCAGGCAAGGCGGGCTGCAGTTCCCGAGCCCTGCCCGGCGGGGACGCAGCTAAGGCCTGGCGAGAAGTCGAGCACAGCAGCTGCTGGCCCAGGTGCTAAGCCCCTCACTAACTGCGGCTGGCGGGGCCAGCTGGCCGCTCCAAGTGCGGGGCCCGCCAAGCCCACGCCCACTCGGAACTCGCGCTGGCCCGCAAGCACCGCAGGCAGCCTCGGTTCCTGCCCGCTCCCCGCAAGATAAGGGAGCCGGCTCCGGCATTGGCCTGCTGAGAAAGGGGCTCCCACAGTGCAGCGGTGAGCTGAAGTGCTCCTCAAGCGTGGCCAGAGTGGGCGCCAAGGCCGAGGAGGCACCAAGAGTGAGCGAGGGCTGTGAGGGCTGCCAGCATGCTGTCACCTCTCACTCATTAGACTGAAGCTGTGTCTCAACTGAAGCTTGACTGGGAAGGATGCACTTCTGAGCTCAATCTGGTTAGTTGTGCATTATTGTTTTGACTGAGTTCTTAGTTTCTTTCTGTCTTTGGTCAGGGCACTCTCTCCATTATCTGTCACACAAGCCTGTAAAAATGACAGCTTAAAAACTTGAAGCTCGCTTCTCCAGAGCAAAGTATGCGACAGACAGAGAGAAAGACAGGAAAAAAGGAAGTAAACAATATCACCAGAGAGAGAAAGTAAGAAGCAAGTGACAATCTTTTCATAATCAAATATTGGAAGTGACATTACCTATTTTCAAATGTATTCTACTGACATGAAGTGAGTCACTAACCACTTACTGATTACACTTGGGTGTGTATAGTTGGAAATAAAAATTATTATGAGACATCATGAAGGCTGTTCACTACGTATGCCAAGGTGAGACAAATGGGCCTGATTCTAAATATAACGAGAAGGTATTACAATGTGTGTTGTTGTGATTGTTGTTGTTCTGGCCAAAGAATAACAACATCTAAATTTTATTCAATTTCAACGTTTTCATGGTGGAGTTTGAAAAATAAATTCAAGAGGGGACATGACTTTCTCAAGATTCAAGTTATAAAACCCAGGCATTTTTGAGAGATATTCAAACAATGTCCCATCCCTTGTAGTTTCTTTCTCTAAGTTTACGCAGTAGCTGTGTTTAATATCAAACCCAACAGTCATGCGTATCATTTTATACATATCTCATGAGTTCCCTTGCAGCTGGATGCCACCATAATCCCCACTGTGCAGGATGTGAGACTCTGGAGTCCCTGAGAGGCACAATGACATACTTGGGATCACAGAATTAATACATTAAACATAAACAGCTTGTATCCTCAAACATGTGGCTCTGGCTGCATTCCATTTCCTCCGGGACTGGTGCAGGAGGTGCCGTATTTGCATAATTGTGCACAAGTAATCAGATGACTTGGGAGAGAATGGTGAGCAGTCAGCAGTGCAGAAAAGCCTTTGAGTAGGTCTTATTGAAGGAAGATAGGTCTTATTGAAAGAAGAATAATACCTTCAAGAAGTGACCTCATTTCTTTGGTGAAAGGCCCTAACAGTACTAAGTACTCTGGTAACCAAAAACTCACATTCTAAAGACAGTCCACCATACAGCACTGTTGGCCAGAATCTCTCAAGAGAGAAAGATGTTCTGCTGTATAACAACTTTCTGAGGCTCTTTCTTGTGAGTTTCTCTTCCTCACAAGTAGCACCTTCTAGCTATGTCTTCACACGACAGAAGGGGCATGAATATTCCTTTCAACCTCCTTCACATGGGCACTATTATTTTTTCGTTAGTATGCAGCCCTCCTGACTTAATAACTTTCTCAAAGTTCCAATAACTAATAGTATCACACTGAATCCACATGTGGATTAAGTTTTTAAATATGAATGTGGAGAGTGAGGAACACAAATATCCAGACCATAGCAAAAAATTAATAAGCAATAACAACTGCAGTGGACAATATCATTAATGCTTGGTATGTGGGAATTTGATGTTTCTATCACAAAGGTTAAAAAATGGTTTATCCTTGGCCGGGCATGATGGCTCAAGCCTGTAATCCAAGCACTTTGGGATGTCAAGGCAGGTGGATCACAAGGTCAGGAGATCGAGACCATCCTGGCTAATACGGTGAAATCCCGTCTCTACTAAAAGTACAAAAAAATTGCTGGGTGTGGTGGCGGGCACCTGTAGTCCCAGCTACTCGGGAAGCTGAGGCAGGAAAAAGGTGTGAACCCAGGAGGTGGAGCTTTCAGTGAGCTGAGATCACACCACTGCACTCCAGCCACGGAGACAGAGCAAGACTCCATCAAAAAAAAAAAAATTAAATTAAAACATATAACAAAATTAAGGCCCAATTAAAAGTAAATATATATAGCAAAAAAAAATCAAGTTCTGATAAGGTTAATTCTAACAGATTGTGCCAGGATTTTGAGATTTCTGGGGATGGACAGAGCCCAAGAGTTTCCTTCTATAACAATTTCTGTGAAGTTTCTTACACTCTTATTCAATTTGAAGTGGATAAATAGGTTTTCTCTGTTTTGTTATTTAAGAGATTCATGATCTCTTAAATAAGGATTCATGATCTCTTAAAAAAGAAGGCCTATTTATGCATGATTCTTAAACAATTATTGAGTCAGTGGTGTCTGCTGAGGAAGGGCACAGAATCTCACGCCCACAGAAGCATGATGTTCTGTCAGATAGGAGACTTCTCCCAGAGCCAGAGCTTCATCTTTCAAATGGAATTAGAGGTTTTCACAGGCATACATTGCTCTGAAGCCCTATCAGAGGCTTAGCACTGAGAATATGACCAAAGAAGGTGACTAATAAACATATGACCTAGTACTCTGATCTACAGTGATTCTACCCTCTCAAATAGCCCTTCCCTGGCTCTGGAATCTTTTCTGGATTCATCTACCAGAAACAGATACACTGAAAGATTGAGAAGAAGCTTTTATTCTCACTGTGAGTGTTGCCCTGTCTCACCATCTCCTCTAGAAGTGCAATGTTCTAACTATTCCTGAGACACTTCATCCCGAGTAGTTCTCTCTGACAACATAATTGAGAAGAGAAACGAGCAAGACTCAGATTATCTTGAAGGCTTGTCTAGGGTTCTTACATGATTTATGTCTCCAATTTATGTCAATATTGACAATTATAGATTCATCTCCAGATGGTAGAAAAACAGAAGGAGGAGCCTCTGCTCACAGAGAAAATAAAAGATGAATTCAATGTTTTGTAGATCCAGCTTAATTTAAACCATGGGGCATTTAATCTTTTTAGAAAAAAACAAAAGCAATAGGGTTTTTTGTTTTTGTTTTTGCTTTTGCTTTTGTGTTTTTGTTTTTGTTTTTTTGTTTGTTTGTTTGTTTGTTTTTTCCCTGAAGCAACTCAACTGTGGCCTCAGACAACTGGGCACTGAGAATGCATGCTCCTCACTAGAATTTCATTACTACATTGCAGAGAAATGGGATAATTACAAAGGATTCTTTTTTTTTTTTTTCGAGATGGAGTCTTCCTCTGTCATCCAAGATGGAGTGCAGTGGCATCATCTCAGCTCACAGCAACCTTGGTCTCTCAGGTTGAAGCAATTCTCCTGCCTCAGCCTCCCAAATAGCTGGGACTACAGGCATGTGCCACCTTGCCTGGCTAATTTTTATATTTTTAGTACAGACTGGGTTCCACCATGTTGGCCAGATGGTCTCGATTTCCTGACCTCGTTATCCACCCTCCTTGGTCACCTAAAGTGCTGGGATTAGAGGTGTGAGCTGCTGTGCCCAGCCCAAAGGATTCTTAAGGGTGATATGGGGGATGGAATGGAAAAAATAAACTTAGTCTTTGCACTTCCACCTGGTCTAACTAACCCTACTCTCATCCTATCCCAAAATTATTGCCAGACTTTTCTGGAGTGTGCCAGGGGTAATTCAGAAAGAAAAGAGGTTATTCATGCCTATCCATTTCCCATAGCTCCTGAGATCTAAGTCGTTCACTCCCCTGGTTTCAGGTTGTTGCTCCCCTTCTATATCCTCAGAATTAATGTGATCCATTCCAATACTTATAATTGCACCTTTATCTGATCCCCTCCTATTTTGCTGTAGACATTTTATGTAGTAGAGCCAGTTGTAATAGAGACAAGAATGTTTATATACAACATAATCAGAACTAAATTGGAGTTCCATAACCCCCTTTTTGACCGGGCTGCTACTCAGAAATCATACAAACCAGGCTGCCTGGAAGTTGCAGTTAGGAGAAATCACATCTTGCCCAGGAATGTCAGTGTGGAATCTCAAATTTGGAAAATAGATTCCTATAGCCCCAATCATTTTGCAACACTTCTGCAGAGTTAAAAGAAAGCCAGTATCTAACAGAAAATCTTGAGCTTGCAGAATAACAGACAAGAAAATAAAACAAAAACTCAACTTGCCAAAACACTGAAACTCCCTCTACTTATGAAAAAAACAAACTGGCTTAAATTGGTGGAATCAATATGGCCAAATGGTGTTTTGGCAGAATCACCTTGCTGAGGTCACAGTCTGAATTTTCACTACTTGTTTCATCACAACTCCCCTTCAGTTTGCACATGAGATCCATGAGGAGGCAAGGAGCTTGAGAGTAACGTTTCAGTATAAAATTGCTTTCTCTTAAAAACCTGGTGTCATAGTATTGGCTTCTAGCACTTCAAGAAGTGAGCTCCTTTTACTCAATAACAATGTTATCTATGTCTTAGAGACAGTCAACGGGAGATAATCTCTTCTGGGACCAAAGAAGGTGACTAATAAACCATTTAATCAACACATTACCTAACCAACAGCTGTGGACCCTGATGAGGAAAATAAGTTAAAATGAGACTATTGGCTCATTTTAATAGATATGGTGATAAAAGCCAAAAAAAAAAAAAAAGAGAGAGAATTTAAGTTGTCTCAAATACCTAAAAGATGACATGGATTAGCTTCAAGTAACACATAATGTGGCTGGAGTCAGCTGATCTTTATGCTGAAGGTGTCAACAGTAGTGACAAATACTTCAAGTAATGGGTCAAAAGTCTAAGGCAATCATTCTGCCAGAAATGGTCTGGGACTTCCCCATACACGGGACACATAGATCAACTTTCACCAAGAACCACCAACCTGGCATGCGGTGATGACCTCTGCAGTAGACATGGATTTAGGCTTGATTGTTGTTCATCTCTTTGGAGACATAACCCTAATTGTGAACTTCTAAATTAATGGCCTGACAATTAGATCAGCAGCTAAGATAAATTTCAGTTTGCAGCCCCAAAGAAGATGTTCTTAATTAGACAGTTAATCATTTTCAATGTGAAAGCCTAAACACGTAGAATGTGGCAATAACCCAGAACTCTCATTTCTCACAATTGAGTGAAGTAATCACCCCTGATTCAGGTTCTTCATTGGCTGACAATGAGATCAAACACCCACATCCGCCCAGTGAACACCATGAGGTGTCATCTTCCCTGGCCCATTAGTGAACCAGGAACAGATATTTAGAAAATATTCAGTAAATTGGGGAGTCCCACAGAGTCAGAAAGTTTGCTTGAGATAGTGGAGGGTGGCATAAAATTTCTACCAAATATGAAGTTTAATTTTTACTTTAATGCTGTTTCTATTTTAGTCTAATTTCCTTCTAGAATATGTTATTTCTATTTACCAAGTGGCCTCCTGAGTTCTTTCATAGAGTTCAAATTGACCCATCTCAAAACAGAAAGATCAAGCTAACAACCTCCCACAGGGGTCAGAATTCAGTTTCACAGCTCTGTAGCAAGCTCATTGTTGACTTACAAATTAGTGTAACCAATAGTAATGTCACGGTGGCCATAACTCCAACATCCCAAAAAGTACCTCAAGGTAGAGGCTGACTTCATTTATAAGAGGATTCAAATAGCAAAATCAAGCTTTACTAGATTACTGGATTACTGGAAGAAGTGAGCAATGCAAATCTGCAATATAGTTTCACTAAACTTTAATAGGAGAGCAAGACTCAGATATTTTAGCCCTCTCAAAATATGAATCTTCTGATCCTTTCATCCGGAATGTGTATGTGTGCCATAAAGTCCTAACTCTGCTTGTGCCTATACTTTCTGCTCATGCAGAGATTAAAAGACAAACAGGTGGGAGCTTAGGGTTTTAGCGTTTTTCCTGAGCACCTGTCTAGCCTAGAGCATCCCCATTTTTTTCTAGATTCCAAGGAGTACTATCACAATCCTAATTCTCAGTGTCTTGTTTCCAAGTATTTCCTCCTACGATTGTCAGCATGACTATCTTTTGACACCACTGATAGTATTTGCTCCAGGTGAACTGGGTAGTTCATTTTTATTTAAATGCTTCGATAAGCATTAAGCTATTAATTTAAGGTTGCTTTGTTTTTTATAAAGTAATTCTGCTGTTTCCCTCAGAGCTCAACTTTCACTAAGTCTCATAAAGTTTGTTATGTTTTGTCTAAATTTCTATTTATCTTAAAATATTTTCTGACACTATTTGTAAATTTTTTTATTCATTAGTTATTTAGGAGTCTGTCATTTAATGTACACATGTTTGCATTTCCCAAATTTCTTGCTTTTTTGTCTCTAATTTTCTCTTTTGTGATTAGAAAACATTCATTTTATAATTTCAATCTTTCAACTTTATTGATGTTTGTTTTATGATGCAGCATATTCTCCATTCTAGAGAATGTTCTATGTGCATTTGGGAAGAAAATATATTCTGATTTGGGGTGAAGAATTCTGCATATATCTTTAGTTTTATTTGGTTTATGTTATTCATTTCTTCTATTTCCTAGTTTCTCTTATGTCTAGGTCTTCTACCCAATAGCATAAGTGGGGAAGTGAAGCTTGCAATTATCATTGTTGCAACTATTGTCGCAACTATTTCTGCCTTTATTACTGTCAGTTTTGCTTTATGTATTTCTGTGAACTTTTGTTACTTTCATATATGTTAATTTATTTTTCTCATGAATTTATCCTTCTATTTATAATCTATCTTCATCTCTAGTAATAGTATTTGTTGTCTTAAAGTTTATCCTAATTTTTTAATTTTTGGTTTTTCTGGGTGCATAGTAGGTGTATACCTTTATGAAGTATATAGAATATTTTGATACACGCATACAATGTGTAATAATTACATCAGAGTTTATGGGGTATTCATCACCTGAAGTATTTACTTTTGGATTTCAAATAACCAAGTTATACAGTTTCTGTTATTTTAAAATGTACACTTAAATTATTATTAACTAGAGTCACCTTGTGGTGTCAAATGCTGGAACTGATTCATTCTTTCTAACTATATTTTTATACACATTAACCATTCCCACCTCCCCACTTCCCCACCCCCAACCTTCTACTACTCCTCTCAGCCTCTGGTGACCATCATTCTACTCTTTATCTCCATTAATTCTTTTGTTTTAATTTTTAGCTTTAACAAATAAGTGAGAACGTGTGAAGTTTGTCTTTCTATACCTGGCTTATTTGACTCAATATAACGACCTTCAGTTTAACCCACGTTGTTACAAATGACAGAATCTCATTCATTTTTATGGCTGAATAGTACCATATTGTGTATGTGTACCACTTTTTTGTTTATTCATCTATTGATAAACACCTATGTTAGTTCCAAATCTTGGCTATTGTGAATAGTGTTGCAATAAACACAGGAGTACAGCTATCACTTTGATACACAGATTTTTCTCTCTTTTGGGTATATACCTAACAGTGAAACTGCTGGATTGTATAGAAGCTCTATTTTTAGTTTTCTGAAGAACATTCAAGCTGTTCTCCATAGTGGTTCCAACAACTTACATTCCCACCAACAGCATATGAGGGTTCCCTTTTCTCCACATGCTTGTCAGCATTTGTTATTGCCTTTTAGATAAAACCCACTTTAACTGGGGTGAGGTAATAGCTCATTGTAATTTTGATTTCCATTTCTCTGATGATTCATGATGTTGATCATCTTTTCATATACCTATTTGCCATTTGCATGTCTTTATTGGAGTAATGTCTGTTTACATATTTTGCCTATTTTTAAAAATAGAATTATTAGATTTAATTTTCTGTAGTGTTATTTGAGCTCCTTCTATGTTTTGGTTACAAATCTATTTTCAGCTAGGTAGTTTGAAAATATTTTCTTTCATACTGTGGGTTGTTTTTTCACTTTGTTGATTCTTTTCTGTGCTGTGCAAAATTTTATAACTTGGCGTCATACCAATTTTCCATTTTGCTTTGGTTGCCTGTGCTTGTGAGTTGTTATTCAAGAAATCTTTTCTTAATCCAAGGTTTTTTAGAGTTTCCCCAGTGTTTTCTTTCAGAAGTTTTATAGTTTGCGGTTTTACATTTAAATATTTAATCCATTTTGATTTAATTTTTGCACGTGGCAAAAGATAGAGGTCTAGTTTTATTCTTCTGCATATGGATATCCAGATTTACCAGCACTGTTTATTGAAGAGACTGATTTTTTTATTCTTAATGTATTTTCTTGGTGCCTATGTAAAAAATGAGTTCACTGTAGATGGATGGTTTTAGTTCTGCGTTCTCTGTTCTGCTCCATTTTTCTTTGTGTCTGTTTTTATGCCAGTACTATGCTGTTTTGGTTACAACAGATGGGTAGTATAATTTTATGTAATGTAATAATGTATGTTATGTAATGGGATTCCTCCAGTTTTATTCTTTTTGCTCAGGATACCTTTGGCTATTCTAGGTCTTTTGTGATTTTATATAAATTTAAGATTTTTTAGAGCTGTTCTATCTATTTGTGTGAGGAATGTCAATGGTATTTTTCCAGAAATTGCATTGAATCTGTAGCTTGCTTTGTGTAGCATGGACATTTTAATATTGATTCTTCCGATCCATAAACACAGAACACTGACTAATACAATCCGCAAATGGGTAGTTTGACCTCCTCTCTTCTTATTTGAATGCTCTTTATTTTTTTCTCTTGTCTGATTGCTCTGGCCAGGACTTTCAATACTATGTTGAACAGGGCTGGTAAGAGAGGGCATCTTTGTCTTGTGCCAGTTTCCAAGAAAAATGCTTCCAGTTTCACCGATTCAGTATAATGTTGGCTGTGGGTTTGTCATAGATGGCTTTTATTATTTCAAAGTGTGTGCCCTGAATACCTAGTATATGGAGAGTTTTAACATAAAGGGGTTTTGAATTTTAATAAAAGCTCTTTCTGCATCTATTACGATAATCATGAGGTTTTTGTCTTTAGTTCTGTTTGTATTATGAATCACATTTATTGATTTGCATATGTTGAACCAACCTTGCATCCCAGGGAAAAAGCGTACTTGATTGTGGTGGATAGGCTTTTTGGTGTGCTGCTGATTTGGTTTGCCAGTATTTTATGAAGAATTTTTGCCTCAATATTCATCAAAAATATGAAATTTTTCTTTCTTTTGCTTTTCTTCCAGGTTTTGATATCAGAAGGGTGCTGGCCTCATAGGATGAGTGAGGAAGAAGATGCTCCTCCTCAAATTTTTGGGAGTTTCAGTAGGAATGGTACCAAATTCTTCTTTGCATATCTGGTAGAATTTGGGTGGGAATTCGTCTTTTCCTGGGCTTTTTAAAGTTGATAGTCTATTTATTACTGATTCAATTTTGGAGCATGGTATTGGTCTGTTCAGGGATTCAATTTCTTCCTGGTTCACTCTTGGAAAGTTGTACATGTCCAGGAATTTATCTATTTGTTCTAGGTGTTCCAGTTTTTTTGCATAAAGATGTTCATAATATTCTCTGAAGTTTATTTGTATTTCTGAGGAGCCAGTGGTAATATCCCCTTTGTTGTTTCCGATTGTCTTTAATTGGACCTTCTCTCTTTTCCTCTATATTAGTCTAGCTAGTAGTCCACCTTTAAAACAAAACCTACTCCTGGATTCATTAACCTTTTAGTTTTTTTGTGTGTCCTAATCTCAGTTTATCTCTGATTTTAGTTATTTCTGTCTTCTTCTAGCTTTGGAGCTGGATAGCTCTTCATTTTCATCTTTTAGTTGTGATATTGAGTGGTTAAACTGAGATCTTTATTACGTTTTGTGGTGCATGTTTAGCACCATCAGCTTTTTTCTCAACACTGATTTAGTTGTGTCTCAGGGATTCTGGTAGGTTGTGTCTTTGTTCTCATTAGTTTCATATAACTTTTTGATTGATGCCTTAATTTCATTATTCACACAAAAGTCATTCAGGAGCAAGTTATTTAATTTTTATGTAATCATATGGTATTGAGTCTTGGTTTTCTCAACTTTTACCTGCAATTTTATTGTACTCTGGTCTGGGAGAGTGGTTGTCATAATTTGAATTCTTTTATAATTGCTGAGGACTGTTTTATATCTGATTATGTGGTTGATTTTAGAGTATGTGCCATGTGGCAATGAGAATGTATATGTTGTTGTTTTTGCTGGAGAGTTCTGAAGGTGTCTATTACATCCATTTGATCCAGTGCTGCATTCAGATCTTGAATATCTTGTTAATTTTCTGCCTTAATAATCTAATATTGTAAATGGGTTGTTGAAGTCTCTCACCTTAATTGTGCATGAATTTAAGTCTTTTTGAAGACCTTTAAGAGCTTGCTTTATGAATTTGGGTGTTTCTGTGTTGGGTGTGTATATGTTTAAAATGTATATATTTAAATAAGAATACATATATTTTTGTTGAATTTAACCCTTTAACATTTTGTAATGCCTTTTTTGCCTTTTTAAATCTTTGTTGTTTTAAAGTCTGCTTTGTCTAAACTTAGGGTTGCAACCCATTCTTTCTTCTGTTTTCCATTGGCTTAGTAGATTTTTTATCTCTTCATTTTGAGCCTATGAAAGTGATTGCATGTGAAATGAGTCTTGATGACAGCATATCATTGGTTCTTTGTTCTTTATCCAGTTTCCCACCCTATGCCTTTTAATTGGAACATTCAGCCCATTTACATTCATAGTCAGTATTGATATGTGTGCATTTGATGCTGCCGTTATAATGGTAGCTGCTTATTACGCAGACTTCTTTGTGCGTCACTGGTCTGTATACCTCAGTGTGTTTTTTTAGTGGCTAAAAATGGTTTTTTTCAACTATATTTAGTTCTTCCTTCAGGATCTCTTGTAAGGCATGTCTTGTAGTAATGAATTTCCTCAGCATTTGCCTGTTTAAAAAGAACTTTATTTCTCCTTCACTCATGAAGCTTAGTTTGGCCAAATATGAGATTCTTGATTGGAATTTATTTTCTTCAAGGATGTTAAATATTGGTATTGGGCTCTTCTGGCTTGTAGGATTTCTGCTAAGAGGCATACTTTTACACTGATGATCTTTCCTTTGTGGTTGACCTCCCTATCCTCTCTAGCTGCCTTTGACATTTTTTCTTTTATTTCAGGCTTGAAGAATCTGATAACTATGTGTTTTGGTGATTATTATATTGTGAAGTATCTTACTAGAGTTCTCTGCATTTCCTAAATTTGAATGCTGGCCTCTCTAGCCAGCATTCCCCAGGTTGGGGAAGTTCTCACGAATGATATCCTAAAATATGTTTTTCAAATGGCTTCCATTCTCCCCACCTGTTTCATGAACATCAGTGGGTCATACATTTGGTCTCTTTACATAATCTTATATTTTTCAGAGGCTTGGGGGTTTTTATTATTCTTTTTTATTTCTGTCTGAATGTCTTACTTCACATAAACAGTCTTCAGACTCTGAGATTCTTTCTTAGCTTTGTCTATTCTACTATTAATAGTTGTGAATTTCTTATAAAAAAATTTAGTGTGATTTTTTAGCTCTCTCAGGTTAATTATGCTCTTAATACTGGCTCTTTTGTCTGTCAGCTCCTGTATCATTTTATTATGATTCTTAACGTTTTTAAATTGAGTTTCAAGGTACTTCTGCATTTTAATGATCTGTATTTCTATTCATATTCTGAATTCGATTTCTGTAATTGTAGCCATCTTGGACTGGTTTATAACCTTACTGGAGAGGTAGTGTGACCATTGGGAGGAAAAGAGGAATTCTGGCTTTTTGAGTTGTCACAGTTTTTGTGCTTATTCTTTCTTATCTTTCTGTGATGATATTTCTTTAATCTTTGAAGTCGTCAACTTTTGGATTTTTCCTTTTATTCTGCTTGACGACCCTAAGCGTTTAATTGTGTTATAAGGTTGGCTCAGTCAAGTGGTTTTTTGTGTATTCATGCAGGTGAAGGTGGCTGCTCAGGGCTGAGGAGACTATGCTGTTTGTTGTGCTTAGTCATACTCAAATGGCAGTGTTGGCAAAGGAGCAGTGTGCTGATGTGGTGGGGCTAGTGGGCTCTGTTTCCCCCAAGACTCTGTATGCAATGGTGGTATAGCAGGGGGCCTGGAGTACACTCCTACCAACAGCAGTGCCAGGGCAGAATGCATATGCACATGTGCACTGACAGGGCAGGGAAAGCAAGATCCTTCCATGCATGCACACACACACTCACACACACACACACACCAGCATAGTGATGTGTGGGGTGGCAATGGGCCTTGGGGGGAAGCTGCAGTGAGGAGAGGCAGCAGGCAGGCTGATGCCTGGATGGGGTCAACCCACTGGAGCTGTCTACTAGTCAGACATGATCTGCCAGTTCAGGATCTATGATGCAGGCCCCCAGGGTACTCAAGGCTGCACTGCAAGCATGCTTGGATGAATTGGGCCCACAGGAGAGGCCAGCACACCAACGCAAGCTCAGGTCAAAACAGCCCCATCTGATGGGCCACCACCCTGCAGAATTTTTGTCCAAAATTTCCCCTAGGGCTAACGTCTCTTATGGGAGCAAGTTAAGCTTATTGGTGTGCGCATCCCTGGACATGCTTCACTACAGATGTTCCCACAATAAACCCTCTTGGCTGTGCACTGGCTCTGTGCTGCCCCTATCACTTCTCTAAGCAGCTCTTCCTTTCAACTCATTTTCCATGGTGGTCAGATGGTCTCTGCCACTGGGATTCCAGAGCCCAGTCAGGAAAGCAGGTAGCTCCTTGCCAGTTAAACTCACCTGTTTTTCTCAGAGTCACGGGGGGCCAGAAATTAATTCCACTGTGCTTTAGCCCTGTGCAGGGTTCCCAGCTTCCAAACCTTAAGTTCAGCTTTTGGGTCTTTCGTCCATCCACTATCAGTACCTGCCTTCTGTTAAGAGCGTGGCAGTCATCCTGGTCCCTTGCTGTCAGCTGTTCCACCTTGGTTTGTCTATTCAGCCATCTTGCTCAAATACACAAAGTCTTATAAATCTATAATAAATAGACAATTGACTACTTGAAAAATGTGCAAAGAATTTCAATTAAAAATTTCTACAGATAAAAAGCAAAATTTGTCATTAAATTTAAAATATATGGCATTATTAGTTTAGAGAAATGCAAATCAAAAGCTATCAAATCAAACACTATTTCAAATCAAATACTATTTGCCAAACAAAGAAAATGAAGTAATAATACCTGCTATGTCAGTAGAAAACCTCAAAATCACTAAAGTAAGTAAAATAAACCAAACCCAAAAGGGCAGATAATTTATGATTTCACTTAAAATAACTTTTAATAAAAGGCTTATATATAAAAACAGGCTAATGATTGCCTATGACCACGGTAATGAAATCAGTAAGTACAAAAGAGATTAATTTCTTTTTCCATAGTGATAAGGTTATTTCAAAATTAGATTGTGGTTATGGTTGTCTGTAAGTATAATTTAAAAACTTGGAATTGTACACTTAAAACATGTGATGGTTTTGTTATAAAATTATATCCCTCTAAAACGTTTCCAAATGAAACTGTTGAGTTTTGGAGAACTAAGTCACAGACTGTAAAACAAAACCCATTTATTGTTCATCTCAAAGCATGTTAAATAAAGAGGAAAAGACAAATATATAGTTATAACATTAAAATGTTCATGGCAAATAGTTATAAGAAAAAATTACATTTGTAAAATGTATTAATAGACATAAATTACCTGGTTAGATTTACCAGGCCAGAAATGTAAATTAAATAATAGTACATTATTGAAGACCACTCTGAGTCACTGATTATTAGAAACTTGTTATGATGTCATCATAGGGTTAAAATATCCCTTATCAAAAATGACTCAGAGCAAAAATGTTAAATAAAGTGTGTTAGTGGCACCCCTGTCCACAGTTGCTGGTACTTTTAGTGTATGGCCAATTAGAAAGCTGCTCTTTTGTCCCTCATTTGTAACCAATTTCAACACTCAAATTCAATACTGAACTCCTAAATTTATTGATAAAACATGTGAGAAGATGTTTGACTTGTTTTATTGTAAAACAAGGTTAATATACAGTATGTGAAAGTTTCCATAAAATTCTTAAATTATATATTTAAAAGATATTATGAAAATAAAAAATCTTAGCAAACATAGGGAGAATTATAAGCTAACATTTATCATACATACCCATCACAAGGCTTCAGCAATTCTCATACTTTTCTCTTTCATTTTTAATTATCAACTTCAATTATTCTGGTAATATTTTAAAGTAAGTATATTATGTTGTCAGTTTGTAGAAATCTGAGTACCTATATCTAAGAAATAAAGAGAAAAATAAAAATAGTACAATAAAATCTAAGTAAATACAAGTATTCTTTAATATTGTACTAAACAGTGTCTTGATTTTTTACGTGCAAAACAGTAGAACTTAGCAACCTCCAAGACTTTATAAGAAATAACAATTTAAGACTAATATTTATCCTGGAGACTCAAAGGGACTATAAATAAATATATCTTTAGTTAATAGAGCTTAAAAATAAAGTATTAGTGAAAACACATTTTGAAGATGGCTGACACCTTTGTTACTAGACATGGGGCTTGTGCTGTAAATAACTAGTTTAAAGGTCCATGGAAAAGCGATTTTCAACCAAAAAGTCTATAGAAAACGAAAAATTTTGGTTTTTCTGAACTCAGGATGTGAAGCCAGCTTTTAAAGCCCTGATTTTAAAAAGCCCTTAAGACCCTAAGCTTGATAAGCAAGTCACCAGCAGGTATCATTTTTCAGCTCTGTGCACCAGGTGGCATGCCTAGCAAAATGTCCCCTCTCATGTCAGGTTTTTTCTATGAACTCAGAATGACCACTGTCCCTTAGTATGCAGCCCTGCAGTGGGCCCAAAAATGACAATCAATCAGGTCCAGAGTTGCTCATTATGGCCTTTCCAGAATGTAATTATCTAAGGACAATTCTCCCCTTGTAAAATTAAGAAAGTAGAATATTTGTCTAATTTTTGATAACATCATACTGTGAGCCACAAAAAAGCAAGAATTTAAAATGTAAGGGATTATCTGGATCCTAGGGCACAGAAATACACCTCAAATAGAATAGTTTCACACACGATTTTATATGTGGACTTCCTGTGTGGAAGAAAAGAATGTGGGGGTCAATAGTAGAGAAGTCTGTATGTAGTGGAATTTTAAGAAATCAGAGAGGCCGATGGGGTTCAGGAGGGTATTTATTAATTATTTAGGTGCACTGGTCCAGTTGGATTAACATCCAAAGGAATGAGTCCTGAAAAAAGAGTTAGGTTACCTTTTAAGCATTTCATGGGTGTGGGGAGGTTTGTGCAGGGAGAATCATACTACAGAAGCAAGAAACAAAGACAGTTATTCAATTGAGACATGCATTACATTGTTTCTTACTTTTCAAGGAAAAACCTGTTTTTTGACTTGAATTTATCTGTCTAGTGACCTTGCAGCTTCACAGCTAGGGAAACAGGGTCTTCACAATGCCTGGGAAAGGAGGAGAGAGAAGGATCACTAGCCACAGAAAAACAGGCAGTTAGTTTTTAAAGGACTCCAGCTCTTACTCTTTCTCAACAGGAGTTGGGTTTTCTTTCACACAAGTGAGTTTCTGCTTACACACTCTTTAATTTCTTATAATTCCTGCTCCATTCTTCCCATTGGTGCTTTTTATAACAGAGGTGTTAATAGAAAGCAACATTATTTGCCACGTCTTCATGGAGCTGAGCTTTTTCTTCTTCTGGTGGTGGCTGATATCTGATTAATGCATCAAATGTGCAGTAGTGTTTTGGGCTACTATTGCCTCCATAGTTGACTGAATACTCCTAATAAACGGAGACAAAAGGCAAAGGAGGATGAGGCAGATTCAAAGAATAAGGAAGAACCTACTAATGAGGTTTCAGAATTTTTCAAATGCTGAGAACCGTCCTCCAAACAAGGAATCCGGGGACTACCTGGATCGAGTCTGAAGTGGAACCTGGGCCAACTTGCGCATTCTAGCTGTAATTTTTATGACCATTAATATTGATTTCTTGGCTACTGATTTCTAGGTAACAGTTGGTTAAATTAAATTTTCTACATATTCCTCCTTCTGAGGATAAGAGGTAATTTAATCCAGCCTATTTTGATATGTAGCGTTTCCTTTTTGTGTTGCTTTTATTACCAATAAATCTAGTGCCCTCGATGTTTCATTGGTTATGATTTGAAGGACTGCATGCAACTTCTTGATGCGGCTGAGGATATAGATTATGGTGCAGTACCCTCATGACCTCTCTTGCACTCAGGTAGCTGGCCCATAGTATGTTATGCTTCTTTCAGGAGGCCATTTATTATCTTTTTAGTCTCCTGTGTCCACACCTTTTTTGATATTTTTGTTACTTTTGTGATTGTGCTTTTTCTAGTTCTTCTTTTATTTTTATTATAAACTGGATATTCTAAGAATTTCCCTTGCTTTAGAGGAATTACAAAGAAGGATGGCTTGATTGCTTTTAACAGACATGCCCCTGCCCATTTTGCTGGCAGCTGCCAATATGCCCATGCTCCACAGATCCAATATAGGCCAGAGGGTGCCTTTCAAGCTTTTGAAGCCTCTTGCTGATGCCAAGTGAAGCTTAGAATAGAGAATCCAGAGAAAGGGTTTGGATCTGGTAAGTAGGAGTCATTCTGGGCATTTCTCCATAAACTTTTGCTTTTAGTCTCATAATAATACTGTTGCCCTAGGCAGGTTGTTTTTCCTACTCCCTCTGTGAAAGCCTTTCCCCGTCGAGTGATACAGTACTTTCCAATTATGGAGATTTTTAACAATCAAACACTGGCTGAGGCTGTTGAATCACTGGCAAGGTTAAGCAAAGTGAAGTTATCTTGTGGCACTAATTCCTTTGCTTCCCATTACCACTCATTCTCCATATTAGTTTCTCTACATACATAGCATGAAGAAATTTTTAAGCTGCCATCTGTGTTTTCAGCTAGTTGAGCAAATAAGTTTTTGGTTGATGGGGAAAGCTCTGGCACTGGCTGATCAAAATGCTTGCAGAATGACTTGGTATTGAGGGGTTGGATGCATTTGAGTCCTTATAGTATTTTTGACAATTAGTAGTGGAACTCCAAGACCTGCTCCTTGTCTATCAACTCTTAATAGTGCTGTCTGTCCTGTAGACCCAAAAGGTAGCTCTGGCTTTAAGATAGTAAAATTTAAAGGATCGCATGTCCTTGTCTTACAATCTGGTTTTCAGGATTACGAACATATGTGGCATGGCAATCAACAAAGAAGAAATAAGCCCTCTTTGGAAGGGAGGGTCTTCTTTGGTTTGAGCTATAAGCTTTCCTTCTTTTTCTCCCTCTGATTTAATATGTACCGCAAACCAGAATTCATAGGGTAAGAGCCCAGAGTCATAACATACATATAGCTGATAATTTCCTCAGTCACAGAATGAATAGGTGGTCTGGTTGTACTTGCATATTCCTAACTTGGTTCCTGTACATTCATAGTAGGTATGATACAGTAGAGTTTTAACTGTGGTATTTTTTATCCAGGTAGTGTGTACACAGTGTGGACATCCTTCAAGAGATTTATCCCCTTTTAGTATAAGCAGAAATGGTAACAACATTGTTGTATGTAATAGAAACATGCTTACACTACACATGGGCACAAAAACCTTCCTCTGGGCATAGACATTTGCAGCATTTGCAGTAATAACATAACAACAGAACAATCAGTATTGACAGAGTTATAACTAGGGTTGTAAATTGTATTCACATTTACTTATCTGGAGATGGTCCTCTTAGCTTCGGCTGTATGTACACTAGTCAGCTTCCGGGATGTGACTAGAGCAGAATTTGAAGGATCCTCAAGCTTCAGCCATGTGTAGACTGACCAGCCTCCCATGTGGTCAGAGCAGGACAGTTGTCCTTTTTACCGGTGGTTGAGATTTGCCATAGGGCTATTCGAGTGGGGCAATCTGGGTCTTGTTGGCTAATCCACAGGTTGTCATCAGGACTCGCTACTGCCACTGGTTTTAGCTGGCTATGGTGAATCCAAGGTGTGACACCTGCAACTTTAACAGCAGTGGGAGTAGACATGATTACAATATAGGGCCTATCCTATATGGGTCCTAGAGTGGTTGAATTCCATTTTTTAACCTAAACGAAGTCCCTAGTTTTGAAAGGGTGTACTGGGTCTGTTAGACTTATAGGCATTTTTTTATATACTTAACCATGCATTTTTGTATAGCCGTACTTAAAGCCTGCATTTGCCTTCTTAAAGTTAGTTTTCCCAGTATACAGAGATTACCCTTAATCTGATTTTTATGGTGGGTGGGCAGCTTAACAAAATCTCAGAGGGCGAATACTCAGTTTTTTTGGTGGTGGTGCACCTGACTCGGAAGAGGACCATGGGCAATACCTGATATTACTTCAGATGAGTTTTTCGACAAAATTTCTTCAACAGCTGCTTGAGTGTCCAGTTTATGCTCTCCACTTTACCTGAGATCTGCTACCTGTAGGCTGTATGTTATTTCCACTTTATTTTTAATAGTCGAGTTAAGTCCTGAACTATTTTAGCCACAAATGTTGGTCCACTCTCTGATCTTAGAGTTAGAGGTAGTCCAAATCTGGGAACAATGTCTCTTAATGCCTTGGTCACCTCTAGTGCCTTCTCTGTCCTGGTGGGAAAGGCCTTGAGCTATCCTGAAAAGTTGCAAATGAACACCAACATGAACTGGTATCCCCCGTCTCAGGGCAATTCAGTGAAGTCCATAAGCAGTTTTTCACAGGGCATGGCTCCTTTTTCCTGAACTACCATGGGCTGAGTAGGACCTTGTCGTGGATTGTCCTGAGTGCTAGTTAAACACAGTTTACAAATGGCGGGAGTAATAGCAATGAGCCATGGCAGACAAAAATGATGCCTTAATAATGTCTTTATTTTTTTTTAATCTGAGTTCTGCGGTGGAACTGTTTTACAAACCTGGGGGTCACCATATCAGCTATGGCTAGCCTCCCATTGAAGAATTTGTATTATCCTCTTTCAGTGTAGTTCTTATTTTCCTGGGGAAGCCAAGCTCTTTTATTTAGAGTGAAGATTGGGATCTCCAGGAGGGGAATCTCCGGGAGGAGAGGCATAGCTAAGGTGTCTTCTTTAGGTGGAGTTGTCATTGCAGCCTGCTTTGCCTCTTTGCCTTCCTATCTTTTTTAGCCCTTAGTGTTCTTGCTTTTTGCTACCTCTTGCAGGACTTCACTACCATCACTTCTGGGGCCCATCCAGCGTGTAAGAGCTGTAGAATTTCTTCCTTGTACTTTATTTCTTTGTTTCCAGCAGTTTAAAGTCTTCTTTTTTTCTTTGTAAATAACCTTATGAACATGCAAAGTGGCAGAAGCATATTTGGAATCTGTATAAATATTGGTCTTTTGGTCTTTTACTAGCCAGAGAGCTCTTGTCAGAGCTATTAGTTCTGCTTTCTAATCAGAAGTTTCTGTAGATGAAAACTGCCCCTCTACTGTTGAGTCTAAAGTCACCACTGCATACACAGCTTGGCAGGCTCCTTTTAGTATGAAAATGCTTCTATCAGTAGAATATTCAGTGTTCGGGTCCCTGAGGGACTGATCTGTCAAATCTCTCTGGCTTGAGAACACTGTATCTACCACGTCCACACGGCAATGAAACGGGTCTCCTGGCACTGACTCGATGAGAGTAAGGTAGCCAGGTTTAGGGCATTCACAGTCTCTAAAGCTAGTTTACTAGCTTCCTGCACCAGTAGGGCAGTGGCAGCTAGTGCTTTAAAACAAGGAGGCCATCCAAGTGCAACAGAATCTAATTGCCTGGATAAATATGCCACCAGGGGATGCCATGACCTTATGGCTTGAGTCAGAACCCCTATGGCCTCCCTTTCACTTGTGGACATACAAGAAGAAAAGCTTGATTAGTTAGATCTGGCAGTCCTAAAGCTGGGGCCTGAGTCAAGGCTTCTTTGATTTCTTTAAAATCCTTCTCTTCTTTGGCCTCCTAGAGGAGGGGCTCCTTTTTTTCTCCTCTTAGTGGCTTGGTATAATGCCTTGACCATGAGCAAGAATTTGGGTTGTAAACGCGGCAGAACCTTGCTGCTCTTAGGAGCTCTCTTACTTGACACCAGGTGGTTGGAATAGAAAGTGCACAAACAGCCTGCTTTTGTTCAGGACTAAGCCATCTTTCCTCTTGGCTTATATAAAAGCTTAAATATTAGACACTTTTAGAGGAGATTTGAGCTTTTTTCTGACACTTTTTATTCTGCCTTCTACAGCAGATGCAGTGGTTCTTGGGTTTCTTCTGGGTGTAGTAGCCCTTGACTGGTGTGTGTGTGTGGTTTTTTGGTTTTGTTTTTTTGGGTTTTTTTTTGTTTGGTTTTTGGTTTTTTTACCATTGCCCTGATCATTTTCCTTATTTCTTTGACATTTATCCTTCCAGTGTCCTTTCCTTTTGCACCATGCACATTAATCTCTCTCTAGCCACGGGTGGCTTTCAAACTCCTGTCCAGACTAGCCTTTTTCATGACTACGTTCACGCCCGCGTCCATGCCTCCTTGTAAAGCCAGCTCCTCTTCCCGGAAGAGTTGCTGCTAGTGTTATGCCTAGACCGTTAGTTCCTTAAAGAAGACCACCAGAGTCCAGAGTCAAAGCCAAGTGGCAAGGATCTTTACTGCAAGTTCGAACCTGGTCCTTCCATTCCACAGCATACAGGGCCCTGAACAATGCGAGTGTTTGCTTTTTATAGCCTGAAAGTTACAGGGGAACAAAGGAATTCTTTTGGTTCCTGCTCTTTCAGTAAAACTTTGAACGGCTGTCCTTTTATCGGAGACTTTCCTGGTGGTGTTTGTACTGGGCTCAGGAAGTTTGAGAGATATATGGCGATATGTGGTGGGATGGGAGGATGGGATGTGTTTGTACTGGGCTTGTTTGTTTTGAGCCCGGGGCTGAGGAATGTGCCCGGCTCCTTTCATTCCCCCCTTTTCAGGTATTTTTTAGAGCCAATCTTGGGTCTTATAAGTCTGATTCTGTTTCAGCGTTTACAGGTTGGTATTGGGCTCTGAGGACCATGAGTTGTACAGTGTTAAACCTTTCTTTAATGAACCGCAAAATTCTGTTAACAACACAAGGTCTTACGGTAAGCAGAAATAGTAGACTCAGCAGGGGTCCAAGGAAGGGGGCTAACAGAGAAAACATAGATGAGTTCTACCATTGGTCTGCAGCTGAAGCAAACTGCCGTGTTCTTACTTCTGTGCTTAACTTGCGTAACTGTTGGACCTGGTCTTCCACGAGCCTTGATTCATTTATGTAGAAACAACAGTCTTCCTTCAGAAACATACACGTTCCCCCTTTTTCAGCAGTGAGTAGGTCTAAGGCCTTCCGGTTCTGCAAGGTTACCTGTGCTAGGGACGTGAGCTGCCGCTGGAGGGAGGCAAGGGACTCAGCTGACTCCTCCATAGCAACGGCAAATTGTTGGTACAGCTTGTTACTTTCTATGAGGGTGTGACCTAGGGCTCCCCCAGCCAGTCCGGCCGCCATGAAGGATGCGGTGAGGGAGATTCTTGCAATGAGGGGGAGAAATATGGCTCGTGCAGGTCTCGGTCTAGGGTCTGGGTGAATAACAGCACTAGTCCAGTTACCAGTATACTTTAGGAACTCGCCGGCAGTAAGTAGAGTTAACCGGGGAACTAATGTGACAGGAAGACACAGTAGGTTGGTAACAGAGGGGCTTGATAGGTTTTTAGATAATGTTCCATTACACCAGAAGAATATGCCTGACGGAGCCTTTAAGGTGATGTTAGGGGGCGTTGCAGTGATGTTGCAGAGGCTGGAATTAGTTCCTGAGAAACAGTAGGGAAACTTTTCTTGACTGGGGTTTAGGTATAGTGGCACGTTATGGATAGGGGCATATGAGAGGTTTCGGTGGTTGTTAGCTTGGGCAGAGGTGGAGGATCTTTATGGCAGGGGGACAGCGGTTAGCGGTGGACACCTTAGAGTGGCACACAGAAAGCAGCCAGACAGGCTGTGATGTCCTGTAAGATTGGCAAGTTCTAATCTTTCTTGCAATAATTTTAACCAGGAAAAAGGATGTAAATCTTGTGTCAGGCGGTTTTCTTGTCGCTGGATATTTCTATGGACCAGGGGCCGTACCTGCACTAGACCCCGCCACAGATAGAGGTGACTGCTGGGCCATGTGGAGGCGGAGGAGTAGTATACAGCCCCGTGTTGAGACGTGGTCCAGCGGGAGTTCCAGGGGTCTCTAACTATCCATGTATATGAAAGGTCTCTATCTCGTCTGCGATGGAAGGGCCATCTGGGATCTATCTGTTCTTTTCTACCTTACCATTGGTATTTATGGATGTTACAATAGTTATAAGGGCAGCCGGCACTTTGGTGCCACCAATAGTGCTTACAATTGTATTCAGTCTGATCATACTCGAAGCATATTATTGGTGCCACTGGTTTGGCTACTGGGAAATCGGTAAAATTTAATAAAATTGGGCTATTGCACCCTGAGGAGGGGCAATCTGCACTGGCCACTAGTTTCTTGGGCTTATGAGGTTGCCTAGGGTGGGTTTGGTTTTCATAAAGCCAGAATCTCCAGACAAAGGGATTAGGAGCTGGCTTTATGTTTTCTTCAGCGGCCACTAGGGCGACCAATGTTAGAGTTAGACTACTTAACTGCATGTTTGCAGTGAGCTATGCTGCCGGCGCAGGGTGAGTTTTAAGGGGTTGTTCTTAGCTCTGTCCACAGTCCACGTGTCCGGTGCTTTAGCCGCCACCGTGATTGGCCCCAGAAGGTCGGAGGTTGGGTCCACTGGCTTGACGTGGGTGTAGTGGATCCACGACGCAATGCCTTCTACCTTCAGGGCGGTGGGTGTGGTCAGGAGTACTTGGAGTGGTCCTTTCCACCTGGGCTCTAGGGTCTCTTGTCGGTGTCGCTTAACTAGGACCTAGTCTCCTGGCTGGTACGGATGGGGTGTCGGTGGGGGACTGGTCCTATATAGCTCTTTCAGCTTGGGCCAGATTTCTTGGTGAATTTTCTGTAAGGCTTGTAAGGAAAATAAGAATTCAGAGACATTTTCTGTTTCAGACTTAAGCAGGTCATCTTTTAAGCTAGGAACCAGGGGTGGAGGTCTGCCATACATGATTTTGTAAGGGGTAAGGCCTAGTTTGTAAGGGGTATTACGGGCCTGGAACAGAGCATAGGGGAGAGGGACTACCTAATTAGCACCAGTCTCTATAGTCAATTTAGTTAAGGTCTCTTTTAAGGTCCGATTCATCCTTTCTACCTGTCCTGAACTCTGGGGCCTGTAAGCGCAATGTAGTTTCTAATTGCCCTAAGGATGGAAGTCAAGTCCTGACTTACCTTAGCGACGAAAGCGGGCCTGTTATCTGACCTTATCTGGATGGGGAAGCCATACTTGGGAAGGATATCTTCCAGAATTTTCCTTGCTACGACCTGAGCAGTTTCTCTTTTGGTTGGGAATGCTTCAGTCCACCTTGAAAAAGTATCTACAAAGACAAGTAAGTGCCGGTACCTGTACTTTCCTGGCTTTATTTCAGTAAAATCTACTTTCCAGTAGATACCGGGCCTGGTTCCTCTGAGCCTTGTTCTTGCTGCAGCTTGAGATTGGGGGTATGCGTTGTTAAGCTGGCAGACTTTGCAACTTGTCATGATAATGCTGGCCGTCTCAGCTGTATGTCTGATTTTGAGCTTGGAGCGTCTGATCAGGTCTATCATCCACCGGGCACCCAGGTGGGTGGTTCGGTGGATGTGTTCTAACACCTGTTGTCTTAATTTTTCTGGTAGGATGGTTTGGTCATTAGTATCAGTCCACCACCTATTCTGGATTTGTTTCAGGGGAAGTTTGTCAATCCACTGGAGATCTTGTTCTGAATATTCAGGGAAATATGGCAAGTCCCGGGGGCCCAGGTCAGGGAGCTGGAGTGCAAGGAGTCGGCTGGGAGCCTTCGCCACATTCTTTGCAGTTCGGTCTGCCAGAAAGTTGCCTTGAGCAATTGGAGTAGTTAGTTTCTGATGCCTTGGGCAATGTACAATGGCTAATTTTTCTGGCCTCTATAGGGCTGTTAGCAGGGCTAGGATCTCTTGCTTGTTTTTTATCTGTTTTCTTTTAGCCGTCAGTAACCCTCGCTCCTTGTAAATGGCCCTATGTATATGCGCCGTTGCAAAAGCATATCGGCTGTCTGTATATACTGTCAGCTTTTTCCGCGCCCCTAAGGTAAGGGCTTGGGTGAGCGCTATCAGTTCGGCCTTCTGGGCCGATGTCTCCGGGGGCAGGGTTTCCGCCTAGATTACCTCAGTCTCTGAAGTTACTGCCGCTCCAGCGTACCTCTGGCCTTGATGCATGAAGCTGCTCCTATCAGTGAACTAGACGAGGTCGGCGTCAGGAAGTGGGTGGTCTTGCAGGTCTTCTCGAAATCCGTGCACCTGAGCTAGTATCTTGGTGCAGTCACGGAGTGGGGCGTCTAGGTCCGGGTTGGGCAGCAGCGAGGCAGGGTTTAAGGTTGTTGGGGGCAGGAAAATTATCTTGAGAGGATTTAGTAGTAGTCCTTGGTAGTGGGTGAGCCGGGCGTTACTCATCTATCGATTAGGTGGCTGTTTGAGTACACCTTCGATGGCATGTGGAGTAACGACCTGCAATTCTTGCCCTATGACAAGTTGATCAGCATCTTGCACCATCAGAGCCGTGGCCACAATCATTCGGAGACAAGGGGGCCACCCGGCAGCTACTGGGTCTAACTTCTTCGACAGGTAGGCAACAGGCCTCTGCCAGGGGCCTAAGTTCTGAGTTATTACCGCCTTGGCGACACCTTTATTCTCATCCACGTATAAGTGGAAGGGCTTGGTAACATCAGGTAGTCCTAGTGCAGGCGCGGAGAGTAGGGCGGTTTTAATCTGTTGGAAGGCCAACTCGGCTTCGTCTGTCCAATTAAATGGCTGTTGCCCTCGTGTCGACCAAGAACTGGACTGGGGACCCCTCCACTTGCAAAGTTACCTTAGGTTTGGGGAGGGGGTCCGAACCCCATCTTCCTTAGTCTTCGTCTTGAGTGACTAGTACGGGTGTAGACCTAGGGGGACTGGGTCCCTGTCCTCATGGTTTCTTTTTGGGGCAGTCTCTTACCTAGTGTCCAGCCCCCTTACAATAGGCACATTGGTCTTTGCTCAGATTATCATGCCGGGGGGGCCGCCTAGGTTGGGTGTACTCTGGCTGCAGATGCTCTTTCTGTACCACTGCTGCCAGGACCTTGGTCATTTTTTCAGTGGCCTTAAATTGTTTTTCCTCTGGAGTATCTCTGTTATTGTAAACCCGCTGGGCTATCTGAAGGAGGTCCTGAATCTGCTTTCCTTCCAAGTCTTCTAATTTCTGGAGTTTTCTCTTAAAATCTGGGGCTGCCTGATTTATGAAAGACATTACAACAGCTGCCTGACTTCCTGGAGCCTCTGGATCTATGGGGGTGTACTGTCTAAAAGCTTCTATTAATCTTTCTAAGTATGTAGCTGGGCTCTCTGTCTTTCTTTGCAGAATAGAATATACTTTAGCCAAATTAGTGGGCTTGCGAGCAGCTGCCTGGAGACCTGCCATTAGAGTCTGGTGATAAAGGTGTAGCCGTCCCCTACCTTCTGCCATGTTGTAGTCCTACGCCGGCCTGGTCATAGGAAAGGTTGCGTTTATGAGGTCGGGGTTGGCAGTCGGTTGACCGTCGTCCCCCGGGACCAGCTTTCTAGCTTCTATCTGTATTCTCTCTCGCTCTTCTGTGGTGAACAAAATTCGGAGGAGCTGCTGACAATCATCCCAAGTGGGCTGGTGGGTGAACATGACACTATCTAGTAAAGCCAGTAAATCTTTGGGGTTGTCTGAAAACCGAGCACTCTGAGTTTTCCAGTTATACAGATCACTGGTGGAGAATGGCCAGTACTGGAGCCTGGGGCTTCCTGTGTCATCCGGGGGTCCTATTTCCCGAAGGGGTAAAGCCACCGTGGAGTCAGGCGGCTGAGGGGGGCTAGTCTGCGAAGTGCGCCCTCGCGTCCTCCTCGCCGGCCCTTCAAAGTTACTTTCCTTTTCAGCGGGCCCGTGTGTGCCAGCCGCCTCCTGTCCGCCTGCTCCCTCCCACAGCTCAGCCAGGGGGGCTGGGGCCTGGGGCCCGGAGGGGTACGGAGGGGGTTCTGTGAACAGTGGGTCCTCGCTGTCAGGTAGAACAGGTTGGGGGGGGCAGTTGGTTGCTTGGATTTTAGTGGTTGAGCAACCAGTGCCTTACAGGGTTCAGAGGCCAATTGGAAAGGGGACAGCCAAGGAGGTGGGTTCTCAACAAGGTCCTGCCATATGAGGATATATGGGATTTGATCTAAGTGGCCTGCATGACTAGGTAGGAAAATCTTGGACTTTACCTTAGTGATGACAGCAAGTCGGAAGGTCCTTTCGGGCAGCCACCCCACATCAAAGGCAGGCCATTCGGAGCAACACAGAGTAATTAGCTTTCCTTTCTTGATTTCTATACTAAGATCATGGCCCCTTGCTCTAACTTCTTTGAAATTACTCGTAAGGAGAGATAGAGGAGTGCTCTGGGTATTACCTATCCTGTAATAATTTGTAGTCTCTTCCTGTAAAGGAATGTGGGTTTGAATCCCTGTAAAGGAAATCTGATCTGACTTATTAATGATATCTAATCGCAGGCGCACTTTGGCAGCCCTGGTCAGAGGCAGCTGCTGCCCGCCAAACCGGGGCAGTTCAGATCGCAAGCGCGCACCGGAAGCCCGGGTCAGAGTTAGCTGCCTGGGTCGTCATCGTGCTGGGGCAGCCCAGATTAGAGACAGCTGCTCCCCGCCAAACCGGGGCAGTTCAGATCGCAAGCGCGCACCGGAAGCCCGGGTCAGAGTTAGCTGCCTGGATCGCGGTCGCGCTGGGGCAGCCCAGATCAGAGACGGCTGCTGCCCACCAAACCGGGGCAGCTCAGATCAGAGACAGCTGCTGCCCACCAAACCGGGGCAGCTCAGATCAGAGACAGCTGCTGCCCACCAAACCGGGGCAGCTCAGATCAGAGACAGATGCTGCCCACCAAACCGGGGCAGCTCAGATCAGAGACAGCTGCTGCCCGCCCAACCGGGGCAGCTCAGATCAGAGACAGCTGCTGCCCGCCAAACCGGGGCAGTTCAGATCGCAAGCGCGCACCAGAAGCCCAGGTCAGAGTTAGCTGCCTGGATCGCGATCGCACTGGGGCAGCCCAGATTAGAGACAGCTGCTGCCCGCCAAACCGGGGCAGTTCAGATCGCAAGCGCGCACCGGAAGCCCGGGTCAGAGTTAGCTGCCTGGATCGCGGTCACGCTGGGGCAGCCCAGATCAGAGACGGCTGCTGCCCGCCAAACCGGGGCAGCTCAGATCAGAGACAGCTGCTGCCCACCAAACCGGGGCAGCTCAGATCAGGGACAGATGCTGCCCACCAAACCGGGGCAGCTCAGATCAGAGACAGCTGCTGCCCGCCAAACCGGGGCAGTTCAGATCGCAAGCGCGCACCGGAAGCCCGGGTCAGAGTTAGCTGCCTGGATCGCGATCGCGCTGGGGCAGCCCAGATCAGAGACAGCTGCTGCCCGCCAAACTGGGGCAGTTCAGATCGCAAGCACACACCGGAAGCCCAGGTCAGAGTTAGCTGCCTGGATCGCGGTTGCGCTGGGGCAGCCCAGATCAGAGACGGCTGCTGCCCGCCAAACCGGGGCAGCTCAGATCAGAGACAGCTGCTGCCCACCAAACCGGGGCAGCTCAGATCAGGGACAGATGCTGCCCACCAAACCGGGGCAGCTCAGATCAGAGACAGCTGCTGCCCACCCAACCGGGGCAGCTCAGATCAGAGACAGCTGCTGCCCGCCAAACCGGGGCAGTTCAGATCGCAAGCGCGCACCGGTAGCCCGGGTCAGAGTTAGCTGCCTGGATCGCGATCGTGCTGGGGCAGCCCAGATTAGAGACAGCTGCTGCCCGCCAAACCGGGGCAGTTCAGATCGCAAGCGCGCACTGGAAGCCCAGGTCAAAGTTAGCTGCCTGGATCGCGGTCGCGCTGGGGCAGCCCAGATCAGAGACGGCTGCTGCCTGCCAAACCGGGGCAGCTCAGATCAGAGACAGCTGCTGCCCGCCAAACCAGGGCAGCTCAGATCAGAGACAGCTGCTGCCCGCCAAACCGGGGCAACTCAGATCAGAGACAGCTGCTGCCCGCCCAACCGGGGCAGCTCAGATCAGAGACAGCTGCTGCCTGCCCAACCGGGCAGCTCAGATACGGCTGCTGCCCGCCGAACCAGGGCAGCTCAGATCAGAGACAGCTGCTGCCCACCAAACCGGGGCAGCTCAGATCAGAGACAGCTGCTGCCCGCCCAACCGGGGCAGCTCAGATCAGAGACAGCTGCTGCCCGCCAAACTGGGGCAGCTCAGATCGCAATATAGGTCAGATAAGAGCCAGGAGAAGTCTCCCACTGGTCTCCGCTGGCCGTCCTATAGTGCGTCCGCCAGGACTGTGCCAGCTCCAGTTTCAGACCTCGCGAGTCACAGATTCGGATTCAGAACAGACACAGACAGACAAACGGAGATGAGCCAGCTCACCTATCAGTAGATCGATCCTAGCAGATCCGTTGACCAGGGGTCTGGTGGGCTTGGGGAATCCCGGACGGGCCCCCAGATGTTATGCCTAGACCGTTAGTTCCTTAAAGAAGACCACCAGAGTCCAGAGTCAAAGCCAAGCGGCAAGGATCTTTACTACAAGTTCGAACCTGGTCCTTCCATTCCACAGCATACAAGAGGGCCCTGAAAAATGCGAGTGTTTGCTTTTTATAGCCTGAAAGTTACAGGGGAACAAAGGAATTCTTTTGGTTCCCGCTCTTTCAGTAAAACTTTGAACGGCTGTCCTTTTATCGGAGACTTTCCTGGTGGTGTTTGTACTGGGCTCAGGAAGTTTGAGAGATATATGGTGATATGTGGTGGGATGGGAGGATGGGATGTGTTTGTACTGGGCTTGTTTGTTTTGAGCCTGGGGCTGAGGAATGTGCCCGGCTCCTTTCACTAGTAAGTTAGCCTTTCTTAAGCCTGTGATCAGCCTTTTCCTTTGCTTCCTCATCTCGGTTAATTAACACCTTGGTTGTCACTTTAATAAGCTGAGTAGCATTCAGGCCTACGGAGCTTCTAACTTCTGCAATTTATGCCTGATATCTCCTTGGGTCTACCTTACAAATGCTGTATTCACCCTGCACTGATTTTTTAGTAGCCTCAGGGTTAAATGGAGTGTACAATAAAAATGCCTCATAAAGTCTTTCATAAAACTTGCTGTGCTTTTATCTGCACCCTGAAGCACCTCTGAGATTATTTAAAATATTGATTGCCTTTTTCTTTTACCATCCTTTAGCCTTTGCAGATGGGCTTCTCGGCACCTTTGTAGGTGCTGAATCTGGACTGCATCATCTGGGTCCTAGTGGGGGTCCTCCTGTCCTCTTAAGAGGCATGAGCATATCTTATGCACAACCAGACCTGAGATGGCCTGCCTGATTTTCGCTCTCATTTCACCTTCTCGGGTGAGGCTGGCAGCATGTATCCATTTGAACTTAACTCCTTAGGGACAGTTACCTTGGTAAAGGGGGTAGATTGGAATGTAAGGAGGAGCGGTCTCTATTCTTTCCTGTGGTTGTTACAAAACCGGTTTTTCTGCCTTTTCTGAGATTTTTTAAATTGTCTTCAGCTGCTGGGGCAGCTGATTTTACTTTCACTTTTGGCTGGGAGGTGCTACAAGCCTCTGTGTCTCCTTTTAACTCTGTAGCTGCCAGAGCAGCTGATTTCTCTTGCCGTGAGCTGCGAGCATTCTACAGTAAACTGCTAGGCAGGGCTGCATTCATTTAGCCATGAGTCAATATAAAGACTAGGCCTGAATGTCCTGGCTGTTCTCTGAGCCTAGTCACCACCTTAAAACACACGGCCAATTTTTCTATAGTGCCTTTGGCAAGCCATCTGACACTAAAACAGGGCTGTTCTAATTCACAGTATGTCCTTAACTTTTGAACATTCGGTTTCATCCTATAATCACCTCTAAATCTTTAAAATTCATTATTATGCTTTTCAAAGGAGTCACTTTTGATGTTTTCCCTCTCATTTCCTCTCTTGCAGTTCACTTTCACTCTGACTTTCACTCTTGAGTCCACCAGACCTGGTCCTGTTGCGGGAGTTTCAGATGCTGCTTAGCCAGGAACATGCCTTCCCCTGTCACAGACTGCTGCAGCTGTAAAGCTGGTACTATCAGCCATATGAAGCATCTTAGGTCTGATTTTCCCCACATTTGCCTCAGAGCACACAGCCACCACTAAGGGATCTGTGCCTCCCCATGTCACTCCCCACATTGGCCTCTCCCAACGTAGCAGGAAGAGCCACAGACAAAACCCCTTGGACACTGAGTTAAAGAAGGAAGGTGTTTATTCAGCTGGGAGCTTCAGTAAGACTGCTTTCCCAAGAGCTGAACTCTCCGAGTGAGCAATTCCTGTCCCTTTTAAGGGCTCACAACTCTAAGAGGGTCCGCATGAGAGGGTCATGATCTATTGAGCAAGCAGTGGGTATGTGACCGGGGGCTGCATACACTGGTAATTAGAAACGTGCTGAACAGGACGGGGATCTTCACAGTGCATTTTTTATGCAAATAACCGATTAGATCAGGGGTTGAGCTTTAACTACCAGGCCCAGGGTGTGGCGCTGGGCTGTCTGCTTGTGGATTTCATTTCTGCCTTCTAGTTTTTGCTTCTTCTTTCTTTGGAGGCAGAAATTGGGTATAAGACAATATGAGGGTTGGTCTCCTCCCTTATTTTCCCCCTTTGAGACTCTCACTCATTTTATTAGTGGGAGTTCTCACCTTCTTCCTCACTACCTATGTCTTCCTCTATCACAGATTGATAGTGATTCATGTAGTACACTTGTGCTGAAGCATTCTGGTGAACTAGAGTTGCGATGAAACCTTTTACCACTTGAATGAGTACAGCTAGTAAGCAAGAGATCAGTAAGGAGGTTCCTGTTACTACTACAATTTCCATTATAAGAGTTTTAAATCCTTCTAGTGCTGGGAACCATTTTCAAACATGGCCTCAGGGTCAAATCGGTGCCACACTTGTACAGGCACATGTGCCATTTTCATCATGTCTTTAACTATATCTTTGACTACTTGCCCCTGATCATCTCTGTGCAGACAGCAATTGGACCTAATTACAGTCACTAAATTGGGCCTAGTTACAGTCACATTTAATTTACTAAAATAACCAGACAGCAAGACAGGTTTCCAAACATTGGCAAATGTTTCAAGGAGAAAAAAAAATACCCCACTAGAGAAGCATGGTTGTATCTCTGTGTGTACATACACACGGGGCCAGGCAGTTCTATGCATGATAGTCTGGGACTGTAAAAGTGACTATGCAACCCTTTACATTCTGTCACATAACTTACAATTTAAAGTGAGCATCTTTTTCTGTGAGTTAGAAATTGACTTTTGTTTTTTAGTTGGGAGCCACTTTTAGCATTTTTCCCTTTGTTGATACGTAATAATAGTATATATTTGTGATGCATGAGTGATATTTTGATACATGCATGCAATGTACAGTGATCAAATCAGGGTAATTAGAATATCCATCACCTCAAACATGGATACTATTTTCTTTGTGTTTGAAAAATTTCCTTTGTGTTGGGAGAATTTAAAGCCATCTCTTCTATCTATTTTAAAATATATTAAAAATTAGGGTTAACTGTAGTTATCCTACTGTGCTGTCAGACACTAGAAATTATTCCTTCTATGATAAAAAGTTTAGGCTATATCCCATGGGTAGTAGGACACCACATGACTGAGTGGTCATCTGGGAAATTATCTGGATGACTTTGGAACAGTCCTGGCTGAGCCAGGTGGCTGTTGCAACAAACTGTGGGGAAGCCCCTCCCCTAATACCCCCTAAGCCAGCTGTCACTACATGGCAGGAAACCTCCAAACCTGAGGGCCCCAGGAAACAATGACAGTCCCCACTCACATGCAACTTGCGCTGTGCTCAGTGCCCTCCACATTGAGCCTGATCTAGCTTTACCCGAGGGCTGTGAGGTGGGACAATCAGTATCCCTTTATTTTAAAAGGCTCAGTGAAGCTTTGGGCTTAATGTGAGTGAAGTGATCCTAAAAGCTGACTCTGGGATCCCGGCTCCACCACTGACCAGTCCTGCAGGTGGCGAGAGTTGCCTCTCCTCCCCTCGATTTCATTTTGTCCTCTGTGAAGTGCGGCCGTGCTGATGACTCACATATCAGGGATACATGGGAACTGTCAATGAACGGAGTGCTCTGCACAGTGCCTGGAGCCCAGAATGCAGATGAGGGAGGAGGGTGAGCCATAATTCTGAGGGAAGTCCCAACATAATTTAGCCCTTCCATCTAGTAGCCGGGCCCCAGTACAGAGTCCTATGCCAGTGACAGGGCAAACTGAGACCAGCTCAAACACAGCCTCTTCCTCAGCAGCAGGGCCCAACTAAGGCACTTGGTGTTTTGGTTCATTTCCTGCAGCTTCAATGTAAAGAATATTGTGAGACATTTGCTGGAACAACTGAAAATCAGAAGAAGAGACAGCTCTTCTCCATCTCCCTGAGAGCTCTTCCCCAGAATGTGTTTATCCAGAGAGGAGGGGAAATATTTATTTTTCGTAAAGAGTAAGTGCTAGATTCGAATATTATATGAAAATCTCATTCTACTACAAACTCGGATTTGTGGTTGTGGTTCTTTTTATTTCACTTGTGTAAGCTTAAATGAGATACAGAATCTAACATTTCTCCTTGAATTATGAAATCCTACAGAGTCGGCCGCATAATGTATGAGGAAGAAGAGAAAAACAGCCATACTTTCTGGCTGCCGGATAAGACACCCAAGTCCATCTTTCTCAGAGCATATGTTCATTTTAGTATTAGCCCAAGGAAAGAGTGAAGATAGATCATTCAAACTTGCAGAATTAATAATTTGCAGGTATTTTCACAAAGCATAGTGACAGTCTTGGAAATATAGATTTCTTTAAAAAGCAGTTGCAGAGATCAGGAGGATGAATACCTTTCTATGATTTTACAAAAAATGCATCAACTTCTGCTTCACTTGCTGAGGTTTCCTCTAAGCAACTATTAGGACATTGTCGTTTTTTCTTCCAACTCTGGAGTTGCATCAGGTCTATGTGGAAAAAAACATTATAAAATAATCAAAATGACCAACGTGAAAAGGAGAAGGCCAGGGAAAGTCCATTGACAATGGATGCAGGGCAGAAAGGAAGCTGCATTCTCAATCTTCTTCTGGTGTCCTGTGATTGAGTCTTTACCTTAGATATAAATCCTCCCAGAGTTTTGTCTCTTACCTTAGAATTTCTATTCTTTTTTTAAGTTAGTTTCTTATCTAGAATGAAAGAATTGTAATGCCACTTTATGGCTACACCTGGGCCTTATTCTGTAAATATTTTTACTATCTATGAGGTAAAATTCCCAGCATTAGGGCAATTCTTTATCCAACTTTTCCTTTCTGAGACAGAGTCTTGTTGTGTCACCCAGGCTGGAGTACATTGGTACAATCTTGGCTCACTGCGATCTCCATCTCCTAGGTTCAAGAGATTCTGCTGCCTCAGGCTTCTGTGTAGCTGAGATTACAGGCACCCAGCTTCATGCCCAGCTAATTTTTGTACGTTTAGTATGTTTAGTAAATTTTGTATTTTTAGTTTCACTATGTTGGTCAGGCTGGTCTTGAACTCCTGACCTAAAATAATCTGCCCGCCTCGGCCTTCCAAAGTGCTGGAATTACAGGTGTGAACCAATTCTTTTTGAGGAATAAATTACCTGAAAGTCCTCAAGCCTTTCTGTCAGGCGTATCTTGGCCTTTTCTCTCTGACTGGGGTCCGATGAATCACAGGTGGGAACTATTTTTCTATATTCCTAACCAGTGATAATCCTTGCACTCTTTATTTCTAATTAAAAGAAATCCAAAGTGGAGATAGTTATTTGAGAGGTCTCTAAAGACAAACTAGGAGGACATGAGGAGTTGAATTAATACTCACACACACCCAGGTGGAATTTTACCTGTTCGAACTGGGAAAATTACAGATGTCCTAAAAAGGCAACTGCATTTGACTTGAATTGTTTATACTGAGCCTGATCACAAACCTCCTGAAGAGAAAGCTGTGCTGAATTAAGCTGATGATTGCCTATATACAGTCTAAGCTGGCAACCAACCATTGTCCGTCATAGACTGTGCTAAAATCTTTCACTTGTGTAAACTTGCAGTAAAACTTTACAAGTCCCTCCCTAACCTCATCTGAATGGAACATGATATAGCTTCTTGCTAAATTTGTGTCTCCCAAGTAGCAATTTATAAAAAATCATGATTAACATGCTTTTTATTTTATTTTCCACAGGGTTTGTTTTAGTCCCATGTTATAAAATGCTTTTCTCAAGAAAGCATAGAGCCCATTCTCTTCTCTGGAGAGAATCGCAGCCTTGCAAAAGAGAGAATTAAAAATACATACATATAAGTAGCAAGAATTTAAAACTCAAAATACTAAATATGTTACAAAAGCATGTAAGCAATAGAACAAATAGGATGAATAGCAAAATGGATAAAATCAACTGTGAGTTGAAAGCCTGAAAGTTCAGGTGCAGGTGTTGAAAATGTTTCAGAAAAAAACTAAAGAGATAAATATTTATAAAAATAAAGACCTGGGCTCAGTTGGTCACACTTGAAATTTCAGCTGCTAGGGATGCTGAGGCCAGAGGATCAATTAAGGCCAGAAGTTTGAGACAAGCCTAAGCAAGAGCTTGTCACTAAAAATGTTTTAAAAATTATTTTGACATTATACTGTGGTCTCAACTACTTAGAAGGCTGAGGCAGGAGGATCACCTGAGCTCAGGAAGTTGAGGTTACAGTGAACTATAATCATGCCACCGTACTCCAGCCTGGAGTGAGGCAAAATCTAGTCACATTAAAATAAAATAAAATAAAATAAAATAAAATAAAATAAAATAAATAAAATCTAGTCACATTAAAATAAAGTACAATTATCAAGGACAAAAATAAAATTGTACAACTTGGCAATAGAAAAAAATAGAGCATAGAGCAATTGGGGGAAAGGGGGTTGAAAGTATAATTTCCTTTTTATTTCCTTAGTTGGTCATTACTTAGACTTTTTCACTTAATTAAAATTTTCTTACTCTTGGTGCCCAGTTAACCCCAGAGCATTTTTAATTAATTGGTTTAGAGGTAGATACTCACATAAGCTTTCCACTGCAAATTACAAGAGCCAAATTTTAAATAAATATTCGACCTCTAAATTTTCTATTTGCAATATTTAAGGAAATAAAAATTATAAAAAACACTTTGTAAAACATTTAGTATGTAACTGCTGTTTCTAACGTATAATAAATCCAATTATGGCAGAGACTCACTCTGTTGTTGAGAATCTCTCCATTATATGACTGCTGCTTGTGGTGCTGAAACCTCAGCAAGAAAGAATATATAAATGTCTGAACATTGCTTTAAAAAGACAATGTACATTTAATGTAGAGATATGTGACCAGCTTAGAAAGCTGCACTTTTTCCACAGCAGGCAAGCCGGAGCCTGGATAACCCAGGGTCACAGCTCATGAGAACATAGGGCTGGACTGTGAGAAAACAAGAAGCACTTAGTGCAGAGGAGTTGACAAGCCACCAACTGGGCTGAGAAAAAAGAGCTGGTAGATTAATTTCCAAATTATACTACAAAACATACAATAAACAGATCCCATAGCTTTATACATTAAAACCAAATGATGAGAAACAGTGAGGATTGCATTAAATTAAATTAGGAGCAGGTAAAGACTGGTTTATGATCTTGAAACTTTAGTCACTCTCCACACTTCGATCCCATGACCCGGTAATTATTTCCTCCTTTCTGCATGCCTTGGGCACTGGTCCATTTCTGGCCCCAAAGTGTTCCTTTTTCTAATAAGAGTACTTACTTCATCTCTTAATACACTTCCTTTCCTTGCATACTGTGCCCCAAAGAAGAAATATTAAAAACTTTCCTGATGTTTTTCTGCTGGTGGGTTTATGGGCTCAGAGTGATGATAAGAACAGCCAATGAGTTTGTGGAGCCAGATAGTGCTTAAAATATGGACTTTAGTCCAGTGAAGCCTAACAAGATTGGCACCTGAGCACTCTTCTTTGAGACCTGAGGATGGACTCACTGAACATGGAGCTACTACCACAGCTGGTACCCGCACATATGCACCACCTGTGTTCCTAGAAACTGGCCTTCCCAGCCCATCACAGCCAACACCGACACCAGCATGGAACGCTTGGGAGTCAAAGGTTTTTCTTGTCATTGCTACTGCCGTCATCCATGCCATAACCACTGTCCAGGGGCTCAAGAAGCTGCCCACCCACCTTGCTCACTGCTGGCACCTGAGCAAGTCACAGGAAGGCCAAATAATTAGTCTTCCTGGACCTGTTAACACTGCTGCCAGCATAACCGCCTTGAGGCTCAAAAGCAGGCATGCTAAGCTCACCACTGCCACCACTGGGATCCAATGACTAAACCTCTGGTGCCCCTATTCCCAGCAAAACTTTACCACAGCCTCTGCTAAAAACGATACCCTAAGCCACTGAGAAAGGTACAGACACCACTGATACTCTTTACAGCCAAAGAAATCATATAAAGACAGGCCGGGTATTGTGGCTCATGCCTGTAATCCCAGCACTTTGGGAGGCCAAGGCCAGTGGCTCACTTGAGCCCAAGAGTTTGAGACCAGCCTGGGGAACATGGCAAAACCCTGACTCTACTAAAAACACACAAATTTGCTGGGCATACTGGTAGGCACCTGTAATCCCAGCTACTTGGGAGGCTGAGGCATGAGAATCGCTTGAACTCAGAGGTGGAGGTTACAGTGAGCCGAGATAGTGCCACTACACTCCATCCTGAGCAGCAGAGCAAGATTCTATCTTAAAATTTATACCTATACAGAGTTTAAAGTCTGTGCTCTCCTCTCCTCAGCTGCCTTGGGACTGTGTAAGTGTATGTTTGGGAAGGGAGGGATAGGACGAGGACAGGCCAGTAGAGAGTCACCAGCAATGGCTAAAGGTCTCAGACCGTATTTTATACTCTTGACCCGGAGAGACTTCTCTGTTATTCTAATCACATTAAACTCAAGCATTTTCTTTCTTTCTTTCTTTCTTTTTTTTTTGAGAAATCACATCGAACTTCCAAAATTATAAAGTTGAAAAGATGTAATAATTGACAATTGAAAACATGAAAGAGGATTAGCTATAAAAATAACTCAGGACAATGTATTTATCATGAACGGATGGTCTTGGTGGAAGAAAGTTTCATGCCCAGCCAGCACATTCTTCAATATCTGCTAAAAAAAAGAGCAAAGGGAACTTAAAGACATCATAGACTTGGGAATTTTGTCTCACAGTGCATTAATTTCCAAAATCACATGTGGAAGAGAAGAAGTTGTTGCATATTAGACTAACTAGTTTTACTGAATGTTGTCTGTTGATTTAAAAATTAATACTCTTATCAAGGGCAAGTTGAAATACTGAAAGTTATTTACTAAACACCAAAGAATATTTTCAGTATATAAAAAGATTTTTAAAAACGTTGACACTTTAACTAAATCTGACACAAATTGAAAAGAAAAAGTAACTAGAAAATGAAAGAAGCGTCGTACAAGTATGCTAAGCACCCTCTGTTGCACCAACTGCTCGTGTTTGTTGTGTCTCCTCTTCTATTCTGCCTCCTCCATCTCCTTGCTGATTCCCCTTTTTGTCTATTTTAATTTCTCTCTCTACTCCTTTCTCAGGTCACCATCTGACATTCCTTTTGTGTCTTTTGATGTCCAATCTCACCCACACAACCTTCATTCTCTATTTTATCTTTACACATGGTTAATTGGGAATAAAGAGGGAAAACACTACTGGGAAGATACCTGAATCCTGGTGCAAACTATCATTATCATTGTTTTTCATGTTGATGCTCATGTGTCTCTGCTTTCTCGACAGACTATTTAATCAGCAGACAGATCAACAGGCCAAAATTTCCACCATAGTTGCAAATTTGAATGCGGATGAATGGATTAAAACACATTCAAGTCTTGCAATGAAAGGCATAATGTATGGTGGTATAATTGAGAGTGGTTACAGGGGAGAGTTAAAGGTCATTTTATACAATATCACTCCAGATTCTTTTGCTGTAAAACCGCAGATGTGGGTTGCTCAATTTTTAGTGGTACCTTGTCAACAATTTACCCCTGAGGATGTCTCTGCCCCAACAGAGGCTACATACAGAACTGGGGGATTCAGATGCACTGGTACAGGTAGTTTAAATCCTGGAGCCAAAATATGAGTACAGCGTCCATCACATCCTACTCCTATGGCTGGTGAACTTGTAGCTATGGGAGCAGAAACTGAAGGCATAGTACAGTTTCCTAAAGATGAAAAACAATATTATGTTCCCCTGTTTTGGTTATTACAGAGAATAACCTGTTTACTAATGGTCAGTACCTGTGTCTCTGTGTCTGATGCCAAGAATAAATTCATCATCTTCGTAGCCACCACTGCAACGGAAGCCAACTGCAGTCAATGTTGGCTATGCATGGAATTGCAAGAGGCCACCAAAAATGGGCTACGTTGGAGAATCGTCCCTGTACCTTACTGCATACCGAATGTTGTGTGTATATCCCTGACAAATCTCACACTGTGACTCTCCTTGCACAGCCATGGTGGGTGTGGTTTTTATTAACTATGCTTTTAATTCTCCTGTGCTTACCCTGAATCTGTAATCTGTATAAACTATGCTTTCCCCAAGTATCTGTAAGGGCATTTTCCTACAATTGAGTATCAAATTGAAGCCAAATTTGGAAGAAAAGTTAAATATTAAATTTTATCTCAATTGAACATGGACACAAACAATGGTCACCAAGTCCCGGAACAGGTTCTGTGAGTTTCTTCAGGCATTCATCCAGCAGTATTTCAGAGAAATTTCTATTTTAATCTGTTCCTGTATGTTAGTTATTGAAAAACAACAGACAATCGCCAAAAAAAGTTGACATTTTTGTGGTTTTTGAGCCCAGTAGTGAAGAGTCCTCGTTAGTCGGCCTTATGCCAAAGAACTCTTTACAAAAAGAGCTAGGGTCCCAGATGGCACTAGAGCTTCCTGAGACCTCTCCCCATCTGTGCAGGGATGAGGGGCCAACTCTGTAGCCCAGGCTGTTGCTTCCCGGTCTGTTGATGAATCCTCCATAGTCTGGTGAGTGTAGTGTCTGACTCTGGAGCCCAGGCTCTTGCTTCTCTGTCTGGTGATGCTTCCTCCATACTATGTAGTCTGCTGTGGGTAAATATATATGTATATATACACATATATACACATATATATAAAAATATATATATTTATACATATAAATATAAGTAAATACATATATTTATACATATAACTGTAAATAAAAATAATTATATAATTATGTACATAATTCTTTAAATAAATAAATGTAAATAAATACATATATAATTATATATATTTTATATGTATATATATCTTTTCCCTTCTCCCCTTCTCATATCAATTTGCTTATCATATCATTTACTTATTATATCTGTATTGCCATATAATTGGGACAAAAGCTGTTTACCCTTAAAAGTATTGTGTGTGCCTTTTCTTCTTCCTCATGCATCTCCCATGCAGAATACACGCCTGACAAATTTTTATTTTTTTAGTGGAGATTGGGTTTAGCCATGTTGGCCAGGCTGATCTCAAACTCCTGACCTCAGGTGATCCTTCCATCTCGGCATCCCAAAGTGCTGAGATTACAGGTGTGAAACACCCAGCCAGGAGGACGCATTTCTATAAAGAAAACATACAAATGGTAAACAGGCATATAAATGTTGCTAAACATCATTAAACCTCAGAGAAATGCAAATCAGAACTACAATAAGATATTATCTCACCCCAGTTAAAATGTCTTATATCCCAAAGACAGACAATAACAAGTGCTGATGAGGATGTGGAGAAAACTTTAGTGTACTCTTGGTGGGAATGTAAATTAGTATAACCACTATAAAAAACTTTGCAGTTTCCTCAGAAAGCTAAAAATTGAGCTGCCCCAGCTACAATGCAACCCAACAATCCCAGTGGTGGGCATTGACCCAAAAGAAAGAAAATTGGCTTGTTGCTGCACTGTTTACAATAGCTATGATTTGAAAGCAAACTGTCTACAAATGAATGAATGTATAAAAAAAGTAGTACATATATACATTGGAGTAGTATTCAGCCATAAAAATGAGATTTTGTCTTTTACGACAACATGGATAAAAGAGAAGAGTATGTTAAGTGAAATAAACCAGGCACAGAAAGATAAACACTGTGTGTTCTCACTTATTCGTGGGATGGAAGAATTTATACAACTGAATTCACGGACATAGCAGAAGGGTGGTTTTCAGAGGCTAAGAAAGACAGTGGAGGCTGGGGGAAAGGTAGAGACTGTTAATGTGTACAAAAAAATAGAATAAATAAGACCTATTATTTGATAGCACAACGAGATGACTCTGGTCAATAATAATGTAATTGTACATTTTAAACTAGCTAAGAAAGAATAATCACATTTTAACCCAAAGAATAAATGCTCAAGTGGGTGGGTATCCCATTCTCTATGATGCGATTATTATGCATTGCATATTATGCATCAAAACATCTCATGAACCCCATAAGTATATACACCTACAATGTATCCTCAAAAATTACAAATTAAATGAAATAAATAAAATAAAACTATTTAAAAATAAAATATCATAACATTAACTAGGCCCAGAAATATGAGATTTTAATGAAATAAAAATGCCTATATAATAATCAAAAAGTGAGAAGAAAGTCACACTTTACTCCTATTTTTGTTTCTAATCTATCTTTTATCCAGTTTCAAGTTGTAGAACTTTCTTTTTTCATTTCTAATTAAATTTTATTTTATTTTCATGTTTTTATTATACTTTAACTTTTACGGTACATGCGCACAACATGCAGGTTTGTTACATATGTATACATGTGCCATGTTGGTGTGCTGCACCCAGTAACTCGCCATTTAACATTAGGTATATCTCCAAATGCTATCCGTCCCCCCTCACCCCACCCCGCAACAGGCCCCGGAGTGTGATGTTCCCCTTCTTCTGTCCATATGTTCTCTTTGGTCAATTCCCACCTATGAGCGAGAACATGCAGTGTTTGGTGTTTGGTGCTTGTGATAGTTTGCTGAGAATGATGGTTTCCAGCTTCATCCATGTCCCTACAAAGGACATGAACTCTTCATTTTTTATGGCTGCATTGTATTCCATGGTGTATATGTGCCACATTTTCTTAATCCAGTCTATCATTGTTGGACATTTGGGTTTGTTCCAAGTCTTTGCAATTGTGAACAGTGCCGCAATAAACATACTTGTGCTTGTGCCTTTATAGCAGCATGATTTATACTCCCTTGGGTGCATACCCAGTAATGGGATGGCTGGGTCAAATGGTATTTCTAGTTCTAGAGCCCTGAGGAATCGCCACACTGACTTCCACAATGGTTGAATTAGTTTTACACCAACAGTGTAAAAGTGTTTCTAGTTCTCCACATCCTCTCCAGCACCTGTTGTTTCCTGATTTTTTAATGATCGCCATTCTAACTGGTGTGAGATGGTATCTCATTGTGGTTTTGATTTGCATTTCTCTGATGGCCAGTGATGATGAGCATTTTTTCATGTGTCTTTTTGCTGCATAAATGTCTTCTTTTGAGAAGTGTCTTCATATCCTTCACCCACTTTTTGATGGTGTTCTTTGTTTTTTTCTTGTTAATTTGTTTGAGATCATTGTAGATTCTGGATATTAGCCGTTCATCAGATGAGTAGATGGCAAAAATTTTCTCCCATCCTGTAGGTTGCCTGTTCAGTCTGATGGTAGGTTCTTTTGCTGTGCAGAAGCTCTTTAGTTTAATTAGATCCCATTTGTCAATTGTGGCTTTTGTTGCCATTGCTTTTGGTGTTCTAGACATGAAGCCCTTCCCCATGCCTATGTCCTGAATGGTATTGCCTAGGTTTTCTTCTAGGGTTTTTATAGTTTTAGGTCTAACATTTAAGTCTTGAATCCATCTTGAATTAATTTTTGTATAATGTGTAAGGAAGAGATCCAGTTTCAGCTTTCTACATATGGCTAGCCAGTTTTCCCAGCACCATTTATTAACTAGGGAATCATTTCCCCATTTCTTGTGTTTGTCAGCTTTGTGAAAGATCAGATGGTTGTAGATATGTGGCATTATTTCTCAGGGCTATGTTCTGTTCCATTGGTCTATATCTCTGTTTTGGTACCGGTACCATGCTCTTTTGGTTACTGTAGTCTTGTAGTATAGTTTGATGTCAGGTAGCGTGATGGCTCCAGCTTTGTTCTTTTGGCTTAGGATTGGCTTGGCAATGCGGGCTCTTTTTTGGTTCCATATGAACTTTAAAGTAGTTTTTTCCAATTCTGTGAAGAAAGTCTTTGGTAGCTTGATGGGGTTGGCATTGAATCTACAAATTACCTTGGAGAGTATGGCCATTTTCACGATATTGATTCTTCCTATCCATGAGCATGGAATGTTCTTCCATTTGTTTGTATCCTCTTTTATTTCCTTGAGCAGTGGTTTGTAGTTCTCCTTGAAGAGGTCCTTCACATCCCTTGTAAGTCGGATTCCTAGGTATTTTATTCTCTTTGAAGCAATTGTGAATAGGAGTTCACTCACGATTTGGCTCTCTGTCTGTTATTGGTGTATAAGAATGCTTGTGATTTTTGCACATTGATTTTGTATCCTGAGACTTTGCTGAAGTTGCCTATCAGCTTTAGGAGATTTTGGGCTGAGATGATGAGGTTTTCTAGATATACAATCATGTCATCTGCAAACAGGGACAATTTGACTTCCTCTTTTCCTAATTGAATACCCTTTATTTCCTTCTCCTTCCTGATTGCCCTGGCCAGAACTTCCAACATTATGTTGAATAGGAGTGGTGAGAGAGGGCATCCCTGTCTAGTGCCTGTTTTCAAAGGGAATGCTTCCAGCTTTTGCCCATTTAGTATGATATTGGCTATGGCTTCGTCAGAGATAGCTCCTATTACTTTGAGATATGTCTCACCAATTCCTAATTTTTTGAGAGTTTTTTGCATGAAGAGTTGTTGAATTTTGTCAAAGGCCTTTTCTGCATCTGTTGAGATAATCACATGGTTTTTTGTCATTGGTTCTGTTTATAAGGTGGATTACGTTGATTGATTTTTGTATGTTGAACCAGCCTTGCATCCCAGGGATGAAGCCCACTTGATCTTGGTGGATAAGCTTTTTGATATCCTGCTGGATTCGGTTTGCCAGTATTTTATTGAGGATTTTTGCATAGATCTTCATCAGAGATATTGGTCTAAAATTCTGTTTTTTGGTTGTGTCTCTGCCAGGCTTTGGTATCAGGATGATGCTGGCCTCATAAAATGAGTTAGGGAGGATTCCCTCTTTTTCTATTGATTGGAATAGTTTCAGAAGGAAAGGTACCAGCTCCTCCTTGTACCTCTGGTAGATTTTGTCTGTGAATCCATCTGGTACTGGACTTTCTCTGGTTGGAAAGCTATTAATTATTGCCTCAATTTCAGAGCCTGTTATTGGTCTATTCAGAGATTCAAATTCTTCCTGGTTTAGTCTTGGGAGGATGTATGTGTGGAGGAATTTATCCATTTCTTCTAGATTTTCTAGTTTATTTGCATAGAGTTGTTTATAGTATTCGCTGATGGTAGTTTGTATTTCTGTGGGATTATGTGGTCATATCTCCTTGGGTTTAATAAACAGATAAAATCAAACAGTCAACTAATCAAATAAAAACAAATTTTATTCATTTGAGAATGTGTTTTCCAGAGCAAACTTATATATTACTTTTTAACTTCATAATTTGTATTTTATAAGAACATAACTAATTCAAGTTAATCTTCTCTAATTTTTAGTTCAATTGAATTATTATCAGGATCACTACATTTAAATAAAAATTACCTGAATTTTTCACATCATAATTTACAGATTCTGCTTCTACAAATTGTCCGTAGGGACCATTATTTCTACACGGTCAACTTTCCTGGGTTAAGTTGTGGATATCCAAATGTTTTTTAGAATAATGTTTTCTTATATCAGTTTTTAGTCAATGATATATTGCACCGTGTTTAATTTTAAGCATTATCAGTTTTCTTTCTTGTGCATTATTTTCATTAGACTTCCACAGGTTTGTGCATACACACACATGCATGCACACACACACAAACTTCTCAGGCTAAAGGTCATAAGAGGAGTTAACACTGATGGAGTGATGAGAAGAAAAAAGATAGAGGATAGGGGCAGCTTTGTCATGGGGTAGAAGCACCCCATCTTCTGGTAACATGCCCAGGACCCATAACATGGGGAGGGGAAGGCAATAGGCTGATGGCTTGGGAGGCTCAAGGCTTCAATGGATCTGACTGGGCTGCAGCCAACACCAGGATAGCTTTCCAAGGACAAAACCTTACTTTCTCCATTCATTAATCTGCATAATTAAAATGGTAAGGAATCCCCCTACACCCAATATAGAGAGGAATACAGTAGTGAAACCTTCAATTTTTCTCTGTATAAATTGACATAATTGAACTGGGCGACCCCTAAATTTGAAAGGCTTAAAGAAGTGAGTTGACCTTGCTGTCTATCAATTACCACTGTACTCTCAGAACTTTGGAAATTGCTCTGTATCCTCCGAAGGTCTTTCAGAGCAGAAAGTGGCCTAGGGGTGTGCGGGACTGAGCACTCAGGCTGGTGTAGAATGTGACAGATCCTCAGACCACTGCTCCGGGATCCAAGGAGAAGACCTTCTCGGTCAGAGCTTTGGGGACCTTTTTTTTGGAGGGGGCGATCTTTCTTGAAAGTGGAGACAGAATCGGTTTCCAGGGCTCCCTCATTTGCCCTCCTGTTTCGTAGTATTTCTTTTTTCTTTTTTCTTTCTTTCTTTTTCTTTATTTCTTCTTTCTTTCTTTCCTTCTTTTTCTTTCTCTTTCTTTCTTTCTCCTTCCTTTCTTTTCTTTCTTCCTTTCGTTCTTTCTTCTTTCTTTCTCTTTCTTTTGTTCTTCTTCCTTCATTCCTTCCTTCCTTTTCTTTCTTTCCTTCTTTCTCTTTCTTTCTCCTTCCTTCCTCCCTCCCTTTCATTTCTTTCCTTATTTTCTTTTTTCTTTCTTTCTTCTTTCTTTCTTTCTTTCTTCTTTCTTACTTTCTTTCTTTCTATCTTTCTTTCTTTATCAGAGTCTCTCTCTTCTCGCTCTTTCACGGGACTGGAGTGGAGTGGCACGATCTCGGCTCACTGCAACCTCCACCTCCCGGGTTCAAGTGATTCTCCTGCCTCAGCCTCCTGAGTAGGTGGGACTATAAGGGCGTGCCACCAAGCCTGGCTAATTTTTGTATTATTAGTAGAGACGGGGTTTCGCCATGTTGTCCAGGATGGTCTCGATCTCTTGACCTCGTGATCCGCTTGCATCAGCCTCTGAAAATAACTGAGATTATAGGTGTGAGCCACCATGCAAAGCCTACAGTTTATTTTTCTTTGCTTGTTAAAATGTTTTAGTCAGTTAAAATTTACATAATATAGAGTTCTATATACTAACTAACATAAAGTGTAAAATTCAGTGTTTTTCAGTTTATTTACAATGCTATGCAACTGTCACCCCTATCAAATTCCAAAATAGTTTCATCACTCTTTCACCAAAAAAACTCCATATCCATTAAGCAGTAATTTATCATTCATCCACCGAATTTCCTTGGTAACCACTAATTGACTTTCTATCTCTAGTACTCTCTTTCTTTCTTTGTTTCCTTTTTTTTTTTTTTTTTTTTTGGTGTCTCACTCTGTCACCCATGCTAGAGTGCAGTGGCACGATCTCGGCTCGCTGCAAGCTCCACCTCCCTGGTTCACGCCATTGTCCTGCTTCAGCCTCCAGGGTAGCTGGGACTACAGATGCCCGTCAGCACGCCCAGCTATTTTTGTTTTTATTTTTAGTAGAGACGGGGTTTCACCATGTTAGCCAGCATGGTCTCGATCTCCTGACGTCGTGACCTGCCTGCTTCGGCCACCCAAAGTGCTGGGATTACAGGCGTGAGCCATCACACCCGGCTTCTATTTCTAGTTTTCTATTCTAGTCACTTTATAGAAATATAATAATATAATATGTGACCTTTTCTCTTTGGCTTTTCTCATTGAGCATGTTTTCATTATTTATCCATGTTGTGGCACATATCAGTTCTGTATTTATTTTTATGGCTAGCTAATACTCCATTGTATAAATAATATTCTATTGGCTGGGGACGATGGCTCACACCTATAAACTCAGTATTTTGGGAGGCTGAGGCTGGTGGATTACCTGAGGTCAGGAGTTCTAGACCAGCCTGGATGACATGGTGAAACACTGGGTCTACTAAAAATACAAAAATTAGCCAGGCGTGGTTCCTGAAAGCCCAACTGCTCAGGAGGCTGAGGCCAGGGAATCTCTTGAACCCAGGAGGTGGAGGTTACAGTGAGCTGAGATCATGCCACTGCACTCCAGCGTGGGTGACAGAGCAAGACTGTCTCAAAATAAAAGAAAGAAAATGAGAGGAAATATGTGCAAACTACACAGCTGACAAGCGATTGATAAGCAGAATACAGAAGAAGCAAAAAACTAAATAAAAAATTAGTTTAACTTTAAAATGGGCAAAAATCTTCAGAGACATTTCTGGAAAATATAAGGGGCATAAACATAGAACCTAAAAGTTAGTGACGAATTATGAAAAAACTGAAGGATACAGAAAAAATAATTTCAGACTATTCACATTAAAATTTAATTAGAGAGGGGGTGGAGCCAAGATGGCCGAATAGGAAAAGCCTTAGTCCAGAACTCCCAGCATCAGCAATGCAGAACACAGGTGATTTCTGCATTTCCAACTGAGGTACCAGGCTCATCTCACTGGGGAGTGTCAGAAAGTGGGTGCAGGACAGTGGGTGCAGCGCACCCCATGTGAGCCAAAGCATGGTGAGGCATCGCCTCACCCAGGAAGTGCAAGGGGTCAGGGAATGCCCTTTCCTAGTCAAAGAAAGGGGTGACAGACGGCACCTGGAAAATCGGGTCACTCCCACCCCAACACTGTACTGTTCCAAAGGTCTTAGCAAACGGCACACCAGGAGATTATATCCTGCACATGGCTCAGAGGGTCCTACGCCCACAGAGCCTCAATCATTGCTAGCACAGCAGTCTGAGATCAAACTGCAAGGCAACAACAAGGCTGGGGGAGGGGCGCCCGCCATTGCCGTGGCTTGAGTAGATAAACAAAGCAGCCAGGAAGCTGTAACTGGGTGGAGCCAACTGCAACTCAAGGAAGCCTGCCTGACTCTGTAGACTCCACCTCTGGGAGCAGGGAATAGCCAAACAAACGGCAGCAGAATCCTCTGCAGACTTATATGTCCCTGTCTGACAGCTTTGAAGAGAGTAGTGGTTATCCCAGCATACAGCTGGAGATCTGAGAACAGACAGACTGCCTCCTCAAGTGGGTCCCTGACCCCCGAGTAGCCTAACTGGGAAGCATCCCCAGTAGGGGCAGACTGACACCTCACACGGCCGGGTACTCCTCTGAGACAAAATTTCCAGAGGAACAATCAGGCAGCAATATTTGCTTTTCACCAATATCCGCTGTTCTGCAGCCTCCACTGCTGATACCCAGGCAAACAGGGTCTGGAGTGGACCTCCAGCAAACTCCAACAGACCTGCAGCTGAGGGTTCTGACTGTTAGAAGGAAAACTAACAAACAGAAAGTACATCCACAACAAAATCCCATCTGTACATCATAATCATCAAAGACCAAAGGAGAGAAAACTACAAAGATGGGGGAAAAACAGAGCAGAAAAATGGAAAATTCTAAAAATCAGAGCACCTCTCCGCCTCCAAAGGAACACAGCTCCTCACCAGCAATGGAACAAAGCTGGACAGAGAAAGACTTTGACGAATTGAGAGAAGAAGGCTTCAGACGATCAAACTACTCCGAGCTAAAGGAGGAAGTTCGAACCCATGCCAAAGAAGTGAAAAACCTTTAAAAAAATTAGATGAATAGCTAACTAGAATAACCAATGCAGAGAAGTTCGTAAAGGACCTGATGGAGCTGAAAACCAATGTACGAGAAGTACCTGATGAATGCACAAGCCTCAGTAGCCAATTCGATGAACTGGAAGAAAGGGTGTCAGTGATGGAAGATCAAATGAATGAAATGAAATGAGAAAAGAAGTTTAGAGAGAAAAGAATAAAAAGAAATGAAAAAACCTCCAAGAAATATGGGACTGTGTGAAAAGACCAAATCTACATCTGATTGGTGTACCTGAAAGTGATGAGGAGAATGGAAGCAAGTTGGAAAACACTCTGAGGGATATTATCCATGAGAACTTCCCCAATCTAGCAAGGGAGGGTGACATTCAAATTCAGGAAATACAGAGAACACCACAAAGATAATCCTCGAGAAGAGCAACTCCAAGACACATAATTGTCAGATTAACAAAAGTTGAAATGAAGGAAAAAATGTTAAGGGCAGCCAGAGAGAAAGGTCGGGTTACCCACAAAGGGAAGCCCATCAGACTAACAGCTGATCTCTCGGCAGAAACTCTACAAGCCAGAAGAGTGGGGGACAATATTCAACATTCTTAAAGAAAAGAATTTTCAATCCAGAATTTCTTATTCAGTCAAACTAAGCTTCATAAGTGAAGGAGAAATTAAATCCTTTACAGACAAGCAAACGATGAGAGATTTTGTCACCACCAGGCCTGCCCTAAAAGAGCTCCTGAAGGAAGCACTAAACACGGAAAGGAACAACCGGTACCAGCCACTGCAAAAACATGCCAAGTTGTAAAGACCATGGAGGCTAGGAAGAAACTGCATCAACTAACGAGCAAAATAACCAGCTAACATCATAATGACAGGATCAAATGCACACATAACAATATTAACCTTAAAAGTAAATGGACTAAATGCTCCAATTAAAAGACACAGACTGGCAAATTGGATAAAGAGTCAAGACCCATCAGTGTTCTGTATTCAGGAAATGCATCTCACGTGCAGAGACACACATAGATTCAAAATAAAGGGATGGAGGAAGATCTACCAAGCAAATGGAAAACAGAAAAAGGCAGGGGTTACAATCCTAGTGTCTGGTAAAACAGACTTTAAAACAATAAAGATCAAAAGAGACAAAGAAGTCCATTACATAATGATAAAGGGATCAATGCAATAAGAAGAGCTAATTATCCCGAATATATATGCACCCAATATAGGAGCACACAGATTCATAAAGCAAGTCCTTAGAGACCTAGAAAGAGACTTAGACTCCCACATAATAATAATGGGAGATTTTAACACCCCATTGTCAACATTAGACATATCAACGAGACAGATAGTTAACAAGGATATCCAGGAATTGAACTCAGCTCTGCACCAAGCAGACCTAATAGACATCTACAGAACTCTCCACCCCAAATCAACAGAATACACATTCCTCTCAGCACCACACCGCACTTATTCCAAAATTGACCACATATTTGGAAGTAAAGCACTCCTCAGCAAATTGTAAAAGAACAGAAATTATAAAAACCTCTCTCTCAGACCACACTGCAATCAAACTGGAACTCAGGATTAAGAAACTCACTCAAAACCGCTAAACTACATGGAAACTGAACAACCTGCTCCTGAATGACTACTGGGTACATAACGAAATGAAGGCAGAAATAAAGATGTTCTTTGAAAGCAACGAGAACAAAGACACAACATACCAGAATCTATGGGACACATTCAAAGCAGCGTTTAGAGGGAAATTTATAGCACTAAAGGCCCACAAGAGAAAGCAGAGAAGATCTAAAATTGACACCCTAACATCACAATTAAAAGAACTAGAGAAGCAAGAGCAAACACATTCAAAAGCTAGCAGAAGGCAAGAAATAACTAAGATCAGAGCAGAACTGAAAGAAATAGAGACATAAAAAACCCTTCAAAAAATCAATGAATACAGGAGCTGGTTTTTGAAACGATCAACAAAATTGATAGACTGCTAGCAAGACTAGTAAAGAAGAAAAGAGAGAAGAATCAAATAGACGCAATAAAAACTGATAATTTATGTGGCTCAAGTTCTCTAATATAACATAGTACGGTCAAAATGGAAGGGTAAAAATTGCAAGACCACCTTAACGTTTGTCATCTTAAGTGTACTATAAAAATGCCTTTTAAATTAATTCAGTGAATAGGTTTTTAAGTGCATGTTTTAGGTTATGCTGAAATGTCAAATACCACCACATCCCTAATTTGCAGTAGATTAACAGCACTTTTTAGCACACATCACAGAGTTGTTCGGTGGCCAAATTGAAAAGGCACCTCCTCTCCATGTGGTCATTCAGAAACTCAAAGTTCTTTCATTATTTGTCTTCATCATCCATGAGTCGTGGTTGTCGTTTGTGTTCAGTCCCCTGAAAAGAAAGTACTTTAAGAAATGCATGTGGGAAGACTTGATGGACTCATCTTAAAGTGACTCACATCCATCTCACTCTACAACCATTAACAGTAACTGGTCACGTTTCCACATCTAATGCAAAAGAGGCTAAGAAATGTAATTCTGCTGTGTCCCTAATAAATGGGAGAATAGAATTTGTTGAACGACCACAGTTTTCCGTAACATTGTGTCACTCATATGGATTTACTGTGTTTCTCAAATATTTATTAACCATCTGTCATAGCCAAGCACTGTGATAAGGACTACAGGGAGGACAGAGAGCTGACTCAGCAGAGTCCTAGTCTGAAAGAAACTCACAATCTAAGAAAATAAAAAAAGACATGCTAGGTGCTGCTATAAAGGCACACGCACACGTATGTTTATTGTGGCACTACTCACAATAGCAAAGACTTGGAACCAACCCAAATGTCCAAGAATGATAGACTGGATCAAGAAAATGTGGCACATATACACGGTGGAATACTATGCAGCCATAAAAAAATGATGAGTTCATGTCCTTTGTAGGGACTTGGATGAAGCTGGAAAAAATCATTCTCAGCAAACTATCACAAGGACAAAAAACCAAACACCGCATGTTCTCGCTCATAGGTGGGAATTGAACAATGAGACCACTTGGACACAGGAAGGGTAACATTACACACTGGGGACTGTTGTGGGGTGGGGGGAGGGGGGAGGGATAGCATTGGGAGATACACCTAATATAAATGATGAGTTAATGGGTGCAGCACACCAATATGGCACATGTGTACATATGTAACAAAACTGCACCTTGTACACATGTACCCTAGAACTTAAAGTATAATAAATATATATATATATATAATATACACACATATATTATATACACGTTCAAGGGATTCTCCTGCCTCAGCCTTCCAAGTAGCTGGGATTACAAGCGCTGCCATTACGCCCAGCTATTTTTTGTATTTTTAGTAGAGAAGGAGTTTCGCCATGTTGGCCAGGATGGTCTCGATCTCCTGACCTCATCACCCGCACCCCTTGGCCTCCCAGAGTGCTGGGATTACAGGTGTTGAGCCACAGCCCCTGGCCTATATGAGTTTTCAAATAGTTTTTTCTAGCTCCGTAAAAAATTTCATTGGCAGTTTGATGGAAATAGTATTAAATCTGTAAATTGCTTTGTGAAGTATAGCCATTTTAGTCATATTGGATCTTCCTATCCATGAGCATGGGATGATTTTCCATTTGTTTGTATCTTCTCTGACTTCTTTGAGCCGTGTTTTGTAATTCTCATTGTAGAGCTCTTTCACCTCCCTGGTGAGCTGCATTTCCAGATATTTTGTTATTTTAGTGGCAATTGTGAATGGGATGGCCTTCTGATTTTGCTGTCAGTGTGGCTATCGTTGGTGTAGAGAAATGTTAGTGATCTTTGCCCATTGATTTAGTATCTTGAAACTTTGCTGAAGCTGTTTGTTAACTAAAGAAGCTTTGTCGCTGAAACTACAGGGTTTTCTAGATAGAGAATTATGTTATCTGCAAACAGAAATTGTTTGGCTTTCTCTCTTCCTATTTGGATGTTCTTCGGATTTCTTTCTCTAGCCTGATTGCTCTGGTCAGTACTTTCAATACTAAGTTGAATAGAAATGGCGAGAGAGGGCATTCTTGCCTTCTACTGGTTTTCAAAAATAATGTTCCCGGCTTTTGCCCATTCAACAGATTGTTGGCTGTGGGATTGTTATAGACGGCTTTTATTATTTTCTGCGTCTATTGAGATAATCTTTTTTTTTTGTTTTTACTTCCGTTTATGTAATGTATTACATTTATTGATTTGCACATGATGGACCAACCTTGCGTCCTAAGGAGGAAGACTACTTGATCATGACGGATTACCTGTTTGATGTGCTGCTGGATTTGCTTTGCAAATATTTTGTTGAGAACTTTTGTATTGATGTTCGTCAAGAACATTGGCCTGAAGTTTTCTTTCCTTCCTTTTTTTTTGGACGGAGTCTCCTTCTGTTGCCCAGGCTGGAGTGGATTGCACTGGCGCGATCTCTGCTTCATGCAAGCTCCGCCTCCTGAGTTCACGCCATTCTCTTTCTTCAGCCTCCCAAGTAGCTGGGACTACAGGTGTCTGCTACCAAGCCCGGCTAATTTTTTGTGTTTTTGTTGTGTCTCTGCCATGTTTTAGTGTCAAGATGATGCTGTCCTCATAGAAGGAGTTGGGGAGAAAACCCTCCTCCTCAATTTTTGGGTATAGTCTCTGTAGGAATTGTACCAGCTCTTCTTTGTACATTTGGTAGAATTTGGCTGTAAGTCCATAAAGTCCAGGGCTTTTATTTTTTTGATTGGCAAGCTACTTATTACCTATTTAATATCAGAGCTTTTTACTGGTCTGTTCAGGAAATCATTGTCTTCCTGGCTTAATCTTGGGAGAGTGTGTATATCTAGGAATCTATCCATTTCTTTAAAGTTTTCTAGTTTGTGCGTATAAAGTTGTTCATGTTAGTACTGTCCCCACGTAAATAAAAACAACTATTAGAAACCACTAAAGTTTAACACTTGTTTTTACATCTTTAATCAATTTTTATTTAATTTTTCTACTTGGAATGTGATAAAGATTCAACTTTACTGGTTTAAATGTGGACTTGTTTTCCCAGCATTTCTTGTGTAACAAACTGTCTTTACATAATGATTAAGGCACACTTTTAAAAAGACAATCAATAATTTATGCAAGGGTTTTTTGGAGTATCTATTTTATTTATTTGATCTCCACAATTGTTCTTATGCCACTATCAAACTGTTATAATTACAGTAGCTTTTTATGTTTTCAAATATAAAATTGTGAGCCACCTAATTTTGTCCTTCATTTCAAGATTATTCTGTACATTCAGAGGATGTTCAAATTCCATATGAAGTTTTAAATGAGCTATTTTCCTTTTGGAGAAGAAAAGTTGGAAAAATGGAAACTTGGGATTACAGTACATCTGTACACTCCTTTGGGTAGTGGTATGTCATCTTAACTTCATTAAATCTTCCGGTTCAGGAACATGGAATTTGTTGCCAGTTATTTAAGTCCTTTTTAGTTTTTTTCATAAATATTCTGATCCTGTATTTTTTATTGTACAAGATATTTACCTCCTTATTAAATTTATTGGTAAGAATTATATTATTTTAATGTTGTTGCGAACAATTGTTTTCTTAATTTACTGTCAAAATGCTCATTGTATACGGAAATGCAGTTTATGTTTCTGTGTTGTAAAAATAATTATTTCATCTCTCAAATCTAGATTAGCAATTCATTCAGAATAAATACGCTGTATATATTAATAGTCATTTAACTTTTTCCAATAAGCTAACCAATTTCAATGTCTAAATATGTAAAAATGTTGAATTGTGTTAGATTTTCACTTACTCTCACCTGTTATTTATCTGTCAGAATTACATTACTGCGCAGCAGAACTTTCATTTCTGGGGCCGGGCACGGAGGCTCATGCCTATATTCGTAGCACTTTGTGAGGACAAGGCAGGCGGACCACCTCAGATCAGGAGTTTGAGACCAGTCTGGCCAATATGGTAAAACCCCGCCTCTACTAAAAATACAAAAATAAGCTGAGCGTGGTCTTGGGAGCCTGTATTCCCAGCTACTTTGGAGGCTGACACTGGAGAATCACTTGACCAATCCCACAACACAAAACAACCGAGGTTAGTCTTCATGTCGAAAGTCTTCAATGGATTTTTTTTAATCACAGGATTGCTTAGTGCAACATTTCATGGAAAAGATGCATGCTACTGAGATGTAGTTCTCCACAAGTCTCTTAGATTTTGTTGTTTTGTTGTGTCTTACATCACATACCTGTCCTGTTCCAGGCTATTTTTCAAAGATTTTTGTACACAAATAACCTGGAAAAAGGGTAGTAGTTTTTCTCTTCAGGTGAATGGTAGATAAATTACTCAATCAATATAATAAAGACAATTTTTCTCTGTAACGCAAAGGTTGCACAGGTTTCCATGTAACCTACTTTAAAAAGATTGAGGTTTCTTAGTCTTGAGTCTGCTCAGCTGTGACACAAATCTTCCCCATGTACAATGTCCATCTGAGCCTTCTGAAATCCTTCTAAAAAATGTAGTATGGACAAGGAGAACTAATACAAATATGAGGCTTTTGCCTCCAGGTAAGCAGTAAATAGTAGGTATTTTTTTTCATACTTCAGTGTCTCATACCTTCTACCAGCATCGATGAAAATGGAAGGTTAATATGTTGGTTTACAAATACTATAAAATCTTAGATACTTCACAATTATTTAATTTTGGAGATGAGAATGGCATGCTGAGATAAACACAACTTTCTGAAAGGGGAAAAGGAACAAATACTTGAAGAGCTTGCAAGGGATATGAGAAGTTCCCCCAGGACCAACAGCAAATTCTCTCGGCCAAGTGGTTAGTTTGGTGAAACAAGAGATCAAGACTCTGCTGTCTTCTAATGATACTGATCCTTGAGAGGATTATAACAGTGAAACTGAGAGCTTTGCATGTTCATTTTTCTCCTGCTGGAAAGATCAAGGAGCTCTTAAAGCTAATGTTGAGGCTTGGATGAGTCCAAAACACTAGAAGTTCATGTGGTTCAGCTGTGAGCAGCAAAAAGACTGCAAAAAGCCACATTAAGCAGGTCTTGTAAGTCTCTCCTTTACCCACATTGAGGAGCCCATTCCCTCTGCATTTCTAATTTTTGTCCTTTGTCTACAGCTAACTTCAGCAACTTTAAATATTAAACTACATAAGATTGGAGGTTTGGATGGGGGAACACAAATGTATGTAGTTCCTTTGGATATATGTATCTAATTCACCATTCTGTGGAGTCCCTTAGGGTGCACAGGGAGATATAGGTGTTAGGGTGGCTGGAAGTGCTCACAAACCTATCATTCTATTAATCCAGTTGCTTCCGGATAATGGAAAGCATGGTAAGTCCACTGACATCCGTGAAGATGAGCACACTGCTACACTTTGGCTGTGAAGTGAGTTTCTTGGTCTGAGCAATGCTAAGTGGAATATCATAGGGATGGATGAGGGATTCTGTGAGTCCATGGAGGGTAGTTTTGGCAGAATTCCACCCAGGGAAAGCAAATTTGCATCCATAGTAAGAGCCTACTCCAGTGAGTACAAACTGTTGCCGCCTATATTATAAAAGTTATTCAACGTAATAAATTTACTACCAGTTGCCTGGTGGATCACCCTGGAAACGATGTCATATCAAAGACTCAGTGTAGATCTGTGCTGCTGTCAAATTAAACATTCAGAACTGACTGTAGCCAGACTGGCCTTTGGGATTCAAAGTTCATGTTGCTTAGCCCGTGCATTGCTTCTATTTCTGCTACTATATTCACCTTGTTTATAAGCCCATTGGGTGATGATGGGGGTGACAGGAAAGTAAGAATGACCCATACTCACGGAACAAGACATTCTGTCCACAACATTATCAAAATCCTGCTCTGATACGGCTACCCCTTAGCAGGGATTCATATAGAACAGACATATCTTTATGTAATTTACCCAGTGAGAGGTTTATCCACAAAAGTTTTTCTAATTTTTTTTTGCCAGGAATTATGTAATCATGTTCCTTCCATGTCATTGGTCATGTAGCCAATTCAAGGGCCACAGCAGTGTTGCGGGAGTGAGTATCATAGTATCTCAAACTCCTGGTCTTAAGCAATCCTTGCCTCAACCTCTTAAGTAGCTGAGACTATAGGTGCACCCCACAACGCCTAGTTAATTTTGTGTCATTTTTAGTAGAGATTAGATTTTGCTGTGTTTTCCAGGCTGTTCTCACACTCCCCACCTCAAGCGATTCACCAAGCTTTGCCTGCAAAGTGCTTTGACTAGAGTCAAACCACCACACCCAGCACCTATAATTTGATATTTTAAACAATACTATGTAGTGAAAGCTATTACGAAGTTATCTAGGGAAAGAAAGCTCACTATCACAGCGTAAAATTGTATAGATATGTTGCGGGCATGTGTGTATACATGCTTGCTTGTGTGCATAGGTGCGTGTTTTCTGAGAAATGGTACCTTATTGCTACCAGGCTAGGATAGCATTCATGTTCTTCTGATGATGTCAAATATTGAAACTCCAGGTTTCATAGAACAGGATTCCTACCTGGTTCACTAGAGGGTGAACGACTGATTAATGGGTATTTTGGAAGAAACAACTGGCCTAGGGACAAGAAGAAGTGTGCAAATCATCTATGTGAAACACGCTTTCTTCGGAGCACGCATTTCATGCACTTCATTCTACTGTGACAGATATTGCTACTCTGAGTTTGTGAGAGATTGAACCTAGGGTCTAATGTGAAACTCTGTAGACTAGACTTCTGTCTGAGGCAGCCCCTGCCTCTAACCGTAACCTGCGCCAAACTCCAATGGAGCATTCTTCTCAATGGATAAATGGAAATTCCGGATGATCTGATGGGCAGAGAGTGCGACTGTTTTTTTCAGGAGCTCTGGTTGAATCGTTTTGGGGACTTTGTGGGAAGATGCTCTGCACCCAGAAACGTTGTCCAACGGGAATCATGAGAAAATGGGCGACCCCGTGTGCCTCCGTCCCCTCCCACTTCCTCACCCACCCCTTCATCAGGGATCCCACGTATTCCAGGATGACACGTGTTTTAGTTGTCTTTGGGCGACAACTAGCGGCAACCATTATTGAAAATGTAAGCTGTAGAGAACAAAAAAACTCTGGTCGCCTTTGCACAGCTCACTCACTGCTACGTTGAATCCTGGGCTTAAGCAATCCTCCTGCCTCAGCTTCCCGAGTAGCTGAAAATATAGGCATGTGCCACAATGCTGGGCAATATTTTGAAGTAGTGGTAATCTCTCTCGATGTGTTGCCTAGGTTAGTCTCAAGCTCCTGTCCTCTATCCAGCCTCCCACCTTGGTCGTCAGAAGTCCTGGGATTACAGGCTTGAGCCACTGTGCTCACTCCTATAATTTGATGTTTTCAACAATACTATGTAGTGAAATCCATCACGAAGACGTTTTGCAAAAGAAAGCTCACTATCACATATAAACTTGTATACTTATCATGTGCTCACGTGAGCGCATGTTTGAATGTTTGAATGTTTTCTGAGAATGTTTGAATGTTTGAATGTCTGTCTGAATGTTTTCTGAGAACTGATAATCTTTTCCCCAGGGACACTGGTTGAAGAGCTGCGGGGATTGTCTGGGAGGGTGTCTCGGGCCCGGAAACGTAATCCAAGAGAGATCAGAAGACCGGCGACCCCATGTGCCTCCATCTCTTTCTCCTTCCTTTCACCCCTAAACCAGTGACCCCACTCATTCCAGGCTGGAACTTCGTTCGGTTGTCATTTGGCGTCACCTAGCGGTCACTGTTATTGAAAATGGAGGCATCACACCAAAACTTCTGGCCGCCCGCGCACAGCCAGGGAAAACTGGTTTCTCTCGGGCCCCACCCTGATCTCAGAGGCACTCCTTCCGTCCCTCCCCCAATGCCTTGTTGCCTAGGAAACCTCCACCCTGGCTGGGAATGCTTATTTCTTTATTTATTTAGAGACAGAGACAGTTGCGCTCCTGTAGCCCAGGTTGAAGTGCAATGGCGCCATCTCGGCTCACTGCAACCTCTGCCTCTTGGATTCAAGCGATTCTCCTGCCTCAGCCTCCCCACTAGCTGGTATTACATGTGCCTGCCTCTACTCCAAGCTAATTTTTGTTTTTTTAGTAGGGACGTTATGTCGCCATGTTGGCCAGTCTGGTCTCGAAGTCCTGACTTCGGATGATCCACCCACCTCAGCCTCTTAAAGTGCTGGGATTACAGGAATAAGCCAGGGCACCTGGCCTATCATTTGTTTTTCTATGTTCCTTTTTTTTTTTTTTAGTAAGCATGAACACTTCTACCTAGGTTTTAAAAATTGTGTGTGTGAAAGAAAAACAAATCTTGGGGCTTCCAAATCACTAAAGTAAAGGGAAAAGTGAAGCTGGCAACAGTTTAAGGCCAACCTCCCATTCTATTCAAAGTCCCTCCTCTGCTCTTTTCTTTTTTTTTTTTTTTTTCTTTTTTAAGATGGAGTCTCGCTCAGATGCTCAAGCTGGAGCCCAATGGAGCGATCTCGGCTCACTGCAACATTCGCCTCCTGGTTTCAAGCGATAAATGCATATTTGATTGCCTCCTTTGGAGAGGCTAATTAGAAACTCCAAAGAATGCAACCATTTGTCTCTTAACTACCTGTGACCAGGAAGTCCCCTCCTCACTTTCAGTCTTCCCGCGTTTGCTAAGTTGTCCCGCCTTTGCAGACCGAACCAATGTTCATCTTGCATACTTTGATTGATGTCTTATGTCTCCCTAGAATGTATAAAACGATAATGTTCTCTGTTTACCTTAGGCACATGTCCTCAGAACCCTCTGAGGCTGTCACGGGTATGCGTCCTGAACCTTGGTTACGTAAACTTTCTAAATTAACTGAGACCTCTCTCAAGTTTTCAGGGTTCACAACGGAAAGTGCATTGTAGCTCCACCCTAGGACTTATCATTAAGAAACCTATCCTAAATCTCTGCAGATACAGTCAAACCAGTTGTATGTAAACTGTATGAAACTAAATGCACTTACTACAAGTAAATGAATAAATGCTGAGAAAAAAAATCATGAACCGCTCACCCTTCAAAAAAGCAATAATACTATGAATTCTGTGTAATTTCCAGAGTCAGCTTGTTTCAAAATTGTCCCCACTAAACTTGGAAACGTTCCAGAGTGAGCTATTGTGCCTGCAGCCTTTGCTCCTCCCCCTTTTTTCCCCTGCGCCCTCCCCTCAACCTTTGCCGGCAATCACAGTCTCTGATTCAGCAAAAGCAGATGGGAGCCCTAGAGAGAGTTCTCGTTTCTTTTTTTTTTTTTTTTTTTTCTTTTTTGAGCTGGAGTCTCGCTTAGAGGCTCAGGATGGAGCCCCATGGAGCGATCTCGGCTCACTGCAACATCCGCTTCCTGGTTTCAAGCGATTCTCCTGCCTCAGCCTACCGAGGAGCTGGGATAACAGGCACCCGCTATTATGCCCAGCTAATTTTTGTATTTTCATAGAGACAGGGTTTAACCATGTTGGCCACGCTGGACTCGAACTCCTGCCATCAGGTGATCCGTCGGCCTCAGCCTCTCAATGTGCCGGGATTACAGGCGTGAGCCACTTTGGCCATCGAGTTCTCTTTTCTTTGTGAAGGGCAAGGCAAAGTGGAATGGATTCACCTAAAAGCGGAATGCATTCCCTGGAAAGCATCGTGGTTAGACCCATGTGAGACAGGTTAGTTTTACTGCGTGTGTTCTCCATGTGTTGTTGCCCATGTGTTGCTACCATGGTAATCCTGCTGAGTATGAGAGGAATCAAAGTTTCACACATTTGGTGTATGTGCTTGGCTGAGGAACCAATGGGGCGAAGCTACCATCTGTGGGATTATGACTGAACGCCTCTAAGTCAGAATCCCGCCCAGTAGAAAAGATGCAGCAGCGCTGGCAAGACTCGGTTGGCCTCAGATAGCCAGTCCCCAGCCTTTGCCACCGGCCGGACGCTCCGCCCCGCTGTGCGCCAAGACCTGGCTCCGGTGCGGAGAGCCCCTCATCCTAAAAAACGGGGTGCGGCCAGAAAGGGGTTTGCTCCCTGGCCCGTCACAGAACATGCTTATGGGTAATCTGATACTAAACTATTCGTAAACGCCCTGCTTCTGGGTCAGGGTTTCCTATGGAGCAGAGCAACTCCCTCACTGCAACCTATTGAAAGTCAGCCCTCCACACAAGGGTCTCTCAACCAGTGTGCGGGAAACCTAGCGTTGTGGCGTGTTCTGTATAATTCAGCCCTGGACCTCTACCTTCCTTCTTCCTTCCTTTTGCCCCCGGGGACTTAGTTCCGGGGCCTGCTCAGGCCCCCCGCCCCGGAGCCCCAGGGCATGCAGGGCTGTCTCTCGCGAGATAACGTTGGCGTTGGCCGTGCATTTGGGAGGGGTCCTTCCCCAACAGCGGGCTTTCCAAGATGCAGCGCTGGGGGTTGCGAGGTAGGGTTGGCGCCCCTGCTCGATGTTCCACCTCTCTGATTGAGCTTCTTTCTCCCACCCCGCTGGGAATTCCTCCACGAGTTGGGACCGGATTCTTCGAGCCTCGTGCGAATGGCTGAGGCGCGGGTGTCAGAGGTTTTGCCCCTGCAGTCCTTGTCTGAGTAGTGTTCGCGCGATGCCCGTGGGTGGCTGTTTGGGTCACAGTCCCTCTCCCCGCCCCAGGGGTGCTGGGATGAAAGACTAGCTAGTCACTACCCTTGTGTCTTTACTCCTCTTCTCTGCCCGGGTTAACCAGTGGACTGCAGGGAAATGGCTGGCAGGTCTGCCAAGTTAGACGGCCTCAAACCTGGGCCGGTTCTGTGTGATAAGGTTCCAACTGCGTCTGATCGCTTCCCTCCGCGAGCACCACATTTGGTCTTTAGGGTGGACCCTGTCGATTAGATGCTGGCATTTGGCTTCCCGATCAGCCCGCGAATCAACTGACTGCGGGAGGCAAGCGACATCCAGTTGACAAGGCCGCGGGCTTCTCTGTCTGGAAGACCAGGGACCAGGGCCTAAGGCCCCAGTCCTCAGGTGTCGGGTCGCCGTGGCCACCTGATGTCCGCGGCAAGCGTTGGACTTGACCGTCAACTTGGGATTTCTAAGGTAGACCAGATAACTTTGGTCAGCAGCAGTACCGCCCGCATTCACTAGGTGTCGCTTTTTCCTTGAGTTGTTTCTTCCTCTCCAACTGTTTCCACAGTACTTTCAGTTTCTCTTCGTTTTGTTTTTCTTTTATTTTTCTTGCTCCTCTTTCTACACAGTGAAGTTGCTGTTGTTTTACATTTACCTTTTATTTATTTGTAGTTTTTGAGGCAGGTTGGAGTGTAAGAATGTAATATCGGCTCACAGCCGCCTCGACTTTCCAGGGCTCCCTCAGGTGATCTTCCTATCTCAGCCTTCCAAGTGGCTGAGACTACAGGAGTCACTTAATTCTGTGATGTCGAAGCTGAAGCGAGCCGTGATCATGCCTTGCCCTCCAGTCTGAGTGTTTCAGAAGGTAAGAGAGACAGGTTAAAGAAAAAAATTCCTTGAAATAAACTGCAATTAATTGTGATCTAAATTACCTTTTATAGTTTTTCACTCCCACGAGTTTGTTTATTATTACTGCTGTTTGTTATTATTTCTTTGTATTATTGTTTGTCGTTATTGTTATTGTTTTTATTATTTATGTAATTATTTAGAGATGGAGTCTTCCTCTATCACCCAGAGTGCAGTGCAGTGGTGCGACTTTGGGTCACTGCAGCTTCAAATTCCTGGGTTGAAATTCGAAATATGGCGAAACACCCTGTATAGTAAAATCTGTCAATGACACCTTCAGGACCGTTGGTTGTGGCGGCTGCAATTTCGGAGGCTGAGGAGGGCAGTTCGCTAGAGCTTGGGAGTTCAAGACAGCCTGGGAAACAGACTGCAGAGCATTTGTCTGACCAAGGCCCGCTGCAGCCTCCACCTCCCGAGCCCAAGCGATGTTCTCAACTCAGGCTCCAAAGGATCTGGGACCACAGGCTCCTGCCATCACGATGCCCGGATTTTTTTCTTTTCTTTTCTTTTTCAGTAGAGACGGGGTCTCACTGTGTTGCCAGGGCTGGTCTCAAAGTCCTAGGCTCTAGCAATTCTTCCACCTCAGCCTCCCAAAGTGCTGGGATTATAGGTGTGAGCCACGATGCCCTGCCCTCTTTTTTATTTCCTTCATTTTTTCTCTTTTTTCTTTCTCTTTCTTTCTGTCTTTTCTTTTTCTTCTCTCTCTTTTTCTTCCTCCCTTTTTTCTCTCATTTCTCATTCTTTTTTTTTTTTCTGTTTCTATGTCTTTCGGTTTTCTTTTTCATCTTTCTTCCCTTTACATCTCTGTCTATTTTCTTTTTCTTGATCTTCCTTACTCTTTCTCTTTTCTTCATTTGTTTCTTTCCGTCCCTCTGTCTGTCTGTCATAGTGTGGATTTTGGAAAATTCTCCTTATTCTGTATCTCCCTGTGTATCACGAGCCTCTGTGACTTTCACTTTGTTGTTTTTCCTCCTTGTCGCGTAAAATGCATTCACTGCTCTTTTATTTTGGTGCTCTGTGGATGTTCGAAGGGTGGGGGAAAAGTGGACCACGAATTTGATTGGTTTCATGAGAGACATGGGAGACGAAAGAACATATGATGATTACTTCGCTAAATGCCCTGTTTATTCTTTCAACTGCACTCATAAAAGTAAGGACGCAGTTGGTGGGTTGAGAGATCTCTGTGTAGTCATGACTCCGCAATTATACTTGACGAGAGCGGTGATGATGAACGGGCGGCATGGAAACCTGCCCTTCTTTGGTGTCAGTTGAGCACAGTGAGAAGAGATTCAGAACGGCCTATATCTCAACCTGATGGTACTGTGTTTCTGCTCTGATCTTTAGGAATGAGAGAAGCATTCCCGTGCAATCCCGCCACGTCCTTGCAGTTTTCTTTTTATACTTTTCGATTAACTAACGTATTTATTAATTTATTTGAGATGGAGTCTTGTTCTGTTGGTCAGGCCATGGCGCAGTGTCGGGCCACTGCAACCGCCGCCTCCCAGGTTCCAGCGATTCTCTTCCCTTAGCCTCTCGAGTAGCTGGGATAACAGGCACGTGCCACCATACCCAGCTAACTTTTACCTTTTTAGTAAAGACAGGGTTTCACCATGTTGCCTAGGCTGGTCTTGGACTCCAACTTCCAGGAATCCTGTGGCCTTGGCCTCCCAAAGTGCTGGGAGGTCCCAGGTCATCAGATTCGAGAAAGAATGTTGGTTGATATAGAGAGGCGAGACACAGTGCGCCTGACCCAAATTGCTATTTTTAAAAATAAACCAGTAGGCTGGGTGCAGTGGGTCACTACTGTCATCTCAGCAGTTTGCTAGGTGGAGGTGGGAGGATTACGAGGTCAGGAGTTTGAGACCAGCCTGGCCAACTTAGTCAAACTCTGTCTGTACGAAGAATACAAAAATTAACCAGGTGTGGTGGCACGCACCTCTAGTCCCAGCTACTCGATATGCTGAGGTAGTAGAATCTGTTGAAGCCGGAAGACGGAGATTGCAGTCAGCCCAGATCATGCCACTGGATTCCAGCTTGGGTGACACAGTCAGACTCCATCTAAAAAAAAAAAGTAATTAAAAATAAGTGAGTTTCCAAGAAAAAATAGAAACCCACAGTGACACAAACATATGCCTCTTGCCTTTCGAGGCAGCAATGACACTACAAACTTGTAAACTCACTTCATTTATTGACTGCGGACCGCGGGTATTTGTGATGCTTCCTCTTGGAACATAAATCAGTGTGACACCATACCCAGCTAACATTCGCCTTTTTAGTAGTCAGAATTTTGCTATGTTGCCAGTAGTCAGAATTTTGCTATGTTGCCCAGACTGCTCTTGAACTCATGAACTGCAGGTATCCGCCCGCCCAAAAAAAAGAGCTGTGATGAAAGCAGAGACCCAGACAGATTTCAGCCCTCAAAATGGTGCACGCTGCCACATTTCACAGATCTTCCCTGGGCCTTATTGGTATTTGCCCAACATAGAAACGCTTTCTAAAATGTGAGAATTTGCTTCCATAATATTTCCACAAGCGATGCTTTGGTCTGTGTTTGTTTTTACGTTTTGTTTTGTTTGTAGTTTTTACTTTACTTATCTCTTTTCAGTTGAAGTAGATTTTACCGATTTTAGGAAGATGTGTATTTTCCCGAAAACCTGTTAGCTGGTGTTTTCTTCTGTCATTAAGTAGCGATTTTCGGAATCTCTCAAGGTACAGTGAGAGCCGATTGATATAAACTGTACTTCATAAAATCTTCTTTCTTTTCTTTTCTTTTCTTTTTTTTTTTTCTCTTTCAGGTGGAGTTTCGCTCTTATTGCCCAGGCTGGAGTTCAGTGGCGCGACCTCAGCTCACCGCAACCTCTGCCGCCTGTGTTCAAGAGATTTTCCAGTCTTCACCTTTTCGAGTAGCTGAAACCACAGGCAAACACCGCCAGGCCTGGCTTTTTTTTTTTTTTTTTTCATAGAGACTAGGTAGCTCCATAATGGTCAGGCTGGTCTAGAACACCCAACCTGAGGCGTACCACCCAACTTGACCACCCAAAGTGCTGAGATTAAAGGCGTGAGCCATAACATCTTATCCTATAGAAATCCAGAGAGGTTAGGTCTGTAGTCCCTGAGACCAGCCTTCCTTGGATGAACTCCAAAGTGATGGCTGAGGATTAGGGAGTGTGGGGGGGGGGCTGGAAAGTCGGTCCACTATTTTTGCTACCTAGGCCATGACATCCCCCGAACCCCATCGCTTGCTCACCCTTTGAGATTCCCCCCCTCCACCGCCTTGGTGGCAGAACTCTTACTTTAATTTCTGTCTTTCTTAGTTTGTTGGGTTTCAGGACGGGGTTCAGGAAAGACGGTGTGCGTGGGGAGGGGGTGTAGGGTGGGGATGGAGGGGAGCGTCCTAAGGGTCGATGTAGTGTCATGCCTCTTTCATCACCACCACCGAAGATGAAAGCAACAATCATCTATATACCGCGTGTTCTCACCCATAAGTGGGAACTAAATAATGAGAATGCATGGGAAGAACTAGGAGGAGGAGAGACACAGGAGCCTACTTGAGGGAGGAGGTGTGGAAGGACAGACAGCTTCAGGACAAAGCAAAACGAGCAAAACACAAAAACTGTGGGGTACTGCGCTGAGAATCCGGGTGAGGAAATCATCGGCAAACTGAACCCCCTACTCAGAAGTTTACCTATGAAACAATCTTGCACATGTATGCTTCGAAAATAAATAACAGGGAAGAAAGAGAGAGAGAGAGAAAGAGAGAGAGAGAAGTAAAATAAAGCACCACCTCCTTGACCTGACTCAGGGGGTTTGGGGTCTTCTGGGGAAACGTTCTGAAACAATGGAGTATTTTGGTCTGTTCTTTCTTGTGTCTTTTTTGTTTTTTTTTTTTTTAAGGAGGACTCTCGGTCAGCCACCCAGGCTGGAATGCAGTGGTGCACACTCGTTTCACTGCAGCAAATATCTCCCGGGTTGAAGCGATTCTCCAGTCTAATCCTCCTGAGTGGCTGGGATTACAGTCACCAGCAATAACGCCCCGCTAATTTTTGTACCTTAGTAGAGAAGGGGTATTGCCATGCTTGCGACCCTGGACTTGAAAACAAAATGAAAATGAAAATGAAATGCAACAAAATAATTAAAAAGTGAGTTTCCGGGGAAAAAGAAAAAACAACAACAACAACAACAACAACAACAACAACAAAAAACAACCCCACCGTGACATCCACGTACGTACGCCTCTCGCCTTTCGAGGCATCAAACACGTTAGGAATTATGCGTGATTTCTTTTTTTTAACTTACTTTTATTTTATTCTCATGATTTCTGTTTCGAGACGGAGTCTCGGAGGCCCGCCCTCCCTCCGTCCCATTCCCTGGTTGCCCAGACAACCTCAGGAGACAGACCCTGGCTGGGCCAGATTGTTCTTCTCCTCGGTCGATGGTTTCCTTGTCTTTCTTCGTGTCTTTAACCCGCGTGGACTCTTCCGCTCGGGTTTGACAGATGGCAGCTCCACTTTAGGCCTTGTTGTTGTTGGGGACTTTCCCGATTCTCCCCAGATGTAGTGAAAGCAGGTAGATTTGCCTTGCCTGGCCTTGCCTGGCCTTGCCTTTCTTTCTTTCTTTCTTTCTTTCTTTCTTTCTTTCTTTCTTTCTTCTTCTTCTTCCTTTTTTTTTTTTTTTTGAGACAGAGTTTCACTCTTGTTGCCCAGGCTAGAGGGCAATGGCGCGATCTCGGCTCACCGCACCCTCCGCCTCCCAGGTTCAAGCGATTCTCCTGCCTCGGCCTCCTGATTAGCTGGGATTACAGGCATGGGCCACCGTGCCTGGCTGATGTTTGTACTTTTAGTAGAGACGGTGTTTTTCCATGTTGGTCAGGCTGGTCTCCAACTCCCAACCTCAGGTGGTCCGCCTGCCTTGGCCTCCCAAAGTGCTGGGATGACAGGGGTGAGCCACAGCGCCCAGCCTCTCTCTCTCTCTGTCTCTCTCTCTCTCTCTCTCTCTCTCTCTCTCTCTCTCTCTCTCTCGCTTGCTTGCTTGCTTGCTTTCGTGCTTTCTTGCTTCCTTGTTTTCTTTCTTTCTTTTGTTTCTTTCTTGCTTGCTTTCTTGCTTGCTTGTTTTCTTGCTTTCTTGCTTTCTTTTCTTTCTTGCTTGCTTGCTTTCTGGCTTTCCTTTCTTTTTCTTTCTTGCTTTCTTGCTTGCTTGCTTTCTTGTTTTCTTGCTTTCTTGCTTGCTTGCTTGCTTGCTTGCTTTCAGCGCCCAGCCTCTCTCTCTCTCTCTCTCTCTCTCTCTCGCTTGCTTGCTTGCTTGCTTTCGTGCTTTCTTGCTTTCTTGTTTTCTTTCTTTCTTTTGTTTCTTTCTTGCTTGCTTTCTTGCTTGCTTGTTTTCTTGCTTTCTTGCTTTCTTTTCTTTCTTGCTTGCTTGCTTTCTTGCTTTCCTTTCTTTTTCTTTCTTGTTTTCTTGCTTTCTTGCTTGCTTTCGTGCTGTCTTGTTTTCTTGCTTGCTTGCTTGCTTTCGTGCTTTCTTGTTTTCTTGCTTTCTTTCTTTCTTTTGTTTCTTTCTTGCTTTCTTTTCTTTCTTGCTTGCTTTCTTGCTTTCTTTTCTTTTTCTTTCTTGCTTTCTTGCTTTCTTGCTTTCTGGTTTTCTTGCTTTCTTGCTTGCTTTTGTGCTTTCTTGTTTTCTTGCTTTCTGTCTTTTGCTTCTTTCTTTCTTGCTCTCTCGCTTGCTTGCTTGCTTGCTTTCGTGCTTTCTTGTTTTCTTGCTTTCTTTCTTTCTTTTGTTTCTTTCTTGCTTGCTTTCTTGCTTTCTTGTTTTCTTGCTTTCTTGCTTTCTTTCCTGCTTTCTTTCTTGCTTTGTTTTCTTTCTAGCTTTCTTTTCTTTCTTGCTTGCTTTCTTGCTTTCTTTTCTTTTTCTTTCTTTCTTTCTTGCTTTCTTTTTTCTTGCTTTCTTGCTTTCTTTTCTCTTTCTTTCTTTCTTTCCTGCTTTTTTGCTTTCTTGCTTGCTTTCTTGCTTGCTTTCTTGCTTGCTTGCTTTCTGTCTTTTCTTTCTTTCTTTCTTTCTTTCTGTTTCGTCCTTTTGAGACAGAGTTTCACTCTTGTTTCCACGGCTAGAGTGCAATGGCGCGATCTTGGCTCACCGCACCTTCCGCCTCCCGGGTTCGAGGGCTTCTCCTGCCTCAGCCTCCTGATTAGCGGGGATTACAGGGAGGCACCCCCACGCCTGGCTTGGCTGATGTTTGCGTTTTTAGTAGGCACACCGTGTCTCTCCGTGTTGGTCAGGCTGGCCTCCGACTCCCGACCTCATGTGATGCGCCCACCTCGGCCTCTCGAAGTGCTGGGATGACGGGCGTGAGCCACCGTGCCCGGCCTGTTGACTCATTTCGTTTTTTTTCTTTCTTTCCTTTCCATGTATTTACTGACGTTTATTAATGTGAACATTTTTGTACATTTGTATGTAAACGACAATGCGTATATCTTTGCATTTACTACTCTCGTGTGTAGTAAACACGTACCGATTGTATAGAAACATCCTTCTATATGATAGATGTAGGTGTTTCTGTGATACAAATAAATACACATCGCTCTACAGAGAAGCGATCGTCGAGAAATACGTTTACGTTTACGTACGAAAAGTGTTGTATTTATGTTTATAAATGAACAAGTGTACGTACTTATCTCTGTTTTCTTTCTTCCTCTCCTTTACGTTTTTCTTCCTTCCTTTCTTCCTTTCTCTCCTTCTGTAGGTTTTTCTTCCTCTCTTCCTTTCCTTCTCTCTCTCTTTCTGATCTTTTCTCCTTCGTGCTTTATTTCTCTTTCGTTCCCTGTCTCTCCTTCTGTTTTCTTTCCTCTCTGTTTCTTTTTCCCTTCTTTCCTTCGTTTCTTTCCTCATTCTTTCTCTCTTTTTCATGTTTCTTTCCTTTCCGTCTGTCTTTTAAAAATGGAGTGTTTCAAAAGTTTTCTCTGTGTATCGACGTTTTTTAAATTCTCTTTTCTCCATTGTCTTCCTCCCTCCCTCCCTCCCTGCTCCCTTCCCTCCCTCCTTCCCTTTCACCATCTGTCTCTTTTCCCCATTCCCCGCCCCCCCCCCCCCCCCCCGTCTGTCTCTGCGTGGATTCCGGAAGAGCCTATGCATTTTGCCTCTCCGTGTGTCTGCAGCGACCCGCGACCGAGTCCTTGTGTGTTCTTTCTCCCTCCCTCCCTCCCTCCCTCCCTCCCTGCTTCCGAGATGCATCTCCGAACACCCACGCGCCGTGGGTTGTCTTCTGACTCTGTCGCGGTCGAGGCAGAGACGCGTTTTGGGCACCGTGTGTGTGGGGTTGGGGCAGAGGGGCTGCGTTTTCGGCCTCGGGAAGAGCTTCTCGGCTCACGGTTTCGCTTTTGCGGTCCACGGGCCGCCCTGCCTGCCATCCGGATCTGTCTCGCTGACGTTCGCGGCGGTCGTCGGGCTCCATCTGGCGGCCGCTTTTAGATCGTGCTCTCGGCTTCCGGAGCTGCGGTGGCAGCTGCCGAGGGAGGGGACCGTCCCCGCTGTGAGCTGTGCAGAGCTCCGGAAAGCCCGCGGTCGTCAGCCCGGCTGGCCCGGTGGCGCCAGAGCTGTGGCGCGTCGCTTGTGAGTCAGAGCTCTGGCGTGCAGGTTTATGTGGGGGAGAGGCTGTCGCTGCGCTTCTGGGCCCGAGCCGGGCGTGGGGCTGCCCGGGCCGGTCGACCAGCGCGCCGCAGCTCCCGAGGCCCGAGCCGCGACCCGCGGGGACCCGCCGCGCGTGGCGCGGGAGGCTGGGGACGCCCTTCCCGGCCCGGTCGCGGGTCCGTCCGCGCTCATCCTGGCCGTCTGAGGCGGCGGCCGAATTCGTTTCCGAGTCCCCGTGGGGAGCCGGGGACCGTCCTGCCCCCGTCCCCCGGGTGCCGGGGAGCGGTCCCCGGGCCGGGCCGCGGTCCCTCTGCCGCGATCCTTTCTGGCGAGTCCCCGTGCGGAGTCGGAGAGCGCTCCCTGAGCGCGCGTGCGGCCCGAGAGGTCGCGCCTGGCCGGCCTTCGGTCCCTCGTGTGTCCCGGTCGTAGGAGGGGCCGGCCGAAAATGCTTCCGGCTCCCGCTCTGGGGACACGGGCCGGCCCCCTGCGTGTGGCACGGGCGGCCGGGAGGGCGTCCCTGGCCCGGCGCTGCTCCCGCGTGTGTCCCGGGGTTGACCAGAGGGCCCCGGGCGCTCCGTGTGTGGCTGCGATGGTGGCGTTTTTGGGGACAGGTGTCCGTGTCGCGCGTTTCCTGGGCCGGCGGCGTGGTCGGTGACACGACCTCCCGGCCCCGGGGGAGGTATATCTTTCACTCCGAGTCTGCATCTTGGGCCACCGGGTTATTGCTGACACGCTGTCCTCTGGCGACCTGTCGCTGGAGAGGTTGGGACTCCGGATGCGTGCGGGGCTCTGGCCTACCGGTGACCCGGCTAGCCGGCCGTGCTCCTGCTTGAGCCGCCTGCTGGGGCCCGCGGGCCTGCTGTCCTCTCGCGCGCCCGGGCGTGTCCCGACTCCCGGGGCCGGCCCGGGTCCGGGTCTCTGACCCGCCTGGGGGCGGCGGGGAAGGCGGCGAGGGCCACCCTGCCCCCGTGCGCTCTCCGCTGCGGGCGCCCGGGGCGGCCGCGACAACCCCACCCCGCTGGCTCCGTGCCGTGCGTGTCAGGCGTTCTCGTCTCCGCTGGGTTGTCCGCCGCCCCTTCCCCGGAGCAGGGCGTCGGCCGGCCGGCCGACCTCCGCTCCCGGGGGGCTCTTCGTGATCGATGTGGTGACGTCGTGCTCTCCCGGGCCGGGTCCGAGCCGCGACGGGCGAGGGGCGGACGTTCGTGGCGAACGGGACCGTTCTTCTCGCTCCGCCCCGCGGGGTCCCCTCGTCTCTCCTCTCCCCGCCTGCGGGTGGCGCGTGTGGGGGAGGCGTGTGGGGTGCGGAGCCCGGCCCGACCTCGCCGTCCCGCCCGCTGCCTTCTGCGTCGCGGGGCGGGTCGGCGGGGTCCTCTGACGCGGCAGGCACCCCTCGCTGTCGCCTCCAGTGGTTGTGGACTTGCGGGCGGCCCCCCTCCGCGGCGGTGGGGGGTGCCGTCCCGCCGGCCCGTCGTGCTGCCCTCTCGGGGGGGTGTGCGCGAGCGTCGGCTCCGCTTGGGCCTTTGCGGTGCTCCTGGAGCGCTCCGGGTTGTCCCTCAGGTGCCCGAGGCCGAGCGGTGGTGTGTCGTTCCCGCCCCCAGCGCCCCCTCCTCCGGTCGCCGCCGCGGTGTCCGCGCGTGGGTCCTGAGGGAGCTCGTCGGTGTGGGGTTCGAGGCGGTCGAGGGAGACGAGACGCGCCCCTCCCACGCGGGGAAGGGCGTCCGGCGAGCGCACGTCCCGTGCTCCCCTCTGGCGGGTGCGCGCGGGCCGTGTGAGCGATCGCGGTGGGTTCGGGCCGGTGGCGCGTGCGCCGGCCGGCCGCCGAGGGGCTGCCGTTCTGCCTCCGACCGGTAGTGTGTGGGTTGACTTCGGGGGTGCTTTGCCTCGGAAGGAAGGAGGCGGGTGGACGGGGGGGCCTCGTGGGGTTGCGCGCACGCGCGCACCGGCCGGGCCCCCGCCCTGACCGCGGACGCTCAAGGTGGCCGCACGCAGGTGTTTCCTCGTACTGCAGGCCCCCTCCCTTCCCCAGGCGTCCCTCGGCGCCTCTGCGGGCCCGAGGAGGGGCGGCTGGCGTGTGGGGGAGTGTGACCCACCCTCGGTGAGAAAGCCTTCTCTAGCGATCCGAGAGGCGTGCCTTGGGGTACCGGATCCCCCGGACTGCCGCCTCTGTCTCTGCCTCCGTGATGGGAGCGCTGCCGTAGCGACTCGCTCGCAGAGGACCCTCCTCCCCTTCCCCCTCGACGGGGTTCGCGGGGGAGAGCGAGGGTTTCCGCCGGCCACCGCCGTGGTGGCCGAGCGCGGCTCGTCGCCTACTGTGTGGCCCGCGCCTCCCCCTTCTGAGTCGGGGGAGGATCCCGCCGGGCCGGGCCCTGGCGTCCCAGCGGGTTGGGACGTGGCGGCCGGCGGGCGGTGGGTGTGCGCGCGCGGCGTTCCGTCCGGCGCGTGACCCCCTCCGCCGCGAGTCGGCTCTCCGTCCGCTCCCGTGTGCCGAGTCGTGACCGGTGCCCACGACCGCGTTTGCGTGGCGCGGGGTCGGGCCGCCTGGCCCTGGGAAAGCGTCCCACGGTGGGGGCGCGCCGGTCTCCCGGAGCGGGACCGGGCCGGAGGATGGACGAGAGAATCACGAGCGCGGTGGTGGTGCTGGCGTTGTCGGGCTTGTGGCTGCGGTCGCTTTGGGGCCCCCGGTGGCGGGACCCCGGGGCTCGCGAGGCGGGTCTCGGTGGGGGCCGAGGGCCGTCCGGCGTCCCAGGCGGGGCGCCGCGGGACCGCCCTCGTGTCTGTGGCGGTGGGATCCCGCGGCCGTGTTTTCCTGGTGGCCCGGCCGTGCCTGAGGTTTCTCCCCGAGCCGCCGCCTCTGCGGGCTCCCGGGTGCCCTTGCCCGTCTGTGCCCTCTTCCCCGCCCGCCGCCCGCCGATCCTCTCTTCTCCCCGAGCGGCTCACCGGCTTGACGTCGGTTGGTGGCCCCGTCTGGGACCGAACCCGGCACCGCCTTGTTGGGGGCGCCGCCGCCGGCCACTGGTTGGCCCGGTGTCCGCGTCCCCCGGCGCGCGCCTTCGGGACCGGGTCGGTGGCGCCCCGCGTGGGGCCCGGTGGGCTTCCCGGAGGGTTTCGGGGGGGTCGGCCTGTGGCGCGCGTGCGAGGGAAGAGAGGGTGCCGGGGGACCGGCCGCGACTGCGGCGGTGGTGGGGGGGAGCCGCGGGGAGCGCCGAGGGCCGGTCGGCCGCTCCGGGTGCCGCTCCGGGTGCCGCGCGGGGCCGCCTTCCCGCTCGGAGGCTGCCGGCGGTGAGACCCCCGCGTGTGTGTCCCGGCCGCGGTCGGCTGCGCCCGAGGGGTCCCGTGGCGTCCCCTTCCCCGCCGGCCGCCTTTCTCGCGCCTTCCCCGTCGCCTCGGCCTCGCCCGTGGTCCCTCGTCTTCTCCCGGCCCGCTCTTCCGAGCCGGGTCGGCGCGTCCCCCGGGTGCGCCTCGCTTCCCGGGCCTGCCGTGGCCCTCCCTGGAGGCGTCCGTCCCGGGCGTCGGCGTCGGGGAGAGCGCGTCCTCCCCGCGTGGCGTTGCCCCGTTCGGCGCGCGCGTGCGCCCGAGCGCGGCCCGGTGGTCCCTCCCGGACAGGCGTTCGTGCGATGTGTGGCGCAGGTCGGCCTCCGCCTTTGCCCGGTCGCTCGCCCTTTCCCCGGGTCGGGGGGTGGGGCCCGGGCCGGGGCCTCGGCCCCGGTCGCGGTCCCTCGTCCCGGGTGGGGGCGGGCGGTTGCCGGCCGGCTGCGGTCGTCCTCCCTTGGCCGTCGTGTGGCGTGTGCCACCCCTGCGCCCGCGCCCGCCGGCGGGGCTCGGAGCCGGGCTTCGGCCGGGCTCCGGGCCCTCGACCGGACCGGTGCGCGGGCGCTGCGGCCCGCACGGCGCGACTGTCCCCGGGCCGGGCGCCGCGGTCCGCCTCTCGCTCGCCGCCCGAACGTCGGGGCCGCCCCGCGGGGCGGGCGGAGCGCCGTC